>NC_088844.1:6698763-7448763 GCF_904066995.2 Poecilia reticulata | reverse complement strand
CAAAACGTCTGTGGCATTAAGTCCACTTTGACTTTGCAGCATTTTCAGCTTTGACAAACAGAATTTGAATATTAACAATTTATCTGAAGGATGTTTTTTGTTTAATATTTGAAATAATTGTTGTTTTTTTTTCTTAGTTTCTTTAAAATAAAGTAAAGCATTTTTGTATTGATTTGCCCGTTGTTCTGTTTTTACTACGGAAGGAAGTGGTTCGCACTTGAAGCAGCTTTAACACATACTTGCAAACTAGACTGTACTTTAACAAAGTAATCATCTAATAACCCTAAAGACTTTTTCCAAATGATGATTCAAACGATGAGTCAGTTAAGACTTTTCCTAAAGCACGGTCGGTTTCCTGTAATTAGCATTTTAAGATTGAGACAAACACAAATGTCACACTGATGACCCCGTTCTAACAATCTTCCACCTTTCTTTCATCCTTCCGTCCAGTGACAGCTACATCGTGCGTGTGAAAGCGGTGGTGATGACGCGGGACGACTCAAGCGGCGGCTGGCTGGCTCAGGATGGGGGGGCCCTCACCCGGGTGGGCGTCTGTCGCCTCCTTCCTACGGAGGTGACGCATCTCTCCGGCTCCAGCAGTTCCCAGTTCGTCATCCGGGGGGAACGGCTGCGTGACAAACAGGTAAGACATAAAAATACCCTGAACGTTTGTGTTTTGGTTTTTGGCTGTGGGAAGTGATGCTGAGTTGCTACTGGCCGGACGCACAGGTGATCCTGGACTGTCCACTGAGGAAGGACATAGTGTACACCATCGCAATGCCGACATTTCACCACTGGAAGGTGGAGGACAGGCGGTGCGGTCTGTCGTTCCAGTGTCCAGCTGATGCCAGAGCCTTCGACAGAGGGGTGCACAAAGCAATTGAAGACCTGGCGGAAGGTATGCTGTGCTGGACTGTGGGTTTGGTTGGTCGTCACCAGCTGTGTTTCCATTGAATTCTCATGCAAATTTTGAGCGAACGTTTAAAATTTAGCAAAACAAGAAAATGCTAATTCAGCGTGTTTGATACTGGTTTGACTACGTCAGATGTTGACTTTATGCCTGGCTGTAATAAGCAGGTAAACATTTGCTGTGTCAGTACTTATTCGGCTATAGGGGTGGGTGATATGAACTTAGAATTTGATCGTAATATTTTGTGGTATAACAATAAATATAATGATAAAAAAAACTATTATTTTAGGTAATTATATGGCTTGACCAGCATAAATTGTATGTTAAATGAAGGATTTGTTCTTTACTTATTAGTAGAGATGTGCTGATCAGGTTTTTTCCTGCCGATACCGATCACCCATGAGGGCCAATCACCGATACCGATCATGTAATTTTTTTTTTTTTTAATCAAAAACACTACCGGTTACATTATGTGGAAAAAGGAACCATGAATTCACCTTAATTTAGACAAAAACGTGTTTTTAATAACTTTTTCCACAAAGAAAACTAAACAAAACAGGCATTGTGCAAATTGTACTGCTATCAATAATACTATCTTTAACAGACTGATAACATATGAAGGCTCTGAAGAGGCTAAATAATGCAAAGAGCCAAAAATAAAACCTCTCAACATTGCCAAAAAAATTCAAGTATAAAACTTAACATTCAAAGGCAAATACAGGTTCCATTACAATAAACAATCCAGAGTTACTGAATGAAAACTTCCTGATAGCATGGCGGCTAGCTGATTACTGCTAGTTCTGAGTGGCTGTTTCTGACTGAGCGGAGTAATTATGCAGAACAGGGAGGAGATTGATTATTTTTTTTAGAGATTATCTGTCTCATGTTAGAACAGCGAAAGTTTTAATACGTATGTAAAATGTATTTTTTTAGGTTAGATGCTGCAGCTTTAAACAGAGGTTTAGTGTGAGAGTCACTACCAGGTGGAGAAGAAGCGGCGCTCCTGTGAAATATTACTACCTGTAGCGCGTAGCAGCTGTTCAACGGCGAGAACAGAACCAGCGTCTTACATCGCAGCTCGAAGACTTAAATAATTTTGCGGGTTATTTGTTTAGCTTTCTGACCGTCATGCTAATCTGGGTGAATGTTTGTAGCTGTGCGCTGCTTTACCTGCTATCTGATCCTCCGTATGTCTTTTTTACTGCAGTGAGCCTCGATGTAGCCAAACTCCGTCAAGTATGGCATTGTTTTTATGTCGTATTAGCTTCGTTGTATTGATACATTTTGATGTGCTTCAATTTTCCGCTGCAACACGCAAACTTCCCCATTCACTCAGTGCGTTATAGTTCCTCATCGCTTAGGATTTGTTGCTGCACGTTTGTGCAGTGTGAAGGAAAGAGGAGACCAGCTGCACAGGCAGGCTGCGAAATGAGATGCAGGTGATCGGTATCAGCAACAAGAGCCAATGATCGCCGATCACTGATCATGCACTTTTTCACGAAAATCGGCTGATTATGATAGGTGACCGATCGATCGGCACACCTCTACTTATTAGTAAACTACAGATGACTGTAAATAGGTGTTATTATTTAAACTACATTCAGTTTAATAATTAGCGAGTTTTTTTTAATCTGATATTAATAAATTGTAATGCTGGATACAAATATCTACAAATTTGACATTTTCAGCAGCTGTTTCTTCACAAAACCCTGTGCAAAACTTCTTGGTAAATAAAAAACATGTTGCCTCACGAACAAGACGTTTTTCTGGGCTAAATTTCTGCCATGGTCATTTGTTTATTCCGTACCCAGTGGAAGAATACAAGGTATGACAAGTGATTTAAAGAGGAAATTAGATTTTCTTAAGTCTTATTGGCCATTTATTCAGACTAGTACTTAAAAAGAGAGTGTCAGTTTAGCAGATAACAGGAAGGTTAAAGTGGGGAAAGCAATTCTTTTGAGTGGAAATTTATGTTAAGGTCAAAGGGTCTTCATTTTGTCGAGAATAAACACAGTCACAGTTGCCAATGCTAATATAAAATGTAAATATTCTGCCTCAATCATTTAATAATTATTGAATAATCAAAAATCATTTGAAAACCATCTCATGCAGTCTGACATATCCTAATATCAATGTAATTTATAGTTCTTAACCCTTGTGCATGCGAGGACTGAGGCAAACATAGAGGACCATGGCAAATGATACAAGCTTTACATGTGTGGGGCCGGTTGGACCCCATTTCTACATACAAGGGTTAAGGAGAAATGTTGCTCTACTAAAATCAGATTAAAGATAAAAAAAAAACTGGAAATTGACAACAGAACTGTAATTTGTGTATCTCGAACTGAATAAGTGTCCATTTCTTCCGTGTTGAAGTTAAGAGTTCTAGAAAGTCGGAGAGACAAGAAAGCTCCTCTCCGGTTCATGATTAGAGGTGTTTAGTGGGCGGTGTCCAAAACACGGCAGGTAAAACCGGTCGGTCGTGGCGAGGAAATGAATGAGGTCAAAGTATGCGGAGAAACGTGTTCCGAAAATAGTTTTTCGAAAGTTTTGATAATGCGACAGGATGAGGAAGTTTACATTCAGAAGCTGTAAAACCTGACAGTCGGTTATTGCTGCAAGTGCAACTTTAAAAGAGATGAACGATAGAGCTGAGTTTTCCGAGCTGCTCACTGCGATGTTTCCCTCTCCGCAGGCTCCACGACTTCCTCTACGGCACTCCAGAACGAGGGAGAACTGGGGGATGACGATGTTTTCACTGTAAGCATCTTTTTTTTTTTTATAAACAGAGTCCCTAAGAAAATGAGTCCAAAACATTAAAACTTCTTTGGGGTTTTTTTTCTTTCCCCCTCGACAAATGCATAAAAACGGAATCTCACTCATGCACGGCGATGCATTCACGCTGCTGGTTTTAGTCCGGACATATGTGGTTGCCTTGCACCATGCTGGTCTGTTTGTTAGACAGGGTCAAAGTTGATGCATCTCTGAGCTGAGCGGGCGGCGGAGGAAGTCGCAGAGCCAACTTTTATTGTGCAACATGTTTCAGAGTGTTCAGCGTGGGGTGAGCTCTTACATTCAGCATGCAAGGCGATGTTTCAACTCACTCCTCTTCCTCCAAAAGAAGCAACTAAGTTACTCTTTAAAGAACTATGCAACATTGATTGTAATCTTCTATCGGGGGTCGTAGTTTGAGGTATGAGCTGGCTGCGGGGCCCACTGCAGGGTCGTGGGGCAGAGGGGAGCATGTGTGATGTTGATGAGGAAGTTCAAGTCATGAAGTGGTTTTCTTTGACAAGGACAAAAAATAAATAAATCCCTAATGTGTTTTGTTTCTTAATTTTCCATTCACATGATAACAAAACTTTAAATCTTGTTACTCTAAGGGTCTTTTCACACCTGAAAGGTGGACTCGGCTCTAATGGGGACTAAAATTGTTATGTTTTCAGGTGTTGCAGTTCTCTTTTATATTACATTTTATCAAACAAACCAAACTCATTGAAAAACTTGATAAACCTCACACCTCTCGCCTGTGGTGGCGCTGCGCCAAGAATCATTGAAGGAAATGGCACAAAAACCTCTGAAGAAGACATTGAGCGCAACTTTCTTCTTCTTCAGAAAATGTAAACAAAAATGGAATAGTGTCAGATTTTAGTGGTTGTAGGGCTTTTCTATTGTTTTTTGTAAAAGACCAGGATCCATTTCTGTTTAAAAAGGGGGACCGGAGGGTGTGCTTCAATTACTGGGGAGTCACACTCTTAAGCCTCCCTGGTAAGGTCTATTCAGGGCTCCTGGAGAGGAGGATCCGTCGGATAGTCGAACCTCGGATTCAGGAAGAGCAGTGTGGTTTTTGTCCTGGTCGTGGAACACTGGACCAGCTCTACACCCTCAGCAGGGTCCTGGAGGGTGCATGGGAGTTCGCCCAACCAGTCTACATGTGTTTTGGGGACTTGGAGAAGGCGTTCGACCGTGTCCCCAGGGGGGCCGTGTAGGGGGTTCTCCGGGAGTATGGGGTACCGGGCCCTTTGTTACGGGCTGTCAGGTCCCTGTATGACCGGTGTCAGAGTCTGGTCCGCATTGCCGGCAGTAAGTCGGGTTCGTTTCCAGTGAGAGTTGGACTCCGCCAAGGCTGCCCTTTGTCACCGATTCTGTTCATTACTTTCATGGACAGAATTTCTAGGCACAGCCGAGGTGTTGAGGGGATCCGTTTTGGTGGCATTAAGATCGCATCTCTGCTTTTTGCGGAGGATGTGGTCCTGTTGGCTTCATCAGATTGTGATCTGCAGCTCTCGCTGGAGCGGTTCGCAGCCGAGTGTGAAGCGGCCGGGATGAGGCTCAGTGCCTCCAAATCCGAGGCCATGGTCTTGAGCCGGAAAAGGGTAGAGTGCTTTCTCCGGGTCAGGGGGGTCGTCCTGCCTCAAGTGGAGAAGTTAAAGTATCTGGGGATCTTGTTCACGAATGAGGGAAGAAGGGAACGGGAGATCGACAGGCGGATTGGGGCAGCGTCTGCCCCAACGCTAAAACAATCAGATTCAAATCACTAAGCTCTAATAATCCTGAACTGAGCAGGACAGATTTCACTTGACACTTACTTGAGACCTTCAGCTCTCATGGGTTGGAAGGACTTTGACTTTACAGAAGTTTATGATGCGGTGAAGTAGATTTTGTTGCTCTAGAAGTGCATCTGTTATCACAATCATCAGAAGCTAAACAGAAGAAGTAGACCCTTACTGGTGGTGTTATTTGGCCAGGTAATCATGTTGCTGCTTTTCTTTTGTTTATGCTGCAACAAAGGATAAAACAGTTGCTGCAACACAACATCATGCCACTTTCATAGAGTCTGAGAATGGCCCGGACTGTCGTAGAGTTTTGGCATACATAGAACCTGGTCTTAAAAACTGGTTACCAGTGTCACCATCACGGTTTTAAAAAGTTTCAAAAATGTTCCTTCATACAGAATATATGACATAAAGTAGGGCTGGGTGATAAATCCAATTTTTTTTCACCAATGCACTACTTGGGTCTCCATAGTTCAGTGACATCAGCACACCCAGGATCACCATCTTGTTTGTCAAACGTGTTTTACAACTTCTGACAACATTAAAGTCAGTGAATTTAATGTTGTCCAAGCATTAAGGTCAGGCTACAATTTTTTTCTCAAAATTAGTAGACTAAAAAGTCAAAATATACCAAGAATGCTGTGATACTTTTATGATGTTTTCACACTTGCTAGTGCGGTAGACTTGACTTTATTTTGTGACCAAAATTGCAGCATTTCTTGTAGTTTCATGTAGTGCTGTTTGTTTTTATTGTGCCAAATGAACCAAACTAATTGAGCAACATGTTCCCGCTGGCGATAGCACTAGCACTAGACTTTTCGGTTGGTTTTGGTTGTATTTACCTAGAATGCAGTTTGCTTCCTGCATTCGGAGCGGTTTCCATATGCATTTGAATTCTGCTACTGTTCATTTCAACCGAACCGAGACCTGGGTTTTTAGGCGGACCAGAGTTTGCTTTTTTGGTCTGCATCAGAGTTTGATTACACATTCACACTTCTCTTAACAGACTGGACTTTGTAGACAAACTAACTGGAGTTTGATTAAAGCGGACTAACCAGGGCTGGAGTGAATTTCACCTTTTGAAACTTTGGCATCCTAATAAAGGGCTGTGCTTAAAATATCACAATACACCAAACTAGACATGACAGTGTCTAATCTTCTACCATCTACAAATCTTATGTAATTTAAAAGCTTAACGCAGGAATCCGCCGAAGTGAAACGTAAAATGATGACCTGTACTGCTGTTCTTCTGCATAAAACATTCACAAACTGCATCTCATTTGCTCAGGATTTAATATTAGTCTTCTGTTATGCATACCTGCGACAGCAGATAGATCTCCACCTTAGGTTAGCTTAAAGACATTTTATTCTAAGCCACCACTTACCTCCTCCCTTAGTACTGAAATCTGACACCAGAGCCAGGAGGCAGGGTCACAAGGTCACTTCCTGTATCCCACCAACTCCCTCCGCGCGCGCACACACACACACACACACACACTATCTTTGCACCCTCCCATTTGGAAGGGAGAGCAGCCGCCGAGCTTGCGCGGAGCAGCTGTTTCCCAGCTTAGTGCGGGGCTGCTGATTTACGAGAGGAAGTGCCTCGTGGTTCATCTTTGACTCGAGCTGTCTGTTAGGGCCAAGACTAATAGGTGCTCTGCTGGGAGTGTACAGCCACCACAGAGACACACACAAACACATGAGCAGGAGTGGAGAGGTGAGGCTTCGGGGGAGGGATGGTGGTGCGGGGAATACTGTAGAAGCTTTCAGTGGAACAAATTCGAAGTAGTCCTTCGCTTTTGTTGACAGAGAAACTACATTATTATTATTTTTTAAATAAAGTCTTGTAAATTTCTGATCAAACTTAATGTTGCAGCAGTTAATAAAACCTTACGAGATACAAAAATATGCTTAATATATCCATTTTAGTAGGATTTGTTTAGCATATTACAAATACAAAGCAGTCCCCGTTTGTCTGCCTTCTTTTAAAGAGTCTACCATCAGTTGTCCTATCTGTATTTTTAATCTAGAATACCCAGAGAACATACATGTAGCCTGTATGTTTCTCTTTGGCATTCCAGCTGCAGGTGATGCTAGCCTTTAACCACTTTGATCAGAGTTCTCTCTTTAGTTAGATTTTGTCTAAATTTCAGGATAATTGTGGTATCGAGCTTATACCACAAGTCTACAGGAGTGCTATGAGTTGTGAATCTTTCATCTCTGGCTTCTTTGATAATGTGGTTGACTGCACATAAAAAGTTTTGGTTGAAACTTTAGATTTTCCTTCTTACTTAAGGTTGTGGGCATTAAATTATAGTGAGACCAGCTCACTCAGGTTTACACGAGATTGCTGCCTGGAAACTGCTGGTGTTTTTTTTATGTCAACTGGGGAAAAAAGGTCCATGTTTCAATGGCACCGCCAAGGCACTTCGGGTCAACTGCAGTTGTCATGCCAGGCCATTAGATGGTGCTGTGGTTTCAGCATGTCATTGAATGCATCTGCGCTTTTGACCCTTAGTTCCACCTCACTAGCTAGTGCCTCATTGTGGGAAAATAACCTGTATCTGTCTCCCACGAACGAAGCGCTCACGTAACACACGCTGTGTTAAACTGAACACGTTAAGCAGCTCAACACATCACGATGCTATCCGCCATTGTTTTTGTTATCTACCCACACATGCGCAGAAGAAACCCTGAAGCTGTGAGTTCTGCGCATGTGCGCTTTCATACAAGCAGAGTACTTCACACCTGGGGGGGGGGGGTTACAGAAAAGTGTCAAAAGTGCTGGTGTGAGAGGCTCCAGTCACTGGTGGTGTGTAAACGAGCGGCTTAATCACAACAAAAATGTTAAGGTTTAACTGAACAGTGGCTCTGTGCAATGAGACCTGAGTTCCTCATGTCTTGCTGTTTTATTGTGGGGTCACCGATTTGATCCCGCTATCCACAGTGTTCTGTTAAACACTGATGCCTCTTGGGCTTTTCCACATCTCCTCACCTTTGCCAACCTCAAAACCTAAATGTTTTCCACTGGAATGTTGTGTTATAGATCAACGCAAAGCAGTGCATAAATGTGAAGTTTGGAAGAAATGATGAGCACTTTTCAAAATTAATCTGTATCAGAACTAATTTGACACATCTACCCCAACATGCTGCCACCACAAACGCCTTTAGTGTCGTAGTCCTAAGTTAAATTGCAGCATCGTCAGTTAGCTTCATCAGTAAGCTAGTTTCAACATCTGAATTAGCATTGCTCTCAACCCATCGTTGGAAAAAGTATAGCTGCTGACCTATGGATATATGGCTTTCAAGTTCATAGTGACAGGTTCAGTAAGGAGAGTATCAATCAGAGAAAAAACTCAAGAGGCACATTGTTACTGTGGAGGAGATCAACAACTCAGGTGGAAGAGTATGTCGACAAGACAACTACTAGCTTTTTGGTTCTACTAATCCAGCATTTACGGAATAGTGTTGACAAAAGAGCCTTCGGAAGTCCTGTTTGCCTTAAGGGGACACATCAAATATATGGAAAAAGGTGTCCTGGTCACTGTAGACCATCATTGACTTTTTGGGGTCTTCAAGCACAGCACTGCTTGTAGTCGAAAGCTTTCTCTGCACATTCACCCCAAACACAATGGCAAAAAAAAAAAGTTTGCTAATCATGTAGCCAGAGCCACAATGAAATGGTTAAGATCAAAACAGATGCACTTGATAGAATGACCCAGTCGAATTCATGAGTCTAAATCTAATTTAGAATCTTGGGCAAGACTTGAAAATTGTCCACATTCACTCTTTACTCGATTTGCCTCAGCTTATGCTGTTTTGCAAAGATTTCGCAGAAGCCGGTAGAGACTTTCATCTGTAGCTGCTCGGTAAGGCACCGCTGTGACGTATTAACTTTGCAGAACCTGAGTACATACACACTTTTTGCCAGCTATGGATTATTTTCCAACCACATCACAATTTTTTGCACTACTTTGTATTGGTTTATCAAGTGAAATCCCAACAAAGGCTATTGATGATAGTGTCTGTAACATGACCAAATGTCAAAGGTAGTGGTACCTTTGCAAGGTATGGCCTAAACTATTTTATGCGTACTATATTCTCTTACTATACATTTTTGACAACGGGTGCAGAATTGTAAGTCCATATCAGTTTGTCAGTAATGCAAAGTTGCTTATGATTTGAACAACCTCTTAAAGGGAATGGCGACTGCGATAGAGCTTGTGAGGTGCACAGTCGTGGAAATGCTTCGTCAGTCTGCCATTTAGTGGATGGATAGTTGGATGGGGAGAGCACCAGCAATGATGGACTTTCCTAAATTATTCCTCATTCATCAAACCTAAACTTAACTCAGTCCAGCCCCATTCTGCACGTCTCCTGTCTCTGGGTCTATTTTGGCCCATTCACAACAGGGGTAGTGAAAACTATTGAAGCAATTCTAGGTCGTGCAAGATTGGCCTGCTGAAGGATGAATCCTCCTGGGTTTTTAGTCGGGACATGTTTTGTATCAGAAAATAACCTGAAATGCCCTCCGTCCAGCCTTGGACTGGAATACACAGCAAGAGGATGTCCAGTAACATAAACTCTCCCCCCTTTCTCTGTCCTCTTGTGGCGTTTGGGCTCAGCAGCAGAAAGTCTGGTCTGTGTTTTGAATTAGTTGCAGCCACGGAGGCCAGAGTTGGACTGGTTTTGTACCGAATCTGCTCCTCTTCCCCCCCCCACACACACACACAGTAATGGCTTCTGCAGGGGGGCGGGACCAGGAGCAGAGGCAGTATGTTATGTTATTTTTGGCTAGCTGCTCTCAGGGCTTTGTAAGAAAGCTGGGGGAAATTCTCGGCATGGCAGTATCCATGTGGGGAGCAGGATATAATGGGGATGGCTTCAGCAGACAGAGCAGACCGACACACACACACACACCAGATCTGGGTCATATAGCTCAAATAACATCCCAGATTTGATCTGAAGTGGTATGTAATGGAAGGTTTCAAAATGCTTGCAGATAACATGTCCCAGGACTGTATGTAACTTACAGTCGATGCACACTGAAAACCATTCGAATTTGCCCAATATTTATGATTACAAGTGTTTGCATGTTGAACAGGTGCTTGCAGTTTGAACATTCATAAAGAGTCACTGGCATGCAAACAATGATCACAGGCCAAAATAGGAAGACTTGTCAGCGATATCCAATACTGGATATCCAATCAATATCCTCTATCTTCCAGCTGGACCAAAGGTTATTACCACTTGTGGCTAAGTCGATAGCAGAGGGTCCTCAGACTGTCTGGTGTGTCGGACAGCAGTTGCATTAGACTAGTGTTCTTTTCTGTGCTTAGTACTGCTCAGAACATGCTGCCATGCAAAAGTGGCTATTAAACCTTCAGCTAGCAGCTTGGCACATGAAAGCACAAATTACTGAATTAAGATCTATGCGGCTATTGTACTTTTGAGTGTCTGAGATTATTGAATTAGTGAATGGTAGCAATCAACTCAGCAACAGAACAGCTCATTCTCGAATAGCAATCTATGTTGATCTGCATTTCTTAGGTTAGCAGTGCAGTTGAACAAAACCTTTTATGTTGAGATTATACACTAGGCTTCTATTTTAAATAAAGAAAAAACATACTCTGTGTAAGCTACAGTCCTTGTTGGCAAAAGTTGGCATGCTAAGAGCTACATTAGGTTAGGATAAGTACATAATATAAATATCTAAATAAAGTAATAAAAATTGTAATATACAATGTTGTAGCTACTGTGTTGCCATAGATTTAATATCATTGTTGACCATAGATATAATATAATCAAATTGCATGGCATTTTTTTTTCCCTGTTCACAGATGTGTAAAATAATAATATCAGACTAATGTCCTGCCTGAATTGCTAAGGCTAATTAGCATTCCTGCCAGGAAGGCTAGTTAGCATTCTGGTTTGGAATGCCAACCAGCCACTGATAAGAGCAGATAAGCAGTTTTTATGTCACGGTAAGTTATTTCTACGCCATTAACACAGTAAGCAACGAATAAATGAGGTTGATTGACAGCGCTGACCCTCCTCCTGGCTCTGTTTGGTTGTTTTTGACCGGAAGCAGTGCATTTCTTCAAACGGCAATGGTAGCACTGGGGGAAGGTGACGGAGATCAGTCTTTTCACAGATTCTGTGTCTCGTATTGCACTGTCATGACATGGTGATAGTTTTAACAAATATGGAAAAATAAACTTTTTTTTTTTAAATAAAAATTACATACTGCAGCTTTGAAGAATAATTTTATACTGTCTTTACATGTTTAATAATCATAATAGTGCAAACATGTAGCTCTTTGTAAGACACTGTTCCTCTAACTCTCCCTTTCTTAATCACCAGTGACTTATTCAGCCTATGTCATAGTCCAGTTACACTCTTTCATCCCTTTCACCGGACTGAACCGCAGCTTGAATAGCGCCTACCCATGCACTCAAATAACCATGATGACATGATGAGACAGGAGCAGCACCAACCTGACTGTCAGACGGTGCCCTCAGAGGATGACCCCTGGCTTGCTCCGTCTGAAAATGTGTCTGTCTGAGAACGACATGGCAACAGACCGACTGCCTTGTGTCTGGCCAAGGTTTAGGTTGGATTTGAGCCCTGACAGCCTTTAGCGGAAAAGGAACAGGATACTATTTGTGCACACACACATATAGGCATATCCAGAGCAGTGCAGAGTGGCGGCAAGAGAGGAGAGAAGTGGAATGTGGGGAAAAGTGCGATGGGGGAGAGAGGAGGACAGGTTGTTGTGAGGCTAGAAGAGTTAAGATCGGGGGGGCTGGTGTGTGTTGGAGAGGCCAAAAAAGGTGACTCTGGTTACCGTGTGCAAATGTCTTGAGTTATGATATTGAGTTGCACCACATACTTTATCTGGAGCATTTTTGAAGTTGTTTGTGTTTCTTCTTCATTTAACGTTTAAGTAATCTTTTTGCTGTAACGGATAGCAAGTCTTTTTTTTTTTTTATCTTTGTTGAGTTTTAAAACAGTTTTGTGGTCTCTTAAGATGGCCTTAGTTATGTCGCTGCCTCTTCAAGTCTTGAACGTTGACTCACCGTGCAGCAATCCAAGCTTTGATGAAGTGGCTCAAACAAAACATTTCAACGTGTTTTCCTGTTTTTTTCCCAATCAGTGCTGCTACAAGGCTTCCTGTTTTTGTTTGTCCAATCACGGTGTACTCTAACACTGGCTATTTGTCTGCCGCGTCCAATGAAACAGCAGCGATTGAGCACACATCCTGTGTTTGTTTGTACACTCAGAACGCCACAGACAGCTCATCCAACTCCTCTCAGAAATTGGACAGCTCCCTGCCGCCGCTCGAGTCCTCGCCCCTTCCTCAGAGACATAAGTGCACGCCAGGACATCGACATGACCTGCATGACGCCTACCGCCTCACAGACCACTACTACTTGGACCAGGTAAACGGGTTTCCTTTATTCACAGTTGAATAGATATATATCTTCTCAAGTATTAGCTATTCATTGATTAGTGCAGTTGCATTTCTATCACTACTTTGACCATGTGATGCATGTCCTGATAGTCCAGTACACTCGGTTCGATTACGGACCAAAGTCCCAACATTTGCCACAATTTCAGCTGATGTGGTTTGCTTTCACTCTGTATTGTCAAATGCTCCAAACCCTTTGAAAAACCTGTTGATCACCTCGCCTGTGGTGGCACTGCACCAAGAAACACTGGATTAAATGACATGAAAACCTCTGAAAAAGACACTGAGCACATCTTCCTTCTTCCTACTTCCTTCTTCTTCTGGAAGGGCGTCAGATTTTTTGTAGTTGTAGGATTTCTCTTTTGTGTTTGATAAAAGACCATGAGTCATTTCTTGTGGTTGTAAATACCCAGAATGCCATGCACTGTTGCTCGGTTCCTGCTTTTGGAGGGGTCTCTTACTCTCCTTGGCATTCACGTATGCATTGGAACTGCATCAGATTTCACTTCAATCAACCGAGACCTAGGGTTCTTAGGTGGACAAGAGATTGCTTTTTTGGTCCGCGTTAGAGTTTGATTGTGCATTCACACCTCCGCAAATGAACCGGGCTTTCTAGGTTCGTTTAAAGCAGACTAAACAGGGCTGATGTGAATGCACTGGTTTGCTGTTGCACAGAAACCACAAAAAGTGCAATCAGTTTTCTTACTGCATTTGACTTTCCCACAAGTACAACTTGTGTAAAAGTGGGTTGTTGTGGTAGTGTGTTATGGGAGATGTAGTGTGATCTGTGTGGGCACTCAACTGGCTGGACATTGGTGGGCCTCAGTGAGATTTTTCTTGGTTTGCAGACAAGTTCATTTTAATGCTCTTTACCGGGTGTACCTATAAATGTGGCCTGTATTGTATGTTTGTCTAACGACGTTTGCTCAAGTAAAGGTTCTTTCTGTCTCTCCCCTTCAGCCATTTTCTCGGATTTCTCGACACGTCACCTTCGATGATGAGGAAATTGTCCGAATCAACCCCCGGGAGCGCAGCTGGGAGCGAAGCACAGAACGCTACCTTGGACGCCAGGCGGATCGCTCCTGGAACACGGGCTATGAGGACTACCGACATGCCATTGTGCGTGATCGATACATCCACCCGGATGAGACAGAGTCCTATGTACACTTCGACAAAACAGAGGCGCAAAAGCACGACTATACCTACCCGCTGGCACCTTCCTTGTCGCCCTCAGACTCTGACCCCGCCCTAGGATCCTTGGCCTCTAAGGGTCACAGCGGCTCCTACCACCAGCCCTTCTCTTCGGTTGTCTCCAGCCAGCCTCGGTCATTTTTCACGAGCTCTTCCTCGTCCTCCAATGGTAGGAAGGGGCGGAAGGACAAAGGGTTGGAGCGTGCTCAGTGCGAGCACTGCGGCGAGGCCTTCTACCTCTCCGAAAATCGGAGAGGACGGTGCCAGGACGCCCCAGATCCCCTGCGAGTGTGCATCCGACGGGTCAGCTGCATGTGGCTGGCAGACACCATGCTCTACCACTGCATGTCTGACCCAGAGGGGGAGTACTCGGACCCTTGCTCCTGCGACGGAGGCGAGGGTAGCGGCGGGGGCCGATTTGGCACCCGTTGGTTGGCTTTGCTAGGCTTGTCCGCAGTGGCACCGTGCCTCTGCCTCTACCCACCCCTCCATGCCTGCCACCGGGTGGGGCTTGCATGCGGCTGCTGCGGAGGCCGACACAAGGCCCAGAGCTGAGATGTCGTACTTGGAATCCTCTCAGAGGAAACATCGGAAAAAAGAAAAAAAAACTTAACCCAACGCAAGCACAGGGAAAAGGAGGGATGGGGAAAAAGTTCACAGAGGAGGAACACGTGGTCGTGGCTGTTCGCTCTCTTGCCTTGGTTTTTCTGGGTTTCTCTACAAATTCCAGACACTGAAATAAGCCAAATAAGAAAAAATAAACTGTTGGTGCATTTTGTGAACAGCCTGGGAAGATAAGCTCCCCCTTATGGCAGACAGTTCTTTCAGCTCTCCATGTGGCCATTTCATGCTCTGTTTCTAAAGAGAGCAGTCTTTTCCAGGGGGCCTTTTTTATAGCCAACCTATACGTCATGTATCACATATGCAGGTACTTTATATTGTTATATTTGTACATTGACTTGGCCTCAAAGAACTTGAATTCTTTGTTGTATTTTTTTTCTTTCCTTTAATGTCTCTGTGGCCATATTGTTTATTTTCTATTCAAACATCAGGCCCACTCAGTTCAACAGAAATCAGACACTACACCTCTTTGGGAATGTGTGTGTGTGTGTGTGTGTGTGTGTGTGTGTGTGTGTGTGTGTGTGTGTGTGTGTGTGTGTGTGTGTGTGTGTGCGTGTGTGCGTGTGTGCGTGCGTGCGTGCGTGCGTGTGTGTGTGAGTGCGTATATATGTTTATATGAGTGTAAGTTGAGGCCTTTTGTTGTCTACTGCAGCTTGTAGTAAAGCTAATGTATATACTTTTCATAGTTCTCTGCAGACATCTTTCCTCGCTCAAACAAATGCGGTACAAATCTTAAAGGCAAAGTTTTGATTTTTGAAGCAAGGTTCTGTGAAGGTATTATCAGCAACAGGTCCCTTTCTTGTGAGCAGACAGACGTCTTATCACAGTGAGTTTGTAGAAACGTCAATAAATCCTCACATGGACTCCCCGTTACATCTGACTTGGGTGGTTTAGCTAAAAACGTTTGTGGAAATATGACACTACAGTTGCGGATATCGATCGTCTACACTTTTGAAAGAGGCCGTTGAGAGGTTTGTCACTTTTCTCCGCCAAACAATGTCAACGTTACTAGGAGAAGTTGTGCTGTCGGAATGATTTCTAAACAACTTACAAGACCTGGAAAAGCACAGGAATGCAAAAAAAGACAGCCTGTCACAAAATTCAACAGTTCACTCCCTTTTTGGTGGACTCAAGATTAGACTGACATAATGCAGCTGTAGTGCTATGGAACCTTGGAAATAAGACTTTTTGCATATGTACAGATGAACATGCACGTTCATGACAGTAGACTAAGCTAAAAATAGTCTTGACTGAATCTTCAGGACAGCTTTTAGGGTCCTAAATGTGAAAGAATTTAAATGCATTTCACTACATGTCAAATAATGACCTTTAAAGTAGAAACTTTTTTCTTCTAGTTTATTATTTGGTAAGGTTTTTACATAAATACCTTTGTTTATAATCGAACACTTTAGAGACTTTAGATTACACTTCTGCTTCCAACCAGCAGTGTGTCTTACCGTTAGTTATTTTTTCCTTGCTAGCATAAACATTAAGGTTTGATATCATGGTAGAGTTACACATTTTAAAATGGCTAGCTAATGTGAATTGGCACACTTTCCAAAATTCACTGTCAAAGATGAAATCAGTTCCAATAAGAGACTCTGGAAGATTAGAATCAGTGAAGCTTGTTTTTAGCTAATAGTCTCCACCAACTTAAATTTGTATCATATCGCAAATATTTGACTTGAGAAAATGGCAACAACTCAACAATGATGTCTTGTGAAAGTAAGCGTTCAATATCTGCTAATTTAGCATTGATCTCCATGAATATGGAACAGTCGCAGTTAGTTATTTTAAAATCGGCTTTAGCTGAGCTAGCTAGCTAACTGTTAAAGGTCTACTGCTCTGACGATTCCAGCACTTTCTACAGACTCGCTGCAATGTGACCTCTTTCTAGTACAGCTAAGGGAATTATTAGCAATAACACCTTAACAGACTCTCTCTTCAGTGAATGTAATCTATCCTTTTTTTAAGGTATTCCAAAGATTTATGTTTTTTTTTTAAAATCCTATTTATTTACTCATCACCTACCCTTAGAAGTGTGAGTCAACGTTGCCTCAAGTAATGCTACGATAATCTAGCATCCCTTCATCTTTCTCATGACCTTAAAACAGTGCCTAGAAATTCCCTTAACCAGGTCACCCACTGAGTCTTACAATTCCAGACAGCTCATTTTGCTCAGCAAAGCAAGAGCCTCCATCCAGAAATCAGGATTTTTTTATATTTTTTTTGGTCAAACACTGAAATAATAATAATCGCCTACCATTTAACCATTTGTGCCCATATGCCTTAAAATGTGGAGTCTCGGTCTAAACTTCACTTCTCTCTTTAAAGATGTCTGCAACAATCAAACTATTCAACTGGACGTGATTTAAACTATTTTTGTAACAAGAAATTTCAAGAAAATTTGGAGAGAAAAAAAGTTCTCACTACATATGTAAGCTATGGACTCTAGTTTGCCTGCGATATACAATCACCACACCCGTTATTTTTTATTTTTATTTATTTTTATAACCATCAAATCCCAAATTCTCTCACTGGTCACATATGGAACAGCACAGGCCTGACGAATTGTACTCTATCTTACCAAAAATGGACCCATTGGCTCCCTGGAAGGAAAAAAAGACTCTTATCATCACTAAAATTAACCCAAAAATCAAATGGCTTTTACTTTAACGAGAAAACCAAAAATAAGTAATACGTCTGCTTAAATTGAATACCGTGTTGATAATTGGTACTTTAATTTTGATACATAGCCACAATATAAAATAAACACTGCCTACATTTAGCAGTAGTTTCAAAGCAAACATGTGTAATGTAGATAATATTAAAGCTTGATGCTCTTCTGCTTTTTGAGTTACACAAGTGGAACAAGTTCATATGACATGGTTAGCTTGGAAGCTAGCCTGCAGTCTGCTGCTTTACAGACATCCAACTCAGCATCCTTTTAGAACAATGTTAGTTGAAATAAACAAACCATGGACTGATGCTCCACATAGGGATGAATGCCTGTGTTCTTTGTGACTGTGAATGTTTCCTGATAGTTACATTTTCTTCAGGCAAAATGTGTAGCAGCCTTCTTTCAGATAGCTGGCTAACACTGCCCAGCAAATGACACATTTCTCCGGCATCTCAATAAACAAAGTTTACACTTTAGGAAAAGTATGGCAGAAGATCCATGCTGTTTTGAAATGGTATCTTTTTAAAGAAGTGGTATTCGTTCATGACCAGCCCATGCCTACTCGTGACCCAAAGGATCTGCTGAATACACGAATAGGTCAGTTAGCACATAATATGATTGTATCTCTTTTCTATATTATTTTTACTCCAATATTTTAAGGCTCTTTAAAATCCACCTATTCCTCCAAAATCTAAACAGAACAAAAGGAGTGTTTTATATGATCATGCCGTTTGTTGCAAAGGTAAAATGACTTCCAGGGGTTTCAGAATAAAGTGCATAACCCCCCCTTGATTTATTCAACTTATTCGCTCTTAATTTTAAAGCCACTTGGTTTATCGCTGTCCGTCTCGGGCTTTAAAAGTTGTTGTTGTGAACATGAGAAACAAATTTGCTGAAACCACATGTGACCAGTGTGTGCTATTAATCTCTGCCCTAAATCGTCCCCTCAACCCTCAACCTCATGCCAGATTTGGCTCAGCAACAGAAGCGTGGCTTCGACTGTGACTGACTGGGAAAGAAATGGTTAAAGTTGATGTAAAGGGGGGCAGGTGGGGTTGGCGAGCGCTTTGAATTTTACAGCAAATGCAGAAAGAAAGAAAAAAAAAAAGTGGGAACATTGTCCCACCTGCTGTTTTACTGTCTCTTTAGCCCTTGGCCTCTGTGATGGCAACGTCTGGAACGTGACGGGGAACACAATAAGCCGTTTAAAGATGAAACGAGGCAGGATGTCAGTAGGAATCCCTCGGAGAGCACAAAGTGTAAAAAAGACGTCTGCTATTCTAAAAACAAGCGTTCAGCCCTCATTGTTTTGCCAAGGAAATGTCCTTTTACTGTAGCTGAAAAGTGTTTAAGGATGTCCTCTTTCCCCCCTGGTTGTATCTGTTCGACACATCCTGTCCCCTGTACCCACTTGTGTGTCACTGTATGAATGCCTGTGTGTGTGTGTGTGTGTGTGTGTGTGTGTGGGTGTGCGTGCGTGTTTACGTGGCATCCTCTCCAGCCTCTCCATCCTGTTCCTTGATCCGAAGATACTGGGATCAGCTTGCAGTCTGACTCTGTTCTACTAATTTTGGATCCATTAACGACGATGCATCAGGGACTGGGCCAATCCATTCAGAAAGTGTCTGTGTGTTGTTTTCTTCTGTTTTGTTTTTTACATTGATCTCACATGTCAGAGCCATTAACAAAGTGCCTGAACACATCCACCTTATCTTGTGTATTTAAATTGAAAACAACAAAAAGAATTGGTAAAAAAAAAAACAAACAAACAAAAAAAACACTGTACTAAATTGGATCTTTTGTCTTTTCTTTTTTTTTTACACTTAGCATTTTTACCTCTGTAAAAACAAAACAAAATAAGAGCAAAAATTATATTATATATATCACGTGTATGTTGTACATTTTTATTTCTATATTTGTTTTTTTTAACTGTTTATAACATGTACGATGGATGTAGCTCTTGCTTTTTGAGAACTACAAAGAAGTACTTTGTAGATACTAAAGAGTGGCCAGGGTCTGTGAGAAAATCAAATTGAAATGTGTGTCTTACCTTCTGCCTTTAATAAAACGAGAGAGCACAGAGGAAGCCCCCACAACTCCCCATGAAACTTTTCTGGTTTATTCCACGCATCTCAGATTTAAAGTGTCCAACCTGCATGGTTTTCCAATTAGCTTTAGAAATTGTTCCTGTCTTCAAATCCCAGGATTTGGACATGATTGATAGTTTCTCTGATGTTTCTCAAACTTAGCTTTTCAGTGTTAACTGCTGCAACTGTACCCTGATGAGCTTAGTGGCATAACAACCAAAAAGTCTGAAAATGATCTTGTACTGAATTGAAAAAGTGTTACACTGCGAAGGGGTGGGGGATATAAGGTTGAGATTTACAAAAGAAAGGCCGGAAACATAGAGTAGAGATCAATTCAAAATATTTAATTGTCTTGAAAGAAAATCCCAAGGAAATGTGAGCTAACCCAAGACTTTTGCACAGTGCTACATGTGCACTTTAATAAAATGGAGTATGATTACTTGTTCCATTTAACAAGTCAAACTTGTATATAGTTGAAACCAGATAAAAGTAAAGCAATTTGGTAAGGCCTGGTCGATGATGTTACAGCTTCGTAACCTTCTAGTAGGTTCACTGACAATATTTGAGTTAAATGGAGGCATACTGTATAATCACTGCTAACCTTGTGCAACATGTGGTAAAATCAAATAAGGCAAGACATCTGGAAGGCAATGAACCTCCACTGCTCTGGTATATCCCTGGGTACAATTTTCAAAAGCCTGAAGGAGCATGTTGTGAGACGACATGGGAATGTCCTCCGAAGCCACCAATTGGTTCCAAATCCCAAAGATGACTGTTTCTGTGTGAATCAATCTCCTCAAAAGCAAAATATCTTACAAAGATGTTTGCTGAACCTGGAGTTATCAACAGTGAAACCATTCCTACGCTGACTTGGGCTGAAAGGCCATGCAGTCAGGAGGAAACAATTACTCCTAAAGTATCAGGAAAAGCCAGGCAGGAATTGGCCGATTCATTCAGAGACCTTAATTTCTAGAGGCATGTCTGGTAGGTCTGATGATTGTAAATTGAAAGTTTTTGGCCATAATGACAATTGTTCCATTTGGAGGTAAAAGAAGTATGTGAATGTAAATGGGTCTTCCAAACATACAAAGATCCTGAGCAGACCACCAAATTAGTTCCAAAGCGGCTTTAGGACAAAGACGGCGACGTAGAGTGGCCATCCCAAAGTCTTGCAGAAAACTTGTTGACGGAGCTGAAAGGTTGTGTGAGAGCACAGCAGCCTCCAAACCTGACGCGCTCAGTTACAAGAGCTCTATGGCAGAAACAGGCCGAAATTAAAGGAAGCCATTGTGAGAAGCTTGAGGAAGGAACCCAACCCTTTGACCTCAGTCACAATCCTAAACAACATCAAACAGGAAAAGTTTTATCTGATTTAATGTCAGTGAGAAAAAGGTCATGTCTTTTTATAAGCTGTATGTAAATGTGTGGTTTCAACTCGAGATTCACCGCACAGCGATACACAGTGAGTAAAGATAAGCATATCAAAATCAACTTTTTTCTCAGCTAGAAAATTTCTAATTGGGCTGTTGACATAATATTCACCCCAGATGACCCAACTAATCCACATGTACAAAGGAATCAAAGCAAATTAGTCCGCAAATGAAGTAATGGGGGAGGGGGAACAAAAAAAAACACAAACTCTACAAGAACAAAAGAATTTATTCTCTCTCCCGGAGCCGCAAGAACATCTGGGCAGAACTTCTTTGTTGCCTGGTATCCAACAGCTATTAATGCTGCAATGGCAGGAACCAGTGACAATTTCCTCAGATTTCTACCACTGGGTTCTTGTGGAGTATAAAGGGCCCTGGCCAGAAAGAGCTTTGTCATTGATCTGGCCAACTCTAAAGCTCAAATTCCTCTGTTCTTGTGAAGGTATGTATAGGTTTCATATACCGAACAGATGAAGAAAATGATGTGCAAGAGGTGTAGAAATCCAAGAAAGCAGCTGAAGCCTGTTAGCATTGGGAAATTGTAAACACTGCTGCTACCTTGCCAGGTCACTCTTGAACATGAGATTGGATGACTTGAAAGGTGCTCTTGCACTGGCATATATATAATCCCTCTATGAAGGCTCTTTTTATGAGAATACCGCTCCAACGTGTGCGTCAACTTTAAACGCCATACCACCGTCTTGGCTGGCGCGTGACATGACCTTTCAAAAACGCAAATATAACTCAACCTTTACAGTGGCATTTCTAAACTTTTGAACGGTCCAGTGAGTGGTCTTGGAGTCATATTCCAGAAGTGAAAAGAGCCACCATTTTATCATAAACCAATCAGGTCTCTCCCTCATAATATTCTGGGTTAAAAAAAAAGAGTCTAAAGATTAATCTAAACAGTTGCCTCAAGAACTGTGGATCACTCTGTGAGCTACAGCAAAGCCTGGAAATACGTTAAACAATTAGTAAGTCACTCAGCAGCAGCAGTTTCTATTCACACTGCTGAAGAAATAGCATGTTGAAGTTTGCTGTAGAAGATTTGGACAAGCCTGTGAAGTGCTGGTGGAACATAGTCTGGATCTTATGATGCCAAAGCTGATTTTTCTTCTTTTTTTTGGTACTGGTGGGCTTTATTTGATAGTAATCCAACAGGAAGGGGACAGAGAGACGGGAACAAACGGTCCCTAACACACAACCAAAGAAACTCTAAATTGGTTTTAAAGAAATACATTTAAGAATGGGCCTATCTACATGTATCAATAGATCAATATGACTTTGTCTTTTAGGAACTGATTTACTGAAATGTTTTTTCAATATTATTCTAATTTACTAAGCTGAAAGAGCATTTGCCATGCTTTTAAACTCATGTCATGGATTGAGACCAGAACTTAATTTCACTTTACTATTTCATTTGTGTTTCTTAGTAGAATGTAGTGCATTCAGACTGTGTCTAATGTTCAGTGCACTGGCTTTGCTTACTACTATTGGCATCATCCACCACCCAGCATAATGCTGCCACCATAGTGTTTCACACTATGTCTCTTTTCCTTTTGTTTTCCAGAATGTTCTGTGAAATGAGAATAACTAAGGTTTCCATAGCAACCGTGATGTTTTGGAAAACCTCAACTACTCTGGCTTTCTATGCAAACATTTCTCATTGTTCTGGTTATTGGAGGATGGCAATTTAAAAAGGGATGCTGCAGCAATAGCTTTGTCTGTGATCCTTCCGAAGTTTTCCAACAAATCATTTTCATAATCTCCTACTTAGAAAAACTTTAAAGGGTTTAGCAGATAAATGTCAGTCTGCAGCTGTTGCAGCAGGTTTCATTTCCTCACAAACAGCAGGAGGAGGACATCAAGTCTCAACCTTCAGGCAGTTGATTTAAGAACCCAACATGGAACTAAAATCCACGTTATCCTTTGAGATGTGAACGCCAGCGCACGTGCTGAACGCAGATCTAACGGTACTGATCAGAGATTCAAATTAAAAGTAAAGTTTGGTTGGATTTTTTTTTTTTTTTAGGTTTTGTTGGCTCTAGTGGCCTTTATTTGAAAGTAGTTAGACAGGAAAGAGGCTTATGAGAGAGGAAGAAGACATGCTGCAAATGTCAGCAGGCTGGGAATCAAACCTGCGACCACAACCAAGAGGACTAGGGCCTCAATGCCAAGCCCCTGCGCCACCACAGCACCCCAAGTTTGGTTGGATTTGAAAAAAACTAAAACAACGTTACAGAAAAACTTGGTGCAAACGTACGTCTCAAGATGTATTTTTCAGAGCTGCCTCCCTCCTCAGCAGGAACATGTGATAACCATCGAAGCCGTCGAGCCGTTTCACTCAGGATGTCTCTGGAAAAGCATGTGGGCGATAATGATGGAGCCCGGGAGAGAGAGAGGGAGAGAGAGAGAGAGGGAAAGAGAGAGAGAGAGAGAGGGAAAGAGAGAGAAAGAAGGAAGGGGGAGGGAGAGCAAAGAGAAGAGAAAGAGAGGGTCCCTCAGGGCTTTTGGGGGCCTGCTAAGCAGCCCAACTGCTGCAAACAGCATCACAGTCCACATGTGCAAACATTTAAGATATCTGCCTGTGTAATGGGGTCAACATGGCCCCTCTCCGGGTGCACCGAGCACCGGCGTTCACTTCCCACCACAGTTTACAGAAACGAGGCGACCGTGGAGTTGACTCCAAAGATAGGGAAGGATTTTGATTTTTTTTTTTTTTCCCCTTTTTCTTTCTTTTTTTTTTCTTAAACCTTGGGTATCTGGGTTTAGCATGGCTTGAAGAGAGCTGCAACATTCTGGTCTATTGTTACTCTATCAAGTCTAGCTCATTGGAGTTCGAGCAAATGCAACTTTAAAACCGAAGAGTGAATGTACTCGACTCCAATTTGTCCTTGAAAACATGAAAAAACAAAGCAAAAAGGCAAAAGCGGATGTTTGGCTGGTGAAGACATACTTTGGCATCGACAGTTTTTACGAGTCTTGAGTTACTGAGGCAAAGCCTTTTCAGTAATGTCGACGTATAACACAGGTCAAATGCAGACTTGCAGACAAGTAAGCACTTCAGTGCATAAAAGGGAAACACACTTTTTATTCTGTTGATATTGGAGTGTACTTCCTTGTCATGGAAAAAAAATAAAAATTCTCGGCAAGCTTCATATGGCGATCGAGTCCTTTTATGATACATTTAAAGCTTTTACTTCAAAGCCACTAATATTCAACAGTTGTTTTTTTACTGTTTAAAATCCTTCCATTGAGGTTCCAGAGAAAGTTTATTTTCCCCCTTGGAGTCTAGCTCACCTGCAGTGCAACTGCTGCTGTCCACTGCAAGTCAGCTGACTGAAAGAAAGATCCAACATTTCCTCTCACACAAAAAGTAACAGGTCTTTCGGGTTAATAGCAGTCATTGCGTGGAAACTAAAGGAAAGCCACCAGTCTCTCATATTGAGGTAATGCTATTCAAAAACTACAGCTAGCAAGCTGCTAGTGACGGCATCAGTTAAATGTAGCTCAATGTGCTACAGCATTGAGCTAAACACAACTCTGCATTATGATGTCACCAGGTGACTCCAAACCCCATAGAAGCACTGAACAAATGCTTAGAACAGATAAATGTGTGGATGTGCCACAACTTTCTCCAGCTGAACAGGAACAAAACTTAAGTTATTATCTTTGGACCTAAAGAGGAGTGAACTAGAGTCAACGCACAGCTTCAGTTATTACACCTAGAAACTAGAGATCAGGCCAGAAATCACATAAAGACACTTATAAAGTTGGTCGTCTACCACCTGAAGAACATTCCCAAGAATAGAGGGCTAACTAAGGAAGATCTAGAGAAACTCATCCGCGTGTTTATCTTTAGTTGTGTTGTTTTTCTGCGGTGTTTTTGAGTTGAATTCTGCCTGTAGTTTGAGCAATGGCAGCACAGGAAGTGAGCAAAGCCATCCAGTCGGTGTTGGCCACATAATGAATTAACATTCAGCCATCTTGCAACCCTCTCTTTGCAGTGGAGGATGGTAGTTTACAGCTCAGGCAATTTCCAACAAGCTTCATACAGTCAAACTGGCACATTACATGGCCAGAAGTTAGCAATTTTGTAAGAGTTAATATTTTAAGAAAATAAACTTGAGACCAATACAGTAAGCCATTGTTTCTCAAGAAAAGCGTAGAACCAGGCTAAAAACAGTCACCAGAAAATAGCCACAGAATGCTAAAGGAGTCACAACCACCACAATTAGTAACGCCATTTTAAAATTAATTAGCCAGCTGACATTGCTTTTTTTTTTAAACTACGCGATTATATCAGTTGCTATTTGTAAATGACCATTGACCTATGCCTACTGAACGGTTTTATCACGTTCAGTAGGCATAGGTCATACCAAACCCGAGACCAGATGAAACAATGTCTCGGTTGGCGCTCAGACGTGTAGGTACCAGTTCAAGGTTACGAGGGAAGTGCTGCGTGTCAGGGGATTAAAACAGAACAAGGCCGGAAGAGTCTGGGGTGAGATCTTTATTTCAGGCACGGAAAGAGTCTCTTCCTCTGATGGCGCCACCGTCTCCGCCACTGTTCCATTTCCTCTTCCTCCTTCTGGTCGCTGCACACACATCCCGGTCCTCCGTGGATGAGCCTCCGTCTGTGAGAGAGTGCAATGAATCCCTCCAAGTAACCCGTCTGGCATCCAATAATTTAAGAAATTAAATTAAAATATTTTAGGGGGAAATTTCTACACCTGTAAAACGAGCATAGAAATTGTGAAGAGACCCACACAGCCATCATTATAAATCACTTTTATTTAAATCAGCGTTAGGCAGTTATGCTATGAACGACACAGGAAAATAAAAACAAAAAAACTGACACAAAAGAAAGACATTAAAACATGAGATCCAGTCAACAATAACTGCACTTGGCACTGGATAAGACGTTCATGGAAAAAGGGGGAAGAAAAAAAAATTGTAATGATAAAGGTACACATTTTTCATACCCAAAATAGAAGTGCCTCCAGTAACGCGTCAAACCGCTGGAGCCTGGAGAACTTAAATACGTTTTCTTTTTCTAGGATATTGTGATATTTTCCAGCTTTAATGACCGCTCAACCTGCCTCCAACCGTTTGGATCTGAGAGACAAAACGGTGCGACGGTGACCACTCATATCCATTCGAGATTTACATCTAAAGAGAAGGTAGAAATTAACAAATACTCACTCCTTCCCACTTCTTATTAACTGTGTTTCCCCTCCCACAACTAACCCCAAACGTACCGTCACAAACCCTCTGTCAAGCTTAGGGGCTTTCACTTTTTCTGTCCCTTTATGAATCAACCATTAATTTCTTTTATATATAAAAAAAAAAAAAATCTAAGAAAAAAAGCGCAAGAATGTGTCACTCTGTGCATTCCATTTCCAATGGGTCAATGCACAACACCAGGAGGAAATTCATGAAAAAAAGAAAAGAAAAACAAAAAACAGTAATGCAGAACTTAAGAATTCAGCCACAGAAGAGCAGAGCCATAACCCCTCACCCAGAAAACATGTCATGATATCATTTATATATATATATATCTATATATATATATATATATATATATAAAATTAAAAAAAATAAAAAATGTGATCAGTTCGCGCTCGCCTATAACAGATGCTGAAAGCGCCGTGGCTGTTTATTGATGGGCTCTGAATGCGACTTTATGAGTTTGAGACTTTGCATCATTTTAATCCTCCTAAAAGGCCTGAAGCTGGTGGAATGACCCATCTACCAGGTGAGCATCTCCACCATGGGGGAAAAAAAACCCAAAAAAAAAACCCAGTAAAAATAAAACATTTCAAATCGCAAAGCAGGAAGTTACTTTGCGGGGTTGTGGGAGGCTTCCTAAACAAGGTTTGAGCCAATCCTCGAACAGGAGAGAAGAAAGGAAAAGAGGAAGGAGGAGAGAAGAGAAGAGGAGCGGGAAGAGAGAGAGGTAAACTCTTGATGCTTTCAGATGTTTGAGGAAAATTCAAGAGCAGCCGATACATTTAGGAAAAAGAAAAAAAAAAAAAAAAAGAGGGATAAATAGATATAAACTCTGCAATAAGGGCGAATGGAGGAAATGTGTGTTTGTGAATCTGTGTTTTCAGGTGTGCGGCTGTTCTGTCCGTCCCGGTGCTTTATCTGACGGTGACTCCGAGTTTTTCCAGCACGCGGACTCCTTTCTCCTGGTACTCCTCCCGGGTCAGCCAGAAGTTGTCCTTGTCCTTCATGATGTCGGCCAGCACCGCTCCACCCAGGAACACCATGTGCTTTCGCCTGGGAGGATCCTCAATCCGGATCTTAAATTTCTGCACGACAAGGGGAACGCAGAGGGAGTTATAATAAGTTTACAACACAACAGCGCGTTCCCCAGCGAAGGCCTTCGTGGTTTCTCTGATCCACACGGCGAGGGAGATCGGGATCAAAGACCCAACTGGCCTCTGCCGTGGATGAAGATACGTTTTTGTTCCCGGGATCAGGATTTGTGCCACAAAATGAGTAGTTACCATGACTAAAATCAAGCTTGTTAGCGTTTACAGACCCAACGTTTTTATAGTGCGACCTTGAAGTTCCTCTCAGTTTATCTTCTCGCAATCCCGTTCCTAAATTCAGATGTTGAAAGACAAACCCTGCAGTAAAAACGGTAGTCAAGAGCTCCTACACATCCCCCCCGCCCCCCCATTCTTATACAGCAGGAAAAAAAAAGCTAAATAAACGGACTCATTGAGAGAGAACTGGACGGATCGAAAGAGATAGAGAGACAGAAAACTGATATCTTTTCATAAACATTTAAAAAAAAATACGTGTCTTGAAATTTGTCCATTTTCATATTTAAAATTTCACAAATTACCTAGACTAAAGCAGCTTTTAAAACACAAAGTAGGACAAAAATAAATAAAAAAAACCCACTAAAGATATTTAAAACAAAAGAAAAAGTGGCAATATCAGAACTTTGTCCTGAATATTTATGCATCAACTTCACAAGACTAGTGACACTTCATATTCAAAGAAATAAAAAAAATAAGTTGAAGCAGCGAACCACAAAAGTATTTTTTTTGGCTATGGGGGGACACATAAACTCCGAGCATAATATTTATATGAGTTATTACCTTGTAAATTTTATTTGGTGCATGACACGTCAGTCTCAATATTAAATCCTGCAGGCTGCAGTGCTAATGACGCTTCCTGGAGTCGGTTTTTATACAATAAAAAGTGTTCATAATGTTTTCCTTCCTAACCGTTGGTTACGTTCATTTCCTGGGAAATGTTTCAAAGCCTAATGCGACGCAAAACCAAAACGATCTGAAACACAGATGCTTTGTAGAGTTATTACACATCAAGTCTAGGTGGTGTGTAAAACGTGTCAGGAGGTTATGAAAGATTAAAAGACTCAAAAACACTGGAGGAACAACCCAGTTTCCTCTCAGTAGGGTGAAAAGCAAAGCTGTAGTTTATTGATCAGAGCAAAAACTTAACGGAATCTATAGTTTACAACTCAAAATACGGTTGTGCTTTTTTTTAAAAACAAAAGATTTTTCTATATTTTCTGACAAACAACCAGATTCTTCCTGTATTTCCTATGAGGGAAATTTCAGTACAAAGAACTGTGAGGTTTTATCAATATTTATTCTTCATAAATTGTTAAAGGAACATTTTTATCTTGACTTAGTTAAGTTTTTGTTCCAGTTTTCTAACTACCGTTTCATTTATGCAAGGCTGAAAATGTTCCATTTTAGAATTAGAAATTTTTCTTGAACTTTATTTTTGGATTTAATGACACTAGCTCAAAAGGTAAATTACATTAATATTTATTTTAAGATAAAAAGAGAAATATTATGAAACTCGCTATTGTTTGAGCTCATATTTTATTCTTATTTAACAGTCAAATATCTTAACTGCTTTTTTGTTGTTTGTAATTCGTTTGTCTCTTTTGTAAATGAGATCTTGGATCTCAATAAGAAGCCGTATAAATAAAAGTTAAAAAAAAATTAAGGATAAAAGCTGTCATTTATTTTTATTGTTAGTTAAATAAGGAATACTTTTTTTAAACACAAGTTCTTACTTTCTCCAGAAAATCTCAGATGAAACAAAAAGTATATATTTTAATAGTGTATGGCATACATACATCCTATAATACAAATCGTAGGACTGAGTTAACAAATAAGAAAACAAGCCTACTTTGGCCTCATTTCAAGATCATTTAACGACCCAACTAAACTTTCTGTTCTCTGAATTGTCAAAACTCGAGGCAGATGTTTTATTTCATTTATCTTTTACAGTGACAATATTGTTTTCTTCATTTCATTGCTCATATTAAAAGGACATAAATCAAACAGCTGCCATTTACAGCTGAAGTTCAATGTAAAATATAGGATTGGATTAGGACAGTGAAACTCATAGGAATCACAAAGATGAAAGTCTTTTACACTTTTGGCACCACCTGGTGGTTGGTTATGTACACAGCATCAAAAATACAACATCGTATTAATCTGTTTTGGAAACTTCAGGGAGATAGTCAGAGTTTCTTTAAAACTCAGACTACAATAAACACCTAAACATTTTTCCATTTGTTCAAAGCTCCAGTAACACTATTCTGATCTCTGGATGTCTAATTTCAGAGAATAAAAGCTGAACTTAAAAGTTACATTTCCTTCAAAAAAAGATGTAGTGTTTGCAACTCAACTGATTGTGATATAAAATCATTGCAATAGTTTCTCCTCTTCCTGCCACATCCAGACAGTTTTAGGTCACACAGTCAGTTTAGGGGAAAGATGTTAGGGTTGGTCTCTCACCGAAAGTTTGTCCACGTCTCCCTTGAGCACACGCTCCAAGTACAGCTGCTTCAGTTCCCTCTCCAGTCGGGACGGCAGCCCTGGGTACATGGTGGATCCTCCCGACAACACGATGTGTTTGTAGAACTCGGGCCTGACCGGAGGGAAGATGGACGACAGTGAATGAGACTTGAGAACCCATCGTCTTTGGGTGCGTATAGCCTTAAAGTCTTAAAACATTCGAGATTCACTTCAAACACAGATTGATATCCTCTCAGTGACCACGTCATTGGTTTAAAAAAAAAAAAAGAAGATACTGACTTTACCCGACAGTTTTTCTTTTTTAATATTTCAAACCAAGATCAAGAGATGTAGGTTACAATGGCGTATTGGACTCTTGGGGCTCACCTGGTGTCTATGTCAGCGGCCTGGATGGTGTTGAAGAGGAGCTCGGCCACTCCGACGCCCTCCACGTTGATGAGGTGGGGCTGGAACAGAGCCTCAGGGGCCTCAAAGCGCTCTCCTCCCACCTTGATCACACGGCCATCTGGCAGCTGGAAACGTGTGGGAGGGAATGAGATGAAAAGAGGAGAGTTTGGTAGAGTGCCTTGCGATTTCAGGTTAAGAAAGGTACAACACTACCAAAATGGTTCTGAACAAAGTAGAACCTTCCCCAAACCACTTGGGAATTCTGTTTTCCCTAATATGGACATCAACATTCTCTAATGAGTGCAGATAATGAGCAGCCACAGAAACTGTGGACTCTAAGCCATGTTGAGCCAATGTGTTCCAAGTGTAAAAATAAAAAATTAAAAATAAGGCTTCATTGAGTAGAGAGCAGTGGGAGGAAGTGGAGCCCTGCTGCTGCCACAAAGTGGCTGCACAGGAAATGATGTCACGCACAGTTCAGCAGCCCTTCGGCCACAGTCACATTGCCCTCCTTGTTTCGGTGCGCCTTGCGCGCCGACTCGCCTACACCAACCATAACACACACACACACACGGTCACAGTGAGCGCCGAGACACAACATGTGCTCAAAAAGGCGTGCAGGAACATAGACGTTTAGATTCTGCGGTTCCCCTTCCAGAGGGGGAAAAAGAACCTCGGAAAGAAAAGCAAGGCTGATGGCAGAGAGCTGCACGCCCAGATGTTTGAGACCCAGAGAAAACAGCACTACCCCGCCATTAGGGAGCCAACTACGGACATGTGGCAGTCCCTCCAGCTCTCCGCTGATATTTTAATAACCTGCTAGTTTCGGTACTTCATAAGGAAAACTTTGATTATGATGCGCTATGTGGCAACGTGAAGCTTCAGCTGGTGTGTGGGGTATGGAAAGAAATAATTTTAGATTAAAGTAAACTAGACATTGATGTTCCCCTCCCCAAGAGGTGTGTTTTCACTGGCAGGGATACCTCAGGCCTGGAGAATGCAGATGTTCCAGTTTGTCATTTTTGTTTTACAAGTGACTGAAAATCTGTATGCAAGTTCTATTCTAGACACCTGGAGGTGGACGACTCGTCTTAAAAATGCAGATCTACACAGACGGTTAGATGTTGTCTACAAGTGAAAAGTATTTTTACAGTTTACTCTTTCTAATGGTGGACATATTTTATAAGTTGTTCTCTTTGTTGTTGTTTTACTGTTGGACATCAAATAATTTGTTTTCTATTTGATCACCGACCTCTAAAATGCCTGACTTGACAAATCCGATTTTGGCTGATACTGATTTGTCTGTAAAGTTGCTAGACATTAAAGCTGCAGCCTTGTCTTGTCTCCAACAAGTGGTGACACCTGCAGTGATTTAGTAATGACGGATCCAGTCGATTGCACCGACTTACTGAGCTGAAAACCTGCTCTACAGGACTAATGAGGGGTTTAGCTGAGCCAGAAGAAAAAGAAAAACAGCAGTTTCTGGCTTGGTTCTGTAGCATTTTTAATTTTATTGCCCTTCAATATTACCCATCTTAAAGTAATTTTTTTTTTACCATTTTAGATGTCAAATGAAATGCAATTTTATGGGGTTTTTTGTAGATTTTGTGTGTTCTCATATCTCTGTTGTTCCCTTTTTTATGACCGTTTCCTCAGTTCCACATTTTCAGACATTTTAATTTAGCCATCTAATAATTACTATTATTTTATTAACCTATTATTGTGTGACTGCAGACTATGTTTGTTCTTTAGTTTTAGCGTCTCTGAATTAACCTGAGTATATGAAAAGTTCCCTACAGAGAAAATCTTATTCATAGAGAAACACTGAATATAGAAAAATGAGCTAGAGAAGTAACCTTCACACAAGTAAAGAAAAAAAAAAACTTTCATTCCAAATCTATTCAGTGGAAGTGAAATTCCGGCAGAATTAAATTACTTAGAATTGTGAGAAGACAATACAAGCACAGATATTTTAAAGTGATTTGTTTAAGAACGTTTGTAGCGGTTGAATATGAAGAATACAACTCTTGTTGTAATGCTGAATAAAGAAAATAAATGGTGCAATTTCTCACCACAGCACTTCCTTTTCTCCATATATAGAAGTGAACCAGCTGAACCAGAAGTTACCCCTTTATAACCAATGCAGGCCGCTGGTTACGCAATAAGGTCTGTGAAACACACCTTCAACTCCATTTCAGGAGTTTATCAAGTGACATCACAAAGGAAGTTACACCAATTGCACAAAAATCATAAATAAGTGTAGATGTACCGTATAAGACTCCACCAACACAGTGGTCTCCAGAGCCAGCTTCTGCTCCTGCTCGATGTTGTAGCCCACGTAGCAAAGCTTCTCCTTCATCATGCGAACCGTCTCAAAGTCTGCAGAATGGTTGAAGGCGTAGCCCCTCAACAACAGCAGCTAAATCCAGAGAAAGAAGAAGGAAAAAAAATAGGGGGAGGGAAGCTGGATTAGATCAAGTCAGGTCAGTGAAGCTATTTTATTTTTTTCGTCTTCCTTGGAGACTGTATACCTTTATGAGGTAGCGGGTGATGTCCCTGCCTGCGATGTCCAGACGTCGTGTCAGGTGGGGCAGACTGAAACCCTCGTACACTGGGCAGATGTGTGTCACACCGTCGCCCGAGTCCACCACCACACCAGTCAGAAGGCCTGGCACAAGCAAGCAGGGCAGGTTATTATTTATTCCTTGAGTAAATGCTGATCAGACAAGTGCTTTATGACAAAGGGGGACAGACTTGCTGAGTAGAGGAACAAAAACACTAAACAATACCAACATCTTAATAATCGGGATTTGTGCAAATGAATTAAATCTCCAAAAGCATTTTAAGATTGTACAGAGGAAGGTTGACATCTTAGAGCAAAAACATTAGTTAAACTGCTCTTTAGGACTCTCATATATGAATTGTGCATACATATGGGGTGATACAAGCTAAGAGCTGCACCCTTCAACTGTTTATTCAAAAATAGGGCAAAAAGGGCTTATGTGGGCAGTTGCCCAGGGCGGCAAATGTTTTGGGGGGCCCAATGATTATTTTTTTCCCCCTCACATATGTTTTTCAAACATACTTTATAATAAAACTCATAAGCAGGTGAGTTGTACTATCATTTTGGGGATTTTTTTATTTATTAATATAAACAATATTGAAGTATTTGAAAGTCATGAAGTCATCGTAGATTTTTTGGAAACAATATGGAACTATTGGACAGGGGACATATTAAACCTACAATGTATCAATTCATACCTGCTGATATATAGGACTACGTATTAATGTACCATAATTTAGTAGAAGAATTTTTCTGTAGTGGGCAGGGCACCAAAACTGGTTCCAGCCCATCCTTGTAAATCCATCCTTGTGTACTTGGATTAACTATTGAACTTGGTTCAATTCAGATATAGGATAGAAAAATGTACTCGGATGATAAAATGAGAATAATCTTGACATTCTTTCCATTTTCCAATTTACCCAACATTTTTATTTCTCTCTGTTTTTTTCTGAAGAAAAAGATAATAAAAATGGGAATTGGTTCAAACTGAACTAGGCAAAGAATCTTGGAAATCTAGATTGACCAGTACAAGTCTGATCAACTGTAAAAGCTAATCTGGTTTATAAATGCTCCACTGGAAAAATATAAGATTTATAACTAGACCAACAATTACACTGACTGAAAAGTAAAAATTAAAATGTATACATCTAGTCCTGAGGCAAACCTGGAAAATCTGATAAGCGGAAGAGAATTGCTCGCATTGTTAAACTCTCTTAAATGTTCAAAAAGCAGGTTGTAAATTATCTGATGGCGTTTGAGCTTTGTTTAAAAAGCATATTTGCAATTGGACATCAGTTCTGCTCTACACATGTGAACACAACCCTAAATCACCTCTATTTTGTAACAGTTCAAACTTATAAACAGCTCAACGTTTGCCGACCGACTCAAAACTTAAAACGTTGAAGGAGGACCACGTATTGGAATGAGTGTGGGAAAATATCTCCTCCACTGTATGAAACTCCACCCCTTAGAGTGCAGGAGACCTCATCAAACCCTAAAACTGTTCATCACACTTGTTAGTGTAATGATAATAGGTGATGCTTTTATAGCCAACACTGGTCATGTATGCCTTAGATGAAGGTAGAGGACATAGGGGAAGTCTAACACGGGACTAAATCAAAACAACTATTGGTTTTTCTAACAGTCTGTCACTTAAAAAACTCATTGTTTAAGATCCAATTTTTAAGCAAGAATTAAGATTTTTGTTAGGCAAAATCTTCTTACATGAAGACATGATTGATTTAGTTCAGCAGAAATATGGGAGTGAAATATTGTTGAACAAGGAAGAAAAGGCATCGTAAGACAGCAATTGTTTGATTAAACCAGGGATCTGCAACCTGCAGCTGCGGAGCCTTCTACAACGGCTCTTAACTTTGGACAAAACAAATAGCAGGGTGTTTGTTATTGAATAATTGCAATGAATTTCTAGAACAAAGCGACTCAAAAAAAATACTGTTGGTACCTTTAAAGATACATTTCTTATCATTAGGTTTAAGAAAAAACAAAAGCAAAAAAAACATTTTCACAAATACAGAATTCATAACATTGCTCTACTAGCAAAATGTAGATGTGTTTTTGTTATTTCAAAACCTAAAGACAGAATTGAAATAGTGATTCTTTAATAAAAACGACAAACTACATTGAGTAAATATTGGCCAAAAGTTATGAGTTTTTTTTTTTTTTTTAAAGATCATGTAACAACTGTGGCTCTAAACCAGTTTCATTTAGCTGGACTGAGAGTAAAAAATGGCTCTTTGGGTTGTAAAAGTTACAGATTGATGGTATAAACCTTCAACCATGGCATGAAAACCTTACCCTGGGCATACAGCGTCAGGACAGCCTGGATAGCGATGTAGACTCCTGCAAACTGGTACGTCTCAAACATCACCTGTGTGGAGGACGAGCAAATTTATCGGTCTGATAAGAAACAGCTAGCAGCACATGCAAACATTAGCTTTTTAAATCGTCATTTACAAGAATTTATATCAGCATCACTTCTGCAAAGCTTTTAATACATTGCATCCTCCGTGACAGCTTGTTTAACTCCCTTCAATCAGGCAAAGTAAGCCGCTCCAAAACAGACACGCGTCACTGTACCTCAATGATTTTCTCCCGGTTTTTGGTGGGGTTCATGGGGGGTTCGGTCAGCAGGATCTTGCAGTTGCGAGACTCGATGTTGAGCTTCTCCGGGCCGAAGGTGTAGTCCCAAAGGTGCTTCATGTCATCCCAGTTCCGGACAATCCCGTTCTCCATGGGGTAGTTCACCTCCAGCATGGAGCGCAGCTCGCTGGCCTCGTCTCCCACCATCAAGTCCTGGAGGAAGGAGTCAGCAGAGACGAATACTGTTAGGATTCATGAAGGTCCTTGTTTGGTGTCACTCAGACAAGTTGAAAACCAATAGGGCTGAAACGATTAATCAAATTAATAGCGATTAAGTGTATTAATCGCAATTAATACATTTTTGAAATAATCGGCAATTAATTTAGTAATCAATTAATCGCTCAGCGAGTATACGGACTCTAAAAATGGCCTTTTGCTGAAAGAACACCACAGTCAGAGAGGATATTAAGCCAAAAAAAAGGTAAACATTTTGCATTTAAGATGACGCCTTCATTGTAAATATGTTCTACCCAGAACTCCTCAAGTGGCATTTTTAGCTTCACCTGGTTCAAATTCTACAGAGAAAATATATTGAGCACATTTATCCGAAACCACAAATAGATTAGTTGACGGTACTTTTTTTTTTTGTTGTTTACTGCATACGCATCCTTTGCTAGAAATGATCAAGTGTTCACTAAAGGAATGCTTTGTTATTGCATTTTAGGAAAAAATGTGCTTTCTTATTTAAAATAAAAGGAATTTAATTGTTGATTTGTACCTTTTTAATGCATTTCTAACAGCGTTTTAAAACAGCTTAAGTGACTAAATGAAAATTCTGTAAATTTTTTAAATCTGATTAATCGATAGAATAATTGATTACTAAAATAAATCTTAGTTGCAGCCCTATACAGTAACTTCATTACGTTCTCGTCCTCCTTGAAGACTAAAGCTTATACAGCTTGCGCCATCTGTCTACTGGCAAACAGATGTGTTCCTGTAGCCTTTCAGCTTGGGACTCTGTTACCCAGCATGCACTACAAAGCATCATTTTTCCATGCATTTACACCTGGAACCACTTCCCCTCGGCAATAGCAAACCACCCCTCGACCCCCACATCCAACCATCCACATGCACGGCCGCCTTGGCAATGTACACAGCTGCCGGGTTAGAACGCGGCGTTAGCCACACAGTCAAGCATCTCACGTTCCGCTTGGAGACATCAAAAGCCGACTGAAAGCAGCCATTTTATGGGTTCATCCTGTGTGCTTTGGCATCAACAAAGTACCAGTCGCAGGCATCGCCTCGATGTGGTCTTTAAAGAAAACCAGATGTCCTCTCATCTCAGACTCCCAGCTGTCTGCCATGCGTCCTCGTGTGAGGACACTACTACTACTTCTTCTGCTCCTGACTGGACGTTGCGTTAAAATGACTACAGTCCCAACAAACATGTAACCGGGGAGAACCGAGAGCTTAAGCTGACATTTCAATTTCTCTCCCGCTTAAAGCGGCGGCAGGGTTGAGGTGGGCGTTTTGGCTGTCAGGGCGCACGACGAGATCAGAGGCTCTAAAAATGGAAACGGTCCAAAATCTCTTTTAGCACTCCATCGATAACAGCTGGCCTCTGATTCATCGCAGGCATTTCTGCCAACGCGCTCAGCCCGCAGAAGGGAGTACATTAACAAAGTGATGGATGTCTTCCTTATTCCCTGCCACTCACTTGGCCCAAACACACACAAAAGAAGAAACCAGCAAACAAATTAGGTGTTAAATTAAAAAAAAAGAAGAAACCAGGTTCCTCATTTTCAGTTTGAGCATGACATTTAAAAACCATCTGCAGCAGGCAAGAACAGGACTCCCACAACAACCTGAACTTACCATCTTCTGGGAATTCTACTTCACCGAGGGAGAACGAACGTGAAGAAAGGGCAAGACAAGTAGAAAAAGAACAAAAGACGAATGAAGGAAAATAAACAGGAAGAAAAGTCATGACAGGTGCCAATAAAAACCCTGTGCTGTCTCCAAACCGCTTACCTCTGAACTTACAACACCTGATATCTAAAACTGATATACAGGTGGGGGTTTTCACACAAACCGTGTTCTTTTACTAAGAATTTTAAGGAATATTTTAAGGAAGAAGAAGAAAAAAAGAAAAGATTTTGGTCAGATGAACCACTTCGTACCTTGATCTCAATGTTTCCCACTTTGGCTGTGGAGCGGATGATGGGCCTCCCAACAAGCGCAGGGAAGATGTGCTCTGGGAAGTTGGAGCCTGCATAGCCGCACTTGACAAACTGCAAGAGGCAAAAAGTGGCCAGAGGAAAGAGGAAGTGATCAGCAGAGGCATTAAAGCGCTTCAAACATATGCAACCCACCAGTTAGCTCTAGAAATCTTGCGCATGAAGCCAAAACCTTTAAAATGTTTTTGATTTCTTGCATAAATATCCAAAAGAAATTTGTGGGCTGCACCTCCAAGGCTTATAAGGTTTTGAAATTGGGATTTTCATACATATTAAAGTTAATTTAATGGGAAGGTACTGGAGTTTCAAAAAACTAAAAGCTGCCTACACTTTTCAAACGAAGGTAAATTTGTTGGGTTTGGGGAGATTTTTTTTTTATCATTAAAAACAAAGTCATCACAATATAAACATGTGGATTATCACAATCACAAAGGACCTTTTGGGTATAATATTTGGTATTCCACAAAATTTTAGGGTCCAACCACTGAAATCCTGCAAGCTAACACTATATTTAGTAAGTTGGATAAGCTTTCAATGTACTTTATGGCCCCACTTTGTGATCTTCATGACCCAGATGCTAAAGATCAAGTTCCTAATTGGGTCATTGTTACGATGGGAAATAAGAAAAATAATTTGTATCACAATATTCAAGATAAATACTGCAATTTAATATTTTCCTAACATTAAGCATCTTTAGTAAAGGCGGTGAAAAATGTGGCATTTTTACATAAACTCTTCATACGATGAAACTCGTATGCCAAACAAGACCCAGTGACAGAAAATAAAATTGTAGAGACCATAAGCTTGCCCTTTAAAATTAAATGTGCAACTTTGCCCCATCAGTACAAGGACCAAATATTCCAAACCATTTTGTAACAACTATCTTCATGGTCTCTTGTTGCAACATTTAGCTTCTGTGCACAAAGCACTCGTTTCAGTTGTGTAACAGAGTCAAATGAAGGACCAAAAAAATAAATAAATAAATAAAGAACTGTTCACGCTTTAATCCTCTGAATTAAGAGCACAATATTTAAGTAGAGAAATTAGTTCAACCCTCCCTTACCAGCTTCAGGCAAAAGCTAAGATTTTAAAATAAGGTCATTTCTTGTGCCGATTTACAGCTCTCTGCATCGGCAGCTTTATATAAAAAGAAAGAAAAAAAATCAGTCATCTCACACTGATCTCTGAATATGTGCCTGTGACATAAGCGACTGTGGTTTAGTCTCTTCTCGCTTCCTCTTGACTTCTCTATTCAACTCTGACATATGGCTGGCTTTTTTTTCTCTCCATCTCTCTCTTTGCTGGCTTCACACAGAGCTATTGAAAAATTCACATCCAAAAAAAGCCTTATTAGTCAGTAACGCGCTGAGCCAACATCCTCCACGACTGCTGACTGTGTTTAGATAAGGAAGTCCCAGATGAGGCCGTAGTACCTGTGTGTGCAGTGAGCACATTCCTGAGTTTCGGCAAAGATTAGCAAGCCGAGTGCGTTGTGCATTTCAAGAGGTAGAAAATACACCGAAATCAGCTCAGGTGTGGTGACACAAAAAGTAAACTTTTTTTATAAACTTGATATATTGCAATGTGTTTGAGAGATTTTGTAATAAGATACAAACAAACATTTGTGTCATTTTCCAAGCTGCGATGGAGAATGTAGATTTAGTTTTTGAACCAATTAAGCTTTTTTTTTTTTTTTTTTGGCAAATGCCACTTTCTGATCTTCTACCTTATAATATTTTTTTCCTTTAAATTAAAACCAAAGTTGAAAAATGTGTTGCAGGTTCTGTGATAAAAAAATATTTGCTTTGAATCCAACAGAAAATGAAATAACTACTACCGTGTATCAAAGCATATATAGCCAGACTACTTGATGTTTAAAGATTTTATTTGACCTGTGAATTACTGATTAGAGCATTGTTGAAATATTGGCTGATTTTGACCTTTGACCTTCTGACTAGTGCATATTTAATTCATCCAGGGTTTATAAATGCAGAATCATAATTATCCTGTAATTGAGCAACCAAAGAGGTCAGCTTATTGCATTATTGCTCGAATGCAATAAAAAAGAACGTCTTTATCAATTTTTTTGGGCTAATCACCATACTTTGTTGATAAATGGCAGATATAATTGTGATTGTGTCGGTGTACAGCAATAAATTTAAATGCATCATAAACAAAACTGATCAAGGTTTAAGGGTCCCAAATGGATTGTCACAAATGTCTGCCTTTTAAAACAACGAAGATTTTAATGTGTGTGAATATGAAGCAATTAGGATGAAATGGCAAAAATGCGCCTTAAGATTGACATATTCATTGGCTAATGAAAACCTAACATTGGTCGACCGCTGTGACAAATTTATGGTTTTAATGTTTGGAGGTATTTTTTCACAGAAGTAAAGGCTCGTATGCTAGCATTTCCTGTATAAAATGCTTGTCAACAGCAATGGACCCAACAACTAAAAAAAAATGTGTGTGAAACGCGGTTAAAACATGACTGCGCTTGTGTGTTTTTCACCAAGTCTAGCCGACGCCAGGTAATATTTTTTGGGCGAAGTCGCTGCAAAGACAATTCAGGAGGTTCCTCTATTCACCTGACACGGCCTAGATAGCCTTCCACCTAGCCGTTGATGGCAATTTATACAAAAAAAACTATTCGTTTAAATTTATAAGCACACCAAATGAATAGCAAAAATAATGAAACTGCAAATTACGAGCTTTCGTAAAGTAAATCTCTATCAATCTCTGACGCTGCTAGCAGACAACCAGCTGTTTAACCTGACAAGCTACTTAGCTAGCAGCTTTAGCTCAGCTACCGTTGGTTGCGATGAACAGTTCCCGTTCGTCGCGATTTTAAACAACACGAGAGCGTCAGTCATAGCCACGAATTCAGCTCTAAACTTGACAACTGCAGAAACTCAGAGAGGTATTTTCGAGGCGATTTCGGATGAATGAAAATTTGCTGGAAACGAAGCTACACGCCCAGTTGAGGCTAGCTAGCTTCAGACGCTGACAGCCCCACTTCCTGTTTCAGCAAATTGTTCGACATTTCGGCTCCATCTAAAGCGAGGTGCAGCTCGATGAAGCAGCGAGCCGAAAATGCAAACCTACCCCGGTTCCATTGTCACAGACCACTACTTTCCTTCCCTGGCTGTCCATTGTGTAAAAGCCCAGTTGCCGCTGAACCCTCCTCAACTTTCTTCGGCAAGCCGGAAGGAAGACACAGCAGCCCGGCCAAGAAGAGGAAGGGAAGGGTGCTCATCCGGTATGTGACGGAGGCGCTAAAATCAATGGTTACTCCTTCTGAGATAGTTCGGTCTTCAACATAAAATGCTTTATATATATATATATATATAAAGCATTATGTAATAAGGTTTATATATAAAACCTTATTACATTACCGCGTAAAAGTCTTTAATGTTTTACATTTAATGTCTTACCAAAGTATTATTTTTCGTTATTTGACTTCAAGACATCTTTTATGCTTGAGCTGTTCTATCAAGATTCTCTGATTCGTAGTTGCAACTATGGAGGCCAGCAAATGCCAAGAAATAATTAATAAAACCGTAAATTTGTTCCATCTTCTATTTATCACTCTCGAAGCCACTCATGTTTACGTTTACCAAAAAAAATTATGAAGTTTGTGTTTTGATTTTTTAAGTACTGCTACTTGCTCCTTTCTCCTTCTCTTTGAGGTAACGTCATATGTTGCCATGGAAATGACTCTACTTACTAAGCAAAATTATGTTGGTTCAGACAGCTGGCAATATTCATTTGATATTAATTTATTAAATATTAATATCTGATATTAATTCAAAAAGGTCTCCAAGCCCTATGTGAAAACAAAATTTCTACAATATGTATTTTAAATTCACTACGTACATCCAGACTTGACAAAACCTGTAGAATAGAAAAATTATTGAAATAGTCTCACAATGAGAAGTGAGACAAAATATCTCATAAAGCAACACAAAATCCCTCGATGGATGATCACATAGCATTTGTAGCAGCACCACCTTGTTTCCTGTCACTGTTTATGCTGTTGCTGTATTGTGTTTCTTTGTCCTTGATTTTTAACAGGAATGTGTTGACTAGAGGTGTACTGCATATTGTCATCACAGAACGATAATTTGCTGAGGAGTTTTGCTGCAAAGGCCTTCTGTGCATGAGACATAACGGAGCACTGTGGATCAAAACAAGTGAAGTTTTTTTTGTTTACCTAACCCATAAAAAAACAGACTCTTGATTAGAAACATGTTTTGTGCCAGAGCAGTAAAAATCCCATAATTGCTCAATTAATTCAATGGATAATTCCTCTAACTACGATTCCCTCAGTCTGTGACTTTGTTTCTCATCTGTTCTTGAATATTTTTAGATTGTGACCTTTTGTGTTGCTTTATGAGATATTTTGTCTCACTTCTCATTGTGAGACTATTTAAATAATTTTTCTATTCTACAGGTTTTGTCAAGTCTGGATGTACGTAGTGAATTTAAAATACATATTGTAGAAATTTTGTTTTCACAAAGGGCTTGGAGACCTTTTTGAATTAATATCAGATATTAATATTTAATAAATTAATATCAGATATAATTTTTTATGATAATCTAAAACATTTAAGTACAACAACAACAGCAACAAAACATTAACATTTTTTGGACGTCACCAAAATGTATATAAATGCAACTTCCCATCTTCAGGACTTCTCAGTTGATCCATAAAGTACATTCTCTATAACATGTGAGCAAAAATCAGCCTATAATTTGTTACTTATAAGTTTACATGTTTAGTCTGACACATTTTTATTTAAAATAAACATATGCATACTCAAAATATTCAAAGAATACAACATTATACAATACCTAAAGTAAATACATGTCGGTTAATACCACAATAAAATCCAAAGACTGAACTTTAAGACAGTACTACTTGGATACACTTTAATTCAGCTGTATATCTGCTTAAGTTTTAATAGTTAATAGTTTTGATTGCCTTCCATTTTGAATAAGATACATTAAATAGCCAGCAGGTGGCGTAGTTTGATCCAAACATGACGATCCTTGCCCAAACACATTAGGCCAGTAGGGGGCATCTCAGATTGCGCTTCTTAAAATCTACATCAGCTCATGTACTGTACACACACGTATATTTTGTTCTTTGTCTTTTCAAACAAGTGAGTTGTCAGTGACTGCTGAGTAGCTAGAGTAGTTTTGGGGAACTGTGAGCTTCGGGTGCGAGAAAAACGGGGAACATCAGAACTTTGGCCTGCATGAAAGACAAGTCAGGAAGTTCAGAAATCATTCTGCCAGCTTCTCCGCTCAGCTCTTCTTGGGCTGAAGGCTTCCTGATCCAACAACAGAAACACAAATGAACAGATTTAAACACTAATAGCTGGTTTCTGCAAGTGATTTTGTATTAGGCTTAATAAAACACACAAAAAAGTATAGCAGCTGAACAGTTTTTGCTGACAGACCTGGCGGAAATGCTCGTGCTCTCTGCTGCGGACATCAGGCGGTTCAGGGTGTCTTCTGTCTGACTGGTTTTATTGTCAGTTTCCAGTTTGCTTATGATTAATTCATACAGCTCACGGTCGACACCTTCAGACACGGATGTGCGTGGCAAACACATGAAAGGGGAAAAAAAGCTTCAAGAGAATTACAGGAGCATAAATCAATGATGTTTACGGAAAATTTCACCAACGTCTGTGTGCTGACCTGGAGGAGGACTGCTGGCTCGGCTGCTGCCAATGGGTCTGCTCTCATCCTCAGACCCAAAATAATCAAGGTTGAATGAGGAACAGACTGATATCAATAGAAGAAATTGAATGGAAATGAGAACTGAGGCTTTGTTTAAGTCTCTAATTAACCTCACTATTTGGTTTTTAAAGCTTCCTCTAAATGCACTTTATTGTTTTTATAAAAATTAAAAAAAGAGCAACTTAAAGGAGATGCAGTTTCTCCCTGTGTGTTTGTGAAGAACTACGTTATCTTCAGAAAAAAAAAAAACATACAAAAATAAAATAAAAAAAACACACAAAAATAAATCTCAACTTTGCGTTCAAACCAGAGAGCAAAGTTGTACAATTTTAACAGTTGTGAAAGGTATGAGGAGAAGACCAAACAGGGAGGATCAACTGATTTATTTCAGTATTTACAAGGATTTGCCCCAACAGTCTTTTATGCAGCGCATGTCTCAATTTGAGCAATAAAACTGAATGAGTAAAAAAAAAAGATAAAAATAACAGTCTAAGGGAGGAAAAAAAACACTGCTGGCACAAGTTACAACTCATCAATAAAAATTTCTGCCGTATTTTTGAAGCAGAAACAATTTTTATCGGTAATGAGAAACAACAAAAATGATTAGAATGATTGTATTACAAGCCTCTAAATGAGGAGTTCAGCTTATGAGACAAGTTAAGGTGCTTAAATAATAAAGAAAACGATCAAAATCAGTAGAAAGTTACAGCTGGATTGAGGATGCAGGTTTTAAAGCTTTATTTACATTTGTTGCAATGAGGTTTGATGTATTTCTGAATAAAAGTTGTTTTTTGAGAGCGTACTGCCTTCTATAGGTTAGAGGAAATTGTATATATTTTTTTGTTTGGTGGGGGGACATTTAAAATTCTCCATTTTAATAAAGAATGCTAGCATTTAAGAAAATGTGGATGTTAATATTTCAAAAATGATGAGTGAGATGAGCTCATATGAATCAGTGTTTATGTCGTTTTCATTTGAGGAGGAAAAACATGTTGATCAGGTGAGTTTCTGAAGGTAATATAGGTGTATTTACATTAGTTAGCTTCCCTGTGCATGTTAGGAAACATTCAGTTTAGTTATGCTGGTAGTTAATATTTTAAGTACTGCAGCACAGGCACATTTAATTTACAGTGCAAACCCTCTGAAGATTTTTACATTTAGTAATGCAGACACCACAAACTAACGTTTGTGATGGATGTCATATGAAAAGTCAACACAAGAAAGTGCAGAAGGAAAAGGAGACATAATATTCAAAATTGTCTTTGAGAAAAAAACAAATGTGTGAAAATTTGCTGGAGCTAGAGATATTTTGCAATGGAGATTTTAATGTTCTTTTCATGGACTTTACTTTAAAAAATGCAACAATTATGTCCAGTTTCATGACAATTTTTGATTTTTTTTTTACCCCTAAAAAGTTTAACAAATCAAATTTTAGCAGATTTAATAAAATATTCCTGAGCAAAGATGAGCTGATGACCTGAGCTGACGTGTGTGTATTGTTTATATTTTATCTGTAAGGCTTTTCCGAAGCTCAGGGAACCATCAAGGCCTTGTGAGGCAATAATGAAAAAATAATATGGAAATGTTTTCATTTTTATGCAGCAGGCATAAGTTAGCAGGTGCACTGCAAAAACACAAAATCTTACCAAGTATTTTTTGTGTAGTTTCTAATGCAAATATTTTAGAACACTTGAAATAAGGCAAAGCTAACTTACAAGTAACTTTTCAGAAAGAAATATGAGCTTGTGTTGAGTCAGTAATTCCTTAATATTGTTGGGAAAAAGTACTACTTCTATTGGCAGATTATTTCACTTACAACCTGGGGAAAATGTCTTGTTATAAATGAAATAATCTGCCAATGGAACTAGTACTTTTTCATAAATATTAAGGAATTATTGACTTAAAACAAGCTCATATGTCTTGCTTAAAAGTTACTTGGAAGTTTGTTTTGTACTATTTCATGTGTACTAAAATATTTACACTAGAAGCTACACAAAATTACTTGGTAAGATTTTGTGCCTTTGCAGTGTACATACACTGAATATGAATATATTCATCTTTTCCTCATCACAATGGGACTGATAAATACTGAGATAAACGCTCCAAAAGGTCACAGGAGGTAAAGGAAACAACAGAAGAAGAAGATTTTCTTCTTAGACTTGCTTTGTTATCAACATAATTTCAGCGCTAACCAGCTGAGTGAAGAAAGAGGAAAACATTTTTTAAAAAATCAAAAAACGACAGAAGCAGAGCATGCTCTGGAGAAAGCGAGACACTTTTTGGCTTTATAGCAGCAGCCATCGGGTGTGGCTGGCAGACTACTAGGGGTGAGGGGCTCTGCAAGGGGACGTACCCTCCTGGGAGCTGCTAAGGCCTCTACAGCTCCAGTCCGGCTGGTTTGAAGGAAGCTCCTGCTCAGACAAAATGATATCAGTGTTTCGGTTTTAATGCGTTTATTGTCGTGTTGAGTTAGCAAACGCCACCTGCGCCGAACGAGTTGAGGGTTTCTGCGTTTCCGGGGGCCCTGAGGTTGCCGCGACGGCCGTGCGTCCTGGAGAGCACACAGCCGGCGAAGGGTCTTTGGTGGGGTCCAGCATTCCCTGATGAAATATTAAGAGACTTAGTTACATTTTAAAAAGTGTGGTCAACAGATTAAATTAATCACACTGTAGCACTGTGATTAATCACTATGCTTAACTTTGTATGCTTGAAACATAAATACGCAACGCCGCTTCTTCTACCGCACTCCAACCAATTAGGTTGAAAGGCATCGTCATGGTACTCATGCATGCAAGTAGTAGAAAACTCTTTCAGGGGACAAGATATATTTTATTTCCTAGTTCTTGGGTGGCTCCCACCCCTTCCTAATGCCGCCCTGGGCAGCTGCTCATATGAAAAACCACCACTGTATGCACGTTTTCCAAAAAAAAAAAATTATTTGAATGTTTTATTGTCTAAAATGAAGATTCTCAGTTTTATAGGTTTTCATATTCAGGGAGGTTTAAATGAAGTCATTTTGTGTAAAATCGTCATTTAAACATGTTAACTATAAATTCTGCTTTGGTGGAAGGACAATTCATCGCTACAATACATACATACTACTTTGGTTTTATCCAAATTGCCAATGCCAATGAGCACACCAGTTTGACTCTCCTTGCTCAACTTTTTGCTTGCATTTGCAAGTTTCCGTTGTTGACCGCAGTACAAGACCGTGTAACACGCTGCTGTGAACCAGGTAACCCTCAGCGGGACAGAGGCTTTTAGGTGTAAATGGGTAATTCAATTAATCGGCACTAGGTAGTATTAGAGTGTTAAGTTTAGCAACAACACAATAATTAATGCGAACCAAGTTTATCATTATGAAACATTAAAAGTCTGAGGACTCACCAGGGAAGAGGCATACGCTGGCACAGTCACCGCCTGCTTCTTCGTGCCAATAAAAACCTTTCAGGGAACAAAAACACAACACAATCCCTAACATATGCCGGCTCAGGTTGTTAGGACACTGTTAAATAAAATGTAATGAACTTACAATGTTCCTAGTGTCCACACCAAGGCACCTGAGCAGTGTTGTGTTACTGTGAGAACCTCCCCACTTAAACTGGAGACCAAGTGAGCAGTGCATGTCCTCAGGTGGGCTGAACATCAGCTGCTGAATCCTGGGAGGAGTTGGGAAAGGAACACGAAAAAAAACCCCAGCAAAAAATGGTTACTTTTGTAACTTAGACAATCTGACTGGATACATACCCAGCTCACGACTGGCAAGTCCAGATCCAATGTGTGCTTAACCAAAAACGGCAGTGTGAAACCAAACAGACTGCAAATCTAAACAATACAAAGGTATAATGAGGCTTCATGCCAAATCAAGTAAAATAATTTGATTTTTTTAAAGGTGTGTCATCATCAGAGGCTTAGGTAAGCATTTCAAAACAGGTTTTGAGAATCAAAACTTTGCAAATGACATGTAAATGTCTATCCTGAAGACCAGATTGGAGAAGCAAATCTGATTCAAACAGCTCTAAAGGCATAATGCTTTATACCAACTAATCTGTATCTCTATGGGCAATCACTTGCATTTTGACGGTTCTGGCCCCAGACATCATAGTTGCCCCCAAATATTATGGATAAAATTATTTTTGCCACTTCTGCTTTCCCTATGCATGCCATGCAGAAAACACAGATGGACTATATTTACTAATTGAGTGACTTGTGAAGGCAAGTAGTTGCACTAGATTTTATTTATTGGTATAAAAGGGGGCTGAATATAAATTAATTCTAATTTAGTTTGCGACATTTTTATGTCACTGATTAAAAAATAAAATGGAAAAAAAAAACATGGAATTTTGCATTTGGCATGACAGAATATGAAAATGTTCCATGGGTATGACTACAACCCAAACTATTTTTATAGAAATATAACATAAATTAAGGAGAATAAAAAAAATATATAAATATTTTTTAAAAATTGACCTTCAAATTAATTAAAATATTCTTTTACTACAATACCAGGGTATCTGCAGGTTCAGCAGGTCAAATTTAAGACTTTTAAAGACCTTTATAATGTCACCGTGAATGAAATTTAAGACCAAAAATACTATTACTATCGGGAATAACAATCAAGCATAGCACAAACTGTGAACCCGGGTTTGTGTCCATAATAGAGGCAAAAAGCTAGCTAGTTTGCAACAGCAGATTAGCAGCTTTTACCAGAAGCCAAAAAACTACTTCAAACAGTCCTGCCACAACAAACCCGATTAAGGTACTTAACATTAAAAGGTAACTTTTTTTTTTGTATGAATTTAAGACATTTTAAGGCCTCAATTTTAGACACACAAATTTAAGACCTTTTAAGGAATGCTAGTATGTGGACACCCTGAATAAAAAAAGTCTTTTTCAAACTCAGATGTCATAATTGGGGAAAAAAAATTGTTGGATAATCAAGCAGGCCTAGCTACTAGCACTCATGAGAAACTCAAACTTTTATATTTCAGGTGACAATGTAGACACTTTCAGATTTTGTAGATTTGTAACCCATTCAGAAATTTCATTATAGTCATGAATGTGTTTTCTAACTCCATAGTCTGGACACAGCAGCTGAGTTATTTGTCGTCACCTCAGAGAACGGCTGAGTTCTGGGTTCTCCTCCTCCGTCTCTGGAGGCTGCTGGTTGTGAAGTAAAGCACTGAGGTTGGGCAGGTCCTCCTCACCTTCCACAGCTGGGACACAGACCTCTGGGAAGCTGGACTGGAGGAGCCGCTGGACATGGCAGGACAGGGAATCCTGAAAAATTAGGACGCAAAACAAAAAAAAACTAAAGTGCTGATGAACGGTAATAAAGCCGGGATTCTTTTTCAGAGATCTGTTCTCTACCTGACAGTTGTTCATTCTTGTTACTCCATCTTGTCCATCAACCGGCTCACTGCGCTGTGTCGACGATATTCCCTCCGTCGGTCCACTTTGGTTTGTGAAGTCCGCCCACGTTGGTCCCTCTTCATCGTCCTGCGTGGGTGCCGAGCAGAAATCGGCAAAGCTGTCACTGGGTGGTAGGGTTCCCAGACTCTCTACTCCCGTGTCAGCTGTCTCAGCAGGTTCCCTGTGACGCAAGGCATTAGCGTTGGTGAAGTATGTACGTTTCTCTGGGCAGGAGGTAGCCGAGGTTTCCTGAGTGGCATCACAGTGAGGCGTATTGATCTTCAACTCAGATGGGCCGAGGTTCTCCACAGTGCGGCTGATGACAGTGTCAGAATATCCACAGTCTTCCACCTCATCATCAGTCTGGTCCCAATCAGACTGGCCATGCTGAGATGTAAGGGATGAAACATTTGGTTCCTCTGACGACCAGTCGTCATGAGAGGACACCCTGTCGGAAGCAGGCTCTGGAGTTTTCCCAACAATGTTTTGCCTTTCCTCAGCTGATCCCAAACAAACATTTCCTTCGTCTCCCTGAGGCTGACTGTGGTCCTGAGGTGGTTGCACAAGTGCTGCATCTCTTTTCTCACAGTGCTCGCCCTCAACGCAGATACCTCCATTTGCCTTGCAGGCATACTGGGATCTAGGCTCAGACTCCATGACAACCTCCTGTCCGGAAACAAGTTGGCGTTCATCCATTTTGCCATCCCACTGCTCCGTGAAGCCACAACACCAGGGGTGACCTGCCTGCTCTGTGAACATAGCGAAATCAGCAAACCCTGTGTCCTCCACAGAAGAGCCCTGGGCCCTGGGCTGAAGGTCTTCTCCAGCCTGTCCATTTGAGTAGTGCAAAGAAGATTCAGGATTGCAGCTCCCAGTTTCCTCAGATGGAGTGCATTGCGTTTGTTCAGCCAGGTGACCATCCGGCTGATGAGTTGCTGACTCTGTGAAGTCGGCATGGGAGCAAACGCCCCCTATAGAGAAATCCCCAAACTCATCCTCCTCTGACCCCACCCCGTCATCACCGTCATCATCCAGCGGAGGGGGAGAGTAAGAAGGTGGGGGCATTACGTCAGGCTCCATAAGGTTGTCTAGCAGGACCCAAAGGCCTCATGCATCTGGCAGGACAAGTGAGAAAAACAAAAAAAGTAGAGTCACAATCCTTTAAGAGTCTTTTTTTTTATTACATTCAGCTTGGGTTAAAGCTTTAGTTATAAATCTATTTAGTGCTGGTGATTAAATAACTCTTGCTTAACAGCAAAGTGTCTTGAAGCTTTGTTCAGGATGCTCAACAAAGCATCCTGAAGTCTTGTTTCTGAAATTTTGTGACTTCAGAAACTTCCTGAAATCACAAGAAAGTTTTTCTTGTGGTTTCAGAAAGCAGGACCCCCAAGATTGTTAATCTAGCCCTTTTTAATTGGGTTTTATCACTTTTAAATAACCAAAACAAACAAAACTCGCACTGAGAATCTGTAACACTACAAAATCCATAATAAGCATGCTTTATATGTGACAAAAGTGTTTTAAACAGGGCTCATACGGTTTAAAACTCAAAAATTAGTTTTCACAAATTTTCAGCACCACACTTTGGAGATAAAAACAATACAAATAAACTACACAGCTTCTATTCACTAGTATATGATATCATTTATCATATACTATACTAGAGGTGTGCCGATCGATCGGTCACCGATCATAATCGGGCCGATTTTCGTGAAAAAGTGCATGATCTGCGATCATTGGCTCTTGTTGCCGATACCGATCACCTGCATCTCATTTCGCAGCCTGCCTGTGCAGCTGGTCTCCTCTTTCCTTCACACTGCACAAACGCGCAGCAACAAATCCTAAGCAATGTGGAACTATAACGCACTGAGTGAATGGGAAAGTTTGCATGTTACGACGGAAAATTGAAGCACGTCAAAATGCATCAACACAACGAATCTAATATGGCATAAAAACAATGCCATACTTGACGGAGTTTGGCTACATCGAGGCTCACTGCAGTAAAAAAGACATACGGAGGATCAGATAGCAGGTAAAGCAGCGCACAGCTACAAACTCTCACCCGGATTAGCATGACGGTCAGAAAGCTAAACAAATAACCCGCAAAATTATTTAAGTCTTCGAGCTGCGATGTAAGACGCTGGTTCTGCTCTCGCTGTTGAACCGCTGCTACGCGCTACAGGTAGTAATATTTCACAGACGGAGCACCGCTTCTGCTCCACCTGGTAGTGACTCTCACACCGAACCTCTGTTTAAAGCTGCAGCATCTAACCTAAAAATATACATTTTACATACGTATTAAAACTTTCACTGTTCTAACATGAGACAGATAATCTCTGAAAAAATAATCGATCTCCTCCCTGTTCTGCATAATTACTCCGCCCAGTCAGAAACAGCCACTCAGAGCTAGCAGTAATCAGCTAGCCGCCATGCTATCAGGAAGTTTTCATTCAGTAACTCTGGATTGTTTATTGTAAAGGATCCTGTATTTCCCTTTGAATGTTAAGTTTTATACTTGATTTTTTTTTGGCAATGTTGAGAGGTTTTATTTTGGCTCTTTGCATTATTTAGCCTCTTCAGAGCCTTCATATGTTATCAGTCTGTTAAAGATAGTATTACCGATAGCAGTACAATTTGCACAATGCCTGTTTTGTTTAGTTTTCTTCTTGGAAAAAGTTATTAAAAACAAGTTTTTGTCTAAATTAAGGTGAATTCATGGTTCCTTTTTCCACATAATGTAACCGGTAGTGTTTATGATTAAAAAAAAATAAAAATAATTATGTGATCGGTATCGGTGATTGGCCCTCATGGGTGATCGGTATCGGTATCGGCAGGAAAAAACCTGATCGGCACATCTCTATACTATACTCATGATAAATGATATAATTTGACATTCTACAGCAGGGACAAGGTAAACTAAAATATAACAAAATGTTTTGCCTCACAAAAAATGCCTTTGGTAATTATAACTGTCCTAACACTGATTTAGTCTAGTCTGATTTAACTTATGGTAAAATTGGTGAGATGTCTTTTCATTATGTGTATAAAAATATCTGGTGTCAAGAGTAAATGATCGTTTTTAATCTAACGTTTCTTCATGACATCCTCCCACCCCGCACTTTATTACAAAACTGTGCAGTTTGAATGCAAAGCACTTTAAAAACTCTGAAAACACCTAGCTGAAATTCAAGCATTTGAGGATTTCTAGCACTCATTCGATGATATTTTAAAGCATAAAAATAATATAGAATGCTTATTTTATTATTATTATTTTTTTTAAATATGATAAAGGGCTTTTTTCAAAGAAGTTGAAACACTATAAAATATGAAACACAAACATACAGAACTAATAAACCTCAAATAAAAAAAATACACTTTGTGACAAAACTTAAGCACAAAGATGGAATGATCCGATTTGGACCGATGCTTGGTCAGTGGTTTAACAAAGGAGCTGAACCGTCTAGGATGGGCAACAGAGGGCATAGTGGTGGAGCAATGGTGTTATCAAGAAGTTGCTGAAGCATCTGACAGTGAGCTAAAGTAGCCAGTGAAGGTGGGCGGACACAGAACATTCTAGATACATTAGATAACACAGAGATAACACAGACAGCAAAAGGAGTACAGACGTCACTATGGACTGGTACTGGAACCAAAGAACCACACAGCCCATAAAGGTTCCTGTTGCCCAAAACACGACACATCACAAGAAAATCACACTTTGCACTAAATTCAAGACAACTATGTCAAGTCAGAATTACTAAACCCTTTCTGATGCCGTTTATCATCCTGACCAATGTAAAGAAAACAGACCCTTGGACTTGGTGTCGTTTCGTTTTTCTGCATTACCATGTGCCATCATCGGCAGCATCTACACCAGCACTCAGAAAGACAACCCAGTGATACTTCTGACATTACGGTGAGCGGAGGCATAGGGTATGACTACAGGTCACTTCTGCTAGCGACTGGGGGCCAACCCGACAGCGCTGTCATATGCAATTTACACCCATGTGTCTGAATATCATACCTACAACTTCTTGGGACAACAAACTGGTAGAGTATGCACCAATGGATTGTCTATGTTGTGTTTAACCAGTTAGGTTGGCATTATTAGTCCAGCATAGGGTAGAAAACAGCTCCTAACAGACACATCAGAGTGTTTGAGACTTCAACAGTAACCTCAGGACAGGAAACAGGGCCAACCGGACATAAACTAATCATCTTGCTTATTGTTGATGGTTGATATATACTTTCCAAAGAAGCTCAAGCTCAATCAGATTGACTGGGCCTTCCCAAATATCAAATTTTAAGTCTTGCTACTGATTGTGAGTCTATTTAGCTCCGGACCAACACAAGAATTTGCTTTGATTATTCCACTGTGTCTCCTGCTGTATGTTTACGGTCTATTCACAGGATTTCTTCATTAGGATTGCAGTAAAGTCAATGAGACAACGCAAGCGATGTTGCTACGTACTCATGCAGGAGTAGTCAATGCTGCAAGTCAAAGCCTCAATGCAATCTGCTGGGTTTCCTTAGTTAGAAACTTTACAAACTACTTTGACTAATCAATTGTACATACAATACAATTGGAATGCATGTAATATTTAAATTAATGCTTCTTTTTTTGCAAAGTGCCTTAAGATGATATTTGTTGTGAACTAGCCCTATGTAAATAAAATAAAATGAACTGAACTGAATTTTATTTAGTGGCATCTGGGTAACGGGGGCTAAATACATATTCACATTCCAACGTACTCAGACTATATGCAAAGACTCTCATAATGTGATACTGTTATCAAGAAGTTTGATAATACTATTATAAAATATCATTTAAAGCAGTTTCTTCATGAGAAATATTTACAGTCATGTACAATAAATTAGAATTTACGTCCCATTGAGTCTCGTTTGTCATATTAAAAGTACTTTTTGAAAATAAGAAAATGTTCATAATACAAAATAATATAATAAACATATTATGTAATAAGCAAGTATTAACCATACTGTTCATGAAGCCCATGTTTCTTTTTTAAAATAGGATTTTTTTTTTAATTAACATAAAACACCAAACCAATAAAAATCGTCTGATATTCTAATTTTTTGAATGAGTCTGCATAAATTCATATGAAGTAAACACGCAGACTGATTTTTGTTGTTGTTGAGACTCTGCTGACAGTTAATATTTTGCGGAAGTTGTCTTTCTGAATTTCCCTAAAAGTCAGTTTTACATTTATGTGTAACGTTCATGTCTTTAGTTTAGTCGGTGAGGCGTTTGAGGGGGGAAAAAAAGAGAGAGAGAGGCCAGTAAACCGATACACAGGAAAGATAATCCGCCTCACAGTTCAGCAGCAGCTCCGCGCTAATGGATTAACGGCTTTATTATACCGTCCTTTAATTTAAACACACGTTAGCGACTGTCTGTTTCACCATTTGAATGGCATTCTACATCCCTCGTTGTTGTTTTAATGCCTTGGGTTAGCGCAGCTCTTCGGGTTTGTTGTCAGTAAAGAGAAAACAACCACAGCGGTTCCTACCTTGTCCTTTTCCCCCAGTCTTCATGCTGAACAGAGCAGACAGGTGACAAAAACAAACAAATGTGAAGTCATATGAACATGAACTGAAAACTAACACTATAAAGTAAAAACAGAGAGAAAAGTGGCAAGTCCGTGTAATCTGACGCTGACAATTAGTTTTGTTTTAAACAGAAAGCTGACCCCATTAGCTCATTATTTTTGTTCCCATCGCAGCAGATTAGCTAGCTTGACCACCAGTAACCGGTTTCTGTTGTAACTTATCAGCCGCCATGTTATAAAACCTTATCTCTCTACAAGCGACTAAAAGTTAGTAAATTTTAGTCGGTACAGCTTTTTAGTTCACCAGCAACAATTAATTTTGCTTGCCTGTCAGAATCGCAACCCTGTTCCTTCCATCATCCCTCAGCATTATTCTGTATGGGAATGAGGTGGAAACTGGAAGGCAGGACAGAGAAAGAGGTCTCACTCCTCGCCATATGTCTGTACATCCTTGCTGACACAGAAAATGAGCAATAAAAACATATAGGATTGGAACTGTCGGTTATAGATCCATAATTAAAAACATGCGCAGTACATGGGGCAAAGAGTAACGCAAACTTTCCAAAAGAAATAGAGGCAATTTTGTAGTGTACTGCAATTTTGCAATCCTAGCAACGCGCTACCTCTTTAAAATAGACAATCTATGATGACTTCCAGGTTGCCTGGGTGAAATACTACTTCCTGCCGGCCAAATTTGGTAAGACAGTTTTTTTTTGAATAGCACATCTAAATGAAGATAAAACAATTATAAAGCAACAAAAAAAAACATTACAGTGGAATAATGATGACATGTTGAAAGAAAGGCTACAGTTTATGATGTTCCATTTGTTATTCATTAAACAAATGCAGTTTTTCATAATTTTTCCAGTTTCCACCTATCTGGAACAAAATTCCATAAAAACTGAATAACTCCATGTCTAATCAGTGTGATCCTGCTCCCTCTGTTGGATTAAATATCATGATTTTAAGAATATTTAGAAAGGAAAAAAAAGAAACAAAAAAGAAAGAAAAATTATTAGAAATTGTCAAAGGGAAATAAAGAGGTTAAACTGTTTTTAGCTATGCTAGGTAGAAAAAGACAGGGCATTACTTGTGTAAGACATTTTGTACGTGTAATTTCAAAATAAATGTAATTTTGTTTTCTTCAATTTATTTATATATCATGTTTCCAACATCACAGACTGAAAAAAACCGTTCATTTCCAGAATCTCAACTTAAATCTACAGGGTAACTTATACAACTGTCAACATAACCAACGACACAGCAGATGTTTTGTGTTCATCATTCTCAGTTTAATTACAGATATAACAACATGAAGTAAAAGGACCTAAAACACACCAGGCTTCTGTATATAATCCTGTACACCAATTTTTATTTATTTATTTTTTTAATGTGTGTGAGGGAAAAAAAATCATTCCCAATCAGCATTCACAATTCTAAACAATGTCTAGACATTATGAAGAGCGAAACAGCGAATTAAGAGAAAACCTGCACAAGCGCGTGCGATTTTCTCGCTTCGTGGATCTTCATGTGCACGTTCAGGTCTGAAATCGTGTGAAACTTTTTGCCACACCGGAAGCAGCGAAACGCCCTCTCCCCGGTGACGTCTGTCGTGTATGAGGTCTGTCTGGAGCATATCTTCAGGTGATACGAGTGCGCCACCATTTTGCCGCAGGTGTCGCAAAAGTACGGCTTCTCGCCCGTGTGCTTCCTCATGTGAACCCTGAGGTTGGAGGTCTGGGTGAAGGTCTTCTCGCAGAAGGGGCACCTGTGCGGCTTCTCGCCCGTGTGGACCCTCATGTGCAAAGCCAGGCTGTCCCTGCGGGCGAACTCCTTGTGGCACTCGAAGCATTTAAAAGCCTTGTGTCCGGCGTGGGCCTCCTCCATGTGCCTGATCAGGTCGCAGTCTCTGATGAAGGACACGCCGCACATACGGCAGGACTTCTTATCCAGGATTTGTTCCTGCTGCAGAAAGGAAGCGTCGCTGTGACTGTGGCCGAAGTAAGCCAGATCTGCGCCGGGATTCTCATTCCACTCGTTGTGCACGTCGTCGCTGTTCAGAGTCACGGTGATGGAGCTGACGCTTGGTAACAGCTCGGGGTCGCTGCGAGGGGTAGTCTGCGACCCGTAAGGAAAAACTTTCACGTCCTCTGAGGAATCGGTATCCGGGTCAGGGCTGATGCAGACATCCAGCTGCTCCTCTTTAACCTTCTGACACGCCTGACTTTCCTTCTGTTGCTCAACTGGAAGCTGAATTTGATTCTCTGGCACTGATTGGAGACAAAATACACACGATAAATGTTCAACTTCAGAGAAGAAATGTTGCAGAAAGAGTTTTGTGTATTTATTGGCAATTAAAGGTTAGTGATTGTTCACAAAGTAATTGTGAGGCAACAGAAATCGACAGATGCATTTACCCCCAGCTGCATTCATACTGTACATCACAGTTACTTAGCAACAGCTAAGTAACGACGGCGTCGCTACCAACCTCCTTTGAACAAAGACACTCGGGGCTGTAAGACGGTCAGCTGTTCGATCTGCTGCCTCAGCTGGATGATTTCTGTCTTGGAGCGGACCACCTCTTCCTGATACTCCGTTATTGTCCTCTCAACGAGGCCGAAGATTTCCTCTGCAGCCGCCGTTAGCCGCTCGCTGACCAGCAGCCTGAGCTGCTGCATCCCCGACATGACAGAAACACCCGGGGGGAAAAACACAGCCAGCAAACAAGAAGGATGCGGCCCGGACTCTTAAACAAAGAAACAATCACTGCAGTCCAAAAAGCATAGCCATAATCTAATTAAATGACAGCACCGTGACTTGTCTCCCCCCCCCCTGCCCCCCGCTCACCTATAAAAGTAAAATACATCCACAGCGCCCCCTGTAGTTTAGGAGTACTTAAACAGTTTGAAACGAGCTTAATTCATTTCAAAATGTAAAACTTGTATATTTTTTACAGAAATATAACGTGTTTTAAAAAATAAGATGGTAGATATAAAAATATATTTCCATTTATTAACGCATTTTCTACATTCATCTTATTTTTGGAGTAACTAGAACTGCAAACATTGACCTGTTTGTTTCTCAAAAGTAAATCTTTCGTCTTCAATACGAAAACAGTCAACCCTGAAATTTAGAAACTGATTTGATCAGTTTTCATCAAAAATCATACTGCTTTGTTCTTTTAAAAAACATTTAAATGGTTTAGTTCATCGTTGATCAAACAAAATATAAAAATGCACCAAAAGTTTCTTTTTATTTTTATTTTTGTGATGCCAAGAGCTTTCAAAGTTTAGACACCTTAAGACATCCGTGATATCTTGCTTGTGCGAATTTCTGTCTTGCTTGCATCTTATGCAAACCCTAATTTTATTTTTTTAGGTTAATTCAAACAGAACTGGTCATATGAGAAATGGGTACTTTAGGCAATCTGACCACATGCCACGTCTTTCTGAAATATAAAATCACCTTTTTGGTAAAGCTTACAGCAGATGGAAGCATGAAGCCATAGCAATCAGAATTAGCAGGAATTATGGTTGAAAAATAGCAGGGTGTGTGTAATGAATCTATATACAATAAGAGTTTTTGTTATTACATTTCTGACAAACATTTAATTTCCAATTTATTCAGATGCGCCATCCTTAAATCACAATAGCATAATTTAATTTAGCATATTATATAAATCTGAAGACCGATACTGCAAAAGTAACCTATAACTTTTAAACATCCCATGAATGTTAGCATTATACTACTGCAAAGGTTAGTTGTAACCTTGAGACAGGAAGGTTAGTTGTAACTTTTAGCCAACACTCTCAAAACGTTAATGAAGGCTTACTGCAAAAGTTAGTCGTTACTTTTAGCCTAAATTCATGAAACTTTACCAAAACACTCTTGGAAAAGCTGTAGCATTTAGCCAGCAACCCCAAATGTTAGTGAAAAGTCACTGCTAAAGTTAGCTGTAGCTCTTAGCCCAAATTTCCCAAACATTAGCAAAAGGATGCTCTGTGGTGTCTAAAGTCAGTTCTGCATATTTTAGTTCTGTAAACTCAACATTTTTCAAATTGCTAAAAAACTATACCTGAAACAAAAAGTGATTGCATTTAAGAGTTCAGTACAATCGGACATAAAATAAACACAGTTCAGGGGCCAAATAATAAACTATCGCAAAAAAGACTCGATACATGCTAAATCTCAAACAGTTGTTCTTTATTGAGAGATGCATCACAATAAGCAGGGGAGTAACTACTCAAATCAAACTTGAAGAGCTAGACAAATGTTTTATGGATTAAAAAAGTTTCAGGTGATTCCAAAAGACCTCTATGACAATAATAATAACACAAATAATAATATATAAAAATAATAAATAGTCTGCATCTATAGCATCTGTATCTGATCAGAACAAAGCTTCCACAATACGTGCAAACTCAGGTTTGTAATGTACTTTTTTTTTCCCACCCAGAATTCAGTTAGAAGACCTCTAATGTCCTCTAATGTCCACTGACGTCCATCGTGACCGAGGATCGCCTGGAGCATGTTTTAAGGTGATATGAGTGCGCCACCATTTTGCCACACGAGCTGCAGAAGTACGGCTTCTCGCCCGTGTGTTTCCTCATGTGAACCCTGAGGTTGGAGGTCTGGGTGAAGAACTTCCCGCAGAAGGGGCACCTGTGCGGCTTCTCGCCCGTGTGGACCCTCAGATGCAAAGTCAAGCTGTCTTTCCGGGCAAACTCCTTGTGACACTCGAAGCATTTGAAGGCCTTCTGCCCCGCATGGGACTCATCCACGTGCCTGATCAGGTCGCAGTCCCTGATGAAGGACACGCCGCAGAGACGGCAGGACTTGCTGTCCAGGATGTGTTCCGGCTGCAGGAGGGAAATGTGGCCGCGACTCGGACCAGAATGCGACGAGCTCCCGCCAAAATTTCCAATCCATTTTCCCTCGTCGCCGCTGTTCAGAGTCACGGTTATGGAGCTGACGTTTGGTAACAGCTGGGGGTCAACGTGAGGCGTCGTCTCTGATTCGAAAGGAGAAACTTTTACGTCGTCAGAAGAATCAGTATCCACGTCTGGGATGATGCAGACATCCAGCTGCTCCTCTTTAACCTGCTGATGGTCTCCACCTTCCTTTTGTTCTTCTGCTGGAGGCTGGCTTTGGTTTTCTGACACTGACTCGACATCTAGGAGACAGACAATATGCAAAAGAGGGACTATATCTACCAGTTCACAAAGTGAAACACATTATTACACACAGACGTAAGCTTTAAAGCCTTTGTTTGTATTAATTGTGATGATTTTCCACTTACAGCTAGGGGTTAGCTTGTACTGTATCGTTTATCAGTTATCGTTAAAAAAAATCATATCATGATGCTAATCTTGATTGTCTCAATAAGTTTCATTTAATGTTAAAAACGCCTTTACTAAACTTTAACTATTTTCTCCACTGCTTTGTCCACAAGAACAATAATAAATATATGTAAATTCACAAATATGAAGAAGCTTATTTTTATAATGGGTATGTTTTTCAAGAATAGTGCTGCTCCTTAGAAAGTCGTGATAAATGGTTTTTATTGTTATTTTATTTGTTATCACAATAGTACAGCAAAATATTGTGATAAAATTCTAAGTCCATGTCACCCAGCCCTCCTAACAGTAATGACAAGATGACATTTTAGATTTGAATGTTATATTGGACTAATAAAAATATTGCAATATTGAAATATGAGCCTAATGATCTACAGGCTATACAAAACATGTTTATCACATTTTTTTGCAGATGAGATTTTAATCTGCTCAGTTCTGCCTTTTTTGAACTCCTTTCATAATCAGCTGATTTAGGGACTCTTGTCACTTTAAAGCCAAATAATCAGCTGTTGCTGACCAAGCCTCCCAATTTAACATTTACACTGGCATGTGAATGTGGCTGCAAACAGATGCACAATTATACAGAAGTACATTTTTGAAAAGCAGAAGTGGAGCCTCCTGCACGTCCAACAAGAATGCACCAAGTGGTTTCTAGATGATAAGTCAACGGCAAAACACTTAATTTCCAGCAGCCATTGTAAAGAACATAAAACTAGCTGACCAAGTGAGCTGGAGCTCCGTTTCCGTTGCTAGCAGTGCAAGTTGCTAGCAAATAATATAATGTAAATTATAATAATAACGTAAAGTTGGTAGCAGTGAAACTCAACAATCAGGAGGATTTTGAAAGTTAGTTTTCCACACACCGAAAACATTTATTGCTAAAAAAAGAAATAAAATAGCTGGATGTTTTTTAAGCTCTTGGGCTATTTGTAGAAGCAGTAGAGACCCAGTTGGAAGTATAAAAACGAAACCAGCAAAATGTGAATTTTACAGAACAGGTCCCCTTTAAAGCTTATTTTCAAGGTAGATAGATAGCCAGATAGATAACCTGCAAGTGTAAAAGTTCAGTAAAAGTTCTATGTGCTTCTTGAGACAGTTTAACTGTATTTAGCTACGTTTTACAGCACATTTTCTTAAACTAAATTACTGCGGATGTTGCTCATACGGCCGCAAAGTCGTTGATTCTTCTTCTTTCTTTTTTTTTTTTTTTTTCTCGGTTACTTAGCAACAGCTCGAAGGCTGCTTCGACGGCGTCGCTACCAACCTCCTTTGAACAAAGACACTCGGGGCTGTAAGACGGTCAGCTGTTCGATCTGCTGCCTCAGCTGGATGATTTCTGTCTTGGAGCGGACCACCTCTTCCTGATACTCCGTTATTGTCCTCTCAACGAGCCCGAAGATTTCCTCTGCAGCCGCCGTTAGCCGCTCGCTGACCAGCAGCCTGAGCTGCTGCATCCCCGTCATGACAGAAACACCCGGGGGGGGAAAAACACAGCCAGCAAACAAGAAGGATGCGGCAGAGAGGGAAAATGAAAAAGAAGCTAGTCCCTTTGAACAGAAAATGAATTCCACGTCTAACCGAATCAAAGTAATTTAATTAATCTTTTGTTACTGGCTTATAAAAAAAAAAAACATTTAAAAAATGTAGTTCTGTAGCGCCCCTTGTTGCCCAGGAGGACTATGAAGGATTTCTGTGATGCCGTTTGTTTTTTATACAATCAGAAATAGTTTTTTGAATTCCTTAAGACAGGGGTTCCAAAAGTCGGTCCTCTTGGTCCAGCATCCTGCATGTTTTCGTTCTCTCCCTGGTGGTAGTAACAACCTTTTCAGCATGTCAGTGTTCTTCTTCGGGCTTCTAATGAGCCATCATTTGATGCTGGTGTGTTAAAAACATGCAGGATGCCGACCCTCCAGGACCGACTTTGTGCACCACTCCCTTAAGAAATACACTAGAATAGGTTGACCTGGTTTCTTTTTTTCTTTCGTTTCGTTGATTTTTGAGCTTTATACAAAGGAGAAAGCCATTAGGGTCACTTGGAAGAGAAAAAAAAATGGTGGATGCTTTTTGTGAATTTTTCTTTTCTCTCTTCCATTACAGAATTAAAGCTGAAATACATACAAATAAATTCGAAATTCTGTTGAGTATTTATGGAATAAATTGGAGTTTGATTCTTCCTACACGGGTTTAATAAATGACACAAATATCACGGGCATGTCAGGATCTTTTATAAATAAAAATACTTTGTTATTCTAAAAAACGCTTCAAGAGGATAAGGCGTGCCTTTAACAGGTCTTGTGTTGGTGCCATTTTGATTTTATTATTCATGGACTTTTTTTTTTCTTTTCAACCAACATTTATTGTTATTTCCTTTTAATACATAAAACAACAAAAAAAACTTCCTCAGGTTTTTTTGTTGTTGTTGCTTTTCTCCAATAGTCACCAGGACTTTGCCGTACTCCTCGTCAGCCGTTTCACTTGCTTGCTCTTGTGGCTGGCTGGTTAAGACATTTATCTTTGCATACAGGGTGAAACGTTCCCTGTTTTGAGTTGCTTATCCAGTGCAACTGGGATGCAAATGATCCGGGCTTGGTGTAGGCCACTCAGCAGCTGTGAGGACATAAATGACAAGCCCTGTCAGGGCCTGCTTTTTGTCGATGCCTCCTTGCTTCTCAGACATGAAAAAAAATGTAATTTACGGCGTTAAAATGTTCCTTTGTTTATATCAGAGGCAGCAGGCCGTGAATATTTTCTCCATTTATAGACCACCTTCTAAACAAACAACAAAAAAGAGCATTACTTTTGTAGGGTAAACATTTTATGAGTTTACTGCCTTTCAATGTATTCATTTGCATACCTGCATATTTCCTTAAGTGCAGTCGCTTGTATTTTAGATACTTACGTTGATCATTTATTATCTCTTAGTACATGAGTAAAACAGGGAGGCAATTCTTTAAGGTTATGGTGAATATTTTTGGCATCACACATCTTTATGTGGCAGTATTGGTCTTCTCTAATAAGCAAACGTACAGATCTATCAGATTGTGAGTTCATCTTTAGCCCACAGGTATTTTCAGATGAACTTTTTTGATTTTATTTGAGGAACTCAGTTCTTCTCTCTGGCTTAAACATTCCCAAACTTTAATTTTCCTCTAAAAGATAAAAAACTCAACTCCAAATAATTTTAAAAGATTAGAAACATTATTCAGTTGTTTTGGACATGTACTTAACTTCACAAAAATAAAATAAAATGCCTTTCACTTCAGGTTTCCAGCAGGCATTTCCCAACTGTTAAACATTTTCATGTTCTCATCTCGACAAATACTTCCATATAAAAAACAAATCATGATGCCGTTCAGTGTTTTTTGTTGTTGTTGTTTTGTGTCAAACATACCTTGTGGAAAAGTGGGGCCAAATTTCAAATTTGCCCACGTGTTGTCAGATTTTCAGAGAATAATAAATGACTTCCGTTTTACAGAACAGATCCAGCACTTGGCAGAAACCAGAACACCTCCTTCAGAATTACCACCAGTCACCTCGACAAGCTTCTGTTAATCCCTTATGGAACATATACAGTAAGTAAGCAGATGTGAGGAAGATAGCTGAACTTTACTTCTGGTTCTGATATTGGGTACGTAAGCAAAGAGATTCAAAGCTAAAACCCATCAGACCTACTCAGTCTATTGCCCTTTTGTTTACTGTCTCTTTTTCAGTGTCGCATTAAAAAATTATTTAACGTCATATTTAAAGTTTATTCATCGGCAAAGTTGATCGATTAATAAGATAAGCTAATTTTTTTTTCCTCACGTATTTTCAGGAATGTTCCCTGTTGTGATTTCTGTAATTACACAGTTGGAAAGCAGCTCCAAAGAACCACCATGACAAATAATCCGACAGATAAACCAATTGGAGATGATCCAACTCTTTGTAGACCTGTTGATTAACTGTGAAGTTTAAGCCCCGCCCCCCAAGGAAGAAACGTGAACGTTTGCACAAATTGGAAACTGTGACTTCTCAGTATGCCTTTATTTAGACAGCGTCATAGAGCAGGCTCACTGATCCCGCAGGTTACAATAAATTATTAGAAAATGACCTGTACAACCACACAACACATTAGAAAGAGATTGGCCTACTTCTACTAGGACACTTTGTAAATAAATGGGATGGAGCATTTCACACAACAGCCGTTTTCGTTTCTAGCACTTTTAGAAAGTTGTTCCAACTGGAAGGAAAAAAAAATTATTAGCAATTTCAATATCTATTTCAACCATAGATAATGAAATAGTTGGGATTTCTTATGTACTGGAACAGAACATTTTTATTCATACTTTTCTGTAAACAGCCTCAACAAACATTGAATGATGAAGAGAAAATGGACAGCATGCTGGACCAAACCAGAAACTGGAGAGGGGGAGAACGGTTCCGTTTACGAGCTGCCACGCACATATTTATGCCTCGCAACTCATTCATAGAATGTACAAAATAAATCCCCTCAGGCCACGCCCACCAGTATCTACATCTAGAAAAAAAAAACAAAAAAAACAGGGTAGCACACATATCAACTGGAAGCTTTCAAAATAAGATGTGGATTTTCTTACTTGAACACAGCTGGGAATAAATTCTGGCGGCAGTAGGAGCCGGGTCGGGTTTAAACCGGTTACAATCAGAAAGAGAGAGACATTCAGTTCTTCGGTTACATTTTTCCATTTTAAATGGGTTTGTAGAGCAAATAATGGAACAGTCTGGAGTTTAAAAAAAAAAAAAGTTAACATTTCCCAGAGTTCACTTTCCATTACTTTGTGGAGGATTCATGGGATCATAAGGAGATCAACAAGTACAGAACAGAAGCTTTCTGAGCGCACGTACCAAACCTGGAGTCTCGAAGGTGGGGCTAAAGTGCAACAGAACTAAGAAGGAACATACGAGTACCCTACAAAGTTGCTATGTGCTGTGCACCATGCACTGCAGACATGGTTACAACCTAAGCATGGCATGGATACCAGGGTCAAGGTAAAAAAAAAAATAAAAAAAAATAAAAAACACGCTAAAGTTTCCTGAATACCGTTTGTAACAGTTTGACGTTTTTCTTTTCAATGAGATGGTCGAGAAGGTGCAACAGTTGGGTTTGGCTGTGATGGAGCTGCTGCCCCTCTCCCACCTGTTGTTGCACACCGTCAAGTGTTTTCTTCTTTCTGCTGTATAGAAATACTTTTATAAAGTAACGGAGTTGCAAATAAAGAAGCGTTGATTAACACTTCAAGGTGCCTTATGTGAACAGGTTAGAATAGGTCTATTAAAAAAAAAAGTTTTTATTTTTTGCTTACATTTTTCAGTCTGGTCAGTTCTGCCCATTTTCCTTTCAGAATGAGGCGTTTTAGGGCCTCTTTGTACTATAAATCCAAATGAGCTACTGCTGGCCAGGCCCTCCAACTCAGCGTTTACACTCACGTGAAAATAACAAAACAAATGCGTAATTATACAACCGTACAGCTTTGAAAAGCATTAATAGAGCCTCCTGTACAACCAACAAGAATGCTGTAACTGGTGTCCGAATGGTGAGTCAACAACAAAACTCATCTTTTCCAGCAGCCATTGTACAGCGCAGACAGTGGTAAAACCAGCTGATCAACGTGCTGGAGTTCTGCTTGGTTTACTAGGTGAGGCGCAGTTCCTGCTGATTTGCATCGTTACTTTGTGGAGGACTTTGAAACGGGTCATTTTTCCAGACAGCAAAAAACATCTGGATGATTTTTTTCACCCCAAAGCACTTGTGCTGTTTTTAGAAGCAGGAGAAACTCAAATGGAAGTACAAAAAGTGCAGAATACGAATTTTGCACAATAAGCCTCTTTTAAGACTGACAATCCTACCCAAAAAGATCCATCCAACCAAGATCAGCATTAATTTCAGGAGTCTGTTTCTTGCTCAGGTCTTTCTTTTGAAATCAGTGTAACGAGAAATTATTATTGATGTTATTAAACTTGTAATATGTTCCACTATTTAGCAACAGTAGGAATATTTTTTGTGTTAAATAAAAGCAATGTTATGCATTTGTTTTTATGTTGAAAGGCTTTGGTTCTGGCAATGTTATACCATGAGAATCTGATTTAGACCCGTGCCTAGTACAACCCACTAAAGAAAAAAAGCAAACAAACTTGCAAATGACCGATTGCGACTGTCGCAGAGAGTCCCTGCTGAGAAAGCTTGACATAAACAGAGCTATAATTTCTCAATTGTTTATCTCCCTCCCCCATAATTCCTGCAGCAGTCAACTCTGAAAACAGCGCGACAGCCGGGGACCAACAAACATGACACTGAACTGAACACACATCTACCACCAGCACCGTACCACCGAGTCACGTAGACCATATCAACACGTTGAGGCAGTAGCAATGGTCATTGTTCGTAAACTTAAAAAAAACAACAAAAAGACAGAAGAAAGTATACCAAACACCATCAATGCCCATTTGCACATCATGTAGAGATCTGATCTGACCTCTCGGCACACTCGCATACCACATCGCGCGCACTTCCTGTTTGTGTCCAAAATAAACGAGTGCCTGCCAGCGAAGAACAAGGACTGAACTCAGGAAAGACCCGGTTCAAAGAGGCACTCTGCCTCAGAGCAGACCTCGATCACACAGCAGCAACGTTATTTATTGCTACAGTAGGGGGAGAATGAACAGTTAGTGCATACATTGAGATTTTGATGGATGGGGCATGAGGAGAGAAAGAAAATGTCTAAAAAGCGATATGGTGGATGAAGTTCTAGGCAGTGAAGTCAGCACGTCGGTTAGGGCACAGATGTCATGGCTTACTCCAGATTCACAGCAGCAACGACAGAAAGACCTTTGAACTCTTTGTGATCAACGTGGAGTATACTAGATGGTGTCAGAGGTCAAATTTGTGGCAAATTTCTTTCTATGAAATTTTCCTAAAAATATCCTTCACAAGTAAAAAACCTATTGTTCTCTAGTTTTGTTTGAATTTTAGGCCTAGTTCACACATAGCCGGATATTGAGAAAAACAAAATTTTTTATTAATTTTGGCCTTTCTCCCTCACAAAAACTGTTTAATATCAAAAAAGACACGCATTTATACAAACTCAGACCAAAGTCCACGTTTAAAAAAAACTTCATATTTGTCTGTGAAACTGAGATTTAGAGTCCAGATTATTCATGAGTCAACATATCCACATGCTCGCTTTGAAATGATTCCAAATCAACATCATCTTGTGTTTTAACTTCATGTTCTAATACGATTTAAAAGTAGTTCAACCTGCATAGCTCTCCACAAAAATGAACCTCCTGGCGCCATGTTTAATCCCCAACAGGAAGTTGTGGTTGTTTTCAAGCAATATGATTGGCCGACATGGGTTTTAGCTTAGCACTTCACCGCCCCCTGTGGGTCTGGCATGTTTAAAACAACACACAGAGGCATATTTATGCAAGTTAATGTGGATGAAAACTTGTCAGAAAACAGATTTCATGTGTACAAGATTTTTTTAAATAATGTGACAAAGATATTTGTTTTTATAAAGACCTGGCTACGTGTGTATAAGGCCTCAGAGAGGTTCAGTCTAGATTAATGTCACCAATCAGTGACAATTTTTCTTCTATCAGTTTTGGTCTATCCACAGCAAAAGATGGGCTTTGTGACTGGTTATTTGAAGTTACCATTATCTATTTCATGACAGTCGAGCAAGATTATTAAAAAAAACAAAAAAAAACATTTCAGCTGGTTCATGCAGATCAGATTTCATTGTAACAAAAACACCACTTGATGACTTTACAAAGCCGGAGGTATTCAACAGCCTCAACTTCAATAACCAAATAAATATAGTAAATATTGCAGCAATAAAGTAATACTCAATAAACTTAATTGATCACTCAGTAACATGACGGTTGACAAAATATGCTATATTTTAATCAGCGTGTCCCAACCTGGCAACCCACAGCCTTTGCTTTCTCTGTGAAATTTTAGTACATTTCATCTTAATGGCGCTTCAGCAGGAACTTACAACTCTGTAACAATGTTAATACTGGAAGAGGAGCAGTAGCAGCACCAACAGGAAGTACGACTTTTAGCCGTTTTTCTACAACAATTAGTGCAGAATTGTCATAACCGAGGGAAAAAAGGGATCTTCTGCACGTAGTGAACAGTCATAGTGACAGACTGGTGCGTTGCATTGTTACTAGCAAGACTTCAGAAGGAGCTGCTGGTGACATTAAAGCTCTCCCTCGCTATGAGCTGGTGTGGAATGATTCAGAAAACACAAATAAAAACACACGTTCCTGAACTGTGACATCGACAGCCACACTGCAAAATCAATTGAACTATTAAACGTTTTAAATTAGTTATGTACATCGCTATGCTGTCTGCACGACCATGGAAACATGCACATCTTACATTCAAAGTACCGCCAACGACGTGGTCCTGCTTTCAGGTTTGAAGGATTTCTTGAAGTTAAGCCAATTACACAAAATAAGTCATTTCAACATGATTTTATGTTTCCATCTGTTTTAGCAGGAGTCGCTAAAACTCTGCCTGCGAACGCAGCACACAGCAATATGGGACGTCTCAATATAATCCTGGTTTTTAGGTATTTAGGTCGGGGAGGCTGCAGCACATCATCACGTAAACTAGGATAGACCTCATGGAGAGCACAAGAGTTGAAAGTGCAACGGCGGAAAAGTAACAAATAGGCCAGAAAGTTTTAGTTCTGCAGTAATAAGACTTTAAATTTGAACTGAATTGACATCTCTGAGCTTTGAAATAAAACTAAATCCAAACACTCGAGGGGGTTGGGGGGGGGACAGTGATATTTCTACTGACAGTTTTATCTGGAGTAAACCTCATTGTGCAGCAGTTACTGGTAAATTTGCTTGACTCTTGAACAATATGAGCAGATTTATTTTTTTTCATCTGAAGAATAATTTCTATTAAAGCATCCTTGAAAGCGTAGATCATAATCAAAACAGTAATTTTCCAATCTTGAACTCAAAGTTTCCTCCCAAACAATCTATTTTAGAGGTTTGCTTTTACTTATGAAGGTTTTAGAGCTTAAATTAAATGATTGGATATAAAGTTAAAAAGAAAGAAATGAGTAGAAACGCATTATATCCTCACAGCTGAAGAAAAAAAAGCTGAAAAATCCTAAATAGTCCTCTCTAGAGAGTTATTTTACCCCCAACATGGAATGCTGCTGCAGCGCTGCATAACGGCTTACCGGTGACGATGTAATGCGCTAGTGTGTGTGCGGTCATTTGTGATTAAGTCTTTGCTTCACACACAAAACAGATCTCCTGCGAGTGGGAAGGGCAGGGAGCGTTAACCGAGCTTGGTGATCTGTAGGTCTCCTTGTATCCGTACTGTGTCGATTGAGGACAAGGATTTCACTTTGTGATAAAAGTCAAAGAGCTGGTGTCCGTCCACGAATATCCGGAAGCGCTGGTGCTCGCAGTGGATCTCAATCTGCAGGAAGGGAAGGAGAGAAAGGAAGCAGATAAAGTAAGGGGAAGCAGGGGCAGAAGACCTCAAAAAACAAACAATTAAAAAAAAAAGATGCAAGTTTTAATTTAGCAAATTACATTTTCAGCTGAGAGAAAAATAACAGAAAAGATTTAGACTCAAAAAGCAGGTTGCAATAAAATTAACTTGGGACAAAATGTATTTGTTTCATTAACTTTTTCCCTCACCCCCATTTTCAATAGCTTCTTCAGTCTATCCCTGAACCATTTCCAATTTGTCATGTAGGAACCATAAAATTCACAGCATGAAAAAAAAAAACATTACATTTTATCAAGTATGTTTGTTCCATTTTCTAGTGAAAATATCTTTGTACACTTGAAATAAGACAAAACTAACTTACAAAGAAATTTTCAGCAAGATATAGGAGCTTGTTTTAAGCAAATAATTTCATAATATATATATATTTTTTAAGTGCGGTTCCACTGGCAGTTTATTTCATTTATAACATTTAACATTTAACATGGGAAAAATGTCTTGCGAGTGAAAAAAATCTGCCAGTGGAACCAGTAAAACAAAAGTTGAAATTAGCAAAGCAGTGATCTTTGCTAATCACTGCTTAGCAAAGATCACTGGTTTATTCGGTTTAATCTAAACTGGATGGTTTAGATTAAAGTATATTAAGGCTACTGAATGGTCTAGTCAAAGCACAGACTCAAATTTGACTTTGAGTGTGTGGCTAGACTTAACTGAGCTCGAGGGATTTTGCACAGAAGAATGGGGAATATTTTTAGTCTCTAAATGTGCAGAGATCGAGGAGAGATAACGTACAAACCATTTTAAGATTTTACTACCATTATTATTATTATTTAAATTAAAAACCATGTATAATTTCCCCTTCATTTCACAAAGCTGGGCTGCTTTCCATTTGTCTACAGCATAAAATCTCAGTAAAAATTCTTTCAAGTTTGTGGTTTCAAAGTGACAAATGAGAAAAACTACTTCATTATTTGCTGCTTAATTCACCAGAAAACAATTCATGAGTTAGCCTCAGAGAGATATTGCATCAGCTTTTGACTTTATGGTTTTACAGCTATTTTTTTTATATAAGGTTTTACACATTCATCAATAGAAAAGTAATTAAATAATCCTTGTTTCTTGCATCCCCCCCCCCAGTCTGTTATTTAGTAACATTTTTCCTTTCATGTTATAAATAGGTCAAGTATTTTGAACCCACTAATGCTTCCCCCTCATCCACTTGTTCAGTTTGACCTGAAGCATGACACAAAGGATGCCTCACAATCACAGCAAGTTCAACTTTTGACCAAATACAGTAATAAACACATAAACCACACTGGTAGACATCCACCCACTCCTTAGACCGGAGGAAGCTTCCCCTGCCAATAACAAGCCTGTTTCCATAAAGAGATCAGCAGGACAAAAAAAAAAGCCTTTTCACTGTAAAAACCACAGATCATCATGTGTCTGTCCACATGCCTCCACTTTGTTTCAAACAAACAGCTGTAATCTCTAGGCTCCAGCTCCTGACCGCACACCCCCCATGAGCAACAATCGCCTTATCACATAGACGGCAGCGAGAAGCAGAAAGGACGCCTAAAAATATTCTGCAAACACAACGCGTGAGAATATTAACATGGACTTTAAACTCAAACCATTTCTGGCTGATCGTGAGTCATAATTTATTAGAGCGGAATGTGAATAAGCATCCGGGCCCTGATGTCTAGCAGTGATGAGTCACAGCTGTTCCACCCGAAGTGTCCCTCACCCCCAGCACTGACTTCATCCTATACGTGAGCAGCTGATGCCGTTTTGTAAACACACCACTGCACACATGCAGGCTGTGTTAACATTAGACACACGTGACGGCGCACAGGGTTTCTGCCGTTTGTTTCGGTTTTAATGCTGCAAGGACTGACGATAGTCTTGTGCATTAAAGAGCAAAGATGCACCGATCAAAGATCTTCCAGACGATTTTTGATCACTGATTTTGATAGGAAATCAACAGATATGACCAATTTTATCCGATACAACTGAATGTTTCTACCGTTTTTAGCCAACATAAGTCTCTGTTTACTCAAATGTAGAGTCAGGAGGAGACCCTGGTCTTAACTGTGAGATTTCCAAAATACTGCCAACATTTCTTCATCCAGTTTGCCAACTACTACAACTGGATTTCTAAAAAAAAAAAGATGAAACCTAGAAACTTCACTGTAGTAGATTCTATTTCCTGTCACCTGCTGTTGCCTGAAGGGCTTGACAGGATGGTGACGTCGACCCGTCTCCGTTCCTTTCCTACGTAATTTGCATGATAACAGGTGCTTTCCCCTCCTCCAGCTGAGCAATCAGTTCAGTTGTTTTCAAATATAAAATCCATCTTTCTTCCACGAAGCATTCCACAGCCTTCATGTTTTCTCATGTTTTTAAACACTTCACTGATACACAAAGGGCCTTCTTTCCACTTCCACACTGAAGAGTGTTGTTTGAACTACCTGCTAATGTTTATGTGTGATTCGTTCAATAATTTGAAAAAAGATAAGATTTTTTTTTTTTTTATAAAAGTCAGGGCATGTCAAACGTAAATTGTTTAATTTCAGTCTTTAAGAGCCTAAAAAGGAACAATTGTCATTTTGTGTCGTCTGCACATAAACTCCCTAAATTCTGTCTTGGCCTTTGGTTCTGGTGTTCGATCCCATGACCTCCAAATTTGGGAAACACCTGGCAGATCTCTGGGACTACCTCTTCTTATGTTGAGATACTGACAGCAAAGGGAAGCTCTTACCCTAAAAGGCTGGTCAGGGATGAAAGGGAAGTAGGAGGTGGAAGCTTCCTCATCCGTCCATTTCCCTGAGACGCGGGCGCTCCGCATAAACTGCCGGTTGCTGAAGCTAACGGTGAGTTTCAGGGCCACGTCGAACGGCGGGTCATCCTTTTCCAAATCCCGTCCGCAGGTCAGGCTGACGTCGAAGCTGAGGAGACAATAAAACATGTTGGAGTCGGACAGTAGATCCAAAACTGGACTATTACGTCGGTACCTCTGCTAAAGAGCCTTGACATTTATTTAGTTTTTAATCTTCCCAGGTTGTCCAACGTCTTCCCTTACGCTCCCCATTTAAGGAAATGGCTCTTGGCGTCACATCATATTTATTCCCCGTGAAAACATGCTAAACAATTACTTAACATGTGCTTCTCACACTGAATGCAACTAGACCACTTTAATAAAAGATACATTTATCTCTAGGCTTTTTACTCATCTTCACCAATGGGGGCAATAAACGTGTCCACATTTGTAGCTAATCTGGGATGAGACATATGAATAATTCTGCTGTTCCTGTCTAAGAGCAAATCGTGTGTGTGTGTGTGCATGTGTGTTAATTATGCATAATCCCTCATGCTACAGTTTCTGCTTATCCTCCCTCCCCTGCAGCTGTGCAGCTCATACATACTCAAGCATCCCATCCTTGCTGTAAACTTTCCAAGACACAACAAAAAATAAAAAAAGAAGAAGAAAAAAGCAAAACAAAGACAGCTTGTTGGAGTAGCTCTTATTTTTCACATGAACTTTGGACTCTGAATTCTCTGCCAGCAGCAGGAAAGATGAGGTCATGGGGAGGATTCCCCCACTCCCTTCAAATTCAACACAAGTCTCCATGAAGGGTAAAAGACACACCCAAACAAAATCTGCCTCACTGGAGATTCTTATTCCTCATTTTTTCCCCAACGGTCCCAACCCCCTAACCCCCCCTTTTCTGTTCTTCCTGGTGGTGAGGAAACGCCCTGTCTCTGCTTATTTAAAGATCCACTGCCCTCACGAAGTGGATGTACAAGTTTGACAAAGTGGAAAAAAAACAAAAAAAGGATTTGATCTTGGATATCAATCAGTGCGCACAGACTTGTATTCAGAGTATTACAGATATGCAGAGGTAGGACTGAGCCTGCCGCTTCGTGAGGCCTTATCTCACCTGTGTGGCTCCAGATCGACGATGCCCATCACTATGATCTTCTTCCCCGGCCGCATTCCGCCGCGGATGCGCCCGCTGAAAGGCACCGTCTGCGCACAACACCCCCACCCCACCATCACACCCACCCAAACAAATAAATCAAACACCGGGGTACGATGAGACACTCTTCACAGCTCGACTCAAACAATGGGGGCGTGTGGAGGTGGGGGAGATTTCTTACCAAAAGACGGGATAAATCCTCCTTGTCGGGTGAGATCAGAGCGGGGTTCTCCAGTGAGTCGTTCAGCGTGTGATCCCCGTCCATGTTCTTGAAAAGACACCAGAGCACAAATCAGGAGCCGATAAGCAAACAGGACCTGGGTCAGAGACCCACACCGTGAGGCTGCGGGCCTGTGTGATCAATAATTGATAATTGTTGTGGCCTCGCTACGCGGTTCGCAACAATGACGATCTGGCAGGTTTAGAGAGCTGATTGCGTGTTGAGCACCGTGCGGCGTCGGGTGAAGGCATGCCACCACTACCGGGCTGGATCTCCTCGTTTCCTCCCCCTAGCCCCACGCATGGGATGATAGTTGGATGAAAGAGGAGTACTCCCCCCCTCCAACCCACTCTCCTCTGGTTTTTGCGCTCTGGTCCACGTTTACAGCACTTCCACGTCCAGATAACGATGCGCATTACCAAGCAATCCCCACCGAATGCACAAATGAACGCAATCCCTCCTCCCACACCCCCCATTCCTTCCACCTATGGCTTCTATCGCTGATGTGGCTTTGGGAATACTCACTATTCCGTCCTTTTCTGCTGCCTGCACCGCCATCTTGAGCCGAAAAGCACAGGATGCGAGCTTGGGGAGAGAGGGAGGGAGTGAGCGGAGCGGAGCGTGGCGTGTCTGCGTCGTGGGACTTGCCTCGGGAGGATTTCCCAGTTCCTGCGTCCCCCGACGTCGGTTGGCTCCACGCCTCACCTCTCTCACACACACAGGGGGGGAGAGAGAGAGCACCTAACAGTACATCCACATCCCCGCCTGCGCTTTACTGTCGACCCCTGAAATGGGTAGATAAATGTGCTGACGAATGCTTTATAATAATTAGAGACCAGCAGCTTTAATCCCCGTCTGTTGGAGAGGGCTAATCATCGGACAGATCTCCCCCGAGCCTTCAGCCGATTAGGCGGACGCGCTCTTTGGGTTTGTTTTCGGTGTTGTCAGCAGGCTGGAGGTGGTTGGAATAAATGAGCGTCAGGCGAAGTCCGAAAGTGACACAAAGTGGGGAGTTCTCCCCCCTTTTTAAGTAAATGTTTAGACGCCAAAGCATGCATCAGAGGGCAACGAGGTGCACAAAATATAACCAGAAATGCGCAAATGCATATGCACACATAAAAAAAAAACTTCCTGCTAAATAAAGTGAAAGATTCATTGACTTCTTTAGCCCTCTCCGGTTTGACCAATAAAACAAGCTTTAGTTTCTCTCCTCTCACTGCTTTGGGTTAATTGAGCCACTCTGCCCCCGTGTGGACATTTAGAGACATTACAACAATACAAATTAAAATGCGAAACTACTTCATTGATCCCAAATGTAATTTTTTTTCTCCTAATTTTAATCATTCAAGATTCTTTAAAAAGTTTTGCAGATGACAATGGCAGGATATCCTGTAGTCGTCTATTTCACAGCAACATTTTAAGAAGCCTCTGACTGAAGACACTGTTTTTCTGTGACAGTGTCATGAAGAGGATGCTCAGGGTTGTCCATAATTTTCTTGATTCTTTATAAAAAATAATAAGAAATTATGCCCCAATTAATGCATTAAAAATCCAAAGACTATCATACAATTGACAACTGAAATGTTAATTTTAATTTTAAAAAATGGAGCATACTGAAGAGTCAAGTTGGCAGTTAATATCAGTCCAGCTACTTAAACTTATACTAACTTCAGAGAAACAGAACAATTAATTGTTGTAAAAAATAATCCGTTTCATTTTCATTTTGTCCACAACCATCATTATCTACCAAAGCACTTTATACAACTTTTAATTTCCCTTCGGCATACACAAAGTATTTTTGAGTTGAATTGAATTGATATGCACAACGTTAATGATGAGAGCAGTTCAAAACATATACAAAACATGGGGGCGGCGGGAGTTATACATGAAATCCTGTGTATAATTAAATTTGTATTATGTTAAAATGCACTTGCAAAGAAAACACAAAGCTGATCCCACTACATATATCGGTTGCAAGACAGCAGGAGCAAAGAGGACTGAGGGGTGGGCTGACGGTTGCTATGGCAACCACAGCCCGCCAAGAGCACAATTTAAGCACCAACTTAAACTGCAATAAGTGCCAGGAGAAAATAACTTATTCACTAAATAAAATATACTGAAAGAATAAATGAACACATTTTGACAAACGTCACATCTACAATAACGTTTAAATAATTGTTACAGTACCATTAGGAAAAGACTGAATAAGTAACTTAAAAAAATAAAAAATTTATTTTCTGCAAAAATTGGGAAAAACACTGGGTTAAAGTGATGCTAACTTCCACCTGCAGGTGGAAGCATTTCTTACTTTACTACACAGCTGCCTCAGCTTTGACGTCAAGTTATCGTCCGTGATCGAGATGGCGAGTCACATTTACCGTCTTATCGCAATATTTATTGAAATTTTTTCTAAATTAACACCACAAAATCTGTGACTTTGACTACAACAAATTACAATATAAAACGGTGCTCAATTTGATTTAATTTTAAGAAGTACTTTAAGAAGTAGCAGTTACTTATAAATATTTTAACCGTCTTTTAATGGGTTTTAGCTATACCTTCTGACACAACCAGCCCTTTGAGACCATTCATGATCCTAATGTGGCCCAAAACAAACATGAGTTTGACACACCTGGTGTACATGTCAAGCTGTCGTTACTGGCTTTTTACTTCTGATGTTCCCACCCATATACAACTTTTAAATTTTAAAAAGAACATGCATGAGTATACATATAGGAAGAGGCCTAGCATATGAAGTGACAGCATTGTGCTGACAGAGGAGTGTGTGCGTCTGAAGAGAAACAAAGTGTAGATATGGCAGCCTTCAAGCCTGATAACATGGCTCAGATGGGGGGTTTTTTTTTCTGTCTGTTCTGTGCAGGTCCAGTCCCATAACTGCTGACTCAGCACCTTTTACAGACACTCTGTATAAAAGTTGATAGTGTTTTGTACGCATTTTTCCTCTGTGAAGAACCTGGTATCGATATGATGCTTGAGGAACGACATGTGAGCATGTGTACGGTGACGTTTGGAGGGAAGAGGCTATTTGTCTTTTCATAACGTTTCCTCCGAGTGTCGTTCTGATGAATCCAATAGATCCTCATGTTCATTTGACTCACACATGCTCAGCCACTATGACAGTTCACGCATTTAAAAAGTTGTCTTTTTGATGTAGATTTTTATTAGCCATTACAATATTGGCACATTTCAGTCAACTTTGACTGGTTCCTTTGTCTCTGCTGAAAAACATTGGACCCACAGCCTAATCCTGCCACTACCATGTTTCAGCTTGGAAATGATGTGTTAGTGATAGTTTTAACCCTGACAAAGTATTTCATCATTGGCTAAAAAGCTATATTTTGGGTCTTATCTGAATAAAACAAGCCAATCTTTGTTTTATGACATAACTTTAGCTTATTCCTGACTTGTCTGCTGGTTTTTCCACTAACATCCTCTAACAAACCTTTGAAGCCTTCACAGAACAGCAGGCAGATTAAGTTGACTGGACTTTTATTCACACAAATCAGCTTAGGGGGGAAATAAAAGCAAATCCATGCCACACTTTTCAGATTTTATTTGTAAAGCATTTTGAAAACCATTCATCTGTTCCCTTCGACATCAAAATTATGTCCTACTTTTGTTGCTGTATTGAAAAAAAATTCTAATAAAATACCTAGGGGAGAGCCACCCTTTGTTGCTAGGAAACGGTAGAAAAAAAAACACTGATCATGTGACCAAATAGTTAAGAGGAAGGCATTATTTAATAAAATTTGTAAAGGTAAGAACCATGGGTTAGGCTTTTATTCCTTAAAATACACCTTCCAATCTTGAAAGTGAATTCAGTAAATCATTAAAAAATGTGTTTACACCACAATATATATTTTTAAATTTGTTCCATGTATCAATTATGCTATATGAGCTACGACATGAGGTCAGAAACGAAGATAGAAATGTAGCATTTTAACTTTGGGCACAAATAATGTCGAAATGGTAGCTTAGCCTGGTAGTTTTGTCCACCACAGCTAACTTTTACCCCATTCTCCCATAGAAGTTTGCCAAAAATGTTAAGGTCAGATGGAAATATTACTGTCTCTTCTACGGCAACTCTTATATGGAAATATGCACTATATGTGATCATTTGTGGGTGAAAATAACAAATAACCTTCCTAAATATGTTCCAGTTATTAGAAAGCAGTTGAGAATCCCGCAGCCCATCCGTGCCTCTCCTTGTCGCCCCTCTGTGGCGCTCTCTGCTGCACAGATCCAGTCTCCTGTCCAGTGTTCCCTCCTCCTCCTCCTCGCTGCGGCTGCCATGGCTGCGGAGGCTTCCGGTCGGAAAGATGCGACCATCACCGGCCCAGCAGACTCCACCGAGTTGCGGGAGCAGCTGGTAAGTTGCTTTTGATTTTAAAAAATAAAATAAAATAATGCACAAAAAAATGCTTGTGGTGCGCATTGAGGCGCTCCTCCTTCTATAGAGCGGGCCTTGATGCGCCGCTGCACCGGGATGGAGTTCAATTCTGCTGGATGCACGCAACCAGAAGCAGCCGTGTCGTTTTTTGGCGTTTTCTCTCATGCAATGACAAACTCGGAATAATATTTATGAAAAGGTTTATGCGCAAAGGGAGCAAGGATGCACCTTATCGCAGGTGGTGATGAATGGCGTGGGGTGGGGGAGACATCAGTGGCTCACATCCTGCGTGACGCGCTGATATGTCAGGGGGAGAAGTGAAAGTAGAGGGTCGGCCCAAAGCGCAGCTTATAAATACTTTGTGATTGGCCGACCTCGGAGCAGTCGGTTCTCTTTTACTGGCCACCACTTTCCGCCTTTTAAAGAGTCTACGCAGGAGAGCTCGTTTTCTTCCACCCAGCGATGACGCAAGACCCCAACAACTTGGCAGGAGAGGTAGGAATTCTTCCTGATCACCCCAGCCGGGCGAGCGGTGAATGAGAGCAGACCTGTTGGTTTTACTTAGGTCAGTTTCAGAGGGAGGAAGTAGGTTCTCACAGTGCAGAGAACCAGTCCAGTGTTCCCATTATTACAACCCGTCTTCTGATTGGAGCAAAGACATATGGACTCGGATCAAAATATGAAATTAGAAGCTAAAAAATAATCTTCATCATTATTATTTTTATTATTATTTTCAAATCGGTGCTTTGGAAAGCACGTGCTGAACGATGAAGAGCAAAATGTGTTCTTGTATTTGATACTTTGTGAGGACTGTTCACCTGACAAACACCAAGCTGTGGGGACCTATTGGTCCTTATGGGACACAAAGCATGGACCCCATGAAATGAAGTGTTGTTTTCGGGCTAAGGGTTAGATTTAGCTGTGTGTGTGTTCGTGCATGTGTGCGTGTGTGTGCACGTGTGTGTGCTATTCTAACTGGATATTTATTAAAGAAGGAAGCATGCCTTTCTCCACCTGCTGGCTCTTGAACTAAAACCTGTACTTCAACTTAGTTGAGATGTTTGTGTCAGCTGATGTTCACATGCTCCTAACTGAATGTCTTCAGATTGAGAACTCAGTCAGGAGTCAGTTGCTCAGACACCTCTGCACCGTTCACTTTCTACCCACGTCTTCTCTGCTGGGTGAGTCTTATTGCTGGAATTCTCCATCAAATCTTCATCAGCAATGCAATGTCAACATTTCTTATGCAGTTTAAATTTTATATATGTATACAAAAGTAGGGTTCTTCTTAAGCAGAGCAGAGGTGTATTAAGGATGAAATATTTAGGCTACAGTGGCAAAGGTTAGACCGAGCAAGTGCTCCAGATTATGCATTGCAATCCCTCTAATCTCCCTGCTGGAAAATGAGAGATTCTGGATTAAAGGAGGAAGTTAGTTGGGGGGAAACAGCAAAAGATATGCTGTGATTACAGCTTGCTGGGTTCCTGGTTGTTTTTGGAACCACATAATTTGTGTCCTGATGGCTGGAGGGCGGTGATGCAAGCATATCGCGAGGAATGTCCGAGTATGATCCCGTAGGTGCTTTGCGACGTGATGCTTGTCTGCTGCTTTTCAGGTTAAGGGGCAACATAGTTTGGGTTCCTGCTTACAAATTCTGAAAGAATAGACCTAGATCTCACCTTAAGTGGTTTGGTGACCGCCTCCTGAAGTAGAGAGGTTTGGTTTTTTCCAGCAGATTGCATCAGGGCGCTTTGGACAGAACAGCTTCTGTAGGAATGAAACTCAAAAAAGCTGTATGAGTGTCTTGCACAGCTTGAATCCATATTTCTTTTGTCCTTTTAGGAGTGAAAGTTCATACGTTTAAAGCCCATTATTTCAGACAAAGACTTGTCTGAGAGTACAAATAAAACTTTGAAAATATTGAGGGGGAAAAATAATGTCATTAACAGTTAATAAACTACAAATTTTTATACAAGTTTATTCTGTGAATACACTTGTGTAAAGGTTAGACATGCATCTGAACAGAAATGAAAAGGTTCCAGAACCTGTGGCCTTCAGACACCTGATTTACCAGACTGACGAAACTGAAGAACGGAAAGTAACAAATTACAGCATTCATTTTGTCCCATCCAGGCCAATTCACCACATATGGGTAAGTTTATTCCTTTAGACACAACTAAGATCTGAGCATTCCTGTCTCTATAAGACAAATAACCACGCTGACCTTATTGCTGTGTTCCAAAACACAACTCTTCTCCGACACTTTTTCAGTACATATTGTAACCACAGAAGAAGTCCAAACATACTTTTGACCGAGTGCAGACTGTACACAATCTGATCAGACTGCTACCTCAGTTCATCTGATATAAAAAAAATATTGTTATTTGTTTAAATGGCTTATTTTTCTGATGATTCCCCCACTTGACTGTGGATTTTGCTAATGTTTAAACCTGTTTGCCAATTTAAAAAATGTCTTTCTAAAAACCTCATACTAGAACTCTGTAGGAATCTAATGAAAAGAAGGACAGATTTTATTACAGAGTACAAAATGATTGGTGAAAACAAACGTCTTTGTATGTGCATGCCTCAACAGCATGCTGGTTTGATGTTCTTTACTTCATAAGAATTTGATGGAAAATATGCTTAAAGGAGTTTCTCTAAATTAATCATTTCAGTATTGAGCCTCTTTGTGAAACAAGTGAAATTAGCTTCTTCTTAAGCAGCAGCAAAACACCTCAGTAAATATTTGCCAAGATAGACAAAAATGCATGTTGTAACTTGAGAAACGAGTGGGCATTTCCACAAAATAAATTTGTTGTGTACAGAAATATTTTTGCTTTTTCATACGAAGCACCAATGAAACTGATTTAAATTTGGCGAACAATGTTCCTGGAACCAAAATATGCCAAAACATAAGTAAAAATGTGCTCCTGTGGCATTTTTTCTCCAGCTTAAACATGGGATTTGTAAATATGCACACAAAGACAAACATGAAGCAATTCAAGGAATGCTGGTGCACTGTGGGAGATTTTATACATTCTGTCTTAGCAACGGACTTTCACAAAACCAGGACAGTAGCTCAAACAACAAGTAAAAAAATGTAAAAAATTAAACCTAGTGTATGTTTTGGGTAGCTTCATTAGTCATAAGTGTTGTGTTTATACCCATGTATTATTGTAAAAAAAAAAAAAAAAGCCCTAGTTCTTTTTTTTATTTTTGCAATTTAATTATTTAGCCAAGAATTTGCTATTATAAATCTTATCTATATAGTAGATTGCATCTGCAGTGGAAAATGCCACCAATGTATTGCTCTAAATTGGTTGCAGTTTTTAAAAAATGTGCAAAGGTTTTCTGAATTGAGGTATTTTGCAAAGATAAAGCCGCACGCTCAAGTTTCAATCTTATCACAGATTGAGTCACAGATTGTAAGATGCAAATATTTGATGAGGAGCTGATATAGCAAAGGGCAAGTAATCAGTAGCGTGGACTTTCCCTGATGTCCTTTAATAAACTCTCCGCTCTCTTCCAGATGACAGAGGGAAACATGAAAAAAGACCTGGAAGCGTCTCTGCCTGCCGCACAGGACAGCTTTGCAATCCGGTGCCGAGATGTATGCCGGTCGTACGGAAAGCTTAAGGTCCTAACCAACCTTAACCTGACCGTACCACAGGGACAGATGTGAGTACTGTCTCTCTTAAGGGGGTTTTCACACCTGACTGTCCATTAGACTCGGTTCAATTGAGAACCAAAATTACAATATTTGTTACATTTTTAGTTGGAGAGGTTCTCTTTCAGTCTGCACTATGTCAGACAAACTGAATCCTTTGAAAAACCTGTTTACCCCCTCGCATGTGACTGCACTGGACTAAGAACCAATGAAGAAAACAACACTTTCTTCATGAAATGTAAACAAAAATTGAGTGGTGTGAGAAATTAGCAGTTGTAGGATTTCTCTTTTATCTTTGGTAAAAGACCATGAGAAATTTTTCCACTAGCTAGATTTGCTAGAGTTCACTTCAATCGAACTGAAACCTAGGTTTATGGTGGACCTGAGATCACTTTTTTGGTCTACATCAGAGTTTGATTGCGCATTCCTCCTTGTAGCACTGGCAGGCATTATGTACTCTTCCTAGTCATGCAAGGATGGTTCACCATGCAAATGATGTTTGCATTCTCGAGGGAGCTGCTGGCAGGCCGCTCGCCCTCTCCTTTTGTTATTCATTTGACTAATCAGTCGCCAAACTCGTCACCTTCCTGCTTAGAAGTCAAGGTACTGCCGGTACATACTGTTTGGCTGGTTTTTGTGAAAAGAGGAAAATTCCCTCCTAAGTGCTAATGGAGTTAGAGATGAGATAGCAAAGAAAACATACTGTTCTGTGACACTGCAGTCTTTAGCTTCTGGTTTCTGTCCTTTGTTTACTGTCGCCGCTGTTTGTCTTTGTCATTTCTGTGCCCAGTGATAGAGGATTTACATGTGACTTTTTCTACATTGACCTAAATTCTTGGAATGACAAAAGTACAGTTCACTCATAAATATAGAGACAGACCATCTAAACTGTACTACATGCTGCCTAAACTACAGTTCACTGAAAATAACACATCATGATTATGACATGGTATTTCTCAACAGAATGGGTGTCAAAGTGTGTCACAACAGTCATTAAGGTATTCAAAGTATGTGTGAAGCTCAATGCTCTAAGAACAGGCAACTTTGTTCTCCTTCCCAGGGCTGCAGAAAAGAATGACATTATTTTGTTCTTGCGACCCTGGCTTGAGGGGTTTTTACAAGTTTTATTGGACACATATTCTGCTGAGAACGTTTTGTCTTGCGGTGTCCAACTATAAAACGCTGCCGTAAAAGGGAACTATGGAGAACCCAGAGTGCTGCACTATAGTTCATTAGGACTTGTTCTTGTTCTAGCGAGGGTAAAATAACACATTTGTTCTTGTACACTATTGATCTTAAGAATATGCAAAGTATGCTGTGATAGTATGTCTTGATTTAGTATAGAATGATAGAAATCAAACTTTCAACCCTCAAACCTGACAACTTTTGTTTTCCGCTTTAACTATTGTGTAAAAAACCCAGAAACCTTGTTTTTAACTTATGACAATATTTTCACCCATATGGTTATTAAAACATCATGAAGAATTCTAGGAGCTTGGATTTTTTTATTACAGTAGCATAAAATGTAATTAAAGCTAATATTAGGGAAATAAATAGGGAATAGCCTTTGAAAACAGGCCCAGGAAGTCTAAACTGCTAGCGTGTCTTGTCATAAACATGCTTTTAAGTTTTAGAAACATTAATGGATCTTAAAACTAAAACAGTTGTTAATAAAAAATGTAAGAGTCTGATTGGAATATGTTTCACTGTCAAAATAGATAAATTAAGTCTATTTGCTCTTTAAAACTTTTATTCTAAGCTAAATTATTTACGGCCCTGAATAATTTACATAAACTTTATTTCAAGTTATCTTTTTCAGAGTATCATATTCTTTTCAATAAAAATAAATCTACAACATGTCTAAAATTTTTACTTATAAATATTTAAGGATCGTCTACTCATAATAACATTTTAAAAGGGTTTACTTGCCAATTTCTCCATCTAGCTTAGCTAAGCTACCCTTGTATCTACTCTTAAAATCAAGCAAAATAAGAAAATATTGTGATATAACTATGATAAACTAGTAAACAATAGCAAAATAGCATGTTTACTAAAAATTCAAGTGACTTATGGCACAACAGTTATGCATTTTTTTTGCTAAATGCTACAAAACAATGAATCAGTTTGCCTCTTCGCCAAGTTTTCCGGGTTCATCGCTGCACATTATTCATATACCTAAACAAAACATTTTGTAACCATGCACTCTGACCAAGACCTATTGAATTATTTTTCATTGTTAAGTATTTTTCATATTTATGTAGATGGATAAAATAATAATTTTCAGTGTTTTAGCAAACACCAAAAATATACAGAAGCTGAGAGTCTGCACTGAAAACTCTGTCACCTAGCAACATTGGGGTTAGCAACATTTCTACCACACCTGACAAGGTCCCTCAGGTTCCTGGTTACATCTCAACCAAAGCCTTTAGTTTATCTAACATGATCACCTTCAACACAACTTGCATCCAAATCTGATAAACCAAGCAAAATGTGTGCTACGGAAAGTGTTACAGAATGTGCTAGTAGTAGATTTTTTTTTTAACCGGATACCTTGTTTGTACTTAAAAATCTTCTTTAGTTTCACGCTAATGTGTGAATTGTTCATGATTTTGTTTTGCAGTTATGGCCTTTTGGGTCCCAGCGGATGTGGAAAAACGACACTTTTAAAATGTATTGTGGGAACACTGAAAATATCAAGAGGACACATCACTGTGTTGGGGAAGCCGCCTGCATTTCCTGGACATGAGGTCCCAGGGAAGATGGTTGGATACATGCCACAGGTAAACTGCAAAATGTAAACACTTGGCTCCCTTGCAATCATTTACTCAAAAGTCTTGAATGTTTTGAAAAACAAACACATTAACTAAAAAAAAAAAGAAATTGGAAAATAAAACTCTGTCACATTTTGCGGTTAATCTTAGGACGAGATTTTGATTTTTAGCTTGTTAGAAATCCACAGATTCCCCAGATAACAGTTTCATAAGTGTAGGAGGGTGGAAGATTTTAGGTGTGTTTTTTACAAAAAAACTCTAGACCCAACTTTTATATCAGTGAGCTGCTCTTTATGACCAAAAATTCCTGCCTCGCTCTGGGGCTTCAGTAATTTAACCTGTGTTGCTAGGTGATGCAAACCAGCAGCGTGAACTCGTTACTGTCAAACTAGAGTTCAGATCCGGGGAGTTGCATGCATGCTATCTGTCCTCATATTACCTTAAAGCTTCCTGTTCATCCACGCAGTGTGACACATATAGAGAGAAAGAACTGACATGTGAAATATGTTACTTTTCTTTGATGCCAAGATATTTTTTTTCTTACAACTCAACAAGAGATGTCACCAATAAATTGCAAACCACATGAATGTCATGTCATAGGGAAATATTTTGTGTTTGTATACTCTAATATGTTTTTTAAGGAAATGCAGTCTTAATCTTTGCTTTATTTTTGTATATTTAAATGACATTTAAAGCATGGTTATTGCATTTTTTTTTCATCTTTGAATGATCAAATTTGCTTCAGTGAAGGTCTTAATGTGTTACTCCTAACTTTTTAGATGTCAGGTTCTAGTTAAGGATTAATAGTGGTTAATAACTGACTTGCAGTACATCACTCTTTTTCCACCTTCATGATTTGCTCTCAAACTCAAGGCCCGGGGGTCAAATCTGACCTGCCGAAGCTCTTTATGTGGCCCTCTAGACTCCAAATTACATCAGTAAGTTCCTCCGGTTTTTCACAAATCCTAAAAATTTACACAAAATTAACAGATCTCCACATTTTTTGGTCAAAAACATTGAGTTTAACTGACTGCTGCCTTTTATGTCAAGAAATAGACAAATGCTAAAAAGTCATATTTAACATCATACATTAGCACAAATATAATGAAAACTCCTTACACATATTTCTAACTTAGCATCACAAAATATGTGATTTTGATTACAAAAAGCCACAAAAACAATCAAAAATTCCTGGAGGGACAGCTATTTATTAATATTTTAACAGTTGGTTTTATCAACATATTCTGGTACAACCAGCCCTTTAACCGGACCATATCAGATTTTTGATATGGTCCAAAATGAAACTGAGTTTGAAATCCTTGCTGTAGATGAAGAAAACAGCTAGCCTGACTGGCTGCAATCAAAGTGAACTTCTACCATATTGAAATATTACGCAAAACGCTGACGGTAATGTTCACAAACACTATTTTATAACATTTTTAATAACGACACTGTTAGCATTGGGTAATTATTTACTCAGAAGCTGATTAAGTAAACAGGAAATGGAGGTTGGGGGCCGTGCGCCATCAGTCGTATTCCTGTGGGAAACATACTCGGAACAGAACGTGAATTTTGTCACCAATTCATTGTGGTAAAAGTTTAAAGGTCGATCCAAAAGGGTTTGTCTAAACTAATCAGCATTCATATAGAAAAAAGAAATGCAAAAAGAGTTATTAACTGCAGGTAGGATATTACTTGTTTGTTACTTGAAATCTTTAGTTTTACAGGTAGGACAAACATAGTCACACACAGTTACTGCTAAAGGCATTTCAGAGTGACTAGTTAACCTAACAAGCATATTTTGGACTGTGGAAGGGAGTCGCAGCACCAAGAGAGAACCACACATTCACAAGGAGAATACTTCATACAGGAAGCATTCAGAATGCTTCCTGTATGCTGGGATTTGAACCCTAATCCTGTTTTTACACATCAACTACCCCACCAAACAGGCCTTTACCAGAACATCACTTCAAAAGCTCTTATCTTATGAAGCACACATTTTTTTTAGTCGTGTCTTTAACACGTTGAATAAACATAAGTGATTGTACGCTATCATGAAAATTCATGTTTTTGTGTGTTCAGAAAAGAATCATGCAACAACATGTGGAAAGACTGATATCCCCAGACATCCCCTGAAGGGGAACCCATAGGGGTTTTATTGCTTCTAGTCTAGAAAAACACACAAAACAAGTTACAACACGGGTCTGTTTGTGTTGCACAGGACCTGGCGCTGTACAACGAGTTCACCATTAGCGACACCTTGACTTTCTTTGGACGAATCCATGGCCTGACATCGAAGGAAACCCAAGTGCGCATGAACTTCCTTATTGATTTCCTGAATCTACCTCAGAAAAACAGCCTAGTCCGAAATCTCAGGTAAAAATCATTTACCACTTTACAGGCACTTTACATCTAGCAATGACTTTAAAGATCCCGCACTCGGATGTGCACCTGGTTGAGGCTAAAAGCATTTTATCATACGATACAGCCAGTTAATGATGTGCTGTGGACTTTGAACCTCGAATGATCTGTATTAGTGAACCCACATAGGCGGACAAACATCATCTCGTCTCTTGAGAGGCTGTAAAGCAACAAAGCAGTCAGTTTGTCTGATAAGCGCTCAGAGGAAAGTTAAATTATGCTGCCATTGGGCGTTTTATGACTATTATATTCACAGCAGTGTTGACAGAACTGAACTCCCTTGTTAGACTTGCTATTACTAAAACTCAGTGAAACTATATTTCATTAAGTTTAACTTTTTTCACGTTGTTGTGTTCTGTATTATCTCTATCACGGTTCTAATGCTGATAAAGTTTTCTTATTTCTCTTTAATTCGCTTTGGTGTCCTCTGGTATTATATTTTGAGAAGATGAAGGGATGAAGCTTCATTGGGAAACCTAAAGAAAAAGTTCAAATCATGTATTTTATGACTAGTTAGTCTTCATCTTGTTCTTTTTATTATTAAATTATTTCAGCACGTGTTTGCTGGTCTCACTGCTACTCACCCTTATTCAGTAAAGAAGTCATATCATGTGGGTGTGAATGCTGTGGCCTAATATGGGAAAGTCCATATTACAAGTCTCACTGAAGATATGTCTGGTATGCACAAACATGCTCCATATGTAGCCTTTACAATGGCGTTTTGTGCTTTTAATTATTTTATAATCTCATATTTGTTTAAAATGCAGTGTTAGATGTATTTGCTCAGTTGTGATTTGCTAAATATTACATGTAAAAAGGTTGTTTTTTGATGATGTCACCCCTTTGGTTAGTTATCGTTTACCTCAGTCCCACCAGGCAGGTTTATCTTGACCGTTTTGTTCTGGCAGCTTCCAGCTCCCACCGTTTTATCTTACTCTGTATCGAGCAGCATGCATAAGATCAACCAGTTACAAAACACTGGAGAAGGCTCTTCCTGTTTGAATTTATTTTCTCACGTTTTGTCCCGGTGTGTCACAGCGGGGGTCAGAGGCGGAGAGTGTCTCTCGGAGCTGCCTTGCTGCAGAATCCTGAGCTGCTCATCTTGGATGAACCGACGGTTGGAGTGGACCCCGTGCTTAGAGCCAAGTATGTAGCCGCCTGTCTGTCCTCTGTGAGTCACCCAGCAGGTCTGCAGACTGCTCTTCACAGTCATGTGGAACTTTCCAGATGCCCTTACACAAACACAACCCACTAACGGGAGACATCTTATTTGGATACAACTGAGGCCCAACTGGGTATGAATCCCTAAGGACTGATGGAACCAAATATTTGCATACATTGTATAAATATAAATATATAAAAAAGAAACACATCACATTATTTTCCTCACATTTAAATCAGACTGAAGTTTTCCTGTTTCAGCTCAGCTACCATTAGCAAAATTATTTCTATTTACTAAATGCTAGAGAGATTAGAGATGTTTTGGGAGATTTTCCTGTCACTTTCTTTAAAGTCAGAAGTTCACATGAAGCTTGTAATGCCATTAGATGATGATCTCAGAACTTTGTCATGGCTTTTACATCCCAAATCCAAAATGGGCTGGTGGCAGCATCATGTGTGCATGTTTTGCGAAAGGAGGAACTAGTGCACTTCATACAAAATACAACACATTAAAGCATCACAACACATCAATCAGGAAGTTACAACATGAGTCCAGATTGGTCTTTCAAATGTACCATGACCCTAAGCAAAATTATATATATAGCACAAGGTTTCCCCCAGAAAGCTTGCTAAGCCCGGTGTTTGGGTCCTAAGGCAGTCATTCATCCAGCAGCCTGTCGTGTTTTTGAGTTAAAAAATGTTTAAAGTTGACAGGAAATTTGGAAATATCACTTGATAATTATGTCGTTGGAAGATTAATACCTAAACATCAACTATAAAGTCCTAAAAAATGCAAACATAAACATAAAAAAAAAACCTTAAATAAATAAGTAATGCTTAGCCTGGTGGGGGCACAAGTAAAGCCTGGTGGCCCGCCAGGCTTATATAACACTGGGGGGAAACCCTGCAGTAGGTTAAGGACAGCAGAGTGGCCATCAGAAATCTTTAATCTCATTCCAAGAATATGCCAAAACTTCAGCAAAACTAAAAGTTTTGTGTAACTCAATGTCTTGGTCTATGTACGGTATGTAAATATCTGATTTGGACTGGATTTGTGTTTTAGGTTTATTTAGTTTTTGTTTTTACATAGAAATAATATTAATAGTTTCTTTTTTTGATATGTTTCTAAACAAATGTTTTATCTATATCTTTTTTTTTTCCTTTCTGGTGATAAGTTTAAATTTAGCACAGAAGGTCCGATAAATCTTTTTCGACACAATGATGAATATCATCTCAGCTCTAAAAGCTTGAGAGCAGATGAGCAAGAAAGTATTTACATCAAACTCTAATATCAACTTTGTCAGCTGGCAAATGTTTCTTTGGAACCACGTGGTCTCATAAATCAATAAACAAAACCTCATGCTAAATCCTTTTATATCACGATATCAACTTGTTGCTGATTGCTTTAGTCATAAAATTAAGTTTATTGCAGTAGCTTTTGTTTTTCTCCAAAGTGCTTTATGTTATCTGCAGAACATAGGTGAGGGCCAGTGAGATATTATCCCAGTATGATAATGTTAAGCTTCAATGCCACATCATTTTCACAGTTGTCTTACCTTACTTAATTACAGTATTTAATTGTAAAGCGTTTAATTGGCCAAAGGTTGTAAACAAAATGTGTTTTTAGTTCAAACCAGAATATTGTGTACATCACCAAAGGTAAAATTTCGACTAAACAAAACGACTGTTGATCAACTAAAAGGAGTTAATCATTTTTCAGAAACCTTTTATTATAACAATATATAAAATATTTTGAAAATGAGCCATTTCTGTGAATTTATTCTTAACTTTTTACAGACACAAAATACACTACGATTTCCTCTTAAAATGCTGTCTATAAGTTTTATGTCATTATAAGCAGCGATGAATACACTATAATTAATTATTAAGTATTTTCAGCACTGATAACTTATTGTAATTTTAGGATTAGTTAATTCATCTGAAGCCACTTTTTATGACTGTCCACAGATTGAAGTTCAGTTTATCTTTCCAAAAGATAATCAGAACAGATTATATTACCTTCACACCAATAGCGTCGGTAAATCCCTAACATTCTGCTGACCTGCTGATAGTAATGGTGCACTGACAGCTACGACCTAGCAGAAGGGTGAAAAATTTCACCACTTAAGGTCAGCACCAGCGGTTTGGATTATTCCTGAGAAAGGTGGACATTTCTTTTGTAATCCAGCCCTGAGGGGTGGTTCTGCGGCGTTGTTGCGTAATCACACGGTCTGGCCGGATCAGACGGGAAAACTCCATTCGTGCACAAGTCAGGCGTTATGTAACACATTGTTATTTATTTATTTTTTTCATCTTTGATTTTAGGATCTGGCAACATCTGGTAGAGATTGTGAAGACGGGGAAAGTCTCTGTCATCATTACTACGCACTATATAGAGGAGGCCAGGCAAGCCAACATGGTAAGCAGATATAAACATGTGCACACACTGCAACAAAATGAATGGACAAACGCAGGCGAGCCAGGCATGAAAGAGAACTATCAGAACATCTATAGATCAAAACTCTTTCACAGAATAATGAGTCTGGAGATGAATTGTAGTTTTTATTAGTTTTGACAGCAGGATCATGAGTTCAAATTCAGTGAGGGTACGGTGGAATGAGGATGCACAAAGGCTCGCTTATGTGTTTATTTACGTCTTCTGCTCTGGTTGGCAGATTTCATGCGGTGGAGATCGCTGCCGTAATTAATAACGGCTTTAAGCAAGTTTAAACGTGCTGTAAAACTGCAGTGGCTTGTTATTTTTAAACGTTCATCAACCCTTATATTTGGTGTCACCCATTGTAAAGACTTGAAGTTCATACCAGGTAGATGTGCCTCAGCTGGAGAATACCAGCAACAAAAATTGGGTGAAAAGAGGAACAAAATAAGGAATTAAAGTACATAGTATGTACTCAACATAGTTCATAGTTTGCAGTTTGTAACAGATTTTTGTTCAAATTGGCTTTAAAAAAAATTCTTAGTTTTGTAAAACTTGAAGTTGAAAAGAGGACATAAGAATGATCACATTTGTATGAAAATGATGTTAGGAAATCAAAAAGCCCTTTACCTTCATATTAACATCGAGTCACTTTCTCAGAAAACTAACTCCAGGTTCACCTGAAATCCAATAATTCTTTGAGTTCATGTATTGTTTTACAAGTAATCTTCTTTATAAAATCCAAGAAGTTAAATTGCAAGTGAATGTTTGCAATGCAGATTAGCTTTTCTCTAATCCAACCAAAGCTGTGTGGTGTAGATTAGTTTATGGAGAAAGCAGGTTTAGTTAAGCCAATTGGAGACAACGATTTCTTCTAAAGTACAGTTTTCATTCTCTAAAAGCATGAGGCATTTCCTCATGCTGAAAATCTTTTCCCTGTAAACCAATCAGTCAAACCGAATTGTGGTTTTATAATTGTTTATTACAATCCTTTTCTTTGCTGCTAACAGCACAGAAATAAAATGCTGGTTTATTGGTGACAAAGCTAAGTGCTGTTTTTTTCTAGATTATCTCACAGGCTCCTATGTAACCTCTATTCTTCGCCTTGTTTTAAAAAAGTTAGATTTAAGCTTTGAAATTCAGTCAGAAGAGGTTTTTAGTTACCATTGGAGCTAACAGTACAGCTGAATTAGCTAGCTAGCTAACTCATGAAAACTCAAGGCAGAACAACTTTGTTTATCTTCCAGTTCACCATGATGACAAGGCAAAAACTGATGTGCCTGTTTTAATTAACAAAAGTTTGCTAATTATGTGTTTCATAAATATTCATCACACTTGTATGAAGACGAATCGTTGTTCTAGTTCACATGTGTCAAGCTAAAGGTTCGTGGGCCAAATCCGGCCCACCGTAGGATTTGACTGCTTCTCTTGGTCTTGTTGCAGAATTTCTCAGCACATGACTGTCTTGTTGTCGTGTAAGAAGCTTTTTTAATACAGAATGTAAATATGCTTTTCTTGTTGTTGAACCCATAAACATAGAGAGAAAAAATATCCAATAAAACCAGTATGACCACTTGTGTGAGTACTTTCAGTATTAAATGACAGCTTGATGAAAGACAGCCACATGTGCAGAGTCAGCATGACACAAATGTAGTCGCTAATTGGCTCTTTTAATTCCTTGCCAGAGGAATGCTTTGGTCGTGTAATAAACATCACAAAGATACTCTGCTCTGCTTTTAGGGAATGAGACGAAATGAGCTCTCCTGGCTACTGAAACGTTGCCATGTCACTTTGATGCGACCTAGAAAACAGGAGTTTTATCAATGCTTTTCATACTATAGCATCTCCTGTAACAGGTTAGCAATGTCAGATATTGCACATTGCTTTAGTTTATGGCATGTGTGCACCAGAAATGTAGGTTTTGACATATTTTTGTGCATTACATAGATGACTTTTTTTATTTCCTTCTTTCTGTTTGTGCTCTCAATCATTTTCATTTTCAGGAACTTGTGAGATAGTCTAGATGTCAGCTTCCTTATGTACGACCTAGTTGTGCATTTAGTATGTCCAATAACTTGTGGTCTTTTAATAGGTCTATTGCTAGACAAACACTGGAAACTGTCTGTTTGGAGTCAAATCAAAGTATTCTCCTATGAATGTTTTTTTTTTTTTTCTTAAGGTTGGTCTGATGAGAAACGGTCATTTACTGGCAGAAGGTCCTCCAGATGCAGTCATGAAGCAGCACAGTGCAACAGTGAGTACTCTCTAGGTCTCAGGTGTGTGGCTCCTGTAGGGGTCAGGGAGTCGTTCTCGCTTTCTAATGGCTGAAACGTGACTAAGAAGGGGGGAAAAATAAATGTAGAGAAGGTAACCTCTCTCTGCTCTTTGGGCTGTTCTCATACAAACTACGCAAAAGCGGCAATTAAAACCCATGCGCCGCAGCTTGTTCTGACCTCTGTTACGGGCTGTTTGCAGACCCTGGAGCATGCCTTCTTGCAGTTGTGCGAGTCGTCGGACCAGAACTCCACGCAGGAATCCAGCTCAGAGAGCGAAACCCTAGAGAAGAGCCAAATGTTCGCGAATGGCCGGGACGAGAGTCAGCCAATCCTCGCGGTTGGGCCTCCACCTGTGGAAGACGTTCCTAAATGTACAGGTATCGATGTATGCACAATGTATTCTAGTTATAATGTTTTTTTTTGTTGTTTTTTTTATGGAACTCCACAGACTAAAGTAATTAAAATAAGGGTAAAAATTCCTAGGTTTCTTTCACCTGGCTGGTGAAAACGTTTTGCAGGCAAATGTCTCACAATATTGTTCCAAAATATGTTTAATTGTGACCAGGGATCGGTTTTATAAATCTTTTACAAAATCCCAGTCGAGACCTGGTTGAATAAAAATTAAATAGAAATCAAATAAATATCTGTGCTTGCAATTTGTATTTGAGACTTTAAAAGCTTTCTTCTTTTTAGTGCCCAATCAGTTTGCTCCGTCTCTTTAATTAAAGTGTGATAAATCTTAGGAGTGGAACCTTATCTGAACTCGCTCGCATTTATGTCTCCATATTTGTCTGAGCGGAGCCGCTTTATGACTTCAGGCCTTGTGATTCCATGTTGAGATACGGCCTTTAATAGCAGCTCTAAGTTCAGTCCATCAGGGAGATCTTATAAGTGTACATTAGTGTATTCTAGAGACAACAGATACGGTATGAAGTGGGATCATGTTTGTTTAGGAAATGTGCTCGGTGCCATGTCGCTGGTGTCAATTTGTCGTCGACCTTCTTTGGAAAAATTGTGTTGCCTTTTGACATTTAATTTCTTTTTTTTTTTTTTACACAGGAGCACGTTTATGTTTTTCAAGCTATTCAGATCAGAACATTTATATGCTACAAACATGGCAACTAAAAATAGAGGTTGACATTATTGACATTTTGTAATGTAAAAGTTTCAACTAACTAGACTTTATCACTTTTTAGGTGACAGGCCAACTCAGAGCAGAAGGGAAATGATGCAGGGTGTCCAAAGTGCGGCTTCTAACTGCACGGGTAGTTGATTTAGATTAAGACTTTGAATTTTTAATTAGGGCAAAGTGATCACAAATTAAACATTTCTTACAATAGAAAATACTGGCCATAATACAAAGAGTTTTATTTTTGCATTTAGATTTTAGGCTCATTCTGATGGATTTTTTTATGCTTATTTTGTGGAGATTTTTGTAGATTACATTTATTTTGGAGATTACATTTAAATGGAAAGAATTTACAAAGAAAATAGAGAGACCTAAATGATGTTGTTATTGCACAGAATGTTTTTCTATTTAATCAAGACCTAAACATTTTGAAAACTGGATTTCTTTTTTTTTTTTTTTACGTTTACCTGCAAAACCTGTTTGAAGTTTTGAATCTGCAGTAATTGGTCACCTTCCCAACGAAAAAATCTGACTGTTTGTCTCATTAAAATACTCTGGTTTATTGTTCAGAAGGAAACATTTGTTTTTTGACCAGCGAGTTCTTTTGACATTTCTTGTGACACAAAGTTTGGACACCCATAACCTGAACTGTACGGCGGTGCTTACATTATGTTATATGGTCACATCTACGTTAACTTGAAGTTCTTCCAAAGCATCATGGATTATTTTTCTGTGATTTGATGCTCAGCGGACTGGAAGGTGCGGGCCAGACACATCCTGCCGAAGGGGAGAAACATCAGAGCGCTGTTCATCAAAACAATGGTGCGGATGAAGAGAATGCCAGGGTATTTCCTTTTCTTTTCCTTTTTTTATTTAAAATTTCTAATCAGTAACAGCAGGAGAGAAACAAACTTAAGCTTGTTTAGTGACTGGTTGGGTTTCCTGTGGGCTTGCAGCTCGTTGTGTTTCCAGTTCCTGCTGCCGGTCATCCAGATCTCGCTCATCTGTCTGTGCGTTGGCGGAGATCCGAAGGGGATCAAGGTTGCTGTGGTGAACAACGACAGCTACCCCCCGTCCAGCTCGTTCAGCCAGTCGCTGCTCACCTTCCTGGACAACTCCAGCGTGATTCAGGTACGGCTTCGTTTCTGAGGAGTACGATTCGAACAAGCAGATGTTCGGTTTCGCTTTAGTTTTCACTTAGAATATCCAGGGTGTCCACGCATCCTTAAAATGACTTAAATTCCTTTTTCTTTTTCTTTTTATCCTATGTCCAGCTATGTCCACTGTAGTCACAGTGGACAGCTATCTAAAAGACATTTTCTTGTGCTTCTTGTGGATTTTTATGTTATAAATGCACACTGACCACTGAAGTGGACACTAATGCATCATAAAATAAACTATCAACTACTGGCCATCAGCTGCAAATGCAAGAAATTATTTTTGTTAAATCCAATATGGCCGACAGACAAAAAAGCATGCTGACCGACCCGGTTCTTCCTTCTACTTTAGACAACTCTTGCAGGTAAAAAAAATATTGTGACATCAGATAACCCCTAAAGAACAATACTACTGATGTATTTTTCAAATAACAACTCTGTATTTGGAGAAAATTACAATTCATCACTTAAAAAAATAAAGTAAAAAAGAAATTTTCTTTTACAAATTTTTTTCCCTAGCTTTTTTATACCTTAAGAAAATAAAAAAAGATTGGAAAAAAATACAGACACAAAGAATCATAATTAAGGCATGGAAGGGTTAAAATAAGTTGATCTGAAATACTTTAATCACAGGTTTTGTCTTGACGTGACTATCATTACAGCGAATTAACAACCAAACAGAAATCTCCTTACTTTTTATCTATAGTTCCTTTGAAGGCAGCAGTTACTGTACTTAGTAATTTTAATGTGCAGGTGTGTGTGCGTGCGTGTGTGTGTGTGTTTTGTTTAAATCTTAACCAACAGAGTTTCAGTTCTCCTTCCCAACAGACACTTCAGACTTCCCTTCTTCTAGGAAAGTTTCGTTCTGTTTGTGGAGGAACCGAAACCTTTCAGCCCACTGTAGTGCTGCACATGTACCACACAGAGTATGAACTGACACACATTGTCACAGATTATGAGAGTTTTCAGAATAGCGTAGTTTTTATTTCAGGTCATTGTTAAATCAGATTTTCTTGACCCAGATAAACTTTCAAACGCCTGAAATCACGTTTACCATTACAAGTCCTTCCATATTTCCAGCCCATTGTGTTGCTGGAACCTTTACGGTATGTTTTTTTTTAGACTCATCTTATTCCCAAACCTGCTTGGGTTCTGCTAGACCTGAGTGCTGCATTTGATACAATAGGTCATAAAAACACCACTGGTTCTTCTGGATCGACGTTGGTGGTCCAGCTCTTTCAGTGGTTCACCTCAAAACAAGATCATTTTTATCTTCAAATTATTTTCTTTCATCCTCTATGCCTCATCTCTCCTGTGGGGCACCGCAGGTCCCTATTTTTGACCCTCCTGTTTTCTTAGTTTCCTCAAAAAGCTACAGATTATCTCCAAGCTCTCATTCTCATCGTCAGCGATAGAATAGAAATTTCTCATCATAAGCAGCAGCAGGTCAGAAGGTGTTAGTTTCTGTACTTTTTTCGTCTGGCGCCCAGCATGCAGCATTTTACTAAATGTGTCAAGCTCTGTGTGTTTCTCTTGGTTCTGATCTCCGTTTAAACAATCATGAATCACTTCTTCCATGTCTTCATTATTTCACAATTAGACTACTGCAGAGTATTTTATATCCATTGTCCTCAGTCTCAGTTATTCCGCCTGCAGATCGCTGTAGCCTCTTGGCATTGGTTTGCAGTCTATTTTAGAGTTTGTTTTAAGATTCTGATTAAGGCCCTAAATGGGTAAACCACAGTGTATGTTGCCAGATCACATCTCTAGCAGAAAAGAGATAAAGGCACTTCAGTCTGTAGAGTCCTCTTCCCGTTGATGTATAAAGTGCTCCTTTGGTCTCGGGCTTTAAGTCCTGGAGACCAAAGGAGACCTGGAATCAAGAGATCTATGCTAAAATTTTACCTTTATTAAATTTTCACAATGATCTCTTTGCTGTTCGTGTGTCTGTTTCACATTGTTACCTTCCCCAGAGGATTTTCTCCATCTTTCAAAAAGTTTTTTTTTTTTATACAAAAAAAGACATAACAATTACTGAGGTAATTATTTTAGGAAGGTGACAAAATGTTGCTTACTGGTGCAAGTCCGGTAGTTTGTAGTTGGATTTTAAAATATATCTATATGTAATGCGCAGCATCAAACTGGATTTAAATGTGCTGTGCACAAAAGTAAAACTAAAACATACAGGATGTCGATCCTCCAGGACCCACTTTGGCCCTAGAGACTTTCTGCTTTTTAGGTAGTTGAACCATTGGGGAAATAAAACTTACAATTAGGTCCAGGCCTAAGACTGTAGTGAAGTTTCACTTCAAATAGCAGAAAATGAAACAACAACCATATATATAAACTGCTCTTGTTTTTTTTTCTCCCTTTTTTTTTGGATTTACAGGTTCCCCTGCCCCACAAGGAGGCGTTCGAAGGGGTCCATAAAGGGGAGTACTGGGGCGTCATCGGCTTCGGACAGAACTTCACCAATTACTTGACTAAACGGTAAGATGATGTCTAATGACATTACTTCATTTGAATACATCTGGTTTTGATCACACTGCGTGAGTCATCCTGAAGGTGTCAAATCTTGAACTCCGGTAGCTGAATACCAAAGTTTGGGTGAAATGCACAAAATATTAATATGATACTATTAATATCATTAATAGTATTATTACTATTAATGATGTTAATTATACTGAAAAAAAAATAGACATAAAGACCTAACCGGAGTAAAATATAGATATAGAAAAATATCATTAAACGACAATAAAATCAGAATATGTTCCTGAAATTAATTTTAAACTGGTTTAAAAGTAGAAGTACAGCAGTCAGTCAGCCACTGATTATTATTTTCTTGACCAGGAATCAACAGATCAAATTAAATAGATTTTTTTTCTTTCATTTGTTAAATGCTTCAAAACTTAAAGACTCTCAATTTTAGTTTGTAAATGATCAGATAATGATTGTGTAATTTTTATAATAACTAAAGGTAACATAGTTGCTTGATTGTGCCTGGAAAGTACACAGTACAGCCCCTTTAATGTTTTACAGTCCTTGGAAATAATATTCATAATTCATAAAATGCAGGTCACACCTCAAAACCGCAGAATATGTGCGGTTTTGCTTTGAATGACTGTTAACATGGAGGGCAAACACATTATATCACATTATGCGTTTATTTAAACTAAAATAATGTCATAAAAGAATTATAATTATCTTTAACAAAAGCAACTTTAGCAGACGATCTCTTGTTTGACTGATTGGTCGTATTAATTCCTCTGTAAGTCGTTCTGTTTGTTTTGGAGAGCCGAGTGGAGCTCTGTGACGTTCGTAACTCTACCCCACCCTTCGCTAAAAGCTCTCGCGTTTCTCCGCTCGGCTATTGTTACATGTCAGATACTCATCTACTGCCATCGGGAGTCTCCTCCGCACTTCTGCAAGATGCGTACAGTTTCCTGCAGAGGTATTCGATCCCCTGGGTGTTTTTCACATTCTGTCATGTTATGATGCCTTAAACTTCTCCATTGTCGGATAGAGGAACACAACGCAGCAGTGAAGAAGAGCGAAAGGATTTGTGATTATTAAGTTTAGTTGTTTTGTTTTGTTTTGTGTTGTTATGTATATATATATTCAGCCCTTTTCACTCAGAATTTTGTAATTGGAGCCACACTTCGACTCCGGTTACAGCGCCGCATGACATAATAGTGTAATAAAATTGGGCTATAGACATAGAATGTAATAAAACATAATTAAGACCGCATTATGTAAGTCGGTGCAAAATGTAATAAAATCCTTGAACGCATTTTTGAATTGTTTTGCTTTGAACGACGTGTAGGTTGATACCGAGAGTTCTGGTCTGAAAAGGAAAATAAGTTATCAGAAGTTCATTTATTGGCCAAAATTTCAATTTAGAAGGATCTACAGCATGATCAGAATTATAATTATGAACACTAATATAAATATATATGTAATAAAACATGACTGAACAGCTACCTGTAAAAAAAAAAGTTTCTCCTGACTCCATGGTTTAGCTGCATTTATTGAAAGCTTCTGAAAACACATGTTTCTCGTCCTGTTTTCCTTCCCTTCCTCTCCTCTGTCACCATGAGGGTTTCGGTTTCACAAACCGGTGCTCTTGTTGTTGTTCATCTGCAATGGCCAGGATGCTGTGAGTCAAACAGGTGTTCAGTCGTCATGTAAACACCCTACTTACCTACCTGCCGGTTCGGACCGGCTCTGCTGAATCACGCCGCGGTGTCAAACAAAAAAAAAAAACGAATTCCAGTAGCTCATGGCTAAAGAGAAGAAAGTTCACCACACACACATTTACGTACTGGCTTGGAGATATATGTGGAGATGTATGTGCAGGAAACCACCTCACCGGTCTGGTTGTGAAACTTGTTACCCTGCCGTTAGTTTGACCTTTCTGACCTTTGACCTACTATATGTGCAGTAGGGCCGCTCAGCAGATATCAACATGATTGTCCACAGCTGAAAGGGGAATGAATGTTTTGTTTATAACCAGACATGTTTTTATGGGTAATGTGGTTTTCAATCAGGCTAACAATAACAATTAGTGAGAAAAACAACTTTAAAATGCTACAACTTAACATAACTATACTTCCTGATTATCCTACCAGCAGTAAAACGATATGCCAACATTGTTTGTTTTCTTGGAACTATTTCTCTTGAGTCTCACTTTGAGTCACTAAAGTTCATCGGAGCTGCTGTCATGTGAACATGAGTCAGAGTCCCCAGTTTTTGTTTTCTGTGCGCCGGATTTGCAGGTCGCCATTCTGGTCCTTCCTGTCCTTAAAACACCTAGGCGGGTTCTGGGTTTAGGGGGTCAGCCAATCAGACGGCGGTTTTCTCTGAGCCACGTGGCGCTGATGTGACTGACCTGCTCGAGTAAAACAAAAGGTGTTCGGCTTCCACGTCCTCTGGCTTTGACAAAACAGGGTCGCATGCAGGGTCGCAAGCAGATTTGAAGGCAATTAGCCTTTAAAGGTGTCTTTGATGTTTTAAGACATAGATTTAAAATACACACCCACGTGTAGAATATTTGTTTTTTCTAATGAAGCCCCCTCTGTCTTACTTATCAGTCCTTCAGGCATATCAATGCTCCTAGACTCAAGAGATGAGCCAGTGTTGTGTGTTCTCTGAAGAGAAAATGTAGAACAGGTCTGTATTTGATGTGAATTTTTGGGGGTTTGTTACCAGAAGCCTGTCATTAGCACACAACAATTAATATAACCGATGAATGGGCCAGCCAATAAATTGGATCAATTTCCTTCATTTTAGTTGATCGGCGATCATTCGATAGTTGAGAAACCGATCTGATCTACCTTCCTCTGTTCTGCTGTGAGAGAGGGCCGACTGACAGACCCACCCACCGCATCATGACCGCACGCTCACAGCTAACAATAATCACCACACTGCTGCCAACTTGGCAACAAGGTTGCCATGTTTAGCCACTTTTTACACAACAAACATCAGTATCATTTAAAAAGGCAAAATGATTATTTTTGCTGAAATTAAAATGCAATTTATATGCTGAGCATAAGTTTATAGCATGTTTTCAGTCTGAGTTAAAAACATGTCTTGAGTTTTCTCTGGTTGGACGGAGATGTTTATCTGTAGATCTATTGATTTGACTGAAAGCAGAAGAAGTTTGGCTGACAGACTCTCAGACTCGCCGTCGGTGGAATATTTAGCCTGGCTGACCTTTCAAGTTCCTGTTTGGTGAAACAGACCTGCAGCTACACACTCATCCCTTAATGCATTAATTACTACAACCGTTTATATTTTAATAAAACATCACCTTGATATTTAATTAGAGCTTAACAAAAGAAGCAAGCGAAGAGAATATCCAGAAACAAAAAGCATAATAAGCAAAAGATCGGTTTGAAAAAAGAGTAAGATGAATATGAGCTTATTTTTGACTTATCCCGGCATTACCTGATTATTAGCTGCATTACAATAAGGAGAAAATAATCAATCAATCAAGTTTATTTGCATGGCACATTTCAGCAACAAGGTAGTTCAAAGTGCTTTATGTCATAAAAACACACAAAAAAAAGTCAGAATAACATCGTCCCGTCACCAATTTGAGTCTGTCGAGTGCCACCAGCAAAATCATGAATACACATCAACTATGTTGGTCAGTGTTCCATTTATTATGGTTATAAAGCAACTCTAAACAGGTGGGTTTTGAGCCTTTATTTAAAGAAACCGTGTTTTGCAGAATTCTGCAGCGGCAGGTTTCCAAGGAAGTGATCGACGGAGGATCGGTGCACGTCTGGCTGGACCTGACCAGTGAGACACACTTTTGTTTTTAGTGTTACTTTTGTTCGCTTTGGCGTAAAACATTGAATTAACCTGAAGCTTTGTCGTTGAACAGATCGACAGATCGGCCTCATGCTACAGAAGCAGCTGCACCAGGCGTTTCAGGTACAACATGATGCCTCAACGAAAGCTGGATAAATTTCACCGAATGAGTGACCTTCCTCTTTTAATGTCGGTTGTTATTCTTGTTCCCCAAACTTTTGTTTTACCAAACAGAAACTATAAAATTTCCTGCTTCCTGATCAAACCATTGTTATGATTTTGTGTGAGGTCAATATCAACATTATTTATTTTCTGTCTGCAGGCCTTTGTGGATTATAAAATGGGCGCTTTGGCGTACCTGGCTGCTCTACCGATAAAAGTAAGAGACCGTAAGGAAAATTACATAAGAACATATAAATTATGGGTAATTATCGTATCATTAAACACGACACGATAAATATATTTTATGATATTTATCAATAAGTATCACATTTAACAATACTTGTATTGTTAAGTATGACGGAAAATTATTTTCAGTCACTCATTGTGGAAAGTTTCTGATCACCATTTGAGTTTTGATTTATCGTTGTCATGATAAATGTCAGTTAATAAAAATAAATGCAAAAAACAAAACTGACAGTTTGGGAAGAAATGTTCATTTTTGCCATTTTCTCCACTAAAGTTACAATAAATATCAGTAAATTAGAAAATATGATTAAATGCAATTGCTGAGTTTTGAATGTTTTCCTAGAGCAATAGTTGCGTTTGTGGCACTTTGAATGTCGTGCCATGCAGAACTTTTATACCTAAAAGGTAATAAATAGTTTTTTTTATTTCTATAATAATCTTTATCGTTATCACAATAGTATCACGGTAAAATTAGAGGTCCATATCACCCACTCTAATCATCAACAGTGTGAGATGGTTGTGCTGTTTGCTGCATCAGATAGAATGAAATCCTTTCTGGTCATTTCCTAGTTTGAAGAGCCGATCTACGGAAGCCTGGACATGGATTTTACCACCTATGTGACTCCAGGAGCTGTCCTGAGGTCAGTGATGAGCGGGCCGCTCTGGCTTTGTGTTGTTTGCGGCAGAATTTATATATTTATGACCTTTACTATGGCACATCACTGGGAAACACTTAAAGGAACAAATCCCTCTTTGTCTGACTGGCCTCTGTTCCTGCAGCATCTCCTTCTACCTGGCTGTGGGTCTGACGGCGCTCTCCTTCGTCCTGGAGAGGAAGGAGGGGCTTCTGGACAGGTGCTGGGTCGCAGGTGAGAAACCAAACCTTCATTTGCTCTGATAGCAGCACACAAGTTCATAAGTCTCAGTTTCAGCTCTTTGCTCATGTTAGGAATCATCGTTACCTTCAGAATATTGGGAATCATTAACAGGGAGGGGCATTTTTTGTATCGTTTATCATTTATTGTGAAAAATCTTTTCTCACCATTAGAATTTTGATTGTTGTCATGATAAATCTAATTTAAAGCTAATCAAAGACATGATTTTCAACTATTTTAGACACTCAAAGTGGTTGTGGAGAGCATCCATGAATAAAGATTTCTCTCAGCAGCAAAGCGGTCTTTTTATTTTGCACATGTTAGATAAGAAGTTTTGGTGGTCGCCTTTGAGCCCCGGTATAAACATAGTGTTTATTTTCAAGAAATCTGTGGGAAGAAAAAGACTCCATCACTTGATTATTTTTGTTTTATTTGAATAGAATTTGTTTTATTTAAATCTTTATTTGAATAGCACCTTTGAAAGTGAATGCAAGTGAATGTGATCCATTACTAGAAACAAGTGAAGACTTTATTTATATAGAAAAAAAGAAAAAAAAGAATATAAAATCAAAAATATTTCTAACACTTAACAAACTATTAATTGGACATTACAAATAACAAATAAATACAAGTGAAAATGCCAAAATAGATAAAAACATAAAATGATACAGAATTTTAGATTTTCTACAAAACCTAAAATTTAACATCCGACATCATTATTTTTCTGAAAAATTAAAGCTGGTGTTATCAGTAACTATAGTGTATAAAAGAAGCTGGATTAAAGTTCGTCTTTATCTTACTTTTTTTAAAAATGTGATGCTTTTCACAGTTTGGCTTAGAAAATAAAGTGGTTGTTAACAATCTCCAGATCTATTGAAATCTTTAAAAGTTGTAAAAGTGAGGCTGCCACGCGTGAATTGATGAAAATCCAGGCGACGCATCATTTCGGTGTAATTTGACACATGGCCAGTAGAGGGAGTAACATGATCACAGTGAGGGTGAAGACGAGGGTGATGCCAACAGAAAACTCTGAACAATTGTATTCAATCGCTTCTTTTTTTTCACTTAGAAAAATCACACTCATTTTGGTCGATAATCTGATGAATCTGAATTTATTGAATTCATTGTTTGGTAGTGTTTGAACAGGATTTAGTTGTAGCAAGCTGTTGCTTTTCTATTCTACTGGCTCAAAGTGAGGCAGAATAGAATCGTAGTAAAGATGAATAAGAGGAGATTATTTCAGGGCTTAAATTTGACTTATTTTTCTTATTTATGTTTTCTTGATTTGATTAAGAAAAAAATGTCCTCTAATTTTATTAAATAGTCTGGAAATATACTGCTCAAAAAAATAAAGGGAACACTTAAGTATTCACTTAAGTGTTTAAGTGTTCCCTTTATTTTTTTGAGCAGTGGTATAATAATTTGGTCTCAGGTGGAAGTTGCCTCAAACTGCTATTCGGCAAAACATCGTGACAAAAGACATTTTCAGACAAGATAAAAATGAACCCGCATCGGAACGGCGTCACATCGACTGTTTCATTTTTAGTCTTTAAAAAGGTTTTCAGCTGCAGATTCATTAAATGCCCTTCTTGTTCTTCGCTCCACCAGGTGTGAGCTCCATGGAGACGATGCTGGCTCACCTCTTCTCCCAGCTCTTCGTCATCAGCGTTCAGATCATCCTGATGCTGCTCTTCGTCCTGCTCGTCTTCAAGGTTGGCTCGGGGAATAAACACTACACTAACACTACATTTTATTGATCTAAATAAAAAAAAAACAGTTTAGACCAAAAGAAAGATTTTGGCAATTCTCAGAACCGACGTCCTCCATCCAGAGCTTGAGCCAATTTGCAAAAAGAGCATGAGCTCTGGACAAACGTGTCAAACTCGAGGCTCGGGGGCCAGATCTGGCCCACCGTATATTTTTATGTGGCCCTTTAGACTCGTCACACTAAACGACATCGATCAGGTGCTCCAGTTTTTTGAGGAAATGCTCACAAAATCAACAGCTACACACATTTTTTTCAGAGTACAGCAAATTTTCCCGCCAACAGTCAAAAACATTGGATTTAAATGATGCCAAGTCCCACCTGAAGGTGGCAATAGTTCTCACTTTTACTACACTTCTGTTCATACCTGTCAAGTCTCCCGTTTTGGCCAAGAAAGTACAGTGTTTTGTGTTTCCTGCTGTGCTCCCGTAATAATATTCTCCTGTCAATTTCCCATATTATGGCAGCTACGTCACCAGTCCTCCACTCTGGCGCTAACCCCTTCTCAAAAACAATTGGGATCGCTGTTAAAAAAGATGTTCAGGGTTACTTAATTTGAAGAAGTACTTATCGAATGCAAAAACAGCTGTTTGTTCATACTTTAACAGAGTGTTATCAATGCATCCTGGCATAACTGGCCCTTTGAGAACATTCCTAATCTTGATTTGGCCCAAAATAAAAACGAATCGCAGCTGCAACTCCAACAGAAGGAGGAGTTGAAGACAAATCCACAATACACTCATAAATGTTTGTTCTGCTTGTCACATAAAAGCCCAGAAACCGTAAAAGTGAGAAGGAAGAAAAACAACATGACCAAAGTCACCCCTAACATGGTTTGGTTTTGACATGTGGGAAACATGTCCGACACGTTGGAGGTTAATAATTTGCCAGCCTTCCCAGGCCTTTGCCGGGGTTCATTTGCATTTTTACTGCGTCGACAAAAACTCTGACTTCACCTGTGGCAAGTTGCAGAGACGTAATTATGTTAATAAGAATCCACTTCAGCCAGCAAACAGTTTTTCAATACCAGCTGTTTGTCTGAGATTTATTTTCCATTACGACGGCGCACTCTATGAGGAATCAGCGTTTCTTCTGCGTGTGCAACAGAGTCTGACGGTAGTGAAGGTCGAGTCTGGTGTGAGAACAACACACCATTACAACACGAGTCTGGATTGATCCACTCTGTGTGTGTGCGTGTGTGTGTGAGTGTGTATAAAATCAATAGAGAAAGAAGCTTTCAAACTGAGGAGGACAGAGTTTGAAGTCCATCTCTACAAAAAAATGGCAAAACCCCAAAGTTCTTGAACACACGTCCTCAATAAACTCATTGTTTTTCTTACCCTTAACAAAAGCGTGCGTGTTCTCCTCTCTGTGTGTGTGTGTACATGCGTGTGTGTGTGTGAGTGTATATATGCATGGCTCAGAACCGTGTTAATTAAGGTGCTGAAGTCCAAAGAGAGCGCCGCTTCATAAATCACTTCCTGCATCGCCCGTATCCAGGGATCGCTGCAGGATCGCCACCACAACAGCCCGCGATTGCTGTGGCAACCGTGTGGTCATGTGGCCTCTGGGTGCGGGTCTATTTTTGTACGTTGTCAAGGGAGACGGATAGTGTCTTAGAGCTCCGAGGAGCAACACAAACATTCCAGTCAACTTTGGAGAGTTTATCACCTCGACTCCTCGCAGCTGAGTCCTGCCCAAAACTCTGCCTGGTTTTCAGGATTCTCGTCTCGCCTCTAAATATTTACTCTTGTCGTTTCTTGTATTTGATTTTTTTTTTTTTATGCCGTATCATTGGAAGATTAGAACGTGTGCATCCCTGCAGATCTTTATTTTTGCCTGTTCCCACATTGTCCTTTTCTGATAAAATGAACTCCCTAAAACAGTTCATGGAAGCATTTCCAAAGTATGTTCTGGTTTGCAATCATGGTCTTTCTCTGCATGAAATTGGGATAATTACGCTTCTAATGATAGGAATGTATGTTTTTGGTTCCTTGAGATACTCCATAATGTTCGCTTGGGGCAATTATTGTATCGTTTATTGTGATAAATTTTAATTTATTGTTGTGATGATAAATCCCAATTAATAATAATAATAAAAAAACTGTCCATATTATCAGAATTGTTACTTTGTTCAATGAAAGTATCAATAAATACCAATACATCTGAAAACACAATTAAACCCAGTTACTGTGTGTTAATCCTATAGAAATCCTGTGGTTTTCAGTTTGACTCATCAATATGATGATTTTTACACTTTTTACTGTTTTCTTGTATAGCTTACTAAATGCACATTCCCAAATCAAAAATGGCTCCGCCTAACCCCACCATTCACATAATCACTGTGATGACAGGGAGCAGAGGGACAGCCTGTTTAGCAATAAAACGCCTCACCACTTCACCACAGCAAAAAGGTGCAATAATGTGAAAGTGATGTATTTAGCATTTATGGGTCATTTTTTTTAAAGGACTTGACCGCAGCAGTGAAGGCCACCTGGCAGCTGCTCCACTTCACTCTGGTGGCGGAAAGAGTGGCTGTTTGAACTCTCTGTGTGTTTGTGAACGGTTAAACACGATAAACCCTTTAAAAAAACACACATTGATGCATTGTGTTTGAGCTTGTTGCACTTCTTCGCCATACTATTCTTTTGCCCTCCTTGTTTTCACAGATGCCGAACGAAGGCTCCCTGTTTCTGGTCATATGTCTGATCGTGCTGCAGGGCGTCACGGGAATCTCCTTCGGCCTCGTCATCTCGGCGGGGATCGACGATGAGCAGAGCGCTAATCAGGCCGCCCTGGGCATCTTCTACCCTAACCTCATCCTGAGCGGTAAGCAGAGACTCGGGGAAAGTTTGTCGTAAAACCGCCTCACGTATCTGTCAGCCTGTCAGACTCCTAAAGCACAGCGGGAGACCGATTGCTCGAGTAAGTATGAGCCGCTGATTAAAGATCGTTGTGAGCGGGGTGTCGGCCAGCATGTGGGGACGATATTTGTTCAGAAGACGGGATCTGGAGATAGTTTAAGTGATCAACAATCATAGAAAAGAGCACATATTTCTGGATTTTGATGGTGAGGATACTGATAACAGGGCACACACATTGAGAATGTAAATGCCTGGTGATTGAATCCAAACAGGAAAGGCAGTGTCTGCCATTTCGTATTAAAATAAGAACCGTATTTAGCTAGGTGAGTATTTCTGAAACACCTGTCTCTCTCTGTGTGTATTCCTTGGACAATATATACTCGGATATACATTTAGCCTTCCTGTTTGCTGCTAAAAGTCTATGTGTCCTAGAAAATATGATTTCCTTTTAAATGATGCTCAACATTTTTATCCACTTCTCTAATACAGAAAATGGTTGACTTTGAGTTTTTGTCCTACAGTAAAAATAATTCCGACACAACAGATTGCTATTAGCCACCACATGGTTATGGATTGGTGCGGCGCGATCAGTGATTGGAAAAAAGATGTCTATTTCAAGTTTCTGTCATCTTGTACCAAACTGAAAATGAGGAAAACAGCAAAACCTACTAGAAAGAAAAAAAACATCCCTTCTTTGAAACCAAATCTAAAGAAATGAGTGATGACTTGAAAGTTTTCAGTCGACGATGTAAATGTTTAAAAATGTTGTTTGCTATCAGAATCCAGACACGAGCTGCATTTTTTATTTACCCGACATCTTACCCTGCGTCCTCTCTGTCCTGTGCTGCAGGTATCATCTGGCCTGTGGAGTGCATCCCGTATCCTCTCCGCTACCTCAGCCTGGCTCTTCCTCAGACCTACGCTTCCGAATCCCTTCGCTGCATCATGTACAGAGGTAACATTTGTACAAACATTGACACGACTGTCGCGTGAGGCTCGGGTCAACAACTTAATTTCTAACTTCATCCACATGAGCATTGGATCTAAATCATTTATCAGCCTTCGGTTCTGGGTAACTCGGGTTCCTTGAACGTAACGTAAGGCTCTTGCTCTGTGTGCCAATTTTTGTCATGACCTCACTTCACTTTGAGGAATATATTACCAAACAGCTGGAAGTAGTCTTCCTTTGCTTAGACATGATTTTGACTCAACTGTCTACAAATCTTGAAGATATTTCGGGTCCTTCACCTCCACGCTTGTCTTGATAATTTTTTTTCTATTGATCTTTAATTGGTATTTGATCTCTGGTATTTGATTGTCCCGTTCCAGAAGATTTGTAGAGTTTTCTTGGCCGCATGTCTAAAATCCGTCTACCTTAAAAATCCATCTCTGGATAATTTTTTTGAAGAAAGTCCCAGCACATTCGCCCATTCATTCTTTCTTCAGTGGAGAAGTCTGTCTGACCGATATGCTGAAAAACAACCCCACTCCGACTCCATTATCTTCTCACCGTTATATATTGTTTCTCGGACGATCTGTAGTGCCATTTCCACTGCAAATATGTTTTTTGTAAGGACGTCCAAATAGTTTGAAGAACATACACAGCAAGTAATTGATTCGCTTGTCCAGATGTTCTGAAGCGAATTTTAAACAAGCTTCATTGTGGTTTTTCTTCAATAGTGGAGTCTTGAGTAGTGAGTATACAAAAAATGCCAGGGCTGTTGAGCATATTTCTTACCGTTTACTTTAAAACATCCGCTGATAACAGAACTCTCTGAGCAAATTGTTGTTGGCTTTTCAGATTTTTTGTTTGACTTGTTTGCCGGAAATGTAATTTTAACATGTAGCTAACTCGGTAATCTTCTGCCCAGGCTGGGGTATGTCCGAGATGATGGTGTGGCGAGGTTTTGCCGTCACCCTGGGCTGGAACACGTTCTTCCTGATCCTGGCCACCGTTATCCTAAAGCTGAGAACGTGACATCCTCCGTCCCCTCGGAAGACACCATCCTGAGCGGAGGTGGATCAGGAGCCGACAACAATCCTTGGACCTCCCATCTGTAGAGGAGGCAAAGCAGAAGAAATAAAGAGGAAAAGGGGAGAAGAGAGGAAGGGATCTCCCCCCTACTGGTCGTCTCTCTGACACACACTAATACACACACGCTGTCTGATCCTGCACCAGTTGGTTTGGTCTGTTCAAAGTCTAAATTCAAGATGCTGCAAGTAGAAAAAACAAAGTAGCAGCAGTCGATGTTCGTTCGCATTTCTACGTGCGTTTTCTCGAAAACCTTCATCCTGTGAACAGCCACGAACCAACTCAGGGTCACTTTTTGTTTCTTCTTTTATTTTGTTTTTGCCTTTTGACTTAATGCCGAGAGATTTTTCTGTTTTACACTTTAGAATAAATGAAGGCTGTATTGTCTGTTTTTTGATATAAAAAGAGAAAACATATAAATATGTTGACTGTAACAGATGGCTATTTGAGGTTCATGCCGTCTGTGCTACAATGAAGATAAGACGGGCACTGGAGAAAATGAAGGAAACTTTAAAGAGGAGGAGCACAAAAATGAGAGAAACGTCTCTTTTCCAAGCAGGAAATTGAGATTATTGCACAATGAAATGTGAATGTAGAAGGAAGTAAAAAAGTGATGATTGCTTCTTATTTCCTCAGCCGTGAAGGCTTCTTCCCACAGCGTCTCCGTTTCTCTCACTGCTTGCTTGGTGTGTTTACGTTGAGCCCGCCGTTCCCGTCTGATTACGAAAGGAAGCGGTAACTGTTTGGTCTCGCTGCGTAACCAGGTGCTCAAAGCGTCATTCTTCTTCAGCTTTGGTCGATGGTGTTCCTTATAACTTTGTGCCTGTATCTCCTAATGGAGGGAAAATGTTAGTGATGGTGAATTAATTTTTTTATCTTTTTTCTGTCCTGCGACCTGATGTTTTTCATGAACTCTCTACTTTGCCGGACAGAGTGGGGGCTGTTCTCGAGCTGTCAGCATCCATGCTTCTTTTTTTTTTCACATAAAAAAGGAAAAAAAAAAAATAAAATATATATATATATATATATATATATATATATATATATATATATATATATATATATATATATATATATATATATATATATATATATAACTTTATATTTTATTACTTTTTTCTTAAGGAGTCCTAGAAAATCTAAGCACACAGGAGTGAGTCTTTTGGGGGTTAAATACAGAGATGGTGTTAGTGCCGTGAGAAAAAAAAAATGTGGGAAAGTTTATGTCAGACAATTTTTTTCCATCCTGCTGATAAGGTGACAAATATCTGTAGTCGAAAAGCCACATTTTGAATGACGTATAAAGGTGGTTTGAGATGGATTGGTTTTTATGGGTGGGATTTGTACAGTTATATTTTGTCAAGGTCTAAAGACAAACCTAAATTGTCACTAGAAAAACACAGCTGTATTTATTTTTTTAGTAATGTGATACCAGTGAGCCAAACTTTCTTCTAATCTTTAAGGTGGTTTTGCTGGACTGGTGAGTTTTGTTATGTGCAATCCGGGTCGCCACCCAGATCAGCACAATGTAGGGGGCGGCCCGTGTGACAAAGGGGGAAAACACTAACATTACTTACATCCAGAATTGGTTTTCTGTCACTTATTTGCATGTCCAGATGTGCAATTCAAGCGCTGTAGAAATCTGAAAACACGGCTGAACTGTAATGGCAACGCAGTCGTGATTCGAAGTGACTCGGCTCTCAACTGAAGGGCTACTTCTCTGCTTTTTCAGAAATCAGGAATCTGATTGGGATTGAAACACAGATTAAGACTCATGAACTCTTTGTTTTCGAAACTGTAAAGAACAGGGCTCACCTCTGATCAGTGTTTCTCCAGCCCTTCTGATGGTTTTTCAGTATTTTTCTTTGCAGCTTGACTTGGTTTCCGTCAACAATGAGCAACATTTGAAAGTGATGAGAGAGATGTCTCGTCCTTCCGTTTTCAGCTGGGAATCACCCCTTTGGCAAATTTTACATGAGGCGAATTTTACATTTTGCAAATGTGGCAAGCAAAAAACAATAAAACGAACTGCCCAAAAGATCTGGTTTAAAATGTGTTCCTCGCCAAGTTTTCTACAACGTGCAGACAGGAAACTACTTTCCTGTCTGAATCGTGGAGACGTTGTGTGCCTGAATGTTTAATAAGTCACACTTAAGCTGTCAGTTCAATTCAGAAATACTCTACTAATAACAAAGGGAAAATACATCAGCTGTACCCGACTATTTCTCTGAGTGGTCTGGTGAAATCAAGCTAAACCAATGAAAAACCATCTGAGAGCCCAGAGAAATGTTGCTAAACCTCACCTTAAGACATTAGAAGAAAGATTGACTCATTGGGATGAAAATGTAAAGAAATGACACATGACTAAATGTTTGCAAAGTTCTGTCCATCCTACTTCTTTTTTTATTTTTATTTTTAGAAAGTTTACTCAGAGGATAGTGTTAACAATCTCAATCCTTTGTCTTTGGAACCAGCATCACATGTTTGTGCCAGTTGAAGATTCAAAATGTTTACAATTATCTGCATATAATAAATCTGAGCGTGTTTTTGCTAGCGGTGGTTTCTCTAAACACGTGTTCCTGTTTGGGTTATATCGGAGCAGCCTCTACTGTGAATGAGTTTTATTCTACTGAAAATGTTGAGTTATTGTTTGATAGAACAAGGTGATCATATGCTCAGACAGAATCATTAATAAGCTACTTAAGGATAATATATTTTAATATAATAACGTTTTTGTGCCTCGGTCTGATCCTATCACAATATTGAACTGTTGTGAAACATATTTAGAGGGGTGATCTGTCTCTGGGTTCACTGGTACAGCCTGTTTAAACATTATTTTATGTTAAGAACCTATATTTGGACTGTCAGGTTATCATTGCCAAAAAAACTTGTTTAAATTTTGTAATACGGTGGTGATGTTTGTTCTAATTTGCTCTCTCTTTTTTCTTTTTTTTTTTATGAAATAACCTCGTGTTGGAACTGATTTTGAACATACACACCCTTCAAATTGGAAGTCCTGCCCAATATTTGCAAAAACACTGTTAAGGAGAAGCCACGGCGAGGAGTCTGTTGATCCAAAGTTGCCAGTTTTGATTTAAAATGTGACTTTCCTTTTTTCTTTTCTTTTTTTCGGTTAAAATGTTGCAGATAATGTAAGCGGTGGCGTGTGCGTCCACCCGTGCTCTGTAGACTCCAGTCGACTACCTCCGCCGTCTCTCCCTGAAGGGCGCGTGAAGAATTTACACTCCTGTGTTGTGACTTGTGTGCGCTGCGACTGCAGACACGCTTGGATGAAGTCCTATTTGTTAATTCTGAAACAATAAATAATGTTGAAAAAATCCCTCTTTGTTGTCGCTGCTGATTTTGCTGTTGCAGAAACACCTGGAGGTGACGGACGGCAAAGGCATGCAGTTACATCACACCTTGCTTGCTTGATTGTGTGGCCCGTTACCATGGATTCGTTTTTGATCTGTCCCTACCCGACTGGTTATGGCTGGTTGTTTGAACTCTACATGTGTAACACACGTATTGTAATCACATCAATCTTTTTTTTAAAAAAAATTGTCTTTTACATTGACCTAAGTGGGTCCATAAAAGTCGACGGCTTATTATTAAAAGAAAACTTTGCACTTAACAACATAAAGTTCAATTAAGAGGAAGAGAAACCAAATTCAATTAAGAGGAAGAGAAACCAAAAGAGAAAAGTTAACTGGAGCTAATTAAATGTATAACAAAATTAAATTAAAACCAACCTCAGAAATTACAATGTAAAGATACTAGCCTTTAATTCCCTTAAGATATCCAGTAGTTCTCAAAGGTCAGCACATCACTGTTAACTTGTCAGAGACCATGATGAATATGATTTAGAAATCCAGCTTTGATGTGACATTTATCCTGTACCATTATGTGTCAAACTCAAAACCCAAATTTGGCCCCCGGGGGCAAATTTGGCCCACCATAGCTTTTTAAGTGGCCCTCTAGACTCCAAATTATACCACTAGGTCACTCCTGTTTTTCAAAAATTTGAAAAATACATACAAAATCAACAGATCCCCACAGTTTTTTCTGATTTTTACTTCAAATTTTTCTCAAAATTGGTCAAAAACATCGGGTCTAAGTGACAGCTGCCTCAGCTTTACTTGGTGTCAAGTTTTAGTCCGTGATTGATATGGCGATTAATAAAAAGTCACATTTAATGTCATACATTAAGGCAAATATTGTACAAATTCCATACAAATATTTCTAAATAAGCACCACAAAATCTGTGATTTGGATTTCAAAAAACAAAAATAATCAGAAAATCCTGCAGGATCAGTGTGAAAAGAAGATCAGTAATATTTAATTTTAAGAAACACTTATTGAATGCTGAAACAAAGAGCTATTTGTTGATATTTTAACAGTTTAATTGGTTTTATCTATATATTCTGGCACAACAGGCCCTTTAAGAATATTCAAATTTTTGATGAGTTTGACACGCCTGCATTAAACAGAAAACAAATATTTTAGTTTTTTGTAGTTTTTAACCAAATTCCTTATTTTAACATTTTTAAATGCATTGTATACCACTGTAACAAAATGTTTAAGCTACTTTCTAGCTAGTACAAGGAAGTTCTTCTAGCTTAGCTTAGTGCCTCGTCACTTCCAAGTTTCTGGTTTCATTCGTCTTGTTTTCTGAGCATCCTCCGTCATCTGTTGCATTTCACTTTTTTCACAGTTTGATCAAATCAAAGCAACTGTAGTTGTTTTGCGTGAAGAAAACTTGCTTCTGAAAGGGTTAGCCGTTCTCTGAGCGCCATCCCAAGAGATGGCAAGGACACACTCAGCTTACGAAACGACAAAATAAATGAAGTTAGGCTCATGAGGACAAGACTATAAAACTAAAGACAAGATTCTAGCAATGTGAAAACTGAAAATGCAAAATTTTGGGTTAGCAGAAATAGTTTTTTTCCAAATGGGAAATTATAACAATTACTAACCATTGTTGTTCAGTTTTACTAGATCTTTAATTGAGGTTTCCTTGTTTTCCCATCTTAGTGGTTTTCCTGAAGACTTTTTGTGTTTTCACTATTAAAATAAATGTTCCACTAATCTCCAATTGTGTTTTAAAGAATCTCTGTTAAACCCAAAACGATCCAGTTTAGATTTAATCAGGGTCAATATGTTTAGAGTTGAACTCGTGATGACGAGATTTAGAATAGATACCTCAGCTATGCTGTCTGTACACTAAACAAACCCAATTTGGAGCGCGCATCTTTCTGTTACATTTTAAACAATCACAGTTAAGTGTGTGTTTCAAACAATGAAAGTCTTTTAAGCATTGTCCTCCTGCTAGAAGAAGAATGAAATGAGAGTCTGGTTGTCTGTCCACAGTCATTTACAGTGGTTGTTGAGCTCAGTGACAACACCATTTCCAATTATAGAAAATTACAGCGTAATTACATTCAATGACACCCTGCGGATTATAGAAACCTTAGCGTTCATGCAGCTCGGTCCCAGTTTACACATGATGCAACGTGGACAGAATGTACAAACAATTTGCTACAGTGAGAGTCATACATCCAGCAGTGATGAAAGTGAGCCACATGTTTGCCAAGCTTTCATTTATGGGGAATTCTGCAGTTAAATGCAATTTACAACTGTCCACATCTGGTTCGCATCAGCTCCAATCATTCTAAAACACATCGTATGATTATATTTATAAAGCGCTCAATTCTGGGACGCACAAGGACTCGGCTTGTACTCAATTTCCTCAGTTTAATTGCTGTACCATTCAACAATAGATCAGTGAAATCAAAGAAACGCAGTTAATATAATAGGTGGAATATATGATAACTTTTCTCATGTTGTTGAAAGTTTGTGAGGTGATTTCGTCAGTGAGCCCCAACCCAATTCAACATTTTTGGGAGCTTCATCTCTTCACATTGTGTACCGGAAAAAGTAATGTTGCGTGTAAAGTCTGAATGAATATCACATGAGTATTTGAAGTTCAAATTAAATCATTAATTTGAATTAATTCATCCAAGACCCTCTTTAAATGGTGCTATCTGAAAACAAGACCAACTCAAAGATATCCCAGCAGTTTATGATTACTCTGCCTTGAAACACTTTGGGATAGCCCAAGATGATGAGTCCTTGTGTCTATAATTTTCTGATTTATTGGAAAATTGGCGGTATACTTATTGGTGTCCTTTAAGGCAAGACCTTGAGGACACATTGCTTCTTTGTCAAAATCAAAAGAAATCAGAAAACTGTGTACCTCCTCAAGTTTGGCTCATCCTTAGGTACAATTTCCAGATGCCTGAAGGATCCATGTTCACCTGTCCCATTAATCGCTAATTAGCACTGAAAAGACTCGTAAAACTCATTTTGTTGGGCGATCCAGCTCACTCTGACGAAGACTCAGGTGAAAGGCATTCATGACAACTCTATTTAGATGCATGTCAGTACATTTTAAAAAAAGCTCTTTAAAAATATTTGTGTTTCTCTGCTGGTTAAGAAGCTGAGAAGACTTTGAATGTACGACAAAAACACAGAATCATATCAAATATTTTAGTCTAGTTTCTATTTGTAATGTGGCAAAACTAATAACTAACTTTTCATCAAGATATGGGAGCTTGTTATAAGTTAATATTAATAAAAAAAAAAAGTAGTTCCACTGGTAGATTATTTCACTTGTAACAAGACATTTTTTCCCATGTTAGAAGTGAAATAATCTGGTATCCAAAATCTAAATCATACACAAAAACCTTGAGTTTCTTCCGATACTTTAGATGTTCAATCTTTTATCTTTAGAATTCCCAACAGGAACTTAGATTTCATTTTTGCTTGTTGATGTTTAGTTTCTTTAATCAAATGCTATTTAAAACTACTAAAAGGGTAATTAGGAAATCTAACAGTGAAACATAGAATTCATTCTAGGGTTGTAGCGATACACTAATCTCACAATACAAAATGATACACCATATTCTGCTCACAATACAATATATATCACGATATTACCCAAATGATACAAGGAGTGATGTTGGTGACATTTTGTGACTGTTCCATAGACTTGGATTTAATTAATTCAACTGAATGTGCAACACTGGTGTAATAAGTTGTATTTGTTACACATTTGTTTAAATGTTAATTGTGTAGCTTTGTGTATTTAGTTATGCAGAAAAGGAATATTTTTTGTCTTATTCACTTATATTAGACAATGTAATTTATCTACTTCATTTCACTATTTAATTGTAACCGGTTGCTACATTGTATGTCATTTTTAATGTACATGTGCAGCTGGGTAAAAAAATGTCATGTGTGATAGCTGTCATTTCATTCATGTGGATTTGACATGAAACTAAGAAGTAGGAACTAAGAACTAAAATTTAATGTATCGATACTTGAGGATGAAAAATCAATACTTTCTGAGGAAAAAAATAGATGAATATCGTAGAATCGATAAAATTACACAGCACTAATTTATTCATTACTTAATTACCAATGTAAGGATTCTGAGAATATTTTTAATTTCACATCTTCTTCTCATTCCTGTTTATAAAGAATGACGAGAGGAACTTACTCCTGCAGAAAGATGTCGGAACTGATAAGAAAGTCAACATAAGATGAAAATCATATTTAGTATATAAATATCATTAAATAGCTTATCAAATACAACCTTTAAGCAGTGACTTAAAAAGGCAGACAAAATTAAATAAAAATCAATAAAGTATCTTTGAATTAAATTAAATTGAATCCAATTTCAAACAAATTTGGAGCTGGCATGAGAGGGAAAATTCCCACTCTGAGAAAAAGAAACCATTACCTCAAAAGCAACATGGGAAAGTCAATACACACACACACAGGGAAAAAAACCCTTTAAGTCAAGTTTTTGGTCATAATGACCATCATTACACCTGGAGGAAAAGAGGGGAAGTTTGCAAGCCTCGCCAACTGTGAGGTGTGTGCATTAAAAACACAGAGTGTTCTGATGCAGCAGAGGCTACTTTTGTTCACAAAATCAACAGCAGCAGAAGGAAACGGCATTATGTGACATCATGTTACACATCAGACAGGGAAATTACAGCTTGGCCACAAATGTGTCTCACAAATCCACAATCATCCTAACCATACCTGCAGATTTGTTACAAAATGACATAAAAACTAAGTCAATATTTTGGGGTAGTCATCATCAAGTCCTTATCTCAGTGTAAAGAGGTGCAAGGGAGTGGAAGACAGCGTCTACTTTTTCTGGTATTGGTAAAGGACAAATGCTTTTAGTAGTCCTAGCTGAACATGAGCAGGAAAAAGCTCGTCTGATTTATGTCAGACAGCAAGAGAAAAATGACTGCTTGTCTTTCTAAGCAGTATAAATCTGTGGTTTCAGCCTTATCTTTTGAAAGTGCTCGTAATCGCTTTACAGTCTTCATATCTTAAGGTTTGCAAGAAGAAGAGAAAAGAGTTTTGGGGCCTGTCTGTCTAACATGGGGCTGTAGGTATTTTGAAATCGTATCTTCCCTCAATTATCTGCAGGCCAATTTAGCAATGCAGTGTAACCGTCCTGCTTTCTGTATTGCACAAATAACCTTTGAAATAAATTCAAATGCACACTTGATCATGTGTAAGTGTTTGTGCATAGCAGCAGTGTTAGATGGTACAAGGTCATAATGTGGACAGTGAATGCATGAAAGCAATGCTGAATAGTAAAAATGTAGTCAGTTTTGCAAATGCCAGCACAAACACTCACGCATACACACACCCACACACACACACACACACACACAATCTTGATTCATCTGGTCCAGCCGCTCTGCTTTGTGATACACCAAACATTCAGTAAACATTACCCTGCGCATGGTTACTGTCACCATAGCAGCTCGGCTCGGCCCCTCAAACACAGGACAGCGGTGTTATTTAATATTTGGCTGCGCGCGAGCATAGCATGTTTGTATCACATAATCCTGTCACACCGGCGAACACTTGCTTTTTCTCTTTCTCTCTCTGTGGCTGGGCCCTCGCGCTCCTCCTACCCCTCACGTGCAGTTGAATAGCTGTTGCTATGTTTTCCTCTATCAGGCAAACATCGACAGAGACTGAACTGATAGTCCAGAGCTCACCTCCCGCCCCGCGGACCCGCACACTTTGGCCGCCGTCGGCGTCAAATGAGAAGCGGCGACAGAGATTTGAAAGAGGCTGATGTGATGCAGGGCCGGCCCAAACCTTTTTGGGACCCTAAGCAGATTTTTAGTTTGTGCTCCCTATACCGACATGTCAACACAAGATGCTAAGCTACTCTCTACGTGTGCATACCTGCTGCCATTTCAGAGTTATCATGTGAAATTAGCTTACATCATACAAGTGCTGCTATGGCTGTTAATTTTAACCTGACAGGAGAAACAAATCCCCCCCAAATTATTTTGAACTTGAAATGGTATTTAACTGCCATATTATTTTAATTATTTGGAAGTAACATCAACTGTAATTTACAGTAAACAAGTTTGATATATTATATTTCCCCAACAGTGACAGCAGCCATCATCAGAAAGAAATTAACCTTAAGTTGTGCAACAACTTTAAAAACAATTTAGAAATTGTTTTTCCATGTGTAATAGTGTTTATCTTGTATTATTCAAATGTTATTTTAAATATATATATTTGTATCACGCATGTCTTTGGGGGGCCCTAATGGTGTGCGTTTACCTTGTAGGGTCCCCCCCCAATGCTGCGGGGGTCCCAGGCAGCCGCTTAGCTCACATTTGCCATGTGCCAGCCGTGATTTGAAGACCTGTTAACGAGCATATTACTGGGAGTAAAAATGTTTTGTTACCAGGTTCCAGTTGGTGAAAATAAAAGTTATTTTTAATCTGCATTTCTTCAACAAAAAAAAAATTACGCAAGTGGTTTAGAGGTCTGCTTTAAATCAACTTCGCCTGAATAAATTGTCTCTGAATGCTGAGGTCAGACATCAGTTTCTGCAGCGCAGGACAAGCTTCCACAAGACCGGTTGCACAAACCTTTAAGTCTGCATTTTAATCCTGCATAATCTATTAGTTTAGACAGATGTCAGAAAGTCAGGAAGATATGTTCATTCAACTGCTATCATTTTTTGTGAAATTATTGACTGGTATCAGTCGCTACAGGAATCTGGATCCACTGATGAATTGAACATGAAATGTCTTTTTGGTCACAGAAGGCATCGACAATATGGAAGAATTTCTTGGGTTACGGCAGAAAAATTCCTCCATACCACGCAACTTTTCTGTTCTGTTTTCTAACTTCTTGCGACACGTGCTGCGTTCTGTGCAAACACAGACTAACTGGAATCTGAAGATGCATATCAGCGTGTACAAGTTTACAGTTTCCTGGTTCTGCTTGCAGAAAGTGAAGCCTGCTGAGAAGAAAAGCACTTGCCAAAACATCAATCAGGAGGGAAATGAACCAACCGCCGTGCCTTCACCCGTGCAATCAAAGGAAGGTGTGTCTGCTGCTCACCGCCCCTGGAGACGGCCAGGAAAGGTGTATCCGCTGTAACCGTGGCAACACAAACAGCACGATTCAAACACTGATTAAAATGTGAGCGAAGATTATGCAACGTGCAGGAGGAAGTGTGTGTGTGTGCATGTGTGTTTGTGTGCTTACAGGCACAGATGGTTTCTTGAGTCACAGTCGTAAAGTCTCCCTTAAGTCTCTGCAGCTGGTTGAAAACCACTTTAACCTGTAATGACCGCCTCTCGCTTATGGCAACCAGTGTAGCAGCAGGCGTGTATTTTATTGGCAGATATAAGTGTGTGCTTTAAAGCAGCTCGGTGGGTACAAAAGTGAAGTCTGTCTCCGTGTGGATGTGTCAATCGAGTCTGGGGTGTGTGAGTGCTGTGTGTGGGGGGAAGGTGCCCTCTAACTTAAGTGATTTCTCCGTCCAGTGCAAAAGTTTCATGCTTCTCCGGCTCTCATCAGACGTGTTACAGACTTGAATCTCTGAAGACATATTTTGCCTCCCATCCGGGCCCCAGCCCCCCCTATAGCTCCGCCCCTGGACCACTTGGGTATCTGATATGTATCCGATTCAAGTGTGACCTAACGTCCAGGTAGCATTTATCCGACCTGAACGTCACTGATACTCAGCGAACGTCATAATTCTGCGTTTGTCGAAGAAAAACAACAACCAGGACAGACTATAATGAGGATTAAGTTGTTAAAGTTCTGGCTCCAGTCGGACAACAACTTCAAATGTATAAGCTATGCTCCACCGTTAGCATCCATGTTTACTTCCACTAACACTGAGCACTTCTTCTTATGGCGGTTGGCAAAACGCCGAACACTCTCTCTTTGTGTGACGTTACTGCGCTCTCTACTGCACATGCGGGACACTTTCAGGTCGTTTGCCCATTCACACGGGAGGTTGTGTATATTTGGAAGTGTGAACGGCCACGGCAAAAAAATCCGATTTGACAAAAAATCGGAATTGGGTCACTTGAAGCTGCAGTGTGAACGCAGCCATAGACAGTAGCGTTTCCATTACGAATGTGTGCAAATCGTTGTCTATGCTAAAGGCAAATAAACACAATTTCACAATGCTGTGTTTCTATTAAATAAGAAATTAAATTAAAATCACACACGAATAAGCTTGTTCACCTGATAAGTCCTTAAAAAACCAGCAACGGATGTAAAAATTTCCGAATATATTAATAATTCAGCTATGGCGCTGGCGCTCATCATCTATCAGCCAACAGAGGAGACTTTGCCACTGGAGCGACAAGCCCCTTATTTTTGGGAGCGGCTACGTTTGCAGCCCTTTGGGAAAACGTAGTGTGCAATTTTACAGAAGAGCTATAGATTCAAAGTGTTCCATTGACAAACTCAGCTTTATATGAATTGTGCAATGCTGTGAGAGTTCTGGTGGAGTCAGCTGCATGTTGTCTGAAACAAACAAATGAAACCAAACTTTGAGCGTCTTACTACTTCTTGTCGTCTTCTTCACGGTTTTTCGGCAATAGTAGCATCTGGCTGTTGGCCACTTGAGTTGTGTAATTTGAAAAAATTATAGTCAATTGCGAAATACATTTTAGATATGACTGAAAACCTGCCTCATTCTACCGCAAAAACGTTTTATAGAAAAACATGAGGTTTTTTTTTATTGCCGTTTTTCCATTAATCAAATTTATTTTGTAATTTCAATTTGTGCTATTTTATGGTGAATGGAAACGCAGCCATAGACATAGACAGACTTTTTTTTGCCATTTATCTTAACATTTAACATTTTAACTGATTTATACAGTGTGAAATACAGTTTTTTTTATTATCATTTAATATGTCAGGATATTTGGAGTTATTTTGAATTTTTGCACTTGGAAAAAAAAGTTAAATTATGAACATTTATGCAGAATGCATAATATACATTTATGAATAATTTGTCAAAATTTATACAAAAGACAATTTGTATAAATTTTGACTAAAAACAAGTTGTGGGAGGAACGTCTATGTTACATTTAAATGTGTGGCACCAAACTCTGAACAAAAATTCTCTTAAATGTGGAAGTTTAACAAGTATTTCAGTTCTACTAATCAAATTATTAGAAGATTGGGCCTTTTGGTTTGACTTCATGGTGGATGCCTTACACGTGAGTAAGACATGAACATAATATTTGAAAAAAGCAGTGAGTGTATTTAACACTTCTGCCAGTGAACACCTGATATGATTGCAATCAAAAAGGTGATTTCTTCCTTTGCTGCTTATTGCAGTTATATATTTTCAAATGTGTTTTTCACATCTTGAGAGTGCTGTTTAAAAAAAACTCATTTCCAACATTTACAGTGAGTTTAAACAGTATGCCACCACAAACTAAAATACAAATAAATCTCAGTAAAATCTGGGATAAAAAAAAAACAGAGGTCTCATCTGTTGTGAGTGCGTAGGTTCAACATGGAGTCAACAGGACAGGCGCGTGACTTCAGCTGAAACAAAACATGGTTCAATAGAAATACCTGACACTCATCTGATAACACAAATGCTAACATGCTGCAGTGCTTACGGGTTCAGCAGGGGTGGATGTTACTGGAATGAGACCTGGCTTATGTAACTGTCTGTGCTGCTTCCATCTTTTATCTTTATCTGCAAAATGCTCCATGTCCACTTTCTCCATGTTTGTCCTGTACATGCAGGTGTCTGCAGATGTTTCTAAGGACTCATATATGCTTTGGGAGTCCAGTATTGTTCCTGTTACTTTTGACTGAACACAGCAGGCAAATGCAGGCTATTTCTTATCTTTTCCTCCTGTGCGACTCAAATACTTTTTCATGAAAGTCTGAACAGCCTAATTTTGATCTTTTCTCCCTTCCAAAAAAATCTGATTTTGAAATCGATCCATAAACAGCTCCATTCAGTATTGCTTCCATAAACAGTTTCCCTCTGTGTGATGTCCACCTTCTTCTGCACATGCCAGTTGCTTTGAGATTGTAAGTCATTCCCATAGAAGTCTGACTGTGGTTGCATTTAACACAAAAAATATACAGCAAAAAATAAATAAAAATGTAGTTGAGTATCATGACCTGCTGTGTGTGAACGTACCCCCACAAACCTTTGAGGCACTAATGGAGCAGTTGGATATTGGGATTATATAGTCGCACTGGAATTTACTTGGAGGTGTGCGAATAAGGGAGATTAGGATAAATGCATGCCACACTTTTCAGATTGTTGTTTGATAAAAACAAATATGTACCTATATCTTTCAGCCCAGAAATTATGCATTGATTTATGTTATATAAATCCTGGTAAAATACACGGAAGTTTGTGGCTGTAAGAAAACATTTTTAAAAGATGTAAGAACATATTGCTTTAAAACTATTTTACTAATCTAATTTGTTAGATCAGATTATTTGTCTACAGAAGCAGACCTTGCTTTAATTTTTTTAAATAATCTACAAGATTATAAGAGGGTCTAGCCCTCAAACCACAAGACCTGCTGAATTCCCATTAATATTTTTTTTATTTTATATATCCATATTGATACTTTTATTATGATCATTTAACTAGTTTTGAAATACTAGACATTTGGCCCATGATTTGGCATATGATTAGAAAAAGATTAAGCAAGTCTGGCTTGTTTCGAAGGACTGCTGGGAGAAAAAGTCAATATAAAAAGATGTAAAAACATATTTAAAAATAAAACAATGCCATAACTGAATTAACCACCAAACTTTATACCCAACACACAAGTAATTCTGTCAGAGGGAATGGGTCACCATTTCATCAAGAAGTTTGTGGTAGAAGGGTGGAAATGGTAGGTTTGTTAATCCTATAAAGTAGGGATATTCATTACATTGGAATCACAAAGTTAAAACAAGCTGTAAAGTAGCCAACCAAAATCGAGATTGACTGCCTTTCAGTTTTTACATTGGATACATTGGTTACTCAGAAATAAGTTACAACCTTAAAACAAACGAATAAGAACAGGTGTTAACGTTTTTACAATGAACATTTAGATCAAACCCACGTTTGTTGTAAAGTTTCCGAAGTTTAATTTAATATTATTTTAGTTTTAAACTTCGAATTCAGAAAATCTGACTTCATGGTATCACTGAACGCAGCAGCAGCCTCATTTGAGTGATGAGATGAAAATACTCCAGCTCCCAGCATACTTTGCGCCAGTGCTCTCCTGATGCGCACGCGCAGAGAGGCAGAGAACGACTCCGCTCTGTGTTTACGTTGAGATGCTCACAACAAAGGACAGCGCAACACGGAGAGGCTGCTCTCTAACATAACCCACCGTGGCTACAAATTTCTTTAAGCATTCAGTCATCTTACCGCGAAGAGAAACGAGACAATATCAAAATTTCTCATTGTCTTCCGATATATTTATGCATATATTTTAATTTATTTTATTGCGTGCTTTAATTTCTGGTCCACGAGCTCAGACGCGGAGAAATTAATGTGAAATTTCCTAAGGAGCACCACAAGACACTGAGCGAGGACTTCATCTGTATCGCAGTAAGTACACTGATTTATCCGAGTAAATAACAAACACGGCAGCGTAGGAGCGTCCGGTTTATCCCTGTGTTTTCTGAGCGTCACCTGCTTTGTCCAGCCAGCCTCTTACCTCATTTGGTAATGTCCTATCACTCTGCTGGGAAGTCATCAGGCAGCGCTGCGGCTGCTAACTACTCGTCTCTGTCAAGTGTTTTCTACTCACAGACAAATGCACGAGTCTGCACCTGCTTTGATTTTTTATTTTTTTTATTTTTTATGGGATTGTAGTTATGGCTTCCTGATTTATTACATCATGTCCATCCTGTGCACTAAATCTGTGAACCTTTTGCAAAAAAAATGTAGCAAATACTTCTGACTTTCATCCTCAGCGTGAAAATATAATGCTTTTTTAAGGTGTAGATCTTTATGTAGAATTCTATTTTTATTGTCTGCTAGTTATTACGCTGATTATTCGTTTATTATTATGTCATATATTGGTACCCTTTTTACTATACTGTCATTGAATTGATCAGAAAGACAAGGTAAAGTTGCAGAAGGATATTGCTGCATGCAAAGGTTATCTCCTAACTTTTTTTGAAGCAATTTGGAGAGCCATCTTGCAGAACACGTCAGATGAAGGTTTGTGTTGGGTTGAAAAAGCCTCTTTTATTCATTTTGCAAAGCTTTGAATTTAAAGGCTACACAGGAATTCCTTTGGTGTTTTTTTTTTTAAGATGGAGGAACAATGTATAATTGAGCACATTTTTCCAGAAGTTAGTGTTTCACACAGTTTGAACTTTACTCTAAAGGGCTCCGGTCATGATGTATGTGTTGTTAAAACACACGTTTGCACATTTTTTGGAGGGCGCGTGTCCTACGGATCTGCATGGTTGGTGTCAAGAGAGTCTCAATTTCAGGGAGGAAACTGGAGTCGGCGGTGTCATGCAGGGGGTTCAAGAGAGAGAGAGGGCTTGGATGTCCTAATGGAGGCTCAACGCTGTATCCTTAGTAACCCAGTCTGTGAAGACAAAAGTCAGCCTCCCAATCCCAACACTGTGTGGACTGGCTAGACAAAAAAAAAAAAGAAGATTGTTTTTTTCTCACGTTTAGTCGGTTGCATTTAAATATATTCAACTCGACATGTTACTGTGATCGCAGGATTTTCAAAGTATATCAAATACCTTTAATCAATTTTTATTTGATTGGGATTTCATGGAACAACACCCAAAAGTAGCGCATAGAAGTGCTGGAAACCTACCTTGAGTTGGCTAAACTGACAAGCTTGGTAAGCAGAGCTTTATTCAGACAAGTAGCTACAAGGCCATTGGTAATTCTGGAAGTGCAGGGAATCTCTGGATGCATGCACACCAGCCCTGTTTAGATGCTTCAGTCTAACTATAGTTTGTTTGCCTGAAAAGTCTGGTTGGTTTGGGGAGGTGTGAACCCGCAATTGAACTCTCATGCGGACCAATACAGTAAATTTTTGTTGGCCTAAAAATCTTGGTCTCGCTTCAGTTGAAATTAACTCTGGTGAGGTTTTAATGCATATGTGAACGCCAAGCAAACTGGAAACCACTCCAAAAGAAGGAAGTGAACTGTAGTGTGGGGCATTCTGGGTACATATAACCAAAACATTTTGGTTTCTTCCTCTAGCATTAGCAAGAGTAATGATTTGTAGCCAACAACGAAAGAGAAATCTTAGCTAAAATCTGATGCCACTACATTTTTGTTTCTACATTTTGTGAAGAAAGAAGTTGAGTTCAGTGTCTTCTTCAGAGGTTTTCTTGTCTTTTCCTTCAATAGTTTTTGGTGCAGCGCTGCCACAGGCCAGGAGGTGAACTGGTTTTTCAAAGCGCTCAGATCATTTGACCCAGTGCAGTGTGAAAACCAACCACATCAGCAAAAGCATTAACAACTGTTATGATTTTGGTCCCCAGTCGATTTGAGTACACCAAACGATAAGGTGTGAAAACTACACATCGGCATGTGTACACCACTTTCGCAGTGACAAACGGTGGAGTTAGAGTCATGCTGTGGGGATTCTCTCCTTCAGCAGGAAAAATTGAGCAGTCCTGGTGGAGGTTGTGAAAAAATTTGAAAAGTTGAATAAGTAGCAATAATTCTGCAAGGAACTGTATTCATAAGGTTGATTTTATTATCTGAATTTTTAGACTTTGAACCGTTCACCACAAGTTATTGCATTTTTAGTCTGTGTTTGATGAAAGCAGATTGCAATGCAAGCTTCACTATATACAAAAGCTTATGAGACTGTTTATTATTAATGAAAGAAAATCTGATATTACTGCGCAAAATATTCCCTAAATCAATTATAACCCATTTCTATTTCATGTTTCCTTGTTGTAACTTGTGAAGTTTTGATTATTATTATTATTATTATTTCTTTCATTGGAATTACTATTTTTGTAGCTGCAATTCCACTGACTGCAGCTGCTATGAAAAATATTTATTCAGTAGACAAAAATAACTTATTGGGAGTTCAAGATACATTAAAAATGTAGCATCAGGTGAAACCTAATCAGGTTTCTGATCTCCACGCCCCAGACTCGGCGTCTGGCGTGGCTGTGATGTTATCGTGGACAGACCTAACACTCTCATTCACACGTCAAAAAGAGCCCAAAAGCACATTTATTATGTCTCCATGGCCACATCCAGTCATGATGAGTGGATGCAGCCAGTCATCATGGATGTGTACACAGGCTGAAAACAGTGAGCCGCTGCAGCTTAGAGTCATTTTCTCTGTAAATTAGTGAGCGTAACAAGTAATGTTCCTACTTTAACATCGGAACATTTTCCGTTAAAGCAACAATGAACAGCTGTGAATCCGGGTCATTTTCTGTTCATCTGATTAAGGTAATGTTTGTTGCGCGAGGGGGGGTTGCACTAATCTCTGTGTTTGCACGTGCCTGCGCTCTCCCTGGTTGTAATCGCACTGACGGCTGAGCTGCAGCTTTGCTCGCGCTGAGTTTTGAAAAGATTGGCTCGCTCCGCCCGGCCCCGGCTTTCTGTCCCGCGCCAGGCTGCCGAACAGGCTGAAGTTTGTCCAGGCAGGGGGAGAGATTGCGTCTCTCATGGAAAGTGGGTCAGACAGTGGGCACGATTTTATGGCCTTGTTTTCTGTTCAAGGTGGAGAAGGAAAGACGAAGGTAATTTTTTCATAATGTTGCTTCAGGAAGCTTCTCATGTTCTCCTGGTGTAAGTTCTCTTGTTTTGTGACTAAATCATGAGCTGTTTTGACGATGGGTTGCTCCGTTGGATGCTGCGTGGCTTAATCTGAATTTATAGGCCCTGAAAAACACGATTTGTTCAGGCAAATACTTTGTTCTGCTCTGAAGGCCTATCCTCTGAAAACTTCTTTCTCTGTGATTTTGCTTTTTCTTTCCCCCCCAAGATACAGATTTCTGGTTAGGTGCTGTTATAGTGATGCATATAACTGTAACAGTTCTGTTCAGGATAATTAACCTGCATATGACATGACACTGAGTATGGCTGCAAAATTAATCTATCCACCTGGCTTCTCTTTGTTTCTCTTAAAAAAGATGAGAAAACAACATAAAAGGTATAAATTACCGCTGGCCTGAAGAGGGTGTGTGATTTAAGGCTGGGTTTTCTTGCATTAGTGTGTGTGAGTTGATGCTAACAAATCAAATGTATTTTTTTTTAAAGGTTGTTTTTGCTCATCTTTACCAGGACTTTCTATAAATGAGACTGGCACTGTGTGCATTGAAACAAAAGTTTGTTTAAATATGAAAAAAGACTAATTTATGCAGAAGTATGCAGATGCTACACTGTCTGTGGGATTGGGAAAAGAACAAGCGTTGGATATTAATGTACTGTTTCTTTCCAGACTTTATTTGGCTCATTTGCATATTGCACAATGTTACAACGGCACAGGAAGCATTTTTCATACTGCCAGTGCTTTTTAGCACAGTTCAGGTCAAAATACTCAAAGATTGAGTGTTTTACCTGTAGATTATTTAAATTGGAAATCATGTAAGACTTATGTAAGACAAATCTGAATGGAAAAATCAGCCGTGAAAGCCAAACATTTTTTTTCTCTTTGCAGATTTGGCATTGTGTGCGCACAAAGCAGTGTCTGTGGGGACCTTCAGTTTCTGTTTGAATCATCATGTTTTGTTTTAACACAAACAGCTGAGCTAAAGCTGCTCTGGCTCTACAAAACAGGATTGTGGGGTCGCTGAGATCATCTCTGCGGCTTCCTTGTCAAGTTGTTTGTCAGAACGGCCCGATGTTGTTTAGCGGCTCAAGAAAACACGCAGCCATGCAGCCGCGTTTTCTTATGCACAGCACCGAATCTCTCAGAGGCCGTGTGATCATGCTCAATACCCATTTCCTGCCTCTCTCCCCAGCCTTCCTGTGTCGAATGAGCTTGAGTGAACGTCGATGATGAGTCTCGCACACAGATTGGTTGAGTGTGGGACTTGTTGACATCATGGCTTCCCCACTCAGTGCTGCTGCTCCTGCTTCTTAGTAATGCACAAAGAGATACCGAGCAGCGTGATGTAGTGAGCAGTGATTATTTTTACTCAAACAGGCAATTGCGGAGAGATTTGCTGATGTCTTAAGGAAAGTGTTTTGTCTTCACGATCCTTGTTTGTTCACTAATGTTTTCTATCAAGCCTGAGAGGCCTTCACAGAACAACTAGATTCACACTTACAATCCTCTGACTGGTAAATAGAGCCCACAAGTAGGTGGGCTCTATTTACCAGTCAGAGGATTTCCAAAGCAATTGTTTGGACTGAATTTTAAGATGAACGTTCCTAAATGACTATATATGTAAACAAGATTTTTACATATATAATTTGCTTTGCTTAAAGATTAATCTTAATGCATAAGCTTAAATGGGTAACACACAAAATTTGGGAGTTAATTGAGTATATTAACCACTAAATTGGATTAATACAAAACTACCAAAAGCTTTGAGTCATCCATCATTCCTTGATATTTTTAGATTTTTTTAGATCCAGTGAATCACAGTTTGACGTAATCTTTTGATTGGTCCTGATCCATAGTTGAATGTCTTTCGATTCCTTCTTTATCGAAACAAAATACCAGTTACCAGGTGTAACAGCAATATTACTAACGAGCCACATTTTCAAATCGATGCGTCATTAACATTAGGGATCACTATTATAGCTCTACATCAGTGGTTCTTAACCTTTTTTGAGGTACCGAACCCATCAGATTCATATGCGCATTCACTGAACCCTTCTGTAGTGATAAATACATTTTTTTTTTCCAAATTCAAGACATATGGGTGACCCAACTAGAGTCTAGTTGGGTCACTTTAATAAGATTACTAAGTCTTCTTAAAAGGTAGAGTCTCTGAGAACAGTTCTTCAAAATATAGTCAGTGTTTTCAGCAAAGTTGAGCTGACTGTCCGACCAAAGGTATTTAAAATTTGCCACAGTTTCAACAGGTTGGGCATCCAGAGAAACTGGAACCACTTTAAGGTCTGGTTTAGGTCATTTAATTAGCTCTACATTCTTAAGATAATGAAAAATTAATAATAAGACATTGCGGTATTCTGATTTAGTAATGTAATTATATTAGTTGTGTTACCATCCCCACGCCACTAGAGGCAGTAGCAAGCCCGAAAAGATGCAACTATGGAACAGATTTAGAAGTACACCGAAGGCTACAGAATTTGGTAAAAACTGTGAGCTTTGCTGAAGTAATTAAAGACACAAGTTCAAATCCCTGCTGAGAGTGGAGCTCCTTCAATCAGTGCTCCTCCGCAGCACTAAAACGTGATCCTCTGCAGCAAGTGACGGCAAAGCGGGGCGTATCATCACAACTTTACACAAGTGTCTTTACCTCCGCGGCAGAGGCTCCGCCGAACCCCTGAGACCGACTCATCGAACCCCTGGGGTTCAATCAAACCCAGGTTAAGAACCACTGCTCTACATCAACTGATTTGACAATTTTTAGTTGGAGTTGCTTTTAATGGCTAACGTTAGCCAAAATAAGACTTTGGCTCCAACCACTCACAAAGGGTTTGTTTACATTTTCTAAATGAGGCATCTTTTCCTTATTTAAAAAGGAAAAATCCGACCAATCCTTTTTATTTGGCTTCAGTCAGTTTGAGGATTTCATCACTTTTTGTCACATATGTATATTTTGTACATCGAATGGTTTAATCAGCAAATATCTCAATGATAGATTTTATATGGCAAAGCAAGCTGGCTTATGCATCAAATTGCCTGCTGAGGACTAAATATCAGGACTTTGTGTGTCACTGAAGGCTCCAGAGCCAAGTGAAGTCAGGAAGTCCTGCTGGGGCGGATGGATTTGACCTCTGAAAACTCATAGCAAGAACCTGGGATAAAATTAAACTTCCTGACAATAATAAACATTCAAATTCTTCCCAAGATGTAAGGAAAGAAAATGACTGCAAGAAGCAAAAGTGATGTAAACTGTAAGAGTAATTATTGGCATGTGTCCAATCTCTGGTGAATTATTATTTTTTTTTACAGGTAAACAGCAAAGATTGTCCATGTTTTCATCATTAAGAACATATGTTAGGTTAGTCCCTTTCCACTGAAATGTAATGAGTGAGATTATTCCTGCATTCTACATAACTTTAATTTTCTTATATTGTTAAAACTGAAAATCGGGTAAAGAAAAATCGGGTGAAGAAATATCAGCTTTTTCAGCTCAGCAATTAGTTGCTGCGTTTCCTATACAAATGTGCACAAAACTTTGTCAATATTTCGCTAATGTCGTAAAAACACAGTTTTGAGAAGTGTTTCCGTCAAATAAGAAACGCAATAGAAATCACACATGAATACGTTTCTTCATGCGATAATCATTAAAAAAACATGGTCTGACTACTTCATCTGATTGTTGGTTTTGATACGACTGAAAAAACAACCTAAACCTAAGGGCAAAACTTTTTATTGAAATTGACACGTTTCCGTTAAGCGAATTTATTTTCATCTCTGTTCATATCATCTGAATCTTTTCCTAAAATACCCCAAAGTGGTTCCACGGATCTCATTTTCAGCTATTTTAAATCATAAAACACTAAAAGCTGTGTCAAAAAACAATGATTAGAAATGTTTGAGTACACTCTGACCCCTGATGAGAGCTTTAAGGCCGGCCACAGTGCATGTTTTCTACAACCTAGAGATGACACATGGCTGTGCAAGCAGTGCTGTTGGGGACATACATCTGCTTACGTAATGTGTAGCCTCTATCATCCTTGTCACTGTTATTTATTAGAGAAGCGTTGCAGCATGCAGTCGCTGACTGGACGCTGGTACTGGATTCCTATGTATGAGGCTAAAAAGAACAGGAACATCATCTTTCATAGTAAACCTATTAGATTTCATATCCAGACATGTTTATCATGACATGCATCAGTGTCTGACTGCGTGCAACACACAGGCACCCGGGTGCTTTTACTGTAAGCCTGCACTTTGACTGTGTTATGATTTTTGTTTGTGCTGCTCCAAGACCTCGCTTATTTGTGTCATGTCCAACAAGACTGTTAGTTGTATGTGTGCACAGTATACCGCAGTCGGCGTTCTGCCCGCTGAATCATTGATGAGGCTGTAATTCGAACGCCAACCCTCCCCGCCGTCTGTCACAGGATTGTCTCCTCCAGGCACAGCTCTCAGGAATAAAAGAAGGCAGCTCTTTTATGGTTAGATTCACACCAGTCCTGTTTAGTCCACTTTAATTTAACTCTATTTTGTTTGCCTAAAAGGCTAGCCTGTTGGGCAAGTGTGAATCAATCGAACTCTGATACAGGCAAAAAAAGGGAACTGTGGTTTGCCTCAAAACCTAGGTCTTGACTTGGTTGAAGTGAACTATGGTGCGGGTCGAATGCATATGTGAACGTCAAGCAGACCGGAGACCACTCCAAAAGCAGGAAGCAAGCTGTAGCGTAGGGCATTCTGGGTTAATGCAACCAAAACAAACACTTAGTGCTAGTGGGAGAAATGGTTTGTGTTTTGTTTTTTTAACCAATGACAAAAGGCAAATCCTACCACCGCAAAAATTCAACGCCACTCCATTGTGTTTACGTTTTGTCAAAAAGGATGTTGCTCTCAATGTCTTCTTCAAAGGTTTCCTTATTGTTTCCTTCAGTGGTTCCTGGTGCAGTGCCACCACAGGTGTGGAGAGGAATAGGTTATTCAAAGGGTTTGGATTGTTAGACAGTGTAGTGTGAAAGCAATCCACACCAGCTGAAAATGTAACAAATGTTGCTACTTAGACCCCATTACAACCAAGTTTACTGGACTGTCAGGTTTGAAAACACCCTAAAACAGCTACAAGGGAAAATTAGCACCAGAAACTGCAAACAGAAACCTTTTGTTTCTGTCACAGTCCCTCAGAAAAAACCTGTCCCTGAGACCTTTAGTGTAAATTGTGTCATAGCTTTTGGCTATGTTCAAACATGAACTACGAATACATCTTCTTCTGACATCACAGGATATATACTGATACACTGAGGTAAAATACCAGCAAATTACATCAAAGTAAAATCCATTAATATCACTTTACAAACTATTCTCCCTTTGTTAGAATTATGCAGCTGGTAGCTAAAATAAGGTGCAACCAGAGTCAAGTCTAATCAAGACCAAACAGATTTTCCTTTTTGCACTTGCACTTGATAGAGTGCAAAAATGCCAACAAGTTTCTTTTAACCTGCTATGTACAGCTAGATAAAGTCTCTGGCATCTCATTGAAAAATATCTTAAACTGTTGGAATGGTAAAGCTGGTGAGGTGTTGGAACTGTAACTTCAAACTACTTGCACAACTTGACGCCTTTAACTCGCTCATTCCTGTTCTACGTTGATTGATTTTGGTAGAATCTACCAGACGGAAATTATCACACACACACCACAAAAAAAGAAAAGTTCATTCCAGCTCTACTCTTAATTGTTACTTCTTTGCATAATTTTTTGTCCATGAAGTATGGCATTTCAAATATTTTTGGCTTGTTGCCTTATATCATTATTTCTGTGCTGGTTTTTATTCTCAGAAATGAGATTCATGTCTTGTCTGACTGTAGAAAAATGTGCATGAGATGAATCCTAAGGTAGTCTGTTTCTTGGCACTTAGTCGGGTAATCTGTGCAGTAGACAATCCTAATCCTTTTTAGTAATGCACCATTTGTTGGTTCCAGTTCAAGTAGGCCAGAAAGTAGTTATAAGACGTAGCTTGAAAAAATAGATCTGACAAGTTGAAGACAGAGATTACACAAGTCGTTAGTTGTTACTTTATGAGCTAATCAAAGTCAAATTTTGGAAAATCTGATTCAAATATTCCCAACATTATTCATAGAAAAATAGAAACAGAACCACAAATGCTTTTAATTACTTTTTCTAAGCTGCTTTCATTAGCGAAGCGCAGCGAAGAGAAGGGAATGATTAGTTGACCTCAGTCATGAGTCAGATTCACCTCGTAGCTCCACAGATTCACACTCTGACGTCTGCTCTCATCCACTCGGCTGTTCATTCAGTCTGAAGGTGAACGCCACGCATCGGCCTCCAGCTGCGAACTCCCCCGCCCTGCTAGGGTCCTATTCTGGATCCTGGAGTCTGTGAAGATGCCAATCCCATGGAAGCTCCAGAGCAACCAGTAGTTTGTTATGAAGAGTTAATTTAATGCTCAGCAGGAATTTGGCACCAAAGGGTCTGACTCCAGTTCTGTTTTTTCAGGACTGGAGTGGTTCCAGTGAGGACTATGAAAGGCCATGTCCTGATTGAATTAAATTAAAGATGTGTGTTTTCTGGCTGTAACGTTGGGTTACTCTAAGAGACAGAGTAGCTTATGATGCCACTGTTACAACCTAGTCACTTCGGCTCTGGTCCGCCTAAAACCTAGCTCTCGGTTTGGTTGAAGAACCTAGGTCTCTGGCGCGGTTCAAATGCCAAGCGGACCACTCGGCACTGCAAAAGCACTAAGTGGACTACAGCGTAGGGCATTCTGGGTAAATACAACCAAGACAAATGCAAGAGTCTAACTCTACCAGGAGAAATGGCTCATGGTCTTTTGACAAAGACAAAAGAGAAATTCTACAACTACTAAAATCTCACGCCACTCTATTTCTGCTTACTTTTTGAAAAGGAGGAAATGAGATCAGTGTCTTCTTCAGTAGTTTTTGAGTTGCTTCCTTCAGTGGTTCTTGGTGCAGCGCCACCACAGGTGAGGGGGTGAACAGGTTTTTCCAAAGGTTGGTTGGTTTGACACAGTGCAGTGTAAAACCAAAAGGCAGCAGATGAAAATTTAACAAATGTTTCCATTTTGGCCCCCAATCCAACCGAGTCTGCCGGACCATTAAGTGTGAAAACAAGCCTAAATTTAATATTCAGACAAACTAAAGGGATAAACGAATGTGACCCAATTTAAATATTATCTTCAGGCACTTTCTTACAAACCTTTTGCAAAGCTTAAATGTGTTCCTATTTATTCAGATGAAAAATGCAAATATAACAGTTTGATTTGAACACTTTTCCCCATCTTTACTTAACCACCTTTTTACATTATAAGCACACACTGAGCAGTTTTCTGTCTTACTCAAACACAAACAAAGGAATAACTTTGAAAGACCTCCAGAAGCTGTACCAGAGACACATTTAAAACATACCAAAGTTTGACTCTTTGGCAGCCAAATAATTTGTAAGTAAAGGTGGTTTGAAATATTTTTACAGAGCTGTAGAGAAACTGTTTTGGCAACAGCGTATTAGGAAGTGTTTCTGTTGTTTCTAGGAGTTTATGAGATCCCTGGTGTGACCTAATAGTTGGCCCAAAGAGCTCTGATACCACTGAATGTGGATTTCCTGTAACACTATGTTTTCATAAAAGTGGGGAGAGGGGGATCTAACTCCACTCACATAAAAATGACAAATGATCTAGGGCTAATTAATTTCCTAGTTGCTGTTTTTGAGAACATGTGCTATGCACATCCAGAGCGAACAGGATGTGCATCAGTCATTTCCCAGAAGTCGATGGTTTTATGAACGTTTGCATTTATGGTGGTTGGACTTATGAGAGTTACAGCTTTGCTCAACTTTCAGACAAAACAGGTTCAGTCTCCTGAAGACAGATTTGTTTTTTCATGGGGTGGTTAATAAATCGTCCTCGTGAATTTAAGCTGCTGTTTTGGGTCAAATGTCAAGACGCCACTATGACGTATAGAAGCTGGATTAATGTACATCTTATATTAGTTCTCAAGTGCCGAGAACAAACAAAAATACTCCATTCAATATATATTCCTGCAGCTTTTTATAACTAGTACCACCTCAGGAAATACCAATGTTTTCAGTTTGGTCATCAAACAAAACAAAAGCAATGCATACGAATGGGAGGATGTGGTTAAGTTGTTACATGTTTAATCTCAAATTGAAATGTCCAAGTTTGAAGTTGGAACAATTAACTCAAACTTATTAGTAGTTGAAATTCCAAGTGGAAAAATGAGAGCTTTCAAACTAATTCTGACCTCAAATTCCAATATGGCTGACCTACATTAGAAGTTACTGATAGCTGGAATCACAAATATTTTTGTACTTTAAAAGATTTGTATCTCTTGGGTTGTGCTGTGGTGGTGCCGGGGTTAAGCACAACCCACATATGGAGGCCTTAACCCTCAACGTAGCTGTCGCAGGTTCGATTCCCGGCCTTGGCGACCCTTGCTGCATGTCTTCCCCCTTCTCTCATTACCCACTTTCCTGTCATTTAACTATCATATAAAGGCCACTAGAGCCAAAAAAAAATTTTTTAAAAATGTGTATCTCATCCAATTTTTTACACTCACAGAAAATATTGTCCAACTCCTGTAACAGCATGTTGCTAATTTTTTTTAATAGTACAGAATGCATAGAAATAGCTTATTAGCATACAATGCTAATAGATTTTAGCCTGATCGCTGAGCATGAAAATAGGGGAAGTTTATAAATTTGTCAACTGGAAACTGAAACATATTTAGTTTGGTTCTCATGGTGCGTTCACAGCAAACACTTTTTGAGCGTCAGGCACGTCTATTTTACATTCATAGTCTATGTGGAGGTGCGTTTCAGAGCTTCTAGTGCAGTGTGATTGAAACATTTTGAGCATTTGATGCGTCCAAAGCGTCCAGCGGAAAACAACGGGTAGAGCTGACCCATCTGACGTGCACTCGACGAGCCTCCACATAGACTTTGAATGTAAACCAGAAAGGCGAAGCGCTATGTGTAGAGCAAAAATGTAAAGCATCTGCATTCAGAGTGCACACCTGTCAAACTTGAAGCGCTGGATGCATTTTTGATGCGCGTAACGCGTTTTGGTGTGAACGCATCATAAGTCCTCACCAACACTTCCTGGTTCACTGTCATCCGCTTTAGTTCCACATAGGGAGATAAACAAATCTTCTTTACCGAACTTCTCATTTGTTTAATTTCCATCCATCCATCCATCCATCCATCCATCCATCCATCCATCCATCCATCCATCCATCCATCCATCCATCCATCCATCCATCCATCCATCCATCCATCCATCCATCCATCCATCCATCCATCCATCCATCCATCCATCCATCTTCTTCCGCTTATCCGGGGTCGGGTCGCAGGGGCAGCAGCTTTAGAAGGGAGGCCACCCTGCCACCCTGCGGAGGAAGCCCATTTCGGCCGCTTGTACCCGTGATCTCGTTCTTTCAGTCATGACCCAAAGCTCATGACCATAGATGAGGGTGGGAACGTAGATCGACCGGTAAATCGAGAGCTTCGCTTTCTGACTCAGCTCTCTTTTCACCATGACGGACCGGTACAGCGCCCACTTCACGGCAGATGCTAATTTAATTTCTAAGAAGCAAAAATCAATCTGCTTGAATAAATATATCACAGTTAATCCTTCCTAATTTTCTTTCCAAATGGGGTTGTGAAAGACGAGAATGAGAAACCATAGTTAGGAACAGAAGTGAAACTTGTTACTTATTACTGATTAGAACCAGGCCTATATATATATATATAGGCCATGCTACATCCATCAACATCCATCCATATAACCTGAGTGAAAACAACATCACTGGATTTCCACTCCAGCCAAAGTTGCCATAGAAACTTCAGTCAGTTTGGCCCTTTCTCTTGAATCTTGTCCTGACATCAACCAGCTAAATCTACTCCATCATATTTGACCAACCCCTTACTTTTAAACAGGTGCAATCACAGCGTTGGAATCTCTTATTTAAAGTGAATTCACGTGGAACAAACATCTGGTTGGGATGCATTTCTCTCCTGGTATGTCTTTGTACTGGGTAATTAACAGAGGTTTGTTCAAACACCACCCAATAGCAGCTCCGCCTGCACTCTGTTTTCCTTGGAAGTCAAGAATCAGCTGTGGGAATGACATCACGAGGATTTGATCATCGTCACGCTCACCAACAACACTGCCTTATATTTTACACGCACAAGGTTTTGATATTCTTACATGTATTCTTGACTTTCAAAGAGCAAAGGAGCATCTGCACTGAAAAGAGCTCGACAAAATGAGCGTAAATGATAATAAATATATGATTACTTTCAAGATAATCAGTACTCATTTGTAAATCAGCTGTTTTGAATTTCTGGGCCTGGATTTATGAGCTTCATTTGACTTTACAAGTTGGGAATCAGATTTTAGGTCTGATTTCAGTGGGAAAACACAGTTTGTAGCTGTAGATTTTAAAAATGGCTTCAATGCAGAGCGATCTGAAGTCAGTGCACTAGAGACAATTAGTGTATATTGTAATCAATGGAAAAGTATGGCAGCCTTCTTTCAGCTGTTTGGTAGCAGTAACTGAATCTTTAGGTTCTTGGTGAAGTGATTCGATTACCGTTCAGAAGAATCCGTTTCCCTTCTAGACCTGTACGTCTGTCCTTCGCTGCTCTCGCTTGGGGCATAAGAGCAACGTAAGATTCTGTGGAAATGACTTTCCATGCCTCACATGTTAGTAATTTTAATGTCTCTTTGTTTTGGTTTTATGCGTGTGGTTTGGCATTTTGGTGAAAATCTTTGACATTTTCTCTTTGCATGTGATTTTTACCATAAACCCTCCTGTTGACGCACTTTGCGCACTTCAAAGTTCCGGCGTCTGCATGCCTCTAGATTTAGTCATAAAATAGCTTCAAGAGAATCATGTTTTGATGTTTGTTACTGGAGTCACAATTGTCCACATCTCAGTGTTTTGAAAAATGCTTTTTTTTCCTACTCTTTGATTCGTACAGAGGGTCTGGCCCTCTCGGCTATTGGGAAACGATTGCTTCCTGGAGGCGTGGACTCTGTTTAAGTTTTAAGTTTTACTCATTCGCTAACGTTTGGCCTTGTTCGACGCTATTAAGCTTTCCGGAAATGACCTGTGCCGTCTCCGCGACCAAGAGAAAAGTGTCGAGCTGAACGTTGATGTTAATTCAATATTTGGACCGACACGGACTGAACGGTTTCCTTCACTTCCTCCACTACCATTTCTAAAAACACAGGCAGACTACTATTCTTAAACAGCGCAGAAAATCGACTTCATAGTTCACAGGTACTTCTGTTTGCTGATTGGCCCGGTAGAAAATATACTGGAAAAATCCACTTTTTCTGGTAGAAAGTCAAAACGGAGAAGTGAAGGGAGATTTGAACCAAGTGGCATAGCGTAGAAAGGCCAGGCTATCGTATTTTGATTTTGACTGGACTGTTATACAATCACTAGTTTTGACAGATTTGATATTGTCCTGTTCCTTTTGTTTTAATTGATAAAGATAGATCTCCAGATGAAAGACATTTACTCACCAGTTTTAATGCACATCTCTGTCTTTCCTCATTTCCTGTTTTAGTTGGAATGGTATCTAACAGGACTCGTGTAGTTTCCATTTGCATTCATCGACGTGCAAATAGAGGACCTCCTATAGCCGTACATTCAGAGGAACAGCAGAAAACTCCTCCTGGGACCAGAGAGAACGAGAGGAGTGAGAGTGGGGAGGGAATTGGGACTTCCTGTGTACATCGACACGCTGACTCTCTGTAAATCACCTCCGAGCAGACCGAACTCCAGGGAGATATGTTGTTTTTTTGAATCCCATTTAGTCTATTTCAGAGTAATATGAACATAAAGATTTATTTTAATCAATTCTCCATTTCTAGCTGCTGCACAGAAACACATGTCAGGAGTTCACCCTAATGAAATCTCATCTGTCTGTACACTTTAAGAGTTTAATTCATTTTTTTAACCATTTATTTTCTGTAACTCTGCAGCAGGCAACAGGTTTTCCTTTCCTAAAACCCTCTTTTGATCCAAGGTTTCTCTGGGTTACACTACTGTATTTTATTGCACCAGCTTACTTTTAAGACTGGAGATCCGACGTAGGAGGGAAAATGATTCTTATTGCGTCCAGTTGGATTTAAGACAGTCACTATTTAAAGACAGCCGAACCCATAAAACATCTCCACATGCAAAGACGAAGAAAATTAGATTTTAAAAATGTAGGAGGTGTTGCTGCCTTGCTTCTAAGATCCAATTCACACCAGAAGAAGAACGTGTGAGCAGGATGAAGAATTAACGCAAGATGTTTGCCAGATTCAGATTTGACGTGTTCAGGTTGCCAGATAACCACACTGGTAAAAACTGAAAGATGGCCGTTATTATTTAATCCTCAATTACTACTGTCATTGTCATCTTTTAAGTAATATGTGTGAAAAGAGAAAGGAAAGGTTAAATATGTCCATGCTACAAAAAATGTTTTACTTTGTGTCTTGCTTTGAATTTCTGTCCACATTTACCATTTTTTTTCTGTCAGAGTGAATTACTAGTGTGGCAAACACTTCATCACAGTCGCTCATTAAAATAGTGTTCTCACACATTTAGTGCAGAAGAAACAGCAAGCCTGCAATATGTGAAAATAATAATTTTAGTAAATGTGATCAATTCTGTCTGGAAACCCCTGCTAAAATAAAACGTGAGTGAGAAAGGCATTGGCTGGTTAGTATTAAAACATACCAGTTTTTAAAAGACTGTTATAATAATTGGATAGCAAAAGGAGCTCAATAAACGACAATATTTTTTACTGAAATTGAACCAGGTGAAGCTTAAACTATGCCACCTGAGGAGTTCTGGCTATAGAAAACATTTACAGGCAAAGGTTTTTCTTCTATTTTAAATGCAAAATGTGTGCGTTTTGTACCATTTTGGCCTAATTACTGTTCTGAGTATGTTGTTCTTTCAGCAATTGGCCGTTTTTAAGTCTCCAGTTAACTATTAATCAATTGCTAAATCAGTTTATTAGTTTATTTATTTTTTTCATTTTGTTTTTGTCAAATTAGTGTTTTGAGGATTTTTAACACATACAGAGCATTTTGAAAGATGTGATAGTTGTATAATTTAAACGAGACAGTAGTTTAAATGAAACATGAAGAAAATGTTATTGCCTTGTGTGCATACAAGCAGAAATCTGAAAACCTTTATCTGACTTTTACTTAACTTAGAAAGGTTCATCGAATGAAATGCTGTTGACTTAGGCATTTTTAGCTTGGTGGTGGGATTTCTTAGTTCCCGTCTCTGACCAGCTTGTTCTAATAGTTTTGTAATCTTCCACTTAAGGCCCTTGTAATGGCAGCATAAAAAACAACATAAAAAAGTACACATAAATAGTAATAATAATTTTAAAAATGCTAAAAACAACTTTAGTATCTTGACAACAGCCAGAGACGCTCATCCTCTTTCTGTGTCGCAGGGGAAAATGAAGTCATTGATTGGATCAGTTAAATCAAGAAGGAGACAAAATGGAAGGTAAAAAAAAAAAAAACGGGAAAGAGGATCTGGCATTGGGTTTTGCCAGATCCACCACACGGATCAGTTTCCGAGGCATCAGGAGTCCTATCTTCAACATGTGTAAACCAATCCCTCTCCTCTGACCCGGTCCTGCAACCCTACCCACAGACACCAGGTCCATCTATCAACACACATCCTCGCACTCCTGCGTTTCTGCCTGAAATTCTCCTTTTTGGTTCAGTGTGTTTACTGCTTCCCACTCTGAAATGGAACAAAACAAACAACAACGAAAAAAAAAAACACTCAACCGTAAATTGTAGGGTTTGTGCTTGAGTGTTGTTAGCATTAAACTGTTTTTAAGACCAACATCGAGCATGAGGTTTGTGGTCAGACAGTGTAGGCCTTCAGCATGATGTGCTGCATAATTCTCTGTCTTAAAGGCCATTCGGAAAACTTTTCCAAGAAATTATAGGAAGCTTTCTGTTCCAAGACCGTCAGATTCCAAGATCCTTTTTATTACATCCTTTTCCATTGGCAATAAATGTAATTTAATCTGATATAGGTTTGTTTTTCTTGCCCCCCACCCTCTAATTAAAATTAAAGCTCTAATCACCAGTTAGTTTAGAAAACTAACAAGTTCATTTAGGGAGCAAAAGACATGAATATGATTTTTTTTTTTTAAATCCAACACTCCATCAGTGAACACGACTCCAGCTCTGCTCCTGAAGGCAGCAGCTATAATCCAGTGGCAAATTGAAAGACGTCACACTCAGATCTGGCTTCCAAATGTGAAAATCACACGCATAAGATGGCCACTTAGAAGTTTCTCTCTGATGAGCTGCAGACCTGGTGGCTTTCCCGCCACGCAGCTGCCGTTTGACGCAGGAAGTTGAGGGTTTGGAACCACAACGCTGACGTAGGACCGGCTAGCTTCATGTGGAGCTCCTCTCCTCTGAAATCCGCTTTAATTGGAGGTATTTCAAGCTAATTATAGATGGTTACAACACCTTTGAAGTTGGGATCCTCGGGTCTCTTTGTAGTAGTTTACAAACCTTTTTATCGATATATCCTCTTACTAATTTAAGCCAAACATTCTTGCACTTGCAAACCATGGAAATGGGAGAAGTCAGATCCATTTAGTGTTTGGTCATTTAGTGTTTGCTTGTGATAGTGCTACATCAAAGGTTGTGGGAAGTTTAACCACAGTGTGATGTTGATATTGGCCCAGATGTTCTCCTTGGTGCATCCCTAAACATGAGATGCAGCGATGCATAAGATCAGTGCATCCTATGTACCGATAAAACTGGGGGAAACCAGTTTTATTTCTGGTTGAATAAAACTTTTTGATGCTATAACAATGTTTATCCCAGAAAACTTGCCAAGTCCGTTGGTTTTGTGCGAGGGCAGTTATTCATCCAGTGGCCTGTTGGGTTTCTGAGTTACATTTTTTTTATAGTTGACAGGAAATTTGAAAATATCACTTGATAATTATGTGTTATTGAAAGATTGGAAGATTAATACCTGAACACCAACTATAAAATCTTTAAAAAATGCAAACATTTCAAAAAGACTTGAACAAATAAGCAATGCTTAGCCTGGTGGGGGCACAAGTAAAGCCTGGTGGCCCGCCAGGCTTATAATACACACAAGATTTTATTTTAAATCATATAATGGTACAGAGAGATTGCTTTCTGTCACTGGAATTCAACAAATAATGACCTGCGAGTTCTTGCACAAAGACATTTACTCAATTTAAACAAAAAAAGAAAAGAAAAACAGTGATTTTATCGTTGCAGTGATGATTTATTACTTTTTTTTTCTCTCCCAAAGACTTGTTTCTTGGTGTTGTGAGGTTAAACACATGGCTTTTTATCCCCACTAAGCAGCCTCAGTCATTGCACTTTACAAGTGGGACATGGTTCAAGTGGATTGGGAGTTTGAAAAAGGGAGCTTTTGTTAGAGGTGAGGTCTGCTGGATTCTTAGCAGCGGGTGGTTCTGTGGAGAAGCTGAGTTGCTCCTTTACGTTACATTGGACCTTTTCATGATCGGTCCAGCCTCTGAATGTGTTCACTGTAATGAATTTTAAGTCCTTTGACTTGGTGTAGAGACAAAAGTTCAAAGGTTGCCTTAAAACTCGGAGTAAAGTCAACTTTGAGACCCGAGTTAAATCAACATTGACATGCTTAAAAACAGGACAGTTTACAACTGTAGGCTAAAAATGGAAAGACTCATGAACTCGCACTCTCTTTAAAAAAAAAAAAAAAACTAACAAGTGGAGTTAAAGAAATTAAATAAGAGCAAATAGCAAAAGGGAGCTGTCATTTATTTTACAGTTAGGACATAAAAACTGACAGCTTATGACATTTTCATTTTTCCTACACGTCTTGGAAATCCTTACAGTTATTTTTTATTTTACTTACCTAATGTTATTTTCTTTTCTTTATGTCCTTTTTGTGCATTTCTGACATTTTATTTCAACAAAATCTTCTTGGCCATTTCATACTTTTGTGGTTTTGTTCTTTTTGTAATTGTTCGTCCATCAAAAGAAACGCCACGGACAACTAGTACTAACTAGATGTCAGCTCACATTTTGCTCTAACAAAATGTGGTTTTGTGACCAACGGATCATAATCCTATCAGGAGGTCGCTTTAGGTAAAACTGGTCTGATTAAGGGTTACAGTAATGAGAATCAGTCGTCAAAATACAATGTAGTATTAACTCCTAATAACTTCCTTCAATATATAGACAACAGACATATACTTTCTTTTCATAAAAGTGAAACAAGCCTCTTATAGAACTCTGTTTTTTCTTAGTTTTGAGACCTAAATGAATACAGTTCATATTGACTCATGTATGTTTTACGACTCCAGACAAATTGTACTTAGTTTAAGAGCAAAAAGGACAGTTTTTGCTCTTAAAAGTAAGGTTTGTCTTCAAATCACCACATTTTTCTTGGTATGACCATTATAAATATAATGTTTTTACCATCCCAGTGAAAACGGGTTTTAAACTAACAGCAGACAGAAAACATCACATGATGTGATCGAGAACCGTAAAAGCGACTTCTCGATCACAATACCTCATTAGTTGTGTCATAAATCTGTTAGCGAGACGGAAAAAGAAAAGAGAAAAAATAAAGCCAGCTTGATTCATTTGTGTATTTTAATATTAACCCTAATGCTGACGAGGGGAGACGTTTTTACTACCAGAACCTGGCAGAACTGCCATGAGATAATTTCTGAAAGATTTATTTATTATTCACTAAAGCAGCTGTCAAAACGATAAATCCAAACTTCTGTAAGAGGACTGTAGACATGTTGAGTCATGCTAAAACCTTGATTTCCATGCTGTCAGACCTGGTATTGACACACGCTTACATCTGCTTTCCCAATCTGAATTTATGAGTTTCGCCTGAACTTCTAGAGCTCTGATGTCCGGACAAATGTTTATAATTGGGTCAGAGAAGACTGTGTGTTTTGAAAGTCTTATTAGAAATATCTGAACAGGAATGGGCCGCGCTGTCCTCTGTTTCCATCTCTCCCTTTTTTTCCATTACACTTTGTGCTGTGATTGCATTCAGTTCGCCCAGATTCACATCAGCGAAACACACGTTTGCTTCCAAGGACACACGAACCTCCAGGTAAACTGTTTGCAGATCCATAATCAGAACCGCTCGGTAGAGAACAGTTTCGCATCCTGTTCTGTCCCCTTGTCTCCTAAAAGAGAGTTGTGGGAAGCGGAGGAAGTGTGGCGGGAGGGGAGGAGGCCTGGGAATATGACGTCCTCGACTTCAGTTTGTGTAGCAAAAAAAAAAACAAAAAAAAAACCTAAAATTAAAGCCCCTCTCTTCTAATCAACGGCTCGTAATAGCTGGAACAAAACCAGCACTCATGGGACGTGGACATGAAAAGAGTGCAGAGGAGGGACGAGGTAGACTTTCTGTTTTTTGGAAAGCGGCTGCCGCGAGCGTTTGAAGAGATTTCTGCGGCGAGGCAGCCGGGGAGCTTCAGAACCCCGCGTCATCACGACTTGGCGCCGGTGACATGAAAGGTGCGAGATGCCTTAAAGCCGCAGTGTTTTGAGGATGTGGTGAAAGCCAGCAATACCGGGATGATTAGATATCTGCTGGGCCTTATTCAAAAAGGGGCTCTGACAGAGATCACAGCAGCCACAGGTCTGGAGATGAACTTGTTTTTTCCTCCTTCAGGTTTCTGTTTTACACAGCCGTCATCCGCCCTCAGCTTAGATTGTGCTAAATAATGCCAAATTTCACCTCAGCTTGCAAAACTTCATTAACTCTTTGAGTGATGTGTTCAGGTTGCTTTCACACTTGATGCTCTCATAGTCTCGGTTCGACTGGGAACCAAAATTACAACATTAGTGACATTTGCAGCCGGCGTGGACCAAACTACTGAAAAACCTGTTAGCCCTCCTCAGCTGCAGTGGCGCTGCAGCAAGAACCGCTGAAGAAAACAACACGAAAACCTTTGAAGAAGACACAAAACGTAAGCAAAAATGGAGTAACATCAGATATTAGTGGTTGTAGGATTTCTCTTTTACTGTGGTTAAAGACCACCAGCCATTTCTCCCGATAACACTAATTAGCTAGTGTTTGTTTTGGTTATATTCACCCAGAACGCCTGCAGTCCACGTCCTGATTTTGGAGCAGTTCTGCATCCACCAGAGTTCACTTCAGCCGAACCCAGACCTATGTTTTTAGGAGGACCAGAGTTCACCTTTTTTGCTCCACATCAGAGTTTCCAAACGAACCAGACTTTCTAGAAAAACCGACTACAGTTTGATTGAAGCGGATTAAAACAGGGTTGGTGTGTAAGTGAATTTGTCACCATCGAGTTTCTACAGATGTTCAGGAGACACCTGGACATACTTTTACTGCCATCGCTCAAGTTCTGCGGGTTAAAAAATGTCAATGAAGCTACGTGGGGGATTTCGGATCCAATCTGGGACTAAAATCCAGCCTTCATGCCTTTTTAATATCCTATAGAATATGCACAAAACATAACTTTAAGGCTTGAAGAAAGCAGCTCAAAACCGTCTCTATATTTAGAGATCACATCCTTTGTTTTGTTGTGTTTGCAGAGCAGCGGGTCCGTTTCATTCTGAACCACTCTGCATGTCTTGAAGGCCAGACTCATATCATCACCCCTGAGCTTCTTCCTAGTATCCGTAATTATTTATTGATTTTCTGACCCACTTTAACACGAGGATACTCTTACCGCTTTCCAGTAATGAAGACCACAATCATGTTGGAGACTCTTAATTCTTTGTCATCCAGCTGTTGCTCTTGTCCTTGTTTGCTGATGGCTGTTTCTTTCAAACATGTTATGAAAATTAAAATGTTGTGAAAATTAAAATTAAAAGATCATTTTTGGCATCTGCATGTTGAAATATAAAAAATAAAAAAAAAAATTCCCTTCTCACCCTCCGCGGGTGGTCTGTTTCATCCTCTTAGCTCGGGTCCTCTACCAGAGGCCTGGGAGCTTGAGGGTTCTGCGCAGTATCTTGGCTGTGCCTAGAACTGCACATTTCTGGACTGAGATGTCTGATGTTGTTCCTGGGATCTGTTTGAGCCACTGCTCCAGTTTGGGGGTGACTGCCCCGAGGGCCCCGATGACCACAGGCACCACTGTGGTCTTCACCTTCCAGGTCTTTTCCAGTTCCTCCCTGAGGCCCTGGTATTTCTCCAATTTCTCATGCTCCTTTTTCCTGATGTTGTAATCACTTGGTATTGCTACATCCACCACAACGGCTTTCCTCTGTTCTTTATCCACCACCACAATGTCCGGTTGGTTCGCCATTACCATCTTGACAAGATGGTAATGGCGAGATGGTAAATATATATATATATATATACACACATCCTCCTGCTCTGCTAGTTATTTTGGTAATGGAACCGAAACGCACAGAATTGCGCAACACCTTGTTGAAACAATAATCACTGATATTATTATTGTTGTTGGGTCATTAATTTGAAAACGTTTTGTTGACTTTTTGTTGTTGTTGTTCTTTAATAAAATTATGAAAGTTTTGATAAGGAGTCAGAGGATGACGTGCTGGTCTCAGCGTCCTGGTGGAGTTAAGCTATTTATTAACTGATTAAGTCGTGTTTTGGATTGTTCTTGAAAGACTAATCAGTCACGGCTGATTAGTGGGAGCACTCACGGCTGCACAGTGAACCCACTGATTTTTAGCAGACAGCCGCCCCACTCTCTTGCAGGTACTGCGTACCCCCGCTAAATCTTTTAGGGGTACGCAGGACCCTGCCGTACCCCCTTACTTTCACCCCTGTATATATATAATATATATATATATATATATATATATATATATAATTTTTATATTTTTTTATTTTGTCAAAGATTTAACAGGTTTGGGATCTTTCTGTTTATATTATCACACTTTCCGGTTCTATAACCTTGCAGTGTGATAATACTCACCACACACCATAATATGTTTCTTTCTCCAAAGTTTGCTCCATCCTGATGTTTTAGTGGACGATCATGTGCTATACCAGAAAACTTTAGTTCCAAAGTTGTAAAATAGTTGACATGAAAAGTTTTTGCTGGACTTTGTTTTCTAGACAAGTATCTTTGACTGGGTTTCGATAACTTTATTACAGCCAGCAAAAAGCCGGCGTAAAGTAATCAAATGTGGTTTAAAGGAGCAGCATATATATTTTTTCAGACCTTTTGTAGCACAATCAAATAACTATCTTGCCTTCAGTTGTTATGAAAATGCTCTACATAAAAAAATAAATAAATAAATTTGACTTCACGTCATATCAGACACCTTGACACGAAACTAATGTTACATCTTCAGCAAGTCCAGATTTAAAAATTAAGAGATGGCTCGCTGTAGGAAGGCAAAATGAAATATTTTGAAAGCTCTTAGAGAAATCAGAATCAGCTAAAGTGGTGTGTGAAGCCGGTGAGCCCCTCTGCGCTCTCTGAACTCATTTCGTCCCGTTTCAAGACAAATCAACATGAAAGAATGCGCTGCGCAGAATTTCAATCAATCCAAGAAAAAGAAAAAACTGGATAGTGTTTTGAGTGCAGTGTTTGTTTTATGCGCTAAAACAGGCCGTAGTCAGACATGTTTGCAGGTTGGCTTGGCGATGCGGTAAACAGAGGCGCAGCTGCTGCTTCCTCGCCAGCATGAATCAAGGTGTTTCCTCATGTCCGTTGCATTAAGTGCCGTGGGTTTGTCAGGTGTCGAGCTCTCACTCTTTCTCTCTCTCTCTCTCTCTCTCTCTCTTTCTCTGTCTCTGCTGGAGTGGCAGGTGTCACCTGTGCTGGGTTGCGTTGAGATTTATGAGGTCGCTCTGTGTGCTGTCAGCAGCTTGCTGCTACAGTCTGTGACCTCAGGCTGCAAAGTCAGCCTCTCTCTGAGCTCCCCGGCTCGATTGTTGCAGCGCTGTGTGTCTCTGTAGCTTAGCAGCAGTTGGCAAGCGGCCACGCCGGGCTTTAGTGTCATGCAGAGCTGTGCAGACACACACTCTTCAGAAACTGCACGCACACACACACGCACGCACGCATGCACACACACACATATAACACGAGTGAATAGCAGACAATAGCTGTAAAGAAAAAGTTGTGTTTTTTTTCCCCAAAATGCAATTTCTTTAGATTCCTTTAACCCTGTATTGTAGGTTGTTTAAAAGATTACTTATTTTTATAATAGTAATTGCATTTTTATTGCAGTTATTTTAGTAATTAATCAATTCATCATTTATTCTGACGATTAATCAATTATTGGCTTAAAAAAATTGGCACATTCTACACATTTTTCATTTAACCACTTAGTCCAAAATATAAAACAAAAATGCAAATAAATGCAACTAATTCAATTCCTTTTTTTAAGTAAGAAAATAAACATTTTATTGCCTAAAACGCAGTATTGTACAGAACCAGATGAAGCTAAAACCGACACTTATGACTTTATCATAAACAATTTATATATTTTTTGTATAGTTTTATAATACTGCTCTGAATTAGTTTTTTTCGCCAGATAACCTTTTTTGAGTCTAGACTCCACTTACTAAATTAGTGACGATTGTTAAAAAAAAAAAAAAAAGCAATTATTCACGATTGATTTGATTAATCGTTTCAGCCATCATTTTTTATTGTACTTCTCAGTAAACTCTTATCTTCAGTCTTGGTCCAGATGTGTGTTAGCTTTAGGAATCCCTTTTTGCTTGGACATGGATCCATGCTAGCTAATTTCTCTCTTAAGGTTTTACGTACTTATTTCCAGTCTTGTGGAATCTAAAATTAAAGACCGCCCAGAAATTCATTTTGCGTTTGATAGCAATCTAAACATCTCCTCCGTTTGATTTATTTGGTCATTGTGTGTTTAAGCGTTGGACAGAGATGAACAAGAATAGATGTGGGGTATTTGACAGGGTGCAAATGCACCAGATTTAGCCAACGGGCTGTTTTTCATCCGCAGTCCCTGGAGCAGGAGAAACTGAGCACATCTTATCCTGAAACCTTCCAGAGATGTTCAGGACACAGTTATTTCTTTTTCTCCACATCTTCTAAAGATTACTTTTAGGAAATCAGCAGCGCACCAAACGTTCTGCTGAAGGCGTTGTTCTCCTGACCTTTAAGGTGCTTTCCTCCCTCTCGTTAGTATTGTGCATACGTTCACTGACATTAAGCGCATCAATGTAGCCTGCTGTTGCAGATTCTCTGCATTCCCCCCAACCCCTCCCAAAAAAAACAGTGGGCAGAAATGGCTGCAAAATGTAAAAGGGTAAGTATATGTTTTTTTTGTTTTTGTTTTTGTTTTTTTACTGTTTCCTCAAAATTGACAACCCAAAGAAAAAAAGCCTGTAATCCTTAACAAAAACATAGACTAAACTCTTGCTACAGGACTCTCAGCAGCCGGGTCTATTAATCTTTTCCCCTACACTGTCTGGATCCATACTCAAGCGATCAATTCCTGGCAAGTCCAGCAACTAGTTCTATTCATACCCCTACATACTTATACACGCACGAAGCACAGTTCGCTATGTTTGTGTGGATCCTCTGATATCTTTGTTGGAGTTTTGTGGCATTAACCCGTTTTTCGCCAGGGCAGCAGTTCAGGTGTTTCCTCCCTCCCCCAACCATCTGCTGAAATCAAGCTTGTTAAGACGCTGCTGCTGAAGAGCTGCTGACAATTTAAATGTGTGAAACAATGGCGTTATCTCCGTGTTGCTACTAATTGTTTCACCTCCACCCTTGTTCTGAGAGGAGAACGGCTCGTTGCTCCTTTGTCAAATGCGGGGTTTAAAAATAGATCAGAAGTGAAACGAGCGTTAAAACTCTTGTGTTACCGCTTCACAGGAGCTGCGGTGAGACTGGGAGACAGTTTGTGAAGGAGTGTACCTTCATGTCTGCACTGATTTCAAAATAATGTTCAAATGTCACCGAATTGTCAACTATGACACACAGAGAGCGAGAGAGAAAAATGGCTTCCTTGAACCAATTCAAGTCGGTTCAGTGTATTTGAATAGCTCAATTCATAATTTGACAAACAGATACAATTTACATGCAGAAACATCAGTTCAATCCAGTCATTTATTAAACTGATTTAAATTAAACTACATACATTAGGATTTTAGCGTGGTTATAATGCAGTGTAGTCAAAATCAATTAAAAAAAAAAATTCATCTAAGGAAGATTAATTAATCTTTCATATTTAGTAAGCATGCGGCGACAGTGAAAAGGAACAACTTCCATTTTAACAGGAAGAGAACATTTTGATCGGTTTGTCCAGCTACAAAACAGGTGGAGTTGGAATGAGAGGACAAAGTAGGAATTCATTAATGGTATGAATTCGTACATCACTCAGTACTGGACCATCGTTTCTTGCTCGACACAAGGGCAGGAAAAATTAATCGCGATGACTCATTTATGGAAACGATCAACTAATTTAGTAATCGATTCCGGAAAACAAACACTGAATAGAAATGAATGAAACTTCTATTAGAGCGACAATAATTTTCATATCTTTTAACATTAAAGCTGCAGCAGAACCAGACAAACATGGAAACCATATAAGCTTTTGGCACTTTTATTAAAAACATAAAATCAAGAAATCACATTTACGTTTCATTTCCACATCTCGTCATCTTCAGGTACTAAAGCGATATCGTTGAAATCACATGTGGAGTGTTTTGTCTGCTTTCTGTCATAATAATGTTTTGTTCAGATCTTAATCCGCAGAACCTTCACCAAGACATCAGTAGGATTTTTACTCAACATGAAATGTTTGTATTTACGTATAAAAAGTCCTCTAACTAGCCGTTAGCATTAGGAATCTTGAAATGGAAAATGTAGCATCAATTTAGTGTTTCGCCGCTCTGGATCCTCTAAGCGCACCTTTTCTGAGTAAATCTCTGTAATACGTTCCATCCTTCAGAGACATTTTAGCAGCACAAGATCAAGTGAAACTTTTCTCCTGAGATTGGTCAACCAAGCAACAGAGCAGTCGCTAATGTCAACACGATGTTGCTTCCTGTGTGAGTGTGGGAACGTTGCAGGTTTACAGCACAAAGTGCTGATGTTCTGAAAGTGAACCACTGAACACTTTCTAAATGTCCCCTTTAAACCAGTGCTTTGTTTTTTTTAGTGGGGTTTTGTGGTGTATATATTAGCAACCAGGGTGTTACACGGACACTTTCTCTCATTTTTTCTTATTCTAAAGCAACAACAAAAAAAATTGAAGGCAAGTCAATTGATGCTATTTTGTGTCTTTTTCTGCTCAGTTTGGGTTTTTCAGACTTGTTGGACAGTTCAGCAAAGAATGTGCGTGTTCGATTTTTTAATGTCTTTTGTGGGATTAGTGAATAACAATAATTTAAAAAAACTACTTACAGAGCCACTGTAAATAACGAAGCAAGTGCAAAAACAAATTTGGGAGCTGAAAAACATCAATGTCGACACAAATTTGGAGCTACGACAAGAAACGAATTGGTTAAAGTCATAAATTTTGGTTTGCTTGAAAATACCACAGTTTGTAAAATGGATGTTGCTGTGATTCCTGAGAATTTGGCAAAAGCTGTTTTCATTTAGAAAAATAATTGTGTAAAAAATAAAATAAACATAGCAGATTACCTTGGTATTAAGAAAAGACACTGATGCGACCGCTGGGTTTTATATTTTTTCCATGGAATGCAACAAGTATCCCAAATTATTCTGGATTGAATAACCTCGATACCGTTAATAATATTTATTTCATACAATTCCATTTGTACACATTTTAAAAGTATTAGATAACGCAGTGACAATCATTAGCATTCAATATAGTGTATGAAAATCTTGGACACAAAAATAAATGTTTGCACTTTTAAATAACTGATTTAATAAATCAGTTTCTTTGGAGGAATGTGTTGCACGATACATATTTTATAACCTACATTTACTGTTTATAACTTTTATTTATTATGAATTATTTAGCAGTATTTGAATGCATGTATTGGCTAGAAAAGTCTATTTTTCTGTATTCTATAAAGTTCAAAATAACGATTTCAAAATAATTATTTGGATTTGATTGAACTGGAATAATAATAATGTTTTTAAACTGTGCTCGTCGATGCAGAAAACAGTTTTTCTACCTTCAGACAGTAATGTTTAACAATAGCATGTGTCTGGGCAGGACGACAGCTGGTGCTGATAAAACCTTAGTGCATGTTGGGTACACCTAATGGTTCCCACTGAAAAGCACAATTTATTGTGGTTTGTAGTGCATGTAAAGCACTCAAATAATTAGTCCTTCCAGAACAATCTGGACTTCAGATGTTGGATGCATTTAAATTCTTGAACGCCTCCCACTCTTCATCGCTCTTCCTGCTCCTGCCCATCCTCACTCAGCAAAAAAAAAAAAAAACACTTTACGTCCCACACCGTGTGCATTTGCGGTGGTGGAAACTCCCAGCAGATGGGCACTCTGGGAATCGTAGGAGAAATGCACCGCTTTGCCCGGCGCAGGCTGCCTGGAAGTGAAGTCATGATGTAAAATAAATGGTACGATAAATCCGTCCCTCTGTTTTGCCGTCTAGTTAGTGGAGGGGAGAAAAAAAGGAGATGTTACAAAAAGGTTACGAGTTAGACTCAAACCCGCGTCGATCTGCTTCAGAAAGCCGCTGCAGGAAGTCCAATGCCTTCTGTTTCTCATGCCCTCGTTTCTCCTTTCTGTGATTTCCTGCGTACAGAAAGTCGTACACAGATGCTTACTTCAGAGGACAACTCAAACACATCATCGATAACTGACTGTAGTTCTTAAATAAAAAACATTTCAGTCATTTTTCTAACTCAGAGGGTCAAAAAGGTTTTGTAGATAAAATTTTCTTCAGTGGAATGTGTTAAATATTTTCTACATATGAGGGCTGTGACATATATCAACATATTGTCAAAAACTGCAATAAATCTTTACTAACTGTTTAAATGTGGTGCTGTGTTGGCAGGTTGGCCCAAAAATCTAATTCTGCCCCGGGCCTCATTCAACCTGGGACTGGCCCTGCAAGTTTTGTTCAATCTGCAAGACCTTGTTTTAACATTGTAATGGAGTAGTAGCAGCCAGTTAAATACACTTAATTAATTTAGTGATGAAATACAAAACAATATATTAGTACATGAAATATTATGCCAAAATTATTTGCAGATAAATGGTGCAACACACAAAGCAGCTACATAATGAACATGTGTAGAGCCAATAAATCCATTTTCTGAATTTTTTATTTATTTATTTTTTAAGGCTGGTGAAATTGCTAATGCAAACTTTGTAATATTGTAATCCAAATGTGTGTGTTTCTTCCTTTGGTGTCAGTGTAAATAAAACGAGCAGAGCTTTACGTGTGCGTCTCCTCTGTCTCTTCCTGCAGGGCAGGACAGGCGGCGCTGCGACACACCAACACATGGAGCATGAGAGGCTGGAGCTGAGGATCAGCTGACCCCTCTCCCCTTCTCCATCTCCTCCTCACCCCTCCTCTTGCTCCGCTCGATCGACGTCGCCTTCTTTTCCTCCTCACCCCGTCCCGCCTCACCCTGTTGGATCCCGTCCGACCTCCACCCCCTGCAAGCCTCAGTCAGCAGGGCCCGATGTATTCCCCGGAGCAGGAAAACATCTCCACCACCTCGTCCACCAAAGTGCCAGTGAAGTACGGGGAGCTCATTGTGCTGGGGTAGGCGACAACTAATGACGTCATCTTTCGGAAGCTCAAAAAGTTTCACACGCTGATTCTGTTACAGTCATTTCAGTCATCAGGTGTGAAAATGTAAACAACCCAACCTGATGTTGGAGAAAACATGTATTACTGTTTGTTATAATTCTAAACATATGGGGAATATTTCAGTCCTACAACACATAAATGTTTGTACATATGTTTCCATGCATTTTTGTTTTTTTTTGTTTTTTGTTTTTTTTTGGGGGGGGTAAGCAGGATTTTTCTAGGCCTGCAAGCCCTTTTTGTGCTTTATTTCTGTTACTGAGGCACAGGAGGAAAGAAGGAGGCCAGATTTGGGACATATGATGCAAAAACACAAAATCTTACCAAGTATTTTTGGTCTAATTTCTAGTCCAAGTACACTTGAAATGAGGCAAAACTAACTTACAAGTAACTTTTCAGCAAGATATAGGATCTGGTTTTAAAAAAGTATTATTATTAATAAGGGAAATAATTTGCCAGTGGAACAAGACATTTTAACTTTTAATACGGGAAAACTGTCTTCTCCTGTTGGCAGATTATTTTTCTTATTTAGTACCTTTTCATCAATATTAAGGAATTACCGATTTAAAACTGGCTCTAGTATCTTGCTGTAAAGTTACTTGTAAGTTAGTTTTGTCTTATAGTGGAGCCAAAAGCTCCACTATACTGCAGGGCATTCTGGGTAATGACCTGCACAACCACAGTAACAACAAAAACAAACGTGTGAGTTTTATGCTAGGGAGAGAAATCTCTCATGGTTTTTGTGTCATTTCTTCGTACAGTGCCTGTGGGGGCGAGGAGGGGGAACAGGCTTGGTTTGACTTGTGCAGTGTGAAAGCGAACTGCAGCAGCTGAAAATGTAACAAAGTTCGCACTCCTATTACTGCAAGTCTCCCAGACTAATAGGAGTGAAAACACCCATAGAGGATGATATTAAAGGTGAAGAGAAATGACTCTAGCAACCAAATTTTGAATAAAAACCTAACCAGTATCTATAAGAAACATGTTTTTAATTGGTTTTGGTTTGTTAGCACAAAGTTACCCTATCTGCCTGTAGCAATGGTGGAAAATTAAAGCAGCAAACAAACGACTAGAAGTGGGAATGTTGGCTTTATTTATGTTTCTTCACTCTGGTAATCTGCCTGAATTACCCCGATAGAGACTCAGTTTGAACAATTAGACATACCTTTGCATTGTTCCTTTGTTTACACTGTAGCACAAGGGCGGCTCAGACTCAGTGACAGAACAATGGAGAGGGGGGAGCATAACTTCAGTACCATTTAGGCGTGTTCAGAGTTGGGAACGTCTGGATATGTTCATATTTTCCACCAAGTTAGCAGAATTAGATTCGTTAGCATTGGATGGTTATCAAGGAATCAAACTGGAATCTGTTTCCACAGTGGAGCACACACCCACGCACACACACACACACACACACGCACACACACACACACACACACACACACACACACACACACACACACACACACACAGACGCACACACTTGAGATATTTCTGTCCTGCTCCAGAACAGAACAGTTATTTTTGCAGAAGGAAACGAACCCCGTCACCAGATGAGATAACATTTGGCTGACCGCAGCGTCAGATCTGATCCGAACATTTCATTTCGTCAGATATTTGTTTTTCTTAATCAAGCTGAGGGGTAGGGGGAAGCAACAAAAAACCCCACTCCACTCCACCCTGCTTCTTCAGCTTACCCAAAACCGAGCGGGACGGACTTCTACAATCTGTAATGCCCACAAAGATATTCCAACCATCCTCCCTGTACGCCACGGATCAGCGCCGGGAGGTCCTCCCTCCCTACCGTCTCACACAGCCGAGTCATGATGTGTTGTTCTGGGCTGTGCCGGAGGAGCATTGTCAGGGAGAGCTGACCGTGGAAATTTTCCCCAGTGGAAAAAACACATTAAGCAGCGCACATAGTTCCATGCCTTTACAAGGGAGAACCCCAGTTTTCCGTTTGCTGTGCTTTTTCCGCCCATAGTTTTTCATTCTAGGTCAGGCCAACCGGTTTTTTTTTTCCTCTGAAAAAAGGTTGAGATGGGCACTTTTTTTATATACGCCCTGCAACAGGAGACATCACCCTCCTCAGCTGAAAGTAAAGCTGCTCTTTAAAACTTTAAACGGTTCAATCATAGGAGTCGAACCCTTAACCCTGACCTTTATTCGCTGACCTACTGCAGGGAAAGGGCTCCATTACTGTGCTAAACAGGACGGGTTGCTCCATTAACTTGTCCCATCTGCAACATAAACCCTCTCTGGGTAATGGAAACTGACATGGAGGGCAGAATTGTAAAAGGTGCGCAGATATTTGTTGCTGTAAACATTTCAAATTAGCACTGGAGTTCCCATGAGAAGCCTGCCGTGAAGCTAAAGTGACCCGTTACTATACGACTTAGCAACTGAATGACATAACACGATGCTAATAAATCCTTATAAAAGCCTGCTGATCTTGACTGGATAATAATGTGCTTAAGGTCTATTATCTCTGCTTTATTACCTGTTGAATGGCAGAAAAATATGAAACTGATGGAGGTGGAAACAAATTGTTGCATTAGCCACATTTCCAGCATTGCATGTTTTTTTGCCTCTAGTCATCAACAATCATAGCTAGTTTAGTAAAATCAAAGGAGAAACTGGTACATAAATGTGCTTTTGTGACAAAATAATTTGCCGTTTAAGTGTTTAACACTATTCAGTCACGTTGTTTGGAAGTCAAAAGATGACATACTGTTTCAATCACATCAACAGGTAGGAAGAAACCTGCTGGTCTAACGTGTTCTGGTACCTGCCCTCACTCTGGACCCGAGAGAAAAATCATTTCATTCAGTTGTGTAATACATTTGCGTGTCGGTACACTTTAACTCAAACCGGACTTAAATTGAGTCCGATTCTTATATAATCTGTTCGGTACGAGTGTATCATGAGTCTTTTTTACCCAGGGTGATGAGCTGACAGGCCAGTTCATTCAAATGTCTTTTTAATCATCTGACTCAGATGAATCCTGCTATGCATTCTGCGTTGCAGCCAAAACGTATTTTAAGTTCTTGTGAAGATCTACACACAGAAAGAACAGTCTTAAAGTATACATGTGGACAATTAGAAGCTTTTCGTGAAATTTTGACTTCTTCAAATAATATTTTAGACAGAAACATGAACACAGAGCTTCAGAGGGACATCGTCGTGTTTTTCAGTGCGCGTCTCCAAAGAAGTTGCTTGATGTTGATTAGCCGACTTTATATCCTTCGTGTTTGAAGAAAAAAGACTTTCATAACATTATTGGTTACTTTTGGGTTACAGACAAAGAGCGTCCTAGCTCCAGCTCTTTCTGCGTGAGCACAAACAGCCTGCAGGTTCATATTCACAGGCTTGCACTAATTTCTTGTTATTAACCTTTGGTCCCTGCACTTTTGGGAAAAGCTTGGATACATGTACACACACAGCTCTGCTTCCCACAGGAGCCTTCCTTTGAACCGCCTGCAGCCCTCCGAGCTCTGCAAGTAGTCTGCCGTGGCCTCTCTATGGATACGGGCTAAACTTCCCCATGGTTACGCTTGTGCCATGACAACTCTTCCCAAACGTTGCTCTCTCTCACCATGGTTACACACAAATCCTCACGGTGTTGTTTGAGTTTTAGTGCCTGGGCTCTCGCGGAGGAAACGTTTAGCCCCGTAGGCTGGGCGTCCTCACAACATGCCAGAGCTACCTTTACTGGACCCGACGCCAAGGGTGTGTGGGTGGAGTTGAGTCGACGATCTGATTGGTCAAAGAGACATAGGACAAGCATTCTTGCATGAGAGCATTTTAACACATCCAAGTAGTACACTCAATGCCTGCTTAATACTTTTTGATTTTACATATTTTTCCCAAACTATATCTCAAAAAAGGTTTTTTGGGAAGTCCACAGTTATTGGTTTTCTATTATTTAAATTTGTTTTGGCTTACATTTGCGATGGATAATCTTCTTAGCTTCTGCCCCACAAAAAGAGTCCAAGCACTACAGATAAGTCTAAGTGATCAAGCAGGGTTGGACAAGAAAGCAATAACAATTCATATCCTGATATACACGTGATTAGCAACAATACATCTGAGAGGATGTTCAATCATTTCACTGAACTCCAATCCAGAACTGCACAGGATTCTGGGGAATGTAGGCAGAGGAAAGACTTTAGCTGCCCAACCAGTTGAGTAACTTGTGGTTACCTAGCAACAACCTGCTCAACCTATATGAAATGCTTATTTTGTGAGATTCTGTCATATCGTTCAGCCCTATTATCAAGTATAATAACACACAGAACCTCAACCGCTTCATAATAACATTTCTTATTAATTTTTTAAATTAATTTCTGGTTGATTGATTTAAGACTCACTTTGGGTCCCGACATCTTGGGTTCCAGCAGTACTACCGTACATACAGACAGTCTATTTTAAGTTGCAAGTAAGCAAGTTGGAAAAACAGTGTTTTGCCTGAAGCAGGTAGTGCTGTGTGTGTAAAAGATTTGATGAGTTACAAATTGTTAAAGGTGCAGGTGTTTAAAGTGTGTTTCGCTGTAGCAGTCGGTAGGTTGGACATTCCCACTTTGAATATTTGAGATTACATTTGATGTTTGCCTTCTGGCACTTTCCTCTTACAGCCAGAAAATGATTCAGCAAGCTGAATCTCAGGTGTTAAGATAAGACGTAAAGGACAAACCAAACTAAGTCAAATAAACCATAGATGCAAAGAGTAATGTATGAAATCAGGAAGTAAATGAAAACTGATCATAATCTGAAGAACTAGAACTAAAGAAAATAAATGAACAAACATGGAAGAAAACCGCTCAACAATTCCCATCAGTCCAAAAATAACTTGTTTGAAGTGAAAGGTCCTGATGCGTTTGTGTACTTTGAGTCTTCTCTCTGCAGTTCATCTGAAATGAGGGTCAAAATGAGGACAGAACTTCTTATTCTTCTGGATGTGTTAAACTACATGCAGCATCTTTTATAAAGCTCTGCTGCTTAAGGGAACGTGAAGTTATATGCTGGTCAGAGCTGAAATTAAACACTTTTTTGTATTATTATTTTGGCAATAAAACATTCGGAAATTCAGAAACAGCCTGCAGTAGATGGTGACGAGGAATGGTTTCCGAAAGTTTTCATTCTGAAGTTAATAAATGATAAACTCTCCCTGACTGCAGAGTCGGGGTGTAGCTGAGGGCCAGAGACTCGGCTCTGTTTATTCTGCTTTCCTCAGACAAATACCAGCCCAAATTACTCTCTCTCTCTCTCTCGCTCTCTCTCTCACTGTTTATTTTCTCAGCCGTCCTGATCTTGTGTTTGGAGGACTTTGTTGTGTGTAATGACATTCTGTACTTTAGTTTAAATGCATGCATGAAAACTATGAGCACCAGTTTGTGGATGGGTCTGCGAGTGCGGCAAAATGCCTCAAGCATTTTCCACTGTGACTGTTATTCCAGCGCATTATCCAGCTGCCTAGACAATAAATGCCCTGTTGTTTTGTGTGTTTACATTTGCATTTATGTGTCTGTGGGTGTGTGTGTGTGTGCGTGTGCATGTGTGCGTGTGTGTGTGTAGGTACAATGGTTCTCTGCCCAATGGGGACCGAGGTCGACGTAAAAGCCGCTTCGCACTTTATAGGAGGCCGAAGGCAAACGGGGTGAAGCCCAGCACAGTTCACATCGCCTGCTCTCCACAGGCAGCCAAGGTGAAAACACACTCACGCACACACACTTGAACAACTGATGTAATCTATGCACTCCTCTTCAGCTGCTTCAAGCCTTTCTACCTTCGACTAAAAATAAGTATTGTGATACAGTCAAAGCCAAAGTTATGTATTCTGCTGACAGATTGAGATTTAAAATTATTTTCATTAAACTGAAATGTCTTTTATACATGTCCTGTTATAATCTCAGAGCAGCTTTCTTTATGTTTTCACTTGTATTTTGAGGATTTATCTCCAGTCCTGAACAACCGATGGAAAGCCTCCTTGCCATCACCCTAATCTTTAGCTTTCTCCACAGATTCTCTATGAGTCTTAATGGGCCAATTTAGAATTTTAATATTACTCCCAGTCAGAAGAAACCTGTTGGTAAAATTAAAACATAAATTAAAACCTAAAATTTTCTGGTATGTGAATAATGTATCAGATTTTTGTGGCTGGTTTCTGACGTCTGGGGTTTGTCAGGTTTTGATCTGCCAAATAACAATTTAAAGAAATGTCTCATTAAGTACTGTAACATACAAAATAGTAGCTACTACAAAATATGGTTTTACTATTTTAGAAAGTAGGCAAAATGACATTTAAAATTGTCTTTGCTGTCTTATATTAGCAGTTAGTGAGGGTAGCATTACCAAAGCAGCTGTCTCTCTTGCTAACACGTAGCTCTTATCTATGGTGCGTTCAGTGGTCAAAAGGTAATTTTGTAAATTTCTAACTAATTGGTCACCAGTCAGGATCAACCAAGTGGGTTTTTTGGTGCATCTCTAATGATTTTTATTCAGGGTTAGTATTTTTGGGGATCTTTTTACTGATGTTTTCATCATTACCTTACATCTTTCATGTTTTTCTGTCAATGGGCCCGACTCCTTTTGGCTCCTTTTCTAAAGAAAAGAGATTTCAAAGCTGGTTTGAATCTCTTTTGGAAGTTTTTCTTTGGTCTTCAGCTGCTCCTTTGCTCTTTTTCTGTCCAGACACTGACCATGTCCATCCAGGCTTATAACTATCAGCCCAACCAACAGGTTCCTCCATCGTTGAAGCAATACCTTATGAAGAGCTCTCTTGACCTGCCTATTCCCAGCTCTCCTGCAGGGAGAAACTCTGAGGTGTACCTAAGATAGCCGTTAGATATTTACCCATCTGCCCCAAAGCCTCTAGAGCAACTTTCAACACTGGCTGAGCATCTAAGTCACTGTTTCCTGTCCAGGACACAAACGGATTGAGCTCACTTCTAAATGTGACAGTCCCCTCCTCGAATCGCCACCTTACCGTGGTGGAGGGGTTTGAGTGCCTCGAGGACCCCAGAAGCTATGTTGTCCGGGGCAGTTTTTGCCCCTGGTAGGGTCTCCCATGGCAAACTGGTTCTGGGTGAGAGGTCAGACTAAGTGCGATTCAGTGGATTTTTTTCAGGAATACAAGATTGAGGGATTCGGTTACCTATATCTGAGCAAGACCCAGGAGACTGACTTCTGGTTAGCGCCTGGTAAGGAACCGCCCAGCCTCCTACAGCACGAAAAAAAAAAAGAGTAGAATATTAACTGAGCTACATTTGGGGATAAAACCATTGGCAATTTGATTCCACATTGAGTTCTAAGATGTCTAAATGTGATCTGGGAATCTTTTAACCATAAAAAGCTTCTAAAACTCAACAAGTAAACAAGTTCTCTATTGATAGGAGACAATCATCTTAGATAATAACCTGTTTTAACTGGCTGGCTGTTTCAAGAAGTTGACAAAGATGTAATTTGTTGTCAGTTCTATGACCTATATAGGAAATGCCAAAGATAACTGCTTGACAGAAGAAACTAGGATTTTAGTTCCATCAAGCTTAATCCCAAATAAATAAATGCTGAAATAGTTTTTTTTCTACTGTTTTTTTTCTAGTTTTTTTTCTACTGTATCTACAGTAGATTTATAGCCTTGACATTTCTCTTTTTGTATGCCATCTGTCCATCTTCTTTGTTCTTCAGCACCGACTTTCATTGCCAGGTGCTGCGTGCGAAATGTGTTCGCAGGGAAGTTCAAAGAAAAACTTTGGAAGACCTTCAGAAAGCCTGAAGACCACTTTAAGAGGAAGAAAGAGTGGCTCCTTGGAGAGAGAGGACAGCTTAAAACTGTTTTTGTTTTAAGCTGCTCAAAAACACACATAGTTCTCCGGGGCTGGACTCTCCACCACATGTTTGCTTTGCTTTTGCTTTTTTAAAGACGGGAACACAGAGACGCTCACTGTGACGGCAAATACAGGCCGGTGGAAGGAGGAGGGCGTTTTAACGCGGCGTTTAACTGGAACATGGTGAAGGTTTTATAAGGGAAATAAGTGAGCGGTTCAGTGGAAGGTAACGGAGTGTTTTCCTGCAAAATCCTGGGAAGCACATGTTTCCATCATCGGAAATCATCCGAATCTGTTAAATGGTCAGAGAAAGGAAATAAATGAGGGACATCTTTCAGGTTTTTTTTTTATTTAATTTTTTTTTAATTTTTTTTATGGTTTAACATCTGTAAGCAGTGTGCCGACTGTGGGCACACTTCTACGCTCTCACTTCAGCAAAACTAAAGGCTTGTTGTGTGCAGTATCTCATAGAATCTGGAAGAGTCATTGACCTCTTTAATCGTGTGGGTGGTCTAGGGTCTGCTCCAGTTCGTGACGGCACTTCTGACATCTGTTGTTCTCTGGAAACTGAGCTCTTTTTCTATCAAACCATGTTCAAGTCTTCTAATGAGTTATTGTGTGACAGCATCTGCAGTTATTCTTGTCCTCTTCTCTCCATTCCCTGCCTTTATTGTCATCCATCATCCCTTCCTTGTGTCCCAACAGGCCATAAGCAACAAAGACCAGCACAGCATCTCTTACACTCTGTCCCGAGCCCAGACGGTGGTGGTGGAATACACTCATGACAGCAATACTGATATGTTCCAGGTAAAATTTTTATCACCAAGCCTGGAGTTTTACAGCCAGTTTACAACCTTTATTTTTTTTTCCACCTCTCTGCTTCATTTACATGCAGTAGTTAATTGGGATCTATTTAACAAAGCTGGTTTGTGCAGAGGTTTTCACACACGATGTTAAAGACTGAGATTAGATGACATTTACGTCATAAAGAGCTGTGGAGTTTAAAAGCAAATGTGGCAAAGTTCAGTCAGACCTGTCCAGCTGGAGGTAGGACATGGTGGCCAAGCTAACTAGCCTTAGCATTCGCGACAGGCTCTGTTGTGGAGAGAGTGTAGCCTAACAGAGAGCAAGGCTACAGCTCCTCCTCCTCATTTTCCAGCTTTGTTGGAGCTAAATTTAGATAGGTTGTTCCATTGAAGAAATTCTAATTTTATCAATGTATTCAACGCAATCTTTTTCTTATTTTCTTGTCAAAAACGTTGTTTTTTATTTGGCCTAAAACTTGAAATTAGATGTGAAATTGCGGCTCCTTATGTTACCAAGTAGAAGTGGCAGATTTTGTGTTTACAGCAGCCATGTAGCAGGAGTGATGCTAAAAACGGTTCCTTGGATTGTAAAGTCTGTTGACCCCTAGATCAGCTGATGGTCAATTAGGGCACCCGGGCTGAAAATCCTCTATTGTGGCTGCAAGTAGATCTTTTTGTCCATTTCGGTTGTTAATCATTCTTGACCTTAGAAGTGGCAAAAACAGTGCAACTGGTCAAACTCTGTACCTGCCACGTTCTTTCACAGACTTTTGTTCCTCAAAAATGTGGAAAAATGGAGCAAAATGACAAAATAGTATGACAAAATTAGTTGGGGAGTTTTTTTGAGCAACGGCAAACACAGCAACACATTTTTAAAAGGTGAGCATTTTTTATGTGAAACATGCAAAGCATATTCAGACTTGGAGGGGGCTGGGTATAAAATATATTCACAGCATTTTCTATAATTACTCTTTGCTTGGGTAGCAATAAAACTGTGGGAGTTTAGTCTGTTGCCGTGTTATTTTGGTTCAGTGATGATGCAGGTCGCTGTCAGGGGCTTCAAAGTGCCTGGTAGCACAGCACAAAGTCAAGGTTATCCTGCTCTTAGAAATACAACAAAATCAAACAAATTACATGCCTTTTTTTTTTTTTACTTTCCTACAACACCAGCTCATTTTTACCTCTACAAACATTGTGGTTTTCTTACACTCTGCCTTTGTTATTCTCAGCTTCTCCAAAGCTAGAGGAAAAGCTGAACACATTTGCTTCATAGATGTACTCAATTTCTTCTCGTCGCCAGATCGGCCGATCGACAGAGAGTCCGATAGACTTCGTGGTGACGGACACAGTGGCCGGCAGCCAGAGCAACTCGGACACTCAGTCGGTCCAGAGCACCATCTCCCGCTTCGCATGCCGCATCATGTGCCAGCGCACGCCGCCTTACACAGCTCGCATCTACGCCGCGGGCTTCGACTCCTCAAAGAACATATTCCTAGGGGTAAGCGCCGTCTCATCCTCACACACAACGCGACTCCTTACATTAAACAATTTTAGATCTTTATTTAAATAGCTCTTCCCTGGTGTGAAAATCTGGCGTTCCAGGCTGGTTAACGAAGGATTTTTTTAACATCAATTTTCACATCAGGAGAAAGCTGCGAAGTGGAAGACGTCCGACGGACAGATGGACGGGTTGACCACCAACGGCGTCCTGGTGATGCACCCTCGCAGCGGCTTCATGCAGGACTCCAAACCGGGAGTATGGAGGGAGATCTCGGTCTGTGGGAACGTCTTCACCCTGCGAGAGACCCGCTCAGCGCAGCAGCGGGGCAAAATGGTGAGATCATTCATATAAGCTTAGCCCGGCTGTGATAGGAAGTATTTTTCTGTCTTTGGTCTCTTCGTGTTTCCGTTGTTAGAAAGTTTTCAGCTTAAAACTGTTGCCTGCAGTGGTGTAAAAATATTGCTGTGAGAGATCTTAGAGGTAAATGACTAGCTCATCCGCAGAAAATTCTGATTAACCCAGAAAAAGCCCTTACACTTTGCTTATCACACACTTATACCTGGCCGTGCCCAGTCGAACCTTTACACCATCAGAAGGTTATCTGGATGCCATCTCCCAGGCAACAGTCTGCCAGACAAAACTGTGAGTAACACAATCTTGCAAGAGATCCTCCAGCTGTCTCTCGGCCAATCACAGCCGCTCATCTTCACAGCCATGACTCACTTATCTGACTACACTCAAGACGCCGGTGGTCTTAATTAGGTTGTTTCATTCCCACCTCTACAATATCAACTTATTAATGTCTAGCTTGTGTCCCACCAGTTCTCAAATTAACAGCTCCCCCATCTCCAACTACGTCCACTGCTCCCTGTTTCACAGTACACTTGTTCTCAGACTACAGGCACAACGTCTCTGAAGGTTTTTTTTGTAATTCTGAATGTTATTGATGAAAAAAATATGTATGTATTTTTATTTTATCTTCCATTGTCTGCATCACAAAAACATCACTACATCATCTGCATAACGGAACTTTCAGACACAATAAAATGCGTTTCCATTACAAATGTCTATATTTCGTCTATATTCTTCTAATGGAAAAAAAAAAATTGCAATTTCACACTTGCGGTGTTTCCAAATAAGTGCAATTAAAATCACATTTGAATAAGTTTGTTCACATGATAATGAAAAAATATTCCTCCTACTACTACTTCCTGTCCTCTTCTTCTTTGTAGTTTGCACCAGTGGCAACATCCTCACGTGACTCAACAATTTCAATACAGAAAAAAAAAAAAAACTCATCAAAACTTTTTTATCCAATATACTAGTTGGTTAATAATTGCTGTGTTCTCATTAAACGTGTTTATTTTCAAAATGTCAAATTGCGTAATTATATGGTCAGTGGAAACAGCTGGTAAATGATCTGCTTTGGTCTAATTTGATGGGGAAAAGCTGAGGTTTACATAGATCACACATCTGGGCATTCAGACGCACTGAAGCAATTTTTCAATCTGCCGTTGTTTTGATGTGGTTTATAGGTGAACAAATTAAAAGGCGTGACCTTCTGTTCCATGAGTTGGGTCATTTTCAACAGTAGAAACTTAAGTCTTTCTGTACAAACGCCTATGTGTATGTAATGAAGACTGCATGTTCTTCCCTGGCCAACATGAGAGCCATAGTAACCTTAACACAAACACCTGGAAGTACTTCCTCATCTTATCTCTGTCTCCCTTCTTTTTTTTCCACCTCCATTTTACGTTTTTGCCCTCCTCGTGTACTCCGGTTATCTAAACATGAAATTTCCCGCTCCGTCTGATCTCACAAGTCCTGACTGGGTTATCCCTCAACATTGAGTTCATCTAGACGTTTCCAGCAGCTGTCCGCTTCACCATCCAGCAGCATGGACTTTAGCTTCCTCGTGTCAGCTTCCCTCCAGCTGTCACTTTTCCTGCACCTCTGACAGGCCCACATGTATCTGTAGTCTTAGGGACGGCTTTGTTACACTGCCACCTGCTGCGCTCACAGCGGTACTGCAGAAATAACAGATCTGACAGCTTTTTCAACCGAAGTTCACCAGCTTTTGATTCTGAGAAACCAGATTTTATTCTACAAGCTGGAAATATCATAAAATACTAATAATTTCTGATTTCTGTTTAAATCTGAATAAGAATGTATAGTTAAATAACAAATGAGGGCAAACAATTTTTTCAGGATTATCAGGCGATAATATCATAGCAAAGTTTATTTATTTCAGTAAATTAAGTCTAATTAGGAAAAACATTTATTTGGATTCATCACACATGGAGTAAATCAAGTGTTTAGATTTGGGTTTTCAGCTAGATTATATCTAAAAAGCCAAAATTCTACTTCTTAGAATATTGGAATATTTTGTAAGACCAAAAAACCGGAGGGATATTTAGTCATGGCCTACATAATGATTGGACACACTGATGAGTATATAAATTTATATACAATAGGACACACCACAAAAACCTGGCTGTTCAGAGTGAACTACCATTGTACACTCATGACAACAGACAAGATTTGGCGGACGAGATTTTATTTTGACCCAAAATAAAACGCCATTAAAGCTATGTCTGGTCTCCTCCACGGTGGTTGAGTCTAGCTACACAGACTCGTAGCCGGACTCAGTCACAAAGTGAGCGACTATAAATTCAGACAAATCCGGTCTTTGACGGATGCAGTCGCTGAATTCGGACATACCATAAATGTCCAGCGGATGTTGTCTGCGGACTTTCAGTGAACATTGGCTTGAGCGTTGGCTGGACGTTTGCTAGATATGATAATGCACACACTCCAAGTGTCCCCGTTTACTGTGCTTTGGTATGTGTCAAGCACACTAATGGAAAGTTGAGGCGAAGAGAAACATAGCGATAGAAAATACAAGAGAACTGCATTTCTTGATAGCATTGGAAACCAAAGTCTGGTCAAGTGTTTAAGGGAGATGTATGGACTGCAGCTCAAGTCGGATCCTCAAGACTGACCACATGCAGATGGACTACAACTGACTCATTTAATGCCACTCCAGAACCAGAGACTGTGTAAAAAATATATATTTATTGGGGTAAGAAATAAACAAAGAGTTGACTTTTACTCTGTAAGTCCTATTTTTAGACTTAAGTACATTTTGTTTGGCAATCGAGGTCCCAGAGGAGGAAGAATGGAGAGACATAGAATCCCAGCTGCATGTGATTCAAGTGGGAAATTTCCAGTCTTTAACGATTTGGGGAGGCATGCCATCTGCTGGTGTTGGTCTTTAAACTTAGTTACTGAAAAATATGAGCTAATCAAACATAACAGCAAATACGTTACCAGGACGCACATCAGACAATCATCATGTGTCAGTCGGCTCTATCTTTACCTTTCTGGAGGTCTGATGTTGTTTTTCAAGTTGAAGCAGGATAATCTCCATGTACAGGGCACAGAAAAGGTGACGTTTCTCCCTCTCCTTTCATTTCCTATGGAACTTGTGCAATGATGCGACATATGTTTATTGACCTCCAGTCAAGCGACTGACAAAATTCATGCATGTGAAATTTCAAGCTCGTACGCGAAAATGAGGCAAGCAATTTTCTTAATTTTTCAATTAAGAAAATTGAAAAATGTTCAACTTCAGTTGCTGTAGTGTCCCTTGTGTTGTGTTCACCCCCCATGTGTCGAGCCCAGTATGACTTGCTGTCATGTTGTGTTCCAGGTGGAGACCGAGACTCAGGAGCTCGTTGACGGCTCGCTCATCGACCTCTGCGGTGCCACCCTGCTGTGGCGCACAGCTGAGGGCCTGTCCCGCACCCCCACCCTTAAACACCTGGAAGCGCTGCGGCAGGAGATCAATGCAGCCCGCCCTCAGTGCCCCGTGGGATTCAACACACTGGCCTTCCCCTCCATGCGCCGCAAGGACACGCCCGACGAGAAGCAGCCCTGGGTCTACCTGCAGTGTGGCCACGTGCACGGCTACCACAACTGGGGGAACCACCGTGAGGAGAGGGAGGGCCGTGAGGGCCGACTGCGGGAGTGCCCCATGTGCCGGGCGAAGGGCCCCTACGTGCCGCTGTGGCTGGGCTGCGAGGCGGGCTTCTACGTCGATGCCGCTCCGCCCACACACACCTTCAGCCCCTGCGGACACGTCTGCTCGGAGAAAACGGCAACCTTCTGGAGCCAGATCCCGCTCCCGCACGGCACCCACACCTTCCACGCCGCCTGTCCCTTCTGCGCCCAGCAGCTGAGCGGTGAGCAGGGCTACATCAGACTCATCTTCCAGGGACCCCTCGACTAGCGGCGGGGGAAACTCCTCGGCATGCTTCGAAGGATCCGGATGGGACGAGAGTTCCATACTGATTTTTTTCTCTCTGGACCTTTTGCCTCTGTCTCCTTTTTAAGTGACCTTTGTATTGCTTTTTTCATGAATGACAAACAAATTTCTATATTTTCATGAAACCAGAGACACAAAAAAAAACAACAAACAAACAAAGAACACTGCTGGGTAAACTTTGTGTCACGGGGAGAACTTTCAACAGTATTTATCTGACGTACTGACACGCCGTTAGCGGTTTTTATTCATGTATTTGTTGCAATCCACGTGTACATCTCTCAGAGCCTATTTAAAGAAATGTGTTTATTTATGACCCAGGATGTTGCTTCAACCTTTATCCCTCATCCATAAGTAATTTTCTTTGAAAATCCAGCGTATTTGTTAATCACACATGAAGTTTTGGGAGTTCCAGGAGTATCGTTCTGTGTTTTTCCTCTCTCTCTCTCTCTCTCTCTCTCTCTCTCTCTCTCTCTCTCTCTCTCTCTCTCTCTCTGTCTCGTCTGTCCATATTTACCTGTCGAATCCATTCAATGTATTTATACACCTTGTGTCCTAATGTTCGCTCTCATCGGTTACCTTCTCAGACGTTTCACTTGCAGAGCAATAGAAACCTCCTCAAGCATTAAACGGAGGCATGTTTTTCGATGCCTGCTCGGCCGCCGCCCTCCCTTTAACGAGTGACTTCGTCCCGATCACCTGTTAGCCATAAAAATAAAATAAAAAAAAACGCAATTATGTAGCCGTGGACTCGCACTCTAAGCTGAACTGTTGTTTGTTTTTATTTTATTTTAAACATAGAGGAGCTCCCTGACAGGAACTCGTGGTACTAATGTTTAGCAGATGTGGATATCGTCTTAATTCGGTCTGCGTGGCTGCTGTGACGTTAGTGAAGGTCTGTGTCAGATACCGACCAGCATAGTCAGAAACCGCCAGGATCTCAAATTGCTACTTGGTGCCTCCTAGAGTAACAGTGCCCCCTGCTGGTGACTTTTGAAACACACACACACACACACACACACGCGCACACGCGCACACACACACACACACACACACACACACACACACACACACACACACACACACACACACACACACACACACACACACAGGGCCCTAATATGGTTCTTGCCTTTGTGTTGAAGCAAACTGAAGCAATTTAGTCATTTTCTCCTACATTTGGTTCAGAGATGCACCAGTCAGACTCGTGTTGGTTGATACCAAGTCTGATCTGCCTATTCCAGTTTTGACAAGCTGTATTTTTAGAAAAAAATAAAAGTACCACATATTGTTTGATTGTGGCCAACAGAAAAATTACCAGATTGTTACTACATATGTATTAAAGTGCAGAGTTTAGCGGATTGATTGTAAACTCAAAAAAGGGCATCAAGTTCTTCTTTGTAGCTGATAAATTTATAGACTAAAATGGCTTCTTGATTTTAAAACACTTGGAAAAAGAGGAAAAGTTATTTTTCACTGTTTGAACTACTGATCACCGATCAGAGAAAAATCTTCCAATTCTGATCTCTGGTTAATTGATCGGCGCATTTCCACTTTGATTGAATAATCACAGCACAAAGGATTTGACTCATCTGATTCGTGAGCCGCAGCTGCCACAAGTAGAGACGTGCGTTGATTTTTTTTCCCAGGTCTTTGTGACAATTTGTGCTTTTCAAGCATCATCTTCGTGTGATTTTCTATGAGGCACAGATTATCAGGGCTGCCTGTCCTTTCCTTTTCACTGAAATGGTTCTCGTAAATGCTTAATGAGAACAACAATGCATTTTTATTTTATTTTATTTTTTTCTAGATCAAGACGATATGAGATACTCCACATATGATTTAGTAAAAAAACAAGTGTTATAGAATTTCCCCCAAATTTTTACAAAAAGAATAGCTTCTTTTTATTTATATATACACCACAAAAGCAAACATTCATACTGCTAATAAAATAACATTGATTTGTATATCAATGTACAGTATTATTTAATGTCTGATACTTAGACTTAAAGGACAATGAAGAATAAACACAAGTAAATAGAGTAGCCACTTTTTATGTTTGCTGCATAGACAGACTGTATTATTCTTTATATAGTAACACATGAATAGCAAGATATTAGTTTAATTTGTCAAGCTGGTTGTCTGCTGCTTTACAGACATACTGTTTTCTGTATGCCACTTCTACTTTTAAAATGTCCTTAAGATGGGTGGCACTTTTTTTAGATTAACCCTCCTGTGGTTTGAGCACAAGGCTCAGGAGAAACGGGGCAAATGTGACAGTAAGACAGCGGGGAAGCAGGGGGTTGTCCCGTCAGACCGTCAATTCCCGAAACCACACACAAAGACACCTGGACCACGCACAGAGTAAAAAAACTCGTGACATCCAAATGACCCCCATCTCTTAAGACAGTCGTAGGATTTTAACACCATGACTATCTTTTGTGCAACCGTTAACAAATCCACAACATCTGACTTTCTTTCTTATGAGCAAGGAAGAAATGTGATAGTTTTCCTCCATCCAGCGGATTGATACTTTCTCAAGCAAATCATTAAAAGACATCACATTATAGGAATGAGTTGATGAAAAAATTTTGAACCCTTAACTTGCTGTACCTTAATAAAATTCCCACTGCTCACCAGAAACTTTCTAGTTGAACTATGCATCCACCCTCTTCCCTCCTACCTGAGAAAAGGGAATAGATTTAACTGAGGCAGTCCTGATGTCACTTTTTCTTTTATTAAAAAATAAAATAAAATAAAAGCACAGATTCTCCCAAACTCCTACTGCCTTGCACGCGTTGGTGCGACCTACATTAGCGAGACACTGAAGCTGTAGACAAAACTGAAGCGTCTCTTCCAACCTTCAGGTCCTTGCAAAGTCCGAACCCTCGCAGGTAATCGGTCGTTCTGTGTTTGTATGCAAGAAAGAGAGAGATTGTAATTTAACGGGTTGATTGTATGTGTTCAGTTTCTGCCCACGCAGTAGCTCTCCTCGTATCCTCAGACCGCGACACACTAACTCACCTCAGGGAGAAACCGATGCCCCGTGCACGCGCTTGCACACCCTATGCTACAGCCATCTGAGGATACGTCACCTTAAAAAAAAGGAGGGAAAAAAGACGAAGCTTCTGTCCTCTCCTTCACTCAAGTCTTGTTTGGTCTCGTTTCATGGACTCTGTGTGAATAAAGGGCTTCCCTCTGTCTCTCTACTGTTCTCTCAACCCTGTTTTGACTCAAACACCAGTTCATCCCTCCATCTTTTACTCACCTCTTCTCCTGTCTTTGTGCTTGTAAAAGGCAAAATCAAAGAATGTTTCCAGCAAACACTTTTTTGTATCAACTTTAAACAATAAAGTGTAAAAGTGACATTTAGTTGTGTTGTTTCACTTGGATGCTGCCCAACGACGGGAGGGTGGTTCTACTTCCACCACTTGATATTTTTCTTCTTTTTTTTAATAATGAATGGAGCTGATGATTCAGCCAAATAGAAAGAGACTGAGCAAAAATAGCATCCATGGAAGATTTATAAGACCAAAAAGAACACAAAGGTCTATTTTATGTGTTCCAAAAATTCTCTAGAGATGAAAAAAAGAGGAAAAAGTGGAACTTTACGTAATAACATCTAGTAAAACTAACAGAATGATGTGAAAAACAAAAAAACACTTTTGGCCAAAACAACTTTTCAGGATTTCTGAAGTTTTCACCAAGTCAAATTTGCGACTTTGTGAGGCCATTGTGAATGAGAAGTGAGCCACTGGCTAAGACAAACACCATCCAGGCAAATGGCAAAAAATCTGCACTTACCTATGAAAAAAGTTATCTAGTTTTACCCTTCTTAGCTAGCTACCAGTTTTGGGTAACAGTAAAGTCCCACAAGAAAAATGAAAACTACATAGAATATATGAGATTAAATTCCCACCACAACAAAACTTAAGAACTGTGATTACCGTAACTAAGGCCAGCTTGTTCTTCAATGGATATAAGACATTTTAAGGCCATAACTTTAGACATATGAATTTAAGACTTTTTAAGGTTGTGCGAACACCCTAATTTTTTACGTCGTAAATTGAACTTAAATCTGTTTCTGAACATGAATTTAAAGCTGAAATTCTTAACATCCCCACTTACCTATGAACTACATCTCTGTTAAGAAAAAAAACAGAGGATTCTAGATGAACAGACCACAGACTGCGTGTTCGGTACTTCATATTGCACTTTATTCAGCTCTGAGGAGGCAGAACTGGGCTGGGAACGTTGTTGCTGTCACAGATCAACACTTATTGCTCCTTGTATGCACCAGCCAAACCCATCTCAAGTATTACCATGCAAAAGAAAAAAGAAAAAAGGACTTGGTGTACATGGTTTGACAATGAATAAAAAACTATTTTGTGTGTAAACCAAAGCAACAGGAAATACTGCACATACAGAAACGGCACTGGGTGAGTTGGATGGACGAAGAGGCTTCAGACGACACGACATGCTACAATCAAACACAAAGAATGCCTTTTGTTTAATCTCATAGGGGTAAAGTAATGGCTTTCCATTGAAACTGACACATGTTTCTACAAACACATAAGCTACAACATGCCTGAATGTTGGTCCTGTCAGGTTTTCTGCTGTAAGAACATGAAAACATGGCACAAGCTTCGATTCGAGACAGTTCTGTTGGAAACTGAACGTCTGCAATGGAAGTACAGAAAGGTCTCTCACAGTTTTCATGGTTTTTAGAGACAATCAACTTATCGGCCAGCACAACTTTATCACCTCAGGGTCATTTAGTGGCTCCACACTCTCAAAATTTTACCTTTGTTAGATTGAAAGCTGCTCTGATTATAGATTTTATATTTCAATGAAGCTGAATGAGAACTTGCATGTGTGAAATGAATCTGTTTTCAGGTAAATAGAGTGAAGAATCACGACTTGCTCTTCAACTCAGCTTTACACGTTCTTTTAGCTTCGTTTGACACTGTGTGTGAAACTTTTTAACGTTTCTGCAACGGGTGAGGCAAACATTCCTGAATTCCTTCAAAGCCTCTGGTCCATAAATATTGATCTGATTTCAAAACGGTGGAATTTTTTGTAAACAGTGAAAATGTACTTATTTTAAATTTTTTTTACTAATCTCAATCTGGGTTTAAGTTATTTTTCAGCACGTGAGTGTTACAGTTTCAACAAGATTACATAAAATTATGAAAGTTTTGGCATGTTGCATTCAAGTGCGTGTTCTTGAATCCCGAAAAACGAGTTTCATCGAGCCGCGGATGCGTTGCATTTCTTGTGATTAATTTTTAAAACGTCTCCATATTTAAGCTGTCCCGACTTCTGCATTAGTTCTGCATCGCCACTGCTAACAGCCAATATCACTTAATATTTCATATTTTTAGTGCTATCATTGAATCTAGTAGCTACAGATTAAAAAATGTAATCCATTTTTTTAAGTTGCTTTAGTTAGGTGTTATTGTTAATCTATATATCAGGCTTATTAAGGTCGCAGTTAGGACTATTTAATTAACACTTCCTAATGGTTATATACTAATCAGCCAGCAGAGGGCAGCAGAGCCCAGTTTCAACCTCCGGAGAAGAGAAATCCTCTGTGTTTCTTAGTGGCTAAACAGGACAAGTGGGTCGAGGACAGGTCACATGATCAGGGCTGCACAGTGAAGGGGGCGGCGATACGCTGGGAAAAGGCCTCAGTGGTCCAGGATTCGGAGGTTGCCAGACACTATTTTGTTCTCCAGCATGGAGCCGGCCGGAATATCGATCCGATCGCCGTGGTTGGCAATGATGATGACGGTGCCCTGGGAAGACGAGGAAGAGAGCGACGATAAGTTCCAGTCTCCTTAAGTAGCAGGCGACACGTCAGGGAAACATTTGCAAAACTAGAATAGCTGCGACTCAAAGACAGACGGCAGAACCGGTTCCAGTAGTTAGAATGAGAGAGGAATTTCTAGCTTCTCATGTTCATATCATCTCATATTCATTATTATTTATCCAGGACATGAATGAACACAAACATGTAAACATAAGTAGATGAAGTTGGCTTGAATATTTTCAAACTATTTTAACTTTTGCAGACTTTTTTGACACAAACTTTATTTATTATTTAGGATTTTATGTGATTCATCAAAATAAAGTAGAAAATCTTCCACAAGTTAAAATCTGAAAAGTGCGTCATGCATTGGTATTTCCCTGCTTTTTGGCTGCACCAAAAAATCGTCCGGCCAATAAATCTGCACCGAATTTCCTTAATCTTGGAAGCCTGCCGATCGACCGGTCATCTGAAAAGGACTGACGGATGGATCCGCCCTCCTGACACACAACCACACAACTGCTGGCAACCTAGCAATTTTTTGATATATACTTTTATCAGAAATTGGCCAAAAATAGAATTGGCAGGTCAGGCTTTTTAAAAATCGGTGATCAGCTTAAAAAATATATGCAATCGTTGCATTGGCACCTCTTCTACTTTATACACCTAAAATAAAATCCGCAAAAATTTGAGTCTTTGTGTTCGAAGCCGCCGACTCGCGTGTGAAACATTTTTGACCCTTGCAGGATTTACCTTCAGCGACACGTTTTTCCCAAACGTGACGTCTCCAGAGACGGTCAGGTGGTCCAGCTCCAGCATGTCGGGGATGCTCTCAAAGCGGGTCAGGTACTCCTGAACCTGAACACAACAACAGGGTTACTTTATCTGGGCCTCGTCTTTATCAGGCAGCAGATCACATCACTTATTAACCCATAAGTATCATATTTATGATGTAAGAATGATTAACCAGCACAGTGCGGAGGTTCCAAATAAACAGCTATAAAGCGCAGTATCAAATATAAAATATTTAACGGCGTGAACATGTCACATGACCGACGCCAGCCGTGCTCCCAGGTCCCACCTTGGTGAAGGAGCTGCCCAGCTTGACGTGCGGCGTGGTGGGGAACTCTCTCTTGGGGCTCATGGTGAGGGAGCCGGCCTCCAGGCTGTACAGGTTGGACATGACCAGCAGCAGGTCCGACGTGGTTTTGACAGGGAGGAAGCGGCTGCGGGGGACGTTTATCCCCATCGCGTTGTCGAAGCATTTGATCGCCGCGCCAACCGCCGTCTCCAGCTGGACGACGTTCAGCCCTCCATCGAGCGTCTGAAGGGAGGGAAAAATGAAGTGACTGAAATAAATTGAATTTGTATTTAACTTGTCGTTCTTTTTCCTCCTAGACCTCGTCACCACGGTTACAGTTAGCTCCCATCCTGGAGCTGTTAAGAGTTGACCTATTTGAGATTACTTGTGTTTAAGCTTATACTGTATCAGTCACTTACTGTGTTTGAACTGAAACTAGGCAGCTACTAGTTAGTCTATGTGACAGTTTTAGTACGTTTTATTGAATTTTAGATCATCTCTCTTTGTTTTCATCTCAGAGCTGAGAACGGAGCACAAATGTACCTTCCAGGTTTTCTACCATCAGTAAATCTGTTGCAATAGCTGCACACCTGAACCAACACACACACACACACACACACACACACACACACGCTTTTGGATCACACTCCAATGACCTCATGTGTGCAGATGATTAGCTTATAACCACTAAGTAGAACCAACTGCGTGCCAAAGTCCAGCCTGTTGTTCAGGGCGTGCTTTCCAAAGAAGATAAATATGTAATGTACTCTACAGCATTGCAACATTAGGCAACACTAAAGATGAATATCGTCCAGTGAACTGGGGTGAAGGACTAAACCATGACAGACGTAAAAAAGCCAGCTTATTAGGGTATATTAGCAGCTAGTTAGCGGTAGCTGCCACTGTGTGGAGTCACAGAACGCAGTGACTGCGTTTACTGCTTGTAGCATTAAAGTCCCACAAGAAAAAAAGAAAACTACATAGAATATATGACAACAAAATTTAAGACCTGTGACTAATTAATTGAAAAACACTTCTTAGATTAATTGTTTTTCAAGGAATCTAAGAAATGTTAAGGCCTTCATTTCAGATGCATGAATTGAAGACTTTTTTAAGGCTGCATGGACACCCTGCCTGCTGTAAATGCATTAAGAAATTGCTTCCTGAGCCCGCAGACGGAAACATGAGCAGATATTTCTGCACGCCTCATCTAGACCTGATGAAAGCACCGAGCCGCTGACGAGGTTGGAGTTTAAAAAGTGAAGCTACTTCCAGCCGCAGAGGGGTTCATAATGAGCTAAAATTACCCTGTGAAAGGCTTCTGTGATGTAACACATACAAATGTAACGACAGGAGACGCGGGCAGACGTCGGTGAGAGGCCTCTTACGCAACATCCACAATTTCAGGTCCTTGTGCATCAAACCTGCGCCTGATTTTACCATGCATGAGGGCGGCACAAGAAACCGAGTTCTCTGGCTCTGGGGGAGTCAGAAAGTTCCCGCTCACTTATTGCCTCTTACATAACACACAACTTTATCACAGCGCGAGCTCCGTCGAGTAATGAGGATTACATCTGTATATTCTGCTCGGGCAGAGGCAGCAGCAGTAATCAACAGCGAAGCAGGGCTTCAGTGTGAATTTATTACTTTCATATCCTGAAGTGGTTGTCTGCTCAGTGAAGGATGGGTGAGGGAGCGAAGGTTTAATCTAGCTCCGAGGCAGCAGCCAAACTAAAACCCAGCTTTAAAGTTGGAGTTTCTGTTCGCACACTTTAAACTCACAGCAGAAATAAGCAGCTATTTCTAAAAAGAAAGAAATAGGAATTTTCTGTTGGAATCTAGTACATTTACGCAATAACTTCTAAATAAATCTGTCCAAAATTATCTTTAAATGAATTAATAAATTTAAAAAAAGCTTTTATTGAATGTTTTCATTAGTATTGATAGATGTGCAGTTGTGCATTGGTGATTTGGGAAAAAAAATATTAATTGAGAATTTCCAGCCTAAATGAATAAAAAAACAAAGCATTCAATTTTCTACATTTATTTTTTGCTAGGTACATCTTTTGCAGCCTTCCAGTTTTGAGGATGGGTGAGGTCAAACTAAATTAATTTTCCAGGGAAGAGCCTTTCACCTGAACTGTTTATTTTCCAAACTTGGTCACAATGGCGATGGCTATCTTTGAACAGGCCGTGGAATATTACACGGATGTCATACCACATCCCTTCAATTTATCTTAAGCAAAGAAATGAGGACAAACAGAAACTGATGAGGTTTCTTGCTGAGAAAAGGCATAAAAGCTCATCTCTTTTCACCAACATATCTCTTTATCTGAAGTTGATATTTGGAAAATTCTCCATTTTTGCTTAGTATGTTTACAAAAGGAAAACCATGATGATACCAATCAGAGCAGAGTTGTGTAACGGGCTGTTTCATCTCCGCCTCGCTCACCTTCGGGTTGACAATGATCTCCAGGTCCATGGCGTTTTGCTCCTGCAGCCTCTTGATGGCAGGCAGAGAGATCCACAGGTTGTTGGTGTTGAAGATCTTGAACTTTGAAACCGACTTGAATTCGTCCACATGAGCTTTGGGCACCTGGGCGATCTCGAGGAGGCGGAGCTTTCCTTCATACTGGATCAGGGTGCCTCCCTGGGAAAAAACAATACAAATGCAATAATGTAGCATTCCTTTAGAGTAGCTTTTGCAACTTTTGTAGAAAAGCATTCATTTGTATAGAAAAAAATACTGTCTACTAACTTGTTGATTATTTATTAGATTAATAATTGGATAGCAAAAGGTGCCTAAAATTCATTTTTTACAACTTTCTTTTTGTTTGTTTTACATAATTTGAACCAGGTGAAGTTAAAACTATACAACTTGAGGAGTTCTGGGTAGAACAGATTTACAGACAAAGAGGGTTTTGTTTTTTTATCTCAAACGCAAAATGCATAGATCTTTTTGTGCAGTTTTGGCTTAATTATTCATCTGAGGGTGTTGTTCTTTCAGCAAATGGCCTTTATTAATCTGTATGCTAAAGTTAACAATTAAAAAATTACTAAAATATTAGACAATTACTTTAGTGATGAATTAAAGGCATTTGATTAATCAATCATTTTAGCCCAATGTGAGATTCACATCGAACTGTCCTCGTCCTCCAGGGCCTACCTTGACGTCAGCGCGCGTCTTATCCGTAACCTCCATGACAAACTCGCAGCGCTTGCCGTTGGGCTGGCTGACCAGGTGGTGCAAGATGTGCAGGTCAACGGTGGCTCCCAGGTTGTCGATGTTGGACACAAAGATGTACTCCTTTCCCTGCGCGATGAGCTTGTCCAGCAGGCCGGAGTTGTAGAAGCTGGCGTAGATGTCGCCGTGACCGGGAGGATACCAGCCGTCGGCGTTTTGGCCCGTCATGCTCAGGTTTGCAGCCACGGGGAGGAGAGACTCTTTGTGTATGCGGGGGTACCTGGATGAATAAGCACAGGGATGAGATGATCACCAATAATAATTTTTGCATTTTTTGCTTCAAATGGTCAAGTAGTCACTAACGGAATACTAATCTGAAACAATAAATTCAATTAATCATGATTAATCAATCATTGAAATAATCGTCAAACTAATTAGTGATTGATTAATTGTTTAACTTATTAGCTTATTTTCTGGAATTGTATTTCTAATATGGCATAAAAACAACTTGAGTGGTTTAATGAAAAACTACACAAAATACCATTTTTAAAAATTCAGTTAATCGATTAATAGTCAGAATAATTGATGGAATGATGACTAAAATCATCATTATTGCAGCCCTAGATATGACTGGGATTTATTCATAAAATCTTTATGAATATTGCTTTTGTTTTTACTCAAACTGATTATCCCAGTGTGACCTGGAGGAATCTTTTCAAATTTGTTTTTAAGGTTTTATCAAGAAGACAGGTGAGGTGCAAAAACCATCATCCATGTGAGAATTAGACAGATCAAAGCGTTTTTATGAAGGATTAACAATCCTCATGAGGAGCTGGACTAAATGTGAACTGGCAGCTCTTCTGGCAGCTCTAGGAAATACAGATGAGCTCCTTGGGAGAAAAGACTTGCTACGCAGTGGAGTCATGGTCTTGTTAAAGTGGGATTAATTCAAGTTCTGATTCTGATGATCGTTTTGATATGAGCTCAGACACTTAAACCTCCTGCTTCCCCTGGAGGTGGAACAGTTGTCCAAGAAGAACCTGAGACCTCTTTGAGGGCAAAGAAGTGAAAAACATGGCAATAAGTCATTTTAACTGACATGTTGCTTACTTGAATCAAACTCTCAGCCCTTTAATTGTTAAGACAACTACTCTTCTCACTGAGCCACAAGCCTCCCCCCCCACCCCCCCAAGTAAAATTATCAAAAAAAAATTGATCACACAGAATGACAGAAAGTCTAAAACTATGACTTGATCAGATTACTGCAGCCTGATAAAGCCTCTTAGGCTAGTGACCAATGTCAGGTGATTTGTTTCGGTGCAAATCAGTTCTCTTTATTTTCAGTTTTTTTTTTTTTTTTCCTGAAATAAGGTTTAAAAAGTCTGTTAAAGACATAACCAGACCTTTGAATGCATCTCTGAGCTTTCCTTAAGTAAAAACATAATGAAGGTGGGTGAATAACTCATGGCTTTGTTTGGTGTTTAAAGCTGACTGTTTTCTCTCCATGTGCCAGTGAACAATGACTGTAATTGGATTTTTAGGAATTACTGTAATGGCCTCAGCGTTTCTTTGTTCTCACGTTGAAAATGACTTTTAAAACTGCTCAGCTTCTTTGACATTAAATCCTCCAGCTAGTGTTGCTGCTGCCCCAGAAAAAGCGTTGACCCAGGCTCCCTAAGGCATGCGGTGCTGATGAATAATTGAATCACAACTGGAAAATGAAAGTTCCACTTGGCTGACGAACTCCAGACAGTGCGGCATTCATCACAAACAGGTTCTTCCACATGTTACAAAACATCTACAGTCTATTCCTGATGGTATGCATTCATGAACACGGGTAGCAGGTAACGCCCAGTGGGGTTCTTAACACACTAAATGATACCGTTTTCCATCAACTGGTGGTTGACAGTGAGAGAGCCGCTACTTTTTCTAAGATGCTATTTAAAATACAAACCAGCTTCCAGATGTAGTGGTCTCACCTGCTCTGATTGAAGGTGTGGATCTTGACCCGGTGGTGTGTGTACTTCTGCAGAATTTTCTTCGTATCTTCGTCTGTGTTGAAGGAGTTCATGAGGACCAGTGGAACATCAGTGTTGTACGTCTTGTTCAGGTGCTATTGGTGATTTAAAGAAAAAAAAACCCCACACAACAGACACTACTATTACTACTATATTTATGTAGTAAGGAAGGAAAGTTTCACATTATCATCACTTAAAAATCCCCAGTACAGACTGATAAAAACGATATTACAATAAAACAATATCTAGGAATTTCCCCGTTGTGCGACAATAAAGGGCGTTTCTATTCTATTCTATTATTAGATCCATACCATTTCACTTATCAGTGAATAACAGAAGTTTCAACACCCATCATATCCCAGAATCCTGTCCTCTTCTTTGCCTAAGGCTGCTTTCTGAACTTCCTGACTGGGACTGCAGTTAGTCCGCATTGGAAAAACATCACTGGCTCCATCACACTTAGTACTGGGACCCCTCAGGGCTGTGTGCCCGGTCCACAGCTGTTCACAGTGTTAACTTGTGATTCATTCATAGCCTTTATAACTAGATGTACATTAAGAAAGTCAAATATGTGTTCAAACTGAACACAATGAAGATACTTCTTAGAGAGTGTTTTATCCATTTGTGTTTTCTGTTATCAGTATATCCGATTATTTTTCTAACTATCATAGATCTCTGAGAAATCCTGTTTGGTTTTGTAATATGATGTTAAGTATGTAAAGAAAAAAAAATCAGAATTGAAATTAAACTGAAAATGAATTCACAAAGAAGATAAAAAAAGTTATGGTCTCATTCTATCTCAGAAAATGTTAACTTATAATGCTTGACTAAAGTACCTTGTTTTATTAAGCTAGACAAGGTTTATTATTTTTCATAGATTTCAATTTTATTTACTAAAACTTTGCAACACATTCATCAGAAATAAACTGGTGTACTAGCAGTGATGAATAGAAACAGAAATGAAGTTTAGCATTAAACTCCTCGAGTTGTTTCCCCAAAGGCAAATTGACAAAGCGCTGTATGATTGAACTCCAAAATGCCAAAACAAAGTTATTTCTTCATTTGTGGTTAAACAACAAAGACTTTACAAATACTACAATCTAGGGGAAAAAAAGTTGTTGAAATCTCTGGGGGAGGAAAATTCAGACGACTAATGGAGGCAGAAACAGATGCAGGATGTGAATCATATGGGAGAAGCTGGATTTTGACCCCGTCAGAGACGGGCGTTGACCACCCGAGAGCATCTCACCATGTCCGATGTCTATAAAAGTAATAAGTGGGAGAACTGTTCATCTTTCTGTGGAGTTTTGTGTAAGTGTCATGGTCCTTCCCCGTCGACAAACAATTCAAAATGTTCCACAAAGATGTGAAACAAAGGCTCGAATTACAGCTTTGCTCTGCAGTTTGTTGACGTGGAAGCAAACACAGCAGAGACGTTAATGGCTGTCTCTAGAAACTGGACACTTTAAGTCTCTTTTACAGTTTTGTGATCTTAAATCAGTTTTGTTTTCAGGATTATATGAAGCCAAAATCCTTAGAAACACAAAGAGAGCCTTTGGAGACACGCCCTTATTAGAGAGAAGGCACACTGCCAAATATAAATGATGGAGTATCGTCTGGAAAAGCAAACCACAGCTGTCAAATGTTTTCAACACGAATGTAACTGGTTGGTTGGCAGAAAGGAGCTTTCCAGCGGTAACATTTCAAACTGATGCATGGCCACATCAGTTCTGAAACAACAATACTGAGGAAGATGAGAGGAAGTGGTTTTATTTTCCCCAAAGATCCTGCTAATGTAGTAAACATGTTGGACATTTGTGAAAATGAATTCATAAGCAGGCAGATCTCGTTGTTCGAAACACCCGGTGATGTGCTGTTTTGAGAAAAGCAACTTACAGGTTTTGAGTGGGAAACTGATTATGTGTAGAGATTGAGAATTTCAGCTGCTTCCATTCACTGGTGTTACAAAGGACAAAACATCTGTGTGGACTGCAAATGTGAAAGTCCTTTAGTAAAAAGGCTGCCAGTAAAGGAGATAAGAGTCATAAGAAATGAATAGGACTAAGCTAACAACAGGTATTAATTACATAACCATAGTTATAGTTTATATTTTCTCAAGGTGTACATTAGGATAAAAACCTTTACTCCATCCACCATGAATATGGCTTGGGTCAATAATATAGATATCACTTGGCAAACAAATAAATAATTTTTATGCACTTTAACTGAGCCACCCTTAATTATTTGGGAAGTAATTAATCACATTTTGTATGTTTTTGTTTATAAACATGTTCAGTTTTTTTTCCCCCTATTTGATTTTTTCCCCTATTTGATTGCATTTTTTAAGTATTTTCCTACATAGTACATATACATTCAGACTTTTAGGCTGTTGTGTAGAAAAACTACCTAAATTGTAATTGATTACTGACACAGTTACAGCACATTTTCTGGCAGAGATCTAATTGTTTAAAAGAGGTGCATAACAGGTGATCACAAGACTCTACAGTCCTTAATGAACTCCAGTCCTATCAGATCCATTCTTCTTCAGAAGTCCTATTAGCCTCACCGCTAACAACAGAACAAGTTTCCAGTCAGAGCTGGTTTCAGCTCTAAAATTATTCTCAAAATAACATACAATGTTGTACACTGATGTGCCTGATCACGAATATATTTTTTTACTTTCCTGGTGATTAAGGGAAATGTTCTCACACAGGAGTAGTTGTTTTCAGGCTGCTCTGTGTGTGTGTGTGTGGGGGGGGGGGCTGGAATTAATTTTCCTCTATCCGTTTTCCTCTTCTCTGAACAGGCCGATTCAGTCTGCAGGTAATCTGACCCGACCTGTGCAGAAAACAGGAGGCAGTGTGCTCAGAGGAGAGCTGAGCCCCAGGAGTCTCTTGTAAAACCACCTTCAATAAGTGCTACACTGTATTTTATTAAACAGAGTTGGGTGGTTGGTAACTAGTTACTTTTACTCAGTTACATTTACTTGAGTAACTTTTTGGGGGAAAAAAACGAGTTTTAGGAGTATTTTTACTATGCTGTACCTTTTACTTTTGCTTGTTTAACTTTATTATTAAGTATCGCTGCTCTTACTTGAGTGAAATGTCTGCTCAAATGTTCTTTGCTCATTGTGAGTAACTTCACTGAAAGGAGAATAAGCTTATTTTTACCAAATATTCACCAGACACACACGCACACATCTGTAGTTTCTGCTAGAGTTTCACAAGTAAGTTTTGTATTGAAAGAAATTGATTCAGAAAACTTTTGTTCTGCCTGATTTTGTTATTTTGAATTTATACTATTTATATGAATTATTTCCATTTTGATCATTAAAATACCAAAATTTCCATATAACTTTATACTTTTGACCATTTTATGTCATTTTTAAATATTAAGTGACGGATGTTTTGATCAGTTACTCAGCACCTTAGTAGCTTTTTTTAATTTTTATCAAATACTTTTTACTTGAGTAATTTCTTGGACTGCTACTTTCCGTTTTCACTACAGTAAAAATATGTTAAGGTAGTGCTACTCTAACTGGAGTACAATCTAATCTCGACACTTCACTTTTATCCAATGCAGATCAAAGCGAAGCCGGAGCTCGGGGTCCCACTAAAAGCAGCAGGAAGACGTGATTGTTGTTTGTATGACTTCCAAAGAACATTCATTCGGGCGTTGGGCGTAGCGCTGCAGCACAAGTTGAGGTGCACGATGGGGCCTAAATAACTGCGCTCTCCTCTCTGACTAGACACACAGCCGTCTCTGTTTCCCTGCCAGACGACACACCAACAGATCCCCTTTCACAGCAACTCCTCACACACACCGTACAGGACTCTTTCCACAAATCATCTCCCTTCCAACAGGAACACACTTATGACTTTATAAAGGCTTGGAGAAACAAACCGATGTCATCAACAAATACATGTGGCTTTAATTTTGGACTTCCCCCGCCCCCCCCCTCACTTTGAATAGAATTGATTCACTACAAAGTTTTCTTTGTATGAAAAATTTGAAAATACTTCCAGGATAAAACCTGGAGCAGACGTTTGTGGTATGTTAGATAATAAGAGACACTCTTTGCCCAGCTTCAGTGGTCTGCACAAGTCTAAATCTTCACTCAGTGTTTGTTTTCCTTTGAAATCTCCTTGTGATCTTTTAAAGAGACCTTGATCAGTAGTTTTCAGACTTTCTCAAGATTTTTTTCCCCCCATAAGGTTCAAGTTCCACTTGAACCTTTTCTACGAACTAGGAGAATTTTTTGGGGGACAATCCTGCACTCCTCTGTGTTAGCTTCCTACACCAGGGTAAAAGCTAATTACTTGAGTAGAAATAACGTTTGACAAGTCATGAACAAGTTGCCAGAAAAGAAACGGGGGAAAAAAGACAAAAACCACACATTTTGGTTTTTTTGGTCATAGAAAAATTACTAGTTGAAGTCATGAAGAAACCATCCCATGCTCTGGTTAGAGGTTTCGGATCTAGGGCTTTAAAAAGGTAAACTTTGTGTTTAAATTCAGCTTGTTTACAGAGTAAATCAGAGACATTTCAGGGTGTGAGGGGAAACTCACAGCTGAATAACACACCAGGCTTTATTGGCTATTCACATGATTAGTTTGGGTTTAATCCAATAAGAACTACAGATCCTTCTCCTGTTGCAGCAGGTGGTGTCATCCTTATTTAGTATATCCTTGTGACATATACATATACATATACATATATATGAAGGGTCATGTAACATTTTAGAACGAGAATGCACTGCTGCCAGAAAAGTACTGAGGTGGCCTGACCCTCTGGGGCTCTGCAGATTCAATTACACAAGAAGTACAGAAGTCAAAACTAACAACGAAACTCTCCCAGAGATCTTAAGAATCCAGGAGGCAAAGTTTGGACTAGCATAAATGTACGGAAATAGATCTAAGGTTTTGCTCAACACTGTTTTTCATTTTTTGACCAGTGCCTGCTCATTGTGGAGGCACTGCAGTGTTGTGCAAACAACAAATTTAAACGTATTTAATTGAATCTATCAAAACTACTGAAGCTAACAGTTTGACAAAATAAAGGGCTTTAGTTCTAAGGGGATTCTTAAAGAAGGAATATCTGAAAATCCCACTTCAACCACAGCAGGAAGGAAACTTTTCATCTATTGGTGGAGCTGCTGGTATGAAGGTTGTGCAACAACCTCAGTTGAAAGCAGCAACAAAAGAAATGGCGTCACGGCACTTATTCATCATTCCTCAGAAAAAAAAGGAGGATCTATATCCAGTTGTTTTGTTTTTTGTGCCTCAAAGGACACTGGTGTTGTGACTGCAGATGTTTGCAAGAAGGCAGAAGAGCGTTAGGAGAAAAGCTGAAAAGGACTCATTTCAATATCTGCAGCAGAAAAACACTTAAAAATGTAACTCACCAGTTCAGCAGTGTTTATTTTAAAAGCTAAATACGCTTGATTAAAGAGTTGAAGTCTGGCAGCTGGTTGCCACATGAAGAAATACTACATTTACATTTTTTTCCATCATAAAATGAGCTTGAAACACAAAACCAGTGTGTCTCATTGCTAGAAGTCACAGCTTTTGGACGGATTTAAAGCTAATGTGTATTTATCCAATTTTAATCTGGTCCTTTTTAGAAGGCACTTGGCATTCATAAAAACTGAAAGACAAAATCTGAACAGCCCAACTCTGATATTTTTCACATGCCAAAAAACATCTGATTTGAGTCACTTCCATATCTGGCACAAAGTCAGATACCTGTCCGATTGTTTAATCTGACTTTTATGTCAATGACGTGTGTTATAATTACTAACCAGAAGAAACCAGAACAGACATAATCAGTGGCTGAAAGAAAATTATGATTATGAACTTATGAAATATGTCTGTGTCAGTAAAGTCACAATCCCAGCACTCGAAGCAGACTTCAGTCAATGCTCCACAAAAGTCTGTTGCTCTTAATTGTGCTTTCTTTTTATAGCTTCCTTCATTTTGTTATGATCTCGTAACAAAACTGTTGGCTCCCATTGCTGAATAAACGTTAAAATACATCCATAAACGACGATATCCTTTATTACTTCAGCAAACAATGCGATCTCAACTTTCTTCTGCACAGGGGGGTCACTTGAAACCATTATTCACACAGACACATTACTCAGTATGAAAAAAAAATATATATATATATATAAGAATTGAAATTCAGCAAAAAACTGGAATTGAGTTCAAGACGTACTGTGTGAACGTAGAGTAAAATTAATAAGATCCCAGAACAGAGCTGGTGTGCAGATTTGATTTCAGATCTGCTAAGTAAAAATGCTGCCATTTACAATTTATTCCAATTGCAGCCACAATTTAAATTGTACATATTCACTTCACAATGACAGTCTAACACAAAAAATATTAGGGAAACAGAATTAAGAGGGGAATCATTGTTTGTGGTGTGGTTGCTAGGAGTTTGCACCTCAATTTGTTGCACGGTCAGGTCCAGGAAGGTGTTCTCGTTGCGGACGCTGATCAGGCTCTTGGGGCCTTTGCACCCCATGCTGGTACCCAGACCTCCGTTCAGCTTCACCACCACCAGTTTGTTGAGGCTGGTGGCCACGCCGTCTGGCAGACCCCGGGCTGCGATCTTATCGTACGGCTGGATCTGTAGAACGGGGGGCAGGCAGAAATTTAGACTGTGTAGACACCAAAACGGTTTTTCTCCTCTATGAACTCAACAATACACAAAGTGACAAAGGAATGTATCCCAACAATACTATTACATGTCTGACTTCAATCAACCAGCCAAACTGGTTTGTACACATATTTGAAATTCAACGATAAGCAGAAGCTTTCCATTGTCACCAATATTCCATTACGTCTTTCTTTAACCATTTAAAACACCTCTCCCTCACCCCGAGAAATTGTGAGAAAAATCTTAGAACTTTTTCAAGAAAAAAAACTAAAAAACTTTTGGAAAATTTCTGACTTTGGCAACTCAGACATTTCCGTGTTTGTTCTAGAAAAATCTTTGTGATTAATCAAAATATTTTCAACTTTTGAAATTTCAAAGATTTTTCCTAGAAAATTTCTGAGTCTGAATCTAAAAATTCCTGAGTATTTTTCTTCCAAATTATTGACATGTCAGACATTTTATTGTTTTTATAGAAATTTTCTGTGATTAAGCTAAACATTTGTTGTTGGTGGAAATTTACTCCTTTTTTTTTGTCTTTCTTCAATTTGTCTGATACGCCGTCGTGTAAATCAGGTAAAGTTGAACAAATACAACAACAAATAGGAACAAATGCCAGCAAGATGAAACTTTGCTGAAGTTTGCAGAAAAGCATTTTTTTCAGGGTGAAAACCATTTCCTCAGAGGAAGAGAGACGATCCTTCATGGAATGAATTTCCTTTTGTGCAGGAGGTGAATGTCTGCAGTCACCGGCTCTATCAAAGGAGAATGCATTTTTTCTTAAACATCTGCTCATGTGGTTCACAGACAATTTGAGTATGTCAAATCACAAGCCAGACTCACTCCCAGGCAACAGGGGATAAACCTTGCTGCCAAGCTGTAAAACTCCTCTTTGCTTTTAGTAATTCACTCTCCACACATCCGAAAGCGTTTTACATCTTTCTTTGCATTGCAGACAAACATTCACAAACAGTCACTTTTTCTACTTGCTGATTTCTGCTTCCCGTTTGACTCGGCTGTTTTCCTGCTGCTGCTGCTAACCGCTCAGGAATCCTGATGTGAAGCGTCTTCAAATATGTCCTGTGTGGGGAGGTTTGGAAGCTTTAAACCGTGTTATTTTAGATTCCCAGAAGAAGATCGTTTTATAGTTCTAGAGCTAAATATTTAGAGGGTGGTGGAAATGCAGCCACAACACACGAGATAGATGTGGGTTTCTTGAGATGTGCAGCTTCTAAAAGAACAAATGTTTGATCCCCCAAACCATGACCGAGTCCAGAAGAGAGACGGACTAAATAAAGGAGAACCATCTGATTGCGATACCTGCAGCTCTCATAGCAACGTCTTTAGAAAAGCATCATGATTGTCATACATGTCTATATATATATAAAGCGCACACACACACACACACACACACACACACACACACACACACACACACACACACACACACACACACACACACACACACACACACAGCTAGAATGTTGTGTTGTCAAAAGAGTTACAACAAAGAAGCAAAGGTTCATTCCAGGTCTGGTTTCTGTGACCTGAAATACAAGAATCCAAACCACCAGCAGTAATATAGCAGTATACTTAACCCTGAGACATTCCACCAAGGTACAAACTGTTTCCAATTAATGGGTGGTATCAATTTATTAACCAGGGTGACACATAACCCGACATGTTTTAATTGCCGGATTATTTGTCCGTGCCCTTTCTGCAGAACAGTGCCATTTCACAGCCGAACTGATCTGAGCACTGGAACCAGGAAGATAATAATACCCGCAGCTGTAAAAATACCTCTCGGTATTGCTAAACGCTTATAGCATGTCCTCAGGTGTTTTTTTTTCTCAGTGCAGAAACAGCAGCGCATCAGCAGAAATATCCCAAACAATCTCTGGAGACTGAGTTTTACCTCCAGTACGCAGATGAATCATTGTATTTTAATAATTTTCAGATTTTCTATCTTCTGCTCTAACTCATTCCATCTGTCCAAGAACAAGACACAGAGGTTTGAAAAGGTCAGGAGAGCTTCTTGAAAATAAACAAAGTTAATAAGGACACGTTCCAAACTGGGATCCTGGGAATAGAATTTGGCAGTTTTTGTTTTCCCAGAGAGAAGCAGATGGAGCCGGACTCACCGAGTCTTCTGGAGGCCGTTTTATCTTGATCCATTCCACAGACGGGCCCTTCACCTGCAGGAATCTGTGGAAGAGGTTCTTGAAGCCCTTAAAATCCTTCATGCAGACCTGAAAGTGTAGACAGAAACATTAATGTAGCGAGTGGTTTACAGAATCATTTCATTCACTGGGTTTGTGATCAGGAGGGGATTTCTTTTTAAGCTGCTCCCAGTCTAGTTATGGGAAAGAGTTAAAAATATATCCACAGTGTACAACATTGAGATTAAAGGTTTCCATGTAAAAAAAAAATTAGCTATAGTTTTTTTTGTGAAAAAAAATTGTAAGATTCTAAGGTCAGTCTGGTTCTTATCTATTTAAATATAGAATAGAAAAATGTAAACCCAGTTCAGTCTCATTAAACCGATGAGATTAATTTATATATTTAAAATAGTGAAGGAACTCGATTAGAAATTTTAATCAGGTTAACTGATAATTGATAATTGATAAATTACAATTAATCATATTGCAATTCAAAAACCTGTTTAAGTGCTAAATTATAAATATGTCTATTTAATAGTAAATAGAGATAAAGAAGATATTTATTGAGCTTTATATATATATATATATATATATATATATATATATATATACTGCTCAAAAAAATAAAGGGAACACTTAAACAACACAATATAACTCCAAGTATATCAAACTTCTGTGAAATCAAACTGTCCACTTAGGAAGCGACACTGATTGACCCGATGAGGGTCCCCGATGTCAATCAGTGTTGCTTCCTAAGTGGACAGTTTGATTTCACAGAAGTTTGATTTACTTGGAGTTATATTGTGTTGTTTAAGTGTTCCCTTTATTTTTTTGAGCAGTGTATATGACTTTTTTTTTGTATCGACTAGCAGCTGTTTTGCTCCGAAATGTTTTACCCGAAACATCTGACTCATCTTAACTCTCTCAAGTCTCTGGCTGAAATGCCTCAGTGAAACCCCATAAATTAAAGAAATTAAGCGGCTGTTTATTTTTCCCAATAAACCGTGTCTGCACTCCTCTAGGTGTAACCCTGCTTGGTATGACGCTCCAGTACACGTCAGGTTTGAGTTTTCCCAGCATTGCCGTCCGCCCCTCTAAATCACAACCAGATGGTCTCAGACAGAGAGGGGAGGGATGAAGACGCGGTGTTGACGTACGTCTCTGTCGGCCCCCGTGACCGTGTCCACCAGCTTCTCCAGCTCTGCGTCCATGGAGCTCTCCAGCTGCTGCCGCATCATTTCCTGAAACTGAGCCATGCCTTTGTGGGGCACTCTTTCACTCAGACCTGAACAAACAAGACAGTAGAGAAGGAAAGGTCAAAGTTCTCCTCTTTCCACCGATGCAGCAGGCATTCATGGTGTCTCATTTCAGATTTTCAGACTTTCGCCTCATTTTCTAAGCTCAGAATCTTCCATGAGACGAAATATGGGGATTTTTGCCTGCTCGTGTTGCACCTTGATATTCAACCTCTACATGATAATGAGGACTTGTGGTTAATATTTCTCGCCAGAGAGACCTCTAGTTGCGTCACGTTGTCTGGTGAAGTAAGCGTAAGCCATTGTCATAAGCCCGAACAAAGTATGAAGGAGAGTGCCTCAAGCTTGTGATGTTGATGAAACCATGTTTAGGAGTTTTTGAAGTAAGAAAGGAAGTACTTCTTGAGCTCGAGCTGTCCTGTCGACTAATAAGCACTACTCAGTGTTTCCCAAAAGTGTTTGAGAAATCTCCTTCAATCTAAAATAGCTTTTTGTTGAAGGAGGTATGTTGCAAAACGGAGCAAAGGAGCTACAATTCACTGCTAAGCTAACCAAGCCCTAAACAAAATTAAGGCCACAAGCTGGTCTGCTAATAAATTTGTTTCCTAGTATTTCGAGTGTTCACCAGATCGCTGTCCCTCCAAATTCACTTTGGGAGTCTGTGACTTTTCTCTAGAATAGAAAATATCAGAGAAAGTTCACCAATGACTAAGAGCTTAGGATGCATGACTCTCACTGGAAACAGAAATGTGATGCAATGCTTCACAAGATTGCTTCATACCACAACCGTACTAGCGGTCTGCCAATGGCTTCTCTGTTTAGTATCGTTCGTCCAAACACGGGGTGTACTCCTCCTTTTCAGAGTGAGCTTGTATCATAACTGGTATGAAAACAGCCAGAAAGATTTCTTGTCATCTGACAAGAAGTAGTAAAATAATTACTAGTTACCCAATTTCATTACCATCCAAACCTCAAGGTAAACATCTGAGCGCCTTTCAAATATGAAGGGTGGTTATGATTTTGATTTTTTTCCCCCTTTGGTATCAAGTGATTTTTTTTTGTCCATGTTTTTGTAAAACCTTTGTGAAAACAATCTAGCAAACTGATTGCATTATTGGTGAGTGTTCGTGAGTTTGGAACATGAAGTGCCGTGTTACTTCCCAGCAGGAAACCCGTCACCAGTGACCTCACAGAGAGTCTCAAAAGAAACATAAAAGCTTTATATTGCAGCTATAAAAAACTGGAACCATCATGGTTTGTTTGGAAGGGTCATACTGGGACAGTCCCAGTTTGACAAATAGTTGGTCAGAATGCGAAACATCTTGTTCATTTAAAACAAAACTCAGCATATCAGTATAAACACCTTGCACAATCATCAAGCGCTTGACAAAATCTACAACATAATGACTGAAGAATAAAGATAAAAAGTCACGAGACAAAACAATAAGCGTGTGTCTGATGTTAATGGTTGAGTTCAAAGTTCGGACCCATAGTACAAAGACTAATAACCCGAAGCAACGCTTAGTTGTTGACCAAAATATCACTGTGAAGTTATGACAGACTATTAAAGCTATAAAGGAAATTACTACTTGAAATTGTTGCTGCTAGTAGGTGGTTTTATGAGCTACTGGGTTTTAAGGTGTACTTTTCGTCTCCATGGCAGTAATGCAGCATTAGAGAAGGTTTGAACAGTGTGGTAAGGCAACATTAGGGCTGAGAAAGCAGCAACCAACTCTTTACATAGATGTTTAGTTACATTTTATACAGCATTTGTTTGTCTTGTTTTCCAGTTTGCAACAACGCTGTCAAGTCCAGTTTGACAATTTTTATTTTAAATTTCTGACTAATCAGAACATCTGTGTTTTCTACAAGAATAGTTATTTTGCAAGGTGAGGAGTCAATCTATGACTTTTACAAGACACCATACAACATTAATACCGTAGATCACTTTAACAGGGCCAACTTAGACAACTTAAAGACATGAATAAAAGGCTATCTAGGGACCAAACAGGTAGGAATGTGGTCAATTTTTTACTTCTTTTACATGAAGCAAACAAGATTGAGCTAGAAACTGGAAGAGTGCAGTGTGTGTGTTGATGGATGTGACAAATAAAATGATAAAAATCTGTAAGATTTCATCATAAAGAAACTTTAAAAAAAAAAGCTCAAATACAATAATAATACAAACTAAAAATGATGGTGTAGAAAGTATGAGTAGAAAAAAAATTAATGAAAAAGTAAATAAAACTGACAGACAAGTAAAGTAAATGTGCAAAAGATGGAGGGGTGATTAAATTACGACTTTTTTGTAACCACTTGAAACTCCAGAGGTTGAAGCGTACATATCCCTGGGCCTTTTTTAATTTCTAAATTAGTGTGAACTCGCACAGTCATCCATGTGTTATTTGGAAAATCCAATATACTGCGTAAAAAAAAAAAAAAAGGGAACAATGTGAAAAAACAGTAGAGGAAGAAGGAAAAATGTCTGAAAAACAAGCAAAAAATAAATAGTGTAATGTTTTTTGTTTGTTTGTTCATATTATTATTATTTTTTCACAAAGAGAGAAACATTAGATTTGGTGTGAACAAAAGGATCCATAGAAAGACGGTTAATGACGTTAGCTTCTGTTACTTGAGTAACGAGCTAAACAATCAGGCAACAGGACAAACTCAACCTGCATGACTAAACAGAGTAAGTTGTACTATTGCACATCATTTTAGATCCTGTTTGCGTTCACGACCAGCTGAAATGAGGAACAAACTTGTCCCACTTGAAACGTTCAGGAAATACTGGTGAAAGAAGCGCAGGAGCGACGGTTTAGAAACACAAAACGAGTCCTCCTGACCGCTTGGCTGCTGAAATGCAGCTTCACCCAGTTCTGTGCCAGTGGAGGAAACACGGGAGTACCGAGATAATGAACAGACACAATGATTAACAAAACACTCCATTCCATTCGGCATTATGCAGTCTGACAACTTACCGTAGTCAGTCATTAAAGAACGTTAAAACGCACAGGCAGTTTGAGCAAATAAAACTGAAGAGGGACACCATAAACGCTGCCGTTTCCATTAGGGCTGCAACTAACCATTATTTTAGACATCAATTAATTGATTACTCTGACAATTTTAATCAGATAAAAATACTGACACATTCTGCAGATTGTTTACTCGACCACTAAAGTCTCCTTTGTACAATACTATAAATATACTAAAAGATACAAATAAACAATTCAATTTCTTTTTTTAAATCAGAAAAATTAACTTTTTTTTTTTTTGCCTAAAATGCAGGATTCCTTTAGTGTACACATGATCATTTGTAGTGAAGGATGCATCTGCAATTTAAAAAAAATACTAACATCAACAGTGTAGGTCAGACCTGCTGATTATTTTTTGGACTGATTTACTTTACTATTTATTTATTCCTTTATTTTAAGCAGTAAGAAATGTGTCGAAGAGTTCAGAGTTTCTACCGCAGCCTCACTTTGTTCATGTGGTGTTTCAACATTCTCATCAGTCCCAATCAGAGTCCCACCAAACTCACAGGTCAAGGAAGCGGCGGACGAGCTTGTGCTGAGTTAAGGAACTGCTTTAGCTCAACATATTTTAATCAGCTGGGTAAAAAAGAAAAAATCCCTGATAAATGGAAGACAAAGAATATTGTATTCAGGATGCTGACGGTGGGAAAAGGTTTTTCCTCAACCACAACAAGAACCGGAACCGGATCCTTCTCTGTAGCTCACTTTGGCTGTGAACACCCTGAATGTTAAAAACATTTAGTCAACAACATCTGGTAATCCAGTCTCCCTTGTAGAAACTGGATTAACTGTTATTGGCTAGCAAGCAACATATATGAAACCAGAGGATCAAAGAAGCTTACTTTATAGGACGGGTAAACACTCGCAAAGTCAAGTCAATCTTCAACCACTGCATTAAAAATGCTATCAGCTCACATCACCTGGATGGGATTGGCTGGATATTGTTGGAACTCCATTTCATAAAATGAAACATGGTGTAAACTTTAATCAGTATCCCTACATAATGCTGTAGGGATACTGACCGGAGCTGAACGGAAGGTGCAGGGTTTTCCTCCAGTGTATTTTAAGCCTGGCGGGCCACCAGGCTTTACTTGTGCCCCCACCAGGCTAAGCATTGCTTATTTATTTAGGTCTTTTTAAAATGTTTGCATTTTTAAGACCTTATAGTTGGTGTTCAGGTGTTAATCTTCAAATCTTTCAATAACACATAATTATCAAGTGATATTTTCAAATTTCCTGTCAACTTTAAAAAAAACGTTTAACTCAAAAAACACGATGGGCAGCTGGATGAATGACTGACCTAGCGCCAAACCACTGGGCTTGGCAAGTTTGGAAACCTTGAAGTGGATGGCAATCCTTGAGACTTCAGAGTGGGATTAAGGTTCGCTTTTCAAATGACAAATGCATGGCTTTGTCTTTGCAATCATGCATAAATGTCTTTTGAAAAGCACTGCAAAAATAGACAAAAAGAGAGACGTCTGAAGACCTTTAGGTGGTTAGAGGTTAAGACTAGTTTAAAGCATATATGTATCATTTATTAGCAAAATGAGAAGCTTCATAGTAAAAACAGAACCTTCCATTTTTGTAGCAGTTATGAAACAAATACACATTTCTGGTCTTTAGTGAGCAAACAGTGATTGTAGCTCATTGTCCCAAGCTTTGGGGAATCAGACAACAAAAGCAAATTAATTCACAAAGTTTTGCTCTTGAAAAGTTAACAAGAAAATAAAACGAGAATAAACGAGAAAATGTTGACTCCAACTTTACTTTATAAAAAGGAGTGACCAATAACAGACAAGGTGCAAAGGGCGAAGTCACGTTGTACCTTGTACCAGGATAAAGTACCACTTTGTACCACCTGTACCACTTTGTACCAGGATAAAGCACAGAGTGCTTCAGGATAACGCACCCTGTGCTTCATTTCAGCTCTGACTGAAATCTAGAGGAGTAAAACTGAACCTAGCAGATGTAAGCAGATGACAAAGCCCTTCTGTATGTGACGAAAACTTAAGCACTTTGTGATTTAAATTGTTAGGTGGAATAAAACGGCATGTTTGGAGTAAGAATAAAACGACAGAAACAGCTAGAAGGCATTTAAAACACACAATGGACATTAGAATAGGAGCATTAGGGCATTCCGTCAGATTTATGATACATTGTTTTGTAAACAATGTAACATTTAGTTACATAGTTTCAAAATATTTTCTTACCTTCTACATAAAGTGCCATGTTTAAGATGCCAAAGTACTATGAATCCAGTCGACAAGTTTCAATTAAAAACAGATTATTTTCAAGTTTTTTTGTGTTTTTTGTTTTCACTCCATGAGATTCACTGTGACAAGCGAAAGGTCATTGAACACAGCATCCCGTAAAATGAACCCGAAAGTTTCCATGCGGTGATCTTAACGCCGCCCGCTCGCTCAGTCCTTCATTCATCCAGTCGTAGGAGCTTTTTTAAATCATCCCACTATTCCCAGGATCTTGGCACCCAGTCAGGAGTCCCACTTATCTTATTGACAGTCAAGAAGTCAAACCGGACACGGAAAAGTACGCTTGAACCAGAGCAAAGCAGGATCTGTTACTGGTGGCATTCCAAGTTACCACTAAAAAGCACGTCACCAATGCTGGCTGTGAATCCAAACTCACACCTCTGTTCACGTTTTATTCCCCCACCGGCTGCCTCGCCCCCTGCGAGTGTTTTTATTGCTCCGTTCAGCCCAGGAACCACGTCTACACCGACGCTGTCAATCATTAACCGATGGGATAGATAGTGTGTGTTGAAAGCATCCTTAATATAGAGGGAATAAGGAAACTGGGAAAGATTGGTGGAGGGATAGGATGTCATCCAGGAATGCGGTCCAGAGGGGCCAACTAATCACGCGGAAGAAAACGTTCGCTTTTCCGATTAATATTTTTGGCAAAGCGGTTAGGTAACTGGATGATAGCATGAAAAAAAACGTCTCTCCAGTTGAACGACAGTCTTCAGCACAAACCCGAGAGAGAGCAATATTTAGTGTGAAGCCATTTTCTTACTGTGTTACTGTGGGATGCTGGCGGAAGAAAGTCAATGGTGTCGGTCGGCCTGGACCACAGCAAAGAAGGCAGCGAAGACACGCTCAGTTCTTTTTAAACCCAGGGTACCTTAAAACACCATGCCACTGTTTTCTTTACAGTTCGTCTTTGTAGGGGGAAAAAAACTAAAGCGTAAAACAATGAAAAACTTAAAAAGGTAAACAGTTCTACGATTTTTTACAATTCACTCCCGTTCCAAGCAAGGGCAAATGGGAACCAATGAGAGGACTTCTTTCCTGTGATGAAATTTTGGGCACCAATCGTTTGTTGCGACGTATTTTCTTGCAAGTGATGGAACGTAGACGTACACGACTAGACGCAGCATTGGTTTCGTCGTTGTCAAGCAGAAACGATACGTCGGCGACTCCGCCATACTGTGAGTGGCAAGTTTGCCTAGGAAAACGTGATTTCCTAAAAGAAAAAAAAAACCTAAGTTACGTCAAACTTTGTTTGATAATATTAAACAATACAATAATGTATGTTCACCTTGGTACTACCAGGTTATGGAGGTAAGAACTGGCAAAATCACATGACAAGAGCAACATGAAACACCCTAAACTTACTATATTTCCCTTTTAAACAATTTTAAGTCATCTAATCCCATTGTGCTTTAGTCTAATTAAACATTTATTCTGTTTTGTGGAGGGACCTAGTAGTCACCAAAGAGAAACTTCTAAGATTTTTTACAAGTGTTTGACTTCTGTAATGCCAATAAAGGTTTTTCCACTGATTATTGAGAAGTTTATCTCCTTTTCTCTCGAAGTTTGTTTCTGATAGGAATTTCTCTAAAGTTAAGAAATATGTAAAAAAAAAAATATTTTGAAATGATTTTTGTTTTTGTTTTGTGTGTTCATATTATTTAAAAAAATAAAACATTTATACCCTACAAGAAATATAACTCATGGTAGCATGTAGTGCTGAATTATAGATTTTTCCCCATCACATCAGAAAACAGTTAACATTTCAAATGTTTTAATGTTTTAATTGTGAAACATTAAACATTAAAACATTATTTCACGTTCAATGTCTTTTAAACTGTTTAAATGCCAGTTCACAACTGGCAATTAAACAGCTTAAATGCCAGTTCTGAACTGGCATTTACAACTTTTTGCATGTTTTAACAAAAATGCCCTCTATTATATGGCGGAGGTTTCGATCCAACATCTACTACTGAGTGTCTATGATGGGAATTATGTCTCTTTTTCTGGATCCGAACCACTTGGCTCAACAGGAAGAGCCGGATTCTTCGACCATAGACATAATATAAGGATAGACGCCTCATGGACCGCTCTGGCCTATTGTCGCTGACGAGATTTAGGGCGGCCATCTTGGGGCGGTACACCACTCCACTCAGCGTTATGTGTTTAGCAGGCACAATGACGTATCAGCGCATTTAATCGATCATAACATGCTTTTTTGTTACTGGAAACCATATTCAAACATATATCAAAGCTACATTTATAATCAATTGTATTTTTTAAGTATCTTTTTAATACATAGTTCAGCATATTTAAATATGCTTAGTGGCTATAACAATAGAATAGGAATGGAATATTCTGACATCGATGTATGAAGAGCACAAAGCACACAGCCGTTCATAATTTATTTAATAAATGATTTAGTAACATCAATACATATTTATATAACTATACAAACACAAATAAATAATGATTAATAACTGCACAAATAAATAATGATTAATACTGAATTATGTATGTATGTATGTATGTATGTATGTATGTATGTATGTATGTATGTATGTATGTATGTATGTATGTATGTTTTTCAGCTGACGAGTTCTAGCTTCAGTGATTCAACAGCTGAGATTGAGTCCAAAATCCGATATGAGATTCATCCGTGCTGCAGTGAATCCGTCTCTCTTTAAATATATTTCTCTCTTCTTCCTCACATCGTGTCTTTATGAAACTTTCAAAACAAAAAGATTTGGGATGTATCTTACTAGTAAAAGAATTACATATAAATAATAGTCTTTACCACCTGTGTAAACTTTGCTGGTGAATGTTATAACACATAATATAAGTTTTATAATATGTGTTATATTGTTTCACTTCTAAAATAGGCTCTTGTGTCAGATAATCTAAGTCAATGTTAGAGAATAATTAATTTTTTTAGATTTACAGAATCTCAGTTAGCCTTCATAGCGGGGATAAACCCGTATTACACCAAGCACTGTAGCTAATAATAGCTGGTATCTCGCCAGTGGACATAAATACAGTAAAGTGATATTCTAATCACAAAATATACACAATAATATGTTCATCTTACTTGTGAAATGTTGTCTGTGGAGCCAGTGGCGCAACTACACATTATTCAGGTGGATGCGAAAACATAAATCGGCGCCCCCCCTGGAAGGAAGGTACGTCAGGTCAGGGCTAAGGACCTAAGGACCTCGTCTCTCTCTCAACCATACACAGAGTTATAAATATACACGAAGTCAAAAGAAAGCTTCTTTCACCGAGCTTTCTGTATGTGTTGTTACATTTATGCCAAACCATTTGGAAATATTTATGCCGTGAAACATGAAGCATTAATCTTGGAGTGTCACATTTTCATGGTGGATTTTGTACCTTTAGAGCTTGTCTTTATCAGCAATTACATTTTCTAGTTAATCGTACTAATAATACATTTATGAATTCTGATGCAAGTGGGATGAGGAAATACTGCCCCCGTCTGGTACAGCTGTGTCATTTCACTTCTGTCAGGCCTCTGGAAAAAGACCAGTAAAACAAAAAATAAAACCCCTTTTGAAATATTAAAATGTCATCTTTATATTAACTAAAATATAGATTAAAAAAGCTAAATGGCCAGACATGTCACATCCACAAGGCTGTTTGCACTGAGGAAAATTCTTGGACATGCATATTTCGAATTAAAAACGGTTAAATGAAATGATAGATTATGCTTTATGAAATAGCTATGGCTTCTTACCAACAGGGACTTTAAAAGTCAGCTTGTTTGGTTGGACATCTACAATAAACTCAATAAACCTGAAGCAACAGTTGAAGCCTTCAATTACAGTAGATGCTTTTTCTGAAGTCACCAAGAGCAAAAAGTGGATTCCCCCTTGTGAATATTATCTCAACCGTTGACATTTCTATTATGATACAATGCAATGGTAATTCACACTGCAATGTAACATTGAATTAACCATCGTAGTGCAAGCCAATCAAACCTCATGAAACATTGCGAAGCTGGTACGTTGAGTCACTCAGAACCAAAAACCAAAAAGGTATTAAAAAGAAAAGGAGCCATATTATTTTATACACATTTTTAATTTTTAACGTCGAGTCACCAGATACAGTGTTTCAAGACTTAAGTGAATCACTGACAATATGTAAAGAGTCATCCATCCATCCACTCGCATCCAGAGAACAAAGTCTGATAAGAAGCTTTTTTTAAAGATCAAGATGAACCGAAAAGATAAGCAGCCAATCTGCTGCTTTTCTGATCAAAGTAAACTCATATTCATTATTTCTCTAGTTAAAAAAAAAACCCAAGTCTGGCAGTGGACAAATATAAATCCATCTACACTCTCAAACCCTGACATTCTTTTTCATGTGAACATGTATATCTGCAGAGAGCAGCGAAGGGGCTTATGGAGTTCTGCGTCACAGGCGTGCCTCTGGAGTTTTGGGTCTACATGCTACAGGGGTCGGTCCGACCGAGTGCAGTCATACTCCCAGGAAAGCCACAGCTGTATCCCTCTCTTCCATAAGCTCTGCTGCGGTGGCGTCCATCTTGGACCGAGAAAAGTCATTGATCGCCAGGCCCTCCACAATCTTCCAGGTCTTATCCTAATGAGATAAAAACAAAAACACCACTCTCATAACAAAATAATCCTCAGTGAGCTTGCTGAAATGTGAAAGCGAGGTCACGTCAGAGCCACCTTGATCTGGACAGGGAACGAGTAGATGAGGTCTTCTGGGACTGCATAGGCGTTTCCAGTGGAGTAGATCCCCATAGAGGTGAATTCACCCTGTAGAAAAGACAAAGCGAGTCAAACTGAGGCATCAAAATTCAAACTAACAATCAATAAAAATAAAGAATAATCAGAAGCATGCACAGACATTTTCAGGGGAAGGTGCTCAAGTCAACATGGAACAGTCAGGTGACTTAGTAGACAGACAATTGTTTTCGAGGCACAGCTTAAACAATCAGGTATGCACACCAATTTCAATTATCAATAGCCGTTTTCTGTCTAATGCAAATGTTTATTGATGCTCTACACTCCACAAGTTGGTTTGTCTCAAATTGGCAACACCACAACAAAGTATAAGCAATGCAACAACACAGAACATGGCTATAGGAAGAATCATCCATACTTCTACATGTAGCCAGTGTTGATATATGACAGAAATTATTCATAGAAAGTTAAGATTAATTAGATTAACAACAACCTCTGGGAACTGATAACAAAATTATGTTAGGCACAATTACAAATATATGGGGCATTGGCTTATCATCCTTTAATATTACCAGTGTTAAGTAAAAATAATATGAGAATAAAATGATAGCATTATGACAACAACAAGAGAAAAAAACAGTAGTATTAGGAAACTTACCTCTGGGGTACCAACCCAGATGTCCCTCATGTGGTCACAGATGGCTTTTGCTGCAGACATGGCGCTGGACAGCTTCCTCGCCTTGATGACTGCAGCACCTCTTTGTTGAACAGTCTGTAAAAAGAGAACATTCTTAATTAAATCAAAAACGATTCTTAATGATGTCAAAAATTTGAGTGGCCCTTTGAAGATTGAACACTGAAATGATGAAAGTTTTACTTCTTGTAGTAGCCAATTTCTAACTTATTAGAGTCAGCAAACCCCTGCCCACTGCAATAAGTGTGAAGGGTGTTCCATTCCCTGCCGTCATGTGAACATATCAAAAGGTCCAGGTTTGGCCCCGACAGAGAAGACATCGACTCACAGCTATAAAATCTCCTTTGAGCCAAGCATCGTCCTTGACCGCGTCAAAGCAGGCGAGCTCGCTGCCAGACATGTTGACCTTGCAGTGGTGCACATCTGGGTACTGGGTCGACGAGTGGTTGCCCCAGATAATGACATTCGTCACCTGAGTGGCTGGAACACCGCAGCGGATTGCCACCTGCAGGGTGTGAGAGGGTGAGAGCTCAGATTTCATCACAGAGTTGGTAAGCAAACAGAAACTAAAGTGCCTTAAAAAGGTGAGGGACCTGGGAGCGAGCCCGGTTGTGGTCCAGACGTGTGAGGCAGGAGAAGTTTTCTTTAGGGATGGAGGGAGCGGACTTGGCTGTTATCAGACAGTTGGTGTTCGCAGGGTTTCCCACAACCAGCACCTGAAAATGGACCCAGCTACATATAACCCTGGTAACCTCTCATGTCAAGGCACAAATCTGTAACTGTAAGGAAAATGTTAAAGAAGCAACACAAGAGAAATAAATGTTACCTTGACGGTCTTCTTAGCATACTTATCCAAGGCGGCCCCTTGGCTCTTGAAAATGTTCACATTAGCTTTTAGAAGGTCCTTCCTCTCCATCCCCTCCTTCCTTGGCATTGAGCCCACCAGGATGGCCACATCCAGGTCTTTGAAGGCCACCTCCTCCTTGTCAGTGGGCACAATGTCTGTGAAAGGAGAAAATAAACGACTGGTTAATTGTGAGTTTTTTCACAATAAAACCCCAAAAACTGAGTACAAGTTGTCCACCATCATGAGGTTAAATGACTATAGGCCTGTTGCTCTGATGTCTGTGGTAATGAAATTATTTGACTGAGTGGTGTTGAAACATTTGAAGGACATCCCAGTAATCTGCAGGGCCCCCTGCCGTTTGCTTACTGAGCAAACAGGTCAGCAGGTCCTGCAGTCAACTTGGGACTTAACTTCATCCTGCACCACCTCGACCGCTCAGGGACATTTGCCAGGATCCCGTTTGTAGACTTCAGCTCAGCCTTCAACACTATCAACCCAGACACCCAACACTGTAAGCTCCCACATAAAAACCGTCAGTACTGGCACCCCAAATCAGAGAGGTGTGTTGTCTCCCCAATCCTCCTTTCACACTGTAACACTGACTGGACTCCTAAAGTTAGCAGGTGATACCACTATCATTGGTCTGATCCAGGACATTGATGAGTCTGCATACCGACGGGAGGTGAATTGGCTGATCCACCATTTTAGTCAGAACCACCTTGAGCTTAACCCACTCGAGGCAGTTGAGATGATGGTGAACTTCTGGATAACATACCCCACCATCCCTGTGGATCACTTCAAGTTCAAGGGAGAGGCCCTTTGTCGAGACCTGAGATGGTCATAGACAAACATTATTTGGAAGAGACTGTACTTCCTGCTGCTGGTCATCTTCTATATGGCCATCATTCAGTCCGTCCTGTGCTTGTCCATCACTTTGCAGTTTGGCTAGGTTCATAACACAACAAACAACTAGGTATGTTGAGAGAATCATCAAGGCCGATCTTCCCTCCATCCAGGTCTTGTACAGGTCTAGGGTCGGGAAACAAACCACTAGTATTTTTGCAGACCCCCCACATCCTGGAAACTGTTTGGACTTTTGCATTCAGGTCAGTGCCACATAGAGTTACTTGAATAAAAACAGCTGTTACAGAAAATTTCTATCATAGACTCTCCAAAGGACACTCAACAGTCAGTATCCAGATTGAAACCATGTATTTTGCACTAATTCAACCTCGTCTTTCTCACTTGTAAAAACATTGTATAACATATTTACCAGTTTGTCCCTTGAGCTTGTGGGCTGTTTTGTGCATAAATGATGCGTTGGTCAGAGTTAAATGACTTGGCAATTAAAAACAAAACAAATCAAGCTATTGATAATGGTCACATACTAGAGTGAAAAACAAGACTAAATGGACCCTGAACGTTTCTCATGGAGACCCAGAATTGTATCTGTCCATCTCTGTTGGTGCCTAAAGTGCTGTATTTGCACTACAGCTGGTTAATACAGGGGCCACTCAGTGCCTGTCCAAACAAAGCATCATTTCACAGAGGAAAAAAAAATCTAGGTCACAATAGAGTTGGCACATAATGGCCCCTCACACCCGATCTCATGATGAAGGTTACAATGACGACACCTAAAAGACTTTTACACATAAAGGTCAGGTGGCCTAGTCTAAGATCTCCAGAGGAGACAAAGCAGAGCCATACACAATTCCTGGGGTAAACATTTAGTTCAGAGAGTAAAAGACAATAATTTCTAAGCCAAATAAAAAGTGTAACAAAACGTCCTAAGGAGTGGGTAGCTGCTATTGTTATATGATTTGGGAATACTATCAGTAGATTTGAAATAAGAATTTATATGATTTGAAAACTGGACTTAAAATTGACACTACATTGTAAAGTGAACAAGTAGTTGCACATTTTTTGTCACTCCATTTAAATGTTACGGACATCTTTAAAAACAGCCAGAAAGGCTTGTTCCACAATCACTCCAATAAGATTTTTAATAGTTACTTTTTAAATAAGTGTGTTTCAGCTATTTTGTTGAAGACAATGTGTGGTTTATTCAATTTGTCATCTTTTACACTAATCTGGTGAATGATCCCTAAGAAGAGATCTCATTTTATAACATTGTTGAGTTTATTTTCTTCATGGTTTGAAATGTTTACCTCTCAGAAGTGGAAGGGAACAGTCCTGCAGTTCCATGACCACCCCCTCTAATACTGGCAGCATGGGAGTAATGTCCAAAAGGAGCAAGATGATTGGCTAATAAACGAAAGAGACGAGAGATATTTAGTATTAGATTAAAAATAATAAAGTATATTAAATTAATATGGTGTGTATTTAATTATGAAGTGTATTGTGCGAGGCTTGAGACACACTGCACGAGTAAAGCTGTAAGACTCGGTGACAACTGTGTGTGCCAAACGGATCAAGTGGTTTTAAAAATGGACTAAGACTCTTGGCACAAGATCCTCCTCACTGACTTCAAGGACAATCCTCTTTCATCGGAGGCCACATGGGTGAGCGAGTGGAGTCTGTTCAACTCCAACATAGCCAACATCTGCTCATTACCACCCCCTTCAAAAAATGGCGTGGGACATTCTCCACATTGACAGCAGTTTCTGAACACCTGTCGATATCTGTCACACTGCAATTGCACCTCTACACCACATAATGAGATAATGGGGTTTAGTGGGTTGTTAGGGTTTGATAAAGCCCATCTTTACCTGATCTTTGCCAAAGACATCTCCCTTGGCGATGCTCAGCAACAAAGAGTATGCAATCTGGCCAGCAGCGCCGGTCACCAGAACTCTGATAGGCTCAGACTGAAAAATACAAAGTAAAGAAACAGAAGTACAAATTTTCTTGCTTTTAGAAAGGCGGTTTCCTGGAGGTGGCAGCTAAATTCATTTTAAGTACACATAGCAGGGGGGTTCTATTTTTTGTTAACTGGATTAAATAGATCAGGGGGTCAATGTATAAATAGACCCTTTGGTCTCTATTAGGGACCTACTGTTGCATAACAAAACCAGGATAAATTTAGGTTATCAGCTGATCCACATCTCTACCATTCATTCATTCATTGCCTTAAATTTCACTCAAACGCCAACCAAGTACATCGTTTTAAGAGAGAAAAAAATGAACTACAAATTGGATGAACTTTCTTATCTTTCACCAACTTATTTCAAATTAAAAAATTTTTTAATCACTAACTAAAAGAAAAATGACAACACTTTTTACTCGACAAGTTTAATACATATCTACAATACTTTATAAAAGAAAATCCTTTAATTGAGCATCTTCTGCTTCTAGTACTTACCATGCTGACAGAACAACTCGAACTGTTCTCCCCCCACTTCTGACTGACGCCTGAAGTCACTCCTATTTAAAGCCTCTTTTCACTACGACACTTTTACATGTCATACGGTAGAGTGAGCATGTATGGAATTGTAGTTTATTATTGTTACATTCTAAGCCTTTACCGAAAGGTGCTAACTCAACTCAAGAAAACAACAATTAGATATTATTTTGAATTCTTCACGGTGTTGAAATATGCTTTCATTTGTTATTCGATTGAATTCACACCATTAGCGATGAGTATTGAGATCAATAACCCATTTTTAAAATAGCAGGCGAGCTAGCTAGCTAGAATTAGCCCTTTTTGAGCCGCTTGTGGTTGCTTAGCGACGTGATTGTAGAAGCCGCTAGCACTGCTAGCTGGTAGCCTAGCCGCTTGTCAGAAGGATACACAGAACAAGGACTTCAGAAACAACAATTGGCACAGCAGTGACCGTAATATAAATGATTCATATAAGATAAAGCCGTAGAGATATAAACAAGTTCAGTGGGAGACGGGCATTAGTTTGGATAAGTCTCGTTCACATCCTGACGAAACTTGCAACCATTTAAGGTGAAAAGTATGTGCTGACTGAATACCAAGAATATAACAAAGGTAAGGTAATGACTATATTTATCTTTTCCTCGAATTTTACTTTTTGTGCTTGTATGAGTGGTGTTCATTTTGACGCATATGTGCATTGTTATTAGAAAAAACGTCTTACAATGCCCTGTTTTCATGTTTCTTTAGTAATATAGCATTACACTGTGACATGCTAAACACTGAAATGGAATTACCAAATATGGGGTAATATTTAATAATAGTACTTGTTTTCCTGAAAATTGTGGTGTTACTATCTATAGAGTTAGAAATATCTAAAACAACAAGTCAACATCTGTGGGTGCTTTAACTAAAGAAAGTTTCTAATTTAATATTTAATGTAAGTCCAGTTTACTAGGGAAATAATAACAGCAATTAAAAAGGGGGGTTGGTGTGTGTGTGTGTGTGTGTGTGTGTGTGTGTGTGTGTGTGTGTGTGTGTGTGTGTGTGTGTGTGTCTTCAATGGTTTGGAAGACAAAAGTATTTGGAAATGTCCAGTTTTTTTTAAAAAAAGTTTGTGAATATCACAAAAGACAGAGAAAAAGACAGAGAACTTCAGTTTTGGGTTAACAAAATATTGGTAAATTTGACATAAAAAACTGTTAAATTATGGAAAATATTTTGATGGAAATTCTGAAAAAAAAATACAGAAAATGTCCTGGTAACTTTCTACCAGGATATTTACATTTTTTATTTATTTATTTATTTTTTTACAGAATTTCCATCAGAAGTTTCCTGTAATTTAACAATATTTAATTTCAAATTTTTCCGTAAAAAAACAGGGAAATGTCTTGGTAATTTTCTGCCAGTACGTTTTCTGTTTTTTTACGGAATTTCCGGGAGAATTTTCCCCCCGTAATTTAACAGTTTTCTGTGTTTAAAATTTTAACATATAAAAACTGTTAAATTATGGGGAAAAGCCTGGAGAAAAATCACGCATGCACAGGGAGAAAATGCAAACTCCATGCAGAAAAACCCCGGGCTGAGAATTGAACCCAGGACCTTCTTGCTGCAAGGCAACAGTGTTACCTACGCGACACTGTGGAGCCCCAGAACAAAATGTTTTCTTTTAGTAGTCCTAAGTCAAGACAGTCAATTTCAAGAGTTTTTTTTTTCCTTTTTAAATTTGTTTTAAATTCAGTTTTCAGACCTGAATGTTATATTGTAGCTACCCGGGTAGTGCAATCCCACCTATCAAGTGGAACAGAAGAAGGTTCTTTTTTGGCATCATCATGGACTTTTAGCATCCATCCATCCATCTTCTGTACATCCTTGTTGCTTGTGGGGTCATGAGGGCTGCTGGTGCCTATCTCCAGCTAATGTTCCGGGCGAGAGGCGGGGTAAGGCAACAGCACTATCTACTGCGCCACTATGCAGCCCCAGAACAAAATAGTTCATGTTTTCTTTTAGTAGTCGTCAAGTCAGTCAAGTTCAAGAGTATATTTTTCCATTGATTTGTTTTCAGTTCAGTTCAGTTTTCAGATCTGAATGTTATATTGTAGCTACCCTAATATGTGCAATCCCACCGATCAAGTGGAACAGAAGAAGGTTCTTCTTTGGCATTGTCATGGACACGATGTGAATCCGCTCTTTTGGATCCTGGCTCACCTTTCTTCATGCTTTGTCTCTCAACACACACACACACACACACACACACACACACACACACACACACACACACACACACACACAAAAGCAACTTGCATAGCAGAAACATCTTTCACTATAATGTCATACAATTCTAAGTCAGCTCAGCGAAAGTTTATCTCCTCACTCTGTGTAGATAAAATTTTGTCTTTTAGCTCAACAAAACATCAGAACATAATATTATTGAATTGACATCAATATCTTTTTTCAGCACTCTTAAATTCCGTACAGTGGAATAAATGACTGACTGTTACTAAATACTTCATCAGTATCAGCATTTCAAAAAGAAAAGGCACAATATTAGCAGAATAGTCTTTGTGAGTTAGCTATAATAAGCATTGCTAATTCACATAAACTTTTTTTTTCTTTTAACATCCATCCATCCATCTTCTGTACATCCTTGTCGCTTATGGGGTCAGGAGGGCTGCTGGTGCCTATCTCCAGCTAACGTTCCGGGCGAGAGGCGATGTACACCCTGGAGAGGTCGCCAGTCTGTCGCAGGGCAACACAAAGACAGAAAGGACAAACAACCATACACACAAACACCTAGGGACAATTTAGAGAATTTGCATCTCCATTAAGCTTGTCAGCAGAGAAGGGCTCTAAAATGTCCTGGTTAACACCTGGACTTTGGACCACCTCAGCCCTGGTGAGGCACTTCTGATGTTCCTGGTTTAGGAGTGGCCTAACACAAGGAATGCAACACTTGTGGAACAGTAAGGCAAAATGGAGACCCACACCTTGTGAATCTCCCCCAACTCTTGATTTATTCATGATCCTCTGAAGGTTGTGATTAGTACAATGTTTGAATTAATAAAATGAGTAGATTAACATGTTTGTCTTGCTTCCCTGTTTACAGGTAAACAAGATAAGTTAGAGAAAGTAGTAATATGAGACAAAATAATGTGTTTTGTCTCATATAACCTACACACAGAACTTTAGAGTTCATTAATCAAATGTCTATTTTCATAATTTCATAGCTTTCAATGCATTCAGTAAAATCCCTTTAAGTCTGTTATTATTCTTTAAGACATGTGACAGCAATGACTGCATTGCTGTGAATGTTACTTGATCTGTTTGACTACAGTGTTTGTTTTCCTCTCCGACAGTCTCCACAGTCAGGTTGACATGTGGGGGATTAGGCATACTTTGTCTTTGTGAAAAAAGGAAATCGTAATAAACCAAGAAACGGCAGCTGGCCGCCTGATAGTATCTGGTGCCAGCTTGCACGTTAGCTTGATCCTTTGTGTTTGTGCAAGTGTGGAAAACTATCGGCATTGTAGGTGTTTTTTTAGAGGTGAGATTTGGAGAGCCAAAAGAAAGTAGAAAGAGGTCATATGTGTGTGATAATATATGTACAAAGTGTAGCAATGGATCATGCACATTCATGTACACCCAGAACCAACATTTACATTCCTGCTCTGAGTGGCAAAGGTCCTTAAAAGCGTTTGACAGCATATCCCCTTTCCACTCCATCTCCTTTTTTTCTTGTTCATCTCTTCAGTTCTATCTCCACTCTCCCCTTTTTATCTCTTCCTATTCTACCCCTCCATTTGTCCTTGTAGAGAGCACCTGAGTGACCCCGTTACACTGGCGCTTGGAGGCAGACAAGGCGGTCGCACCCACCGGCCTCGGTATCGTCCCTTCTTATCTGCCTTCAGTAGACCAAATAGCCCTGACAGACTATCAGCGCTCACAATGAGATTGTAGGGTCCATTGAAACACAAAAGCACACAAAAAAGACACAAGCCCAGCAGATAATTACATTACCGTGACTGTTATCTCTCATTCAGTTTGGCATCTCTTTTCTTCTGACACCACTTCATTTACCTTGTGATGTTCCTGCGACTTAGAAGCATCATGTCCCTGCCTTAGATTAGCTGATGAAGTTGTTGAGATGAGTTTTGTCCCACTGTATCTTCTTCACATTGGGTTTTAGCAAAACCCCACTGTGAACCTGTTTTTTTTAAATTTATCAATAGTTGCAGTAACAATCTTAATTCACTAGGTGTCAGTATGCGGCCAGTTTTAAGCACCCGAACATCACTTTTCCCAACCTTTGGGAAAAGGTGTTTTTTTTTTCTTTCAAGAAGCTTCTGTAGCACTTGTTGCCATAGCAGAAGCACTGTGTTTTAATAAGGGATTATAAGTTGGCGGTTGTCAGTTCAAAGTGTCATACTGAAATTTTATATCTATGACAGAGTAAAGGATTTTAACACTACTTTGCTTTGTTTCACAAAATTATGACTGTTTTTTTTTCAGTACATATAAAACTATTCCACTTCTTTGCTCTATCGAAAAAAGCATAGACATCAGGTCATCACAGATTTATTTAGCTGTAAAGACTATAATGCAAAAAGAAAGCATGGAAAAATGTGTTGGGTATTGCCTTGCTATGATACTCATGTCCCTGCACTTTTCTACTTTTTGTCACACTGCAACCACAAAATCAAATTTCCTAACATAAAATGTTAGGAAATTTGATAAATAGATATTTAAAAAGTGTGCTCTGCATGTGTTCATTTAGCCTTATACACAGTAAAAACTGCTGGGTTAGAAATAACCCAATTCGTAACTATAGTGGACCCCGCTTGCGGTTTAGTCTTGGATTTTCTGTGGAATAGCACCAAATTATTTGCAAAAATAATTTGTGGATTTTTTTCATATTGCACATCAAAAATATTCGAAAGAAAATACAGCTTGGGTGGCTAAATTACCTAGCCGCAATCCTACTTGGCATGGTATTGGCTGGCTATTACAAATCAGCCAATCAAGGAGCAGCATTCATTTCCCCTGGCACTGATTGGCTGTACCCCCAAAAGATTGTTGGCAGAAGACTTTAGACTGCTGGTCACAAAGACCTTGAGAGTCTTGCAACTTTTACATGTGTCCTTTGTCTCAAAATTGAATGACTGAGCTGCATCACTAGCATTGAGCCATGCTCTACAGAGCTCTGCTAATGATGAGCTAATACTGGAGCCAGGTGTGCTGAAGCAGAGACATCTAAACCTTGCAGGAGAGGGCCCTTGAATATTGGAGTTTGAGACCTCTGCTGTAGACTTTAACTTCTGCAGTAGTGAAAAGATGGTTTCCACTCTTTGTATTAATTCATATTAAGGTACATTTTGTGTTTGAATTATTGAAATAAGGAGTTACAGGCATTTTTAGAGGGGATCTCAAGTCTTTATGGATTTCAACTACTCACAATGGTCCCTGACCTCCAGAAGTACCAGTAGTACACTACATACACCTTTAATAGCACCTTCAGAAGTCACCTACTTGTTAAATTGACTCCATATGTGTGTAATTTATTCTCAGTAGAAATCTAGATGTTCTGTGAAGGTCTTTAGAGGTTTTTTAGGACACTAGGGAACAAACAGCCTCATCGAGATCAAGGAACACATCACTATATTCAGAAAAAAACTATCAATTAACACACCACTAGCACACCATCGCAATGGTGACACATGGTGCTGGTGTCATCATGTTGTGGAAAACGGCCTTTCTTCAGCAAGAACAGGAAAGCTGGTCAGAATTGATTGGAACTAATTGTACCTGTTGGAGGCCGAAATATATTTGAGAATGGGCCACAGGTACTCTGTCCAGCAGGACAATGGCATCCAACTAGACTTACAATGAAGTGGTTTAATGAAATCATAGTTGATAGCCCACTCAAAGACCTGACTTTGGAAATGTGGCAATTGAGGAAATGTGGCAAGTCTAGATGGCTTTTAACAGATACTCTCTGTCCAGTCTGACTGAGCAAGAGCCATTTTAAAAATTGAATAGACAAACATTCCAATCTTGAGATGTTTAAAGCAGATGGAGACCCATCCCAAAAGATATGCTGCTGTATTGCTTTAAAACCATGTTTTCATTTCCTTCTTTATGTATTTGGAATTTTGCGTTAGTCTGTCACATAAATTCCAATACAATATGTTAACGTTTGTAACTGGAATGTGGCAGAATGTGAAAAAGTGCTAAGTATTATGAATGCATTCACAAAGCTAACAAAAATAAAAATATTGGAAGTATTTCTTTTCCTGGGTGCAATATTGCACCGGGAACCATACAGGTCTGCTTGAGCAGTTGTTGTCTGTATGGTTTTGGCACCTTCAGGACATGGCCTTGAGGGATGTGAAATGTTTCCTGTCTGGCTTGATGTGCCTGCAGTGTCTGTGATTGAAACCGGAGAATGACTTTGTTTCTAGCCAAGTGCTGGCACGCTGTGTAGGAGAAAAAGAAAAAAAAACAACACTCAATCAGAAAGAACACAGACCTCTGCAAACAGACTAACTAACTTCTTGGCACTGAAGCAGAACTATTCAATTAAATCTCCTGGAGGACACGCACACACACGCACACGCGCACACACTGAGACATCTGAGGTGTGTCTCTTCCTCACTGTTAGCTGCCTTGACTACATCCTGCAAGTCTCTCTTTGCCCCCCACCCTCAAGGGGTGTTTGCATAGGGAAATGGTCCGTGAAATAGGTTTGATGGAATCAAACTCCATATTAAGACAAATACATATTTCATAGCAGCTGATGGACTGATTGACGGGGCGGTGTCTTCATTTCTTCTGTGCGTCACTGCCAAAGAAGATGATTATCGGCAACAGCAATATGAAGACGGATCATGGCCTGGTTTCCTCGAAGAGGAGATGAGTGGTTGACTTGTCATGTTATGACTTTGAATGACTCTTGATGTGAGTAGTCGTGCAGTTTTGTAACAATTCTTTCCCTGACTTTGACCACAAGGGGGCACCAAACTGTCACATGTTGATGCGCAGCAACTGTCCCAACTGAGCACTCTCTCTCCTCTGCTGTTGACAGCATCCCACACACTCCAAACTCACTGAAGGATGACCAAAAATGCAGCAGCAACAAGCCTCCTGAATCTGCAGCCAAATGATGTGGCAGCAAACTTGCAGAGAGTGGAATGTTGTATATGTTTTTTTTCTTTTTTTATCAATGTGACTGTTGTTTTTGCATAACAAGGCTGGCTGACAAACCTTACCCCCCACAACCCACCCATCACTGTTCAATAACTTCAAAACCCAAATCCATCCAACTGGGTCAGCGATGGCAACCTGGTGCCGAAGCTGGCGGTCACAGCCCTCTGCACAGCCATAATGGCCTGTGGCACAACTACGAAAAGGGGGCGGGGAGAGGACGGGTGCGGGGGGTCGTCACGTAACCGACAACATTCCTAGTACTTCCAAGAGGCCGGTCATCTGCAGGTTTACCAGCAGCGCTGCCCGTCTCTGTTTATCTGCACAGTCTAAAAGGAAAAGAATGTTTTCCCCCCACAACACGGCTGTGTGGGGATTAAAGCCCATTCTGAGTGGCCCCGGGTCGTGCAGCAGATGTTAGCCAGGATAGCACTCGTTACCGTGCCAACGGTGAGCCTGCAGGATTGGCCCGACCAGACAACTCTAAGCCTATACATGTAAGGGAGAGGATGGGGAAGCTGTGGATAAAAGGAGGGCCCAATGTACGTTAAAGAGAATGTTGGTGGGAATTACTTCACGGTGTTCGTTCCTGAGGCTACCTGCATCCCATCTGGGATTTGCATCATCACCACACACCTTAAACATACTGTATGTGGTTTCTTTAGGTTGCTTATCTCTAATTTTGGAGTGTTTTTCTTAAAAACAAACCCTCCAGCTTTTTAAAAATGTATTCAGTGAGAGAACATAAACATTTTATTAAGAAATTTCAGCTGCACTGCAGTCAAAAGTGATGTAATAGCTATGCTGTACCAGAATTTGGCAATGATGTTGACATTAACAACATTAAAACTCAAAAGAAGTCCTGAGTGAGGCTAACCAGCTCTTTGCTAGTGGTTCTTCCATAACCTGTGGTTAGTGGTTATCCCGTCAGAACCTCAATGTCCGAAACCACACACAAAAAAGGCACACAGAGTAAAAAACTGGGTCCAAATGACTATCTCTTAAGACTGCAGGAGCGTTGATCCTCAGCTATACAATTCCATATGGACACATCACAAATACCTCCAAAAACTTTCATTTTAGCTGGATAGCTGAATTTTATTACTTAGTCAAAGTTACTCTGAGTGGATGCCACCCCCACGTTGGACTGTTTTGCATCAGAGTGTTTTGAATGTAAGACACCAAACTCAAATCAAACCTTTTGTTCAAGCAAGAAACCAGAAAAGTAGTCTTTGGAGCTGTGGATGGTTAAATAATTGTTTTGCATGGTATGCTATGCTAACTGAGTCTTTCCTAGACCTCCTATTGTTTTTTACCTTTTAGACCTGTGTTTAAGCTTCATGCATTAACAACCTGATTCTGAGTTTGAATTGAAGAACTTCCAGACATCTACAGGACTAGTCCTGTTCTGTGTCCAGATTTATCTCTGAACCAACGAGTGAGCCACATAGCTTGTGAGTAGCCACTACTATCACACATGCCAGATATAAATGTGATCTTTTACCTTTTGTCCCGCGTGAATTCTGATGTGAATATTGTGGATTCTGTGGAAAACAGTTTGTCACTTTAAAGCTTACATTTTTCTTGACCAATTTTCCATTCTCTCTTCTTAGATGAGAAAAATGTGTTAAATATCTGAAATAGTCACCCATAAATAGTTATTCTTGAGATCTTAGGACTCTTATTGGCTTTAATGTTAGAAATAGCTGCTATTTCATTCTTGTCTGACAAGACAAGACTTGACCCAGCTTATATTATTTCAGAGCCCAGCTATTGTCCTGAGCACTGAGTAAAAATCACCGTTGTATATTTTAGGGCTGATCACCAAGGTGACTCTCTATATAGTGAAATAGGAAGTTCTTAAAAGCAAACAGAGCTCAACACAGCAGACACTGAAAGTTTTTTGTTTGTTCAGTTCCATAATGGCATTACTCTGAGGACAAGTGTTGGACAGAGCAGGGCAGTTTCACGCATGGCTGCATGTTTGGGCTCTCTGACAGGTGGAGAATAGCCAGATGTGTGTTTGTTTGCTTGAGTGCATGTGCTTTAACATGTGCATTGTTGCTGTATTTCAGCTGTTTTCAAATGTCAGCAGGAGTCTAATTGACTCCTTTAATGCAGGTAACAAGAAGAATTTTGCTTAAATTTTCCTAAATGGACACTGCCTACCTCCAAAACTGACTCTCTTTGTAAGTGTTGTGACTGAAATAAAGCATAATTTCTTTGGAAAAAATAAGTAAGAATGAGTACGCCATGCAACTATGATAACTAAAAAACCCAATGTTAATCAGGGGACTAGGGAGAGCAAGGAATTGTGTTTTTTCTTATATTGTTGAAATCAATATCTTTAATGTTATGTCAATTTTTATTTTAATATAAGCCCTAGAATGTTCTAAGTTATGGAGTGATGCAAAAAGTCTTCAGCATTTGCTTCTTGAACACATTGTCAGCCAGTCCTTGTAGTAAATTTCACTGAAGATCAGTTGCAACAAGGATTGCAGTTTCAAGGTTTTTATTGTATCTCTCATATCATTGCATGGTGGTCAATTCAAATTCAAAAATACTTTATTGATCCCAAATGGAAATTAAATGTAACTTATATTAATTCAAATTCTTTAAAGAGTTATTGTAGATAGTGTTGGCTGTTGGCAGGAAAGATTGACTCCCATTACATTCATTACAGTGAATGTAATGCGAGTTTGTGAATGTAAAATCACGCAACTGCGAATCTCCTTTACAGATATTATTATTATTCACAGTATCCAACTCAATCAAGTGAGAGCATGAGGCTATATGAGCTTTATTGTCACGCCGCTAAGATTGATGATCCAAAGAAAGCTGTATAAGTTAGCAGCACTGACATTAGCACAATGATGTCAGGCACTGCCCCATATCCAATATTTGGTAGAGCTCTGGGTTGCAGTTGCAGCTCATCCATCCATCCATCCATCCATCCATCCATCCATCCATCCATCCATCCATCCATCCATCCATCCATCCATCCATCCATCCATCCATCCATCCATCCATCCATCCATCCATCCATCCATCCATCCATCCATCCATCCATCCATCCATCCATCCATCCATACTTATTTCACTCCCTTCTTCACTGCCCTTCTATTCTTCCTTGTGTCCTACCTCCCTTCTGCTACTTTCTTTTTGTTCTACTTTTCTTTCAATTTACTTTTTTGTCTTTCATCTTTTTTTCTCTCCCGTGTCCTTTCTTCCACTACTTTCTGGTTTTGGTCAAGTTCCATACTTAAATTCTGTCTTGATTTTCTGTATTTTATGTTTATTTAAAATGAATGCTAAGCGCTGAGAGCTCTTGAAGTTTGCCTGAAAAAATATGGACTCTTTTGATAAGGAATGTGTAGGTGCCCTAACTTTTGTCCTTAATCACAAACGTGAGACTTTACAGGGATCGTTTTGCATCACCATGAAGGCAGAAGTGCTAAAGAAAGATTATCCCAACTACTGATTTTCTTTGTTTTTGTTGGTTTTAAAAATATTCTTGTTTGTTCATTTTCAGGGTCTAATTTCTATAGTTCAATGATTGCATTTAATATGTTTGATTGCTTGGCTCTGCAGTGGTGAAATATGAGAAATATAAACCTGATGAATTCAGGAAGAGCAGAGAGTAGCCAAAAAAAGTTTTATTAGCACCATTATCCATCTCTGAGGTCACATCGTAGGGAACAAACTTCTTGGTTTGAGTAAGATCGATCAGCAAGCACTCTGTGCCACGTCAACCTGTCAGAGAGACAGATGGGCAGAAGGAGTTCTTGCCCACAGAGAAGTGTTCGAGGTGTCACGGTGTCGTTTGGGAGATGACAGACAGTGTATGTGTGAGTGTGTGACGGCTAAATAAGACCGCTGAGAGGTTTCGCGGACGTTCAGCCTGACCTTTCATTTTACCAGACTGCATTTCACTGTGTGCATCTGACAACAACTTTAAAGGACTTCTTCTTCCTGACCTCTTGATGGATCTGTGTGTATGTAGCTGAAGGTGGATATTGGTTCTCAATCGCCCAGGAAGTCTTTAAGAAATTTTTTTCATCGTTGTTGTTTTTCTGTTAGCCTTTATTCTCAGGGCTCCTCATCTTGCATATTTTAGATGTCTCTGCTTCACTATGTGTTTTCCTCCTTAGCATGTCATGAAATCTTGCTGTAGCCTGTTAATCATCCTTACATTTAAGTAAGGAGTGGGGCAGCCAAAGCATTTTCAGGTGTTTAAATGGCCTTATCAAATCTGAGTTTAGTCACAGTACATAGAGAATTATATGGGAGTATTTGAAAGTTAATGTATCTAACCACTGCTCAAACTAGTTTATGAAGAACGGTTAAAAATGTCATTTTCTAGATGTGAAAAGCTAGACGAGATTTATCCCAAATGTAAATACAAAGGCACAGCACAGTTTTCAAGATTTATTGAAGACAACTTAAGAAAACCATGTATAATTTTACTTCCACTAACAATTATGCAATACTTTGTTGTGCCATCACACAAAATTTCAATGTAGTGCATAAAACATTGTGGTTGTAATTTGACAAAATGTGGAAAAAGTATACCTTTCGAATGCCTTATGGTATTATGTATATTATGGTAATAATAAAAGTACATGAAAAACTATTATACACAAACAGGCACAGTACAGTTGAACCGAGATAAACGTTGACCTTTTTTTTCTCCACACTTTGAGTAAAGTCTACAACGTGGGTGTTTCAGGCTTGCAAACAACTCTGAGTGAATGATAACTATGTTTATGTTGATTGTGTAAACCCTCAACTGTTTGCTCACAAGTTTGCCATTCTGTGTTTACAATGAATTTGCGCTAACTCTACAGAAAATTTGTTTCAAGTAGTGACAAATGGTTTCCGGACAAGAGTCTCAGGGTGGAAGAAGTTGGAATGTATATATGGCTAATGTCAAAGTCAATGTCAAATTTATTTATACAGCAATTTCAAAATAATAGATGATGAGGAAAATAAAATAATTTTTTAATCATTTATAATTTATTATTGATATTGCATTTAATTTATCAGCTTTTATGTTTAGAATTATTTTTTTTCTTTTGTCTTTTAGACATTATTGAAGTACACTAGATTGCTGTTTGTATTTGTGTTTATAGAGGCCACATTTCTATAAATTGCTTATTAAATATTTTAAGGGAAAATTCAGAAAAAAATTGTGTTCAAGGAAAATCCCTGTTGTTCAAGAGCAACTGTTTTTCCTCGGTAAACAATCATTTTAGTTTATGGTGATTTTTAGTATTCATAAAAATAATCATGATGGATTTTTAAGCCTTATATTTACCACAGTAGCACACAGAAAGGTTCAGTCTCGCCACAGATAACAGAAGCTTTTGTTCTCCATTTATTTGAATGATTTATTTTAGAATTTAAATATAGCATAAGAAATGTAAGCTTTGTATAGACTTTGTTGCATGTCTGGACAGACCCATTTCTATATTTGTTGTGGTGTGTATATGACAGTTTGTTTAGTATTTATACCAGTGTTTGTCAGAAGGTGAGGGGCAAACAACAGGCCACCAAGTCAGTCTATAAGAAGAAAATCTCCAACAACATAAACAAAACCACAGTCATGAGTCTCCTTTGGCGTGACGAGGTCAAACCCCTAACTCCTTGAAGTCAGGCGGCAATTGTGCTGCTGGTTTGGAAGTATTGTCTTTCCTGGCTGTGGGTTGTGCTGCAGGGTGGATACTCACTTTTAGTGAAACACTTCTCTAGATTAGGCCTATTAGTTGAGCAGTTAATCATTGCTGTTTAAATTAAAATACAGAAATTAAATAGCCAATATTATAGAGACCTAATCAAGACCTTACAGCAGTTTTCCCACTGAACATCTCTTTCACTAAATTCCACTCGCTCTCAGTTATTTCTAAAGGTCTCTGTTTGTGTTTCTGCTTCAGGCATTGGGTAAATACCTTTAGTAGAGTCGCTGAGGTATTTACCCCCTTCCCACCTTCTTTTACCCATTACCTCCTCTAATGACGTTTACACATCTGCTTAGAAGGAGGATCCACTCATCTTTCTGTCTCTCTCTGTCTGTCTTCTTTAGAGACCTTTTGCAGTGCAAGAAAAAAAAACTAAGGGAACAGATTTGCATCTTTTACTCTCTTTTCAGCACTGCGTTTTAGAATTGCATGTACAGTACCTTGCAAAAATCTTCCTACTCCTTAAGGTTTTTCTCATAATGTTACAATTACTTTACAACCAATAAATCAACAGAAACTAGTATATAACCAACAAACAGAAGAAGATGACTCAGGGACTTGAAAATCTTTTACAAATACATATCTGAAAGCTGTAACATTCAACTCCCCTGAAAAAATACTTTGTACTTGTCCTTTTTTTTTCTTCAAATCAGCTCAAACTCTGTTATATTGGATGAGGAACATCAGTGAACAAAAAAAATTAGGTGTTGTCCAAGATTCTTCATTAGATTCTGGTCTGACCTTTGACTGTAACCAAAGGTCAGCCACTATAACCAATGAAAATGCTTTGACCCACACCATTCAGCTCTGGCTGTATTTAGGGTGGTGTTTTCTGGGACAAATGGGACTACTACTTCCTTTTCTTTCCGACAACAATGGCTTTTTTCTTGCCAGATTTGAAGAATGTACAACTAATATCTCTCCTCTTGACAGACTCTTCCACCTGAGCTATACCTTTGCAGCTATTTAGTAATTAGATGAGTACTTAAAGCAACTGATTGCACTGGAAATTAAAAATAAAGGGAGCCGGAAAGAATAAATGCCACATTTGGAATTTAGTACCAATCATATAAAATTGTATGGATTGGTGTCCTCAAGTTCTTATGATTCTCCTGCCACAGTCACTTTTGTAGAGCCACTGAAACGTTATGCTAATTGTAATTTTTACAAGGAAAAAATTTAATAAAGCCTCAGTCTGACGTAATTTTCTTCTTTGCTGAAATATTAGTTGTTGCCTCACACTTCATGTTTGCAGATGACTTGCTTGTGTTCTTTTGACTTATCCTTAGTGAGCCAAAAAAAGTAACTTGATCATTATCTCTAAAGAGTTTCCCCTGAACTTTTCAACTCCTCACCTTCCCATGTCTTTTTTTTTTTACTTAAGTTAATGCTTCCGGTGTTTTTTAGTTCCTTCTACACACACAGGTATTCAGACATTCTCCACTGACACGCACATTCTCTCTTGACACTGACGCTGCCTAGCAGTCATGTCATCTGGCTTTATTTTTCTGCTGACTGAAGTTCACTGCAAAAGACATAGAGATGTACACATGTGGACATGGATACAAAGACGACTGTACCTGTCATCTGTGTTGAATAGAATTACCTTTGCCTCATTTTGTTCTGTGTGTCCATCACCTCTATTCTCTCTGGGCTGATGACTCAGTGGGCTCCAGTGGGACTTCGTATGTCGGTGTGAATGAAAGGTTTTCGGCCTGCTGCTTGGCGCCACTTTGCCCGCCCTTTCTTCGTCTCTGCCAAGCACTCTTTCTTTTAATGAGACAGTTCAGGTTCTCTGTACTCGCTCCTGGGCTAAGGTTCGTGTTGTGTGTATCCGTGTCCACGTGTAAGTGTGCGCACCGCTGCAAGGCTTTTTCAACTCTTCCACTATGAAAAAGCGGGTCTTCACAGCGGGTCGAGTTCTGCGTTGCCTCAGGTCCTCTAGAAAACCACTGAAGTAGAGCGACTTAAAGAAAGACCGACAGTTGGGATGAAAAGAAAAAGAACTTGACCTGAACATGTCCCAGAGGACCCATTAGTGACACTTAGGAAGGGGTTTTTCCTCTAAACTGATTCCAGTGCCAGTTCAGATGTAGCTCTAGGTAAAAATAATTTCTTAATGTTTTCACCACCAAACCTCTGACTGCTACACAACTCTTCTCTGAGCTTAGATAACTAAACATCCTCCTCAATGTCAATTGTCCCTTGAATGGGACTTTCATTGTTGTGACAACATTTTTAGTTGAATTTGCACGGAGGTCTTTTCTTTCAGTCAGTTGTATCTAGTCTAAGCCTTCAATTTATACATTTGTCTTTTAAGTACTTGGTGTCATTATTTTGTTTCATTCTTTAAGAAATGTTGTGTTCGGATTTGTTCACTTCAATTTACGCTTATAGATTTGGTCTGTCCATTTGTATATAAAGGTAGACATATAGATGCCCTAAGCTGTTTGTCTCTCCTGCATATGTGCTTAGTTTATACATGAGTTTGTATATTTTTCACTTAACAGATAAGAGTGTCAGTCTTAAGTTTGTTTACTGCATGCAGTCTGTTACTGAAACATGGTAAAAGCACCAGTTTGCTTCAGAATGGTACATATTGACTTGTAGAGTTAGTTGTCCTACCCACCAATATGTCCGCACAATTTGTTGTTTTCGCAGCGTCACTTAAGAAAAAAAAGTTAGGCGCATCAGGGCAACCAGCACAAAAAGTTAGTCTTTGTCTGTGTTTTACTTGGTGACAAAATTCCTTAAATAAATGGCATTTTCAGTAACAGTTTCAGTATTTGGACAGCCTTCATCGCTGTAATGTAATTGTCCTTCCAATTTGGCCTTTGAAGGAGGCAGCCCCTGAACAACTTGGACACACCCAATACTTTATATAATTCACCATAATTTCACAATAAAATTTAATTGCCTTTGAGGATAAACAAATTGTGTTGAGTTGAACAGCAAACTACCTGCTTAGTTTTAGAGGAAAAAATGACTTCCTCCTTATCGTTTTCTTGTTTTTTTATGTTAGCGCTTTTAAGATTAGAGACTTACGGTATTTATCTTAACTCATACCAGGCAACTCTCCCAGGTTTCTTCTTGCTAGAGCTTTGACTAACAATATTTTAATAATTGATTAATTTATCAATTATTCTGACAATTAATTGACTAATTGGATTTTAAAAATTTGCACAGATTTTCATTTAACCACTTAAATCTTTTTGCACAATATTAGAAATACATTAAAATATGCAAGTAGGGGTGCTGTGGTGGCGCAGGGGCAAAAGCACAACCCATGTATTGAGGCCTTAGTCCTCATTCTGGTGGTTGCAGGTTCGATTCCCAGCCTGGTGACATTTGCCGCATGTCTTCCCATAACCCTCCTTCCTGTCAAACTACCTTCAAATAAAGGCCACTAGAGCCAACAAAACCTTAAATATATATATATACAAATAATTCAGTTTCCTTTTTATGGAAGAAAATAAAAAATGTTTTGCCTAAAATGCATTCCTTTAGTAAATCTGCACCATGTGAAGATAAAACTATGCCACTTGAGGAGTTCTGGCTTAAACATATTACAGACAATTTGTTTTTATCTTAAATGCAAAATGAATATATTTTTTTATGGTTTTGGGTTTAACAGTACTCTGAATATGTTGGGAGGGGGGGGGGTTCAGTAAATAGCCTTTTTAGAGTCTGAATACTCCAATTAACGATTAATTGATTATTTATAGTTATTAAATATTTCAATTACTACTTCATGCACTAAAATGTTTTTATTATTTTGTAAAATGCTTTGTTATGGTGTGATTGAGAAGCAGCATTTAAAGATATACAAAAGCATGGACAGATGGTTCCATTCTCATCTGGGGTTTCTATGGAGACCAACTGTAAACAAACACTTTCAGACAACTGTCAGATACAACACCTGCTCATCAGAGGTGAGACAGAAGAAAACTGCTAAAGTTATGGAGGAGAAAAACAACAACCCTGTCAAGAATCCTCCCTTACCTTCTTACAAATTAGCCAAGCTGCTGCACGACTCTGAGAATGAGAAGAAGGTGCTGGCGTCACAAGTTGAGGATCTGAAGGTTCAGCTTCAAACTGCCAAGACTCACATTGAGAACAACAAAGAAACGACCGGCAAGCTCGCTGCCAAGCTGCAGGCGCAGAGAACGGAGATGGAGCACCTCCACCTGCAGATCAGAAAGATTGACAAAGCTCTCCAGAATGCCAGAGGAGATTGTGACTCAACCCAGCAACGAGGTAACCGCAAGAATCACACGATGCCATCAGGGAGACGCAGCAACTTAAAGATGTTCAGTGAGCCACAAGACATGTTGATGAAAGAACTGAATGACAGCAGAGATCAGTTCAAGGAGTTTCTAGAGAGCAGAGCCCACATTGAGCAAGCAAAATTGCAAGAGATCCAGAAGATCTTAAGCAACATTAACGTACTAAGAGACTTGGAAGACTTAAAAGTCGCCTGCAAGGCAGAGAAAGAAAAGAACCTTGCTCTTCAACAAGAACTAGAGCATATTCAAGCGCATCTCAGGCAAGAGGACAGATTTCACGCACAACGGGCATTAGCAGATCTGTTTCTCATCCGAGAGCTGAGGGCCGTCATAGAGGAGCAGCAGAACAATGTCCACGAGATGAGGCCGCTGCTTAGCACCACCGAAGACATGGAGGCACTGACCCTCGGAGAGGACACGCTGGAGCTGCTGGAGCAGAGTTTGAAGGCTGCGGAGGAGGAAAACGACCCCACGTCTGACTCGCAGGGCTCCAAGCTTCAGGCAGATTCCAGTACCTCGGACGAACTTCAGGCAAAAAACAAGAAGCCGTTGAGGAAAACCTTCCACCGCTTCCTGGGATGGAAAAAGTCCAAGAAGGTTTTGATGAAGCCCAAATCCAGCGGAGACAGCATCTCCAGCCTAAATATCTGCTATTAAAAACCAGCATTTTTATTCTCTTTGTTTTCTTATAGTTATTTTAGTTGGAGCTACTTATCTTATAAGCAGAACATTTCTCAGGTATTGCATGTTCTTGGCAGTAGTGTTCACTTAGCCTAAATCAGGCTAGGTGTTTAATCACTCCACTTACAGGAAATGATAGCGTTCATTTAAATTTATTATTTTTCTAAGATACATCTGGATTTTTAGTGCAGTCTGTGATTTTTTTAATAGGATATAGGTCAGGAATTTAATGGAGTCACTCAGGAAGCGTAAAAAGACTTCCAAAATTGTTTGATGTTCATTGTCATTTTAAAGCAAATAATTAAGTTCCAGTTTACATTGCCTGAGCCAAACACTTTTATCTCATAAAAGGAAATTGGTCAAAAGGAAAACAACATTTAACATACCAGTTGATTGTGGAGTACCAGTGTCACACCCAACAGTGAAGCCAGGTTAACATTTACATGAATTTATACACATAAGTTGTGTATACATTTTATGGGACAAAATAATCCCATAGAATTGACTATGGGGCAAAATAATCAACTGTTTGGTCTCAATTAGAAGAAATATGTTTTATGCAAAAAATTGGAGTATGTTACAACAGTTGTTGAGTGTAGCTAAGAGAAAGCTTTAAATAAATCGACCTGTTTTTTTCTAGTTTATAGTAGGATTTTTGTCCCACTGAACAGAGGGAGAAAGAAAACAAAGACAATTCAAAGTTTAAATATGTGTTAACAGGCTTATCAGAGACAAGAAAGTAAATAACTGACAAAATGTAAAGGTTGGAGACTTAAGTCTGGGAAGAAAAGTATCAAATCTACCTGGAGCCAGGAAGGTGAGGGAATGACAATGCGTTTGAAGCCTGGTGAAGGTTTGTGGGTGTGCTGCAGGGTGAGTGTGACTGCCAAAAGCCTGTGACAGCCTGGTGTCAGTCACCTTATGGCAGCTCTCTAACCCGGGAATTTATCGCATCGCTCTCGTTGCTGTGATGTGGTCACTCCATCGCCCGAAAGCAAGGCCTCGGACATGTGTGACCGGTGTTTGCGCCGCTCAGGCAACGTCTGCGCATTTCTGCATTCAAGGCCAGAAATGCTTACTGGTGAGAGGAGATTCTTGAGATTTCAGCCTGCTTCCATCCTTTTCCCTCTCAGTGTTCTAATAGATCTTTTCATAATCATAAAATTTTAACTGCTTTTGTGAATACTTTCCTTCTGATGTTAATGAGTTTCTGTGGACCAGTGTGATAACCCTGAATACCACAGTTTCACAGTACCACAGTATTCATATAAAATTTCAAAACAAAAATGTCTAATATAGCCTAAAGATATTCCTATTGGGACTTTGATTAACAATTATTTTAGAAATCTACAGATTTTTCTATCTATTAATCTATTAATCAGTCAATTAATCTGATGAATTCAAATTCAAAAATACGTTCATCCTCAAACACACATCCTGACAACATGATTATTTGTAGCTAAGGATACTTCTGCAGCTAAAGAGGTTTTTCTAACATTAAAATGTGACAAGCTCAAACCTTTCTTTTTGACTTAACATCAACACAGTGTAAGTCGATTTGTTGACTATGGATTAAGTGATTAACAATTGGATAGCAAACAGAGCTAAAGGAGAATTTTTCAGAATTTGAATCTGATTAAGCTGAAACTATGCAGCTTGAGGAGTTCTGGGTTTGTTAGATGCAAAATGCATTTTTTTGCAAAGTATTAACTTAATTTCTAATTGAGTAAAATTTCCTTTTTTGGGTCTTTAGTTAACAATTACTCAATTACTTAATTGACTGATGATTAATCAATTACTAAATTAGTTGACAATTAATTGATTCATCACGATTATTCCTGATTAACACAATCTTCTTGTTTGATGAGGTTCACACTGCAGATGAGAAAAGCCTGCATCCAAATATCTCTCTTCCAAATACATTAAATGGTGAAAATCTGCCTGAAATGGTTTTAAAAAGTCTGAAAATTTGCAAGTTAAAAATGATTTAAAATAGTACAGGACCCCTATATATTAGTTTTATATAGAAACACATGTCCAGTCACTCTTTTTTAAAAAGGTCCCTTCTCTTTCTAGGTTTCGCAGAAACACCAACAGCAGCAGATGTTCTCACACTCAGTATTCACCCAGAGGGGACGGAGATAGGAGAGCAGAGAAAGAGATGCAAAGAGCAGACAAGGTCACAGTTCCTGTGGACTGTCTTTGAAAACGAAGGCAAGTGTACCCTCCCCTCCTCCTCCTGTCCTTTGATGTTAAAGCAGTCTCTTTAGTACTCCAAAGACGGTATACAATAACCTCAACCCCCTCCAACCCTTCACCCAGCCCCTCTGCGCACTGTTTGTACACGCACAGGTAACCCGGAGCAACTCCAGCCAGAAATCTGAATAAAGTGTGGCAGCTCTCCAGGACCGCTGCAACACGCTGGGTGTGTTTATTTGTACATCATGCTGTGTCTGGCAGGAAAAAAATAATCGGATCTATCATTGAGGTGACAAAAGGTTGAATTGGAAGAACAGCTGCTGTTTTAGAAGCATAATACTGTACATAAGGTATATAATTAAAGAAACAAACCATTTTAGGAGCTTAAAGGGGCAGTATTATGTAAAAATGAACTTTTTGAGCTTTCCATCATGTTATCCTCATCAAAACATACTTGTGTTGCCTTGATTGTTTTATGCGTGTTTGAGAAAATCTTTAATTTCCATGGCAACCATTCAGCTGTGCAAAACGCAAGGGTGAACCAAGCGCCGCCTTTGAGGCGCAGCTCTTTCTTGCAGCTGCAGTTTTTAAGCTTCCAAGCTTTTGCCTCACAGAGCACCCCTCAGCTATTTCAGACTATCCAGCAGCAATGACCAAACACCTCATGGAACGGCACATCTGTTGAGCTTATTAAGTAAGCTACTTCTCAGTGAAACTCTGGTAAAAATGTCATGAACATTCACAAAACCTAAAAGCAGACATATAGCATGATACCTGACACTGCCACCACAGTAGCTAAGCTGTTAGAGTGATGTCTTGTAGTTTTTTTTCTAATTGTAGTCTTATGCTTTGTTCTTGTTCTCATAATATTGGCAGAATATCCCACTAATTTATGGTTTCAAGGGTTTTATTTACTTATATATTCAATAGTGAAATGTAATTTATTTCAATAATTGCTTCTACTTTCTTTGTTTTGCACATATCGTGCACAATTGTGAACACCAGAAAGTTCAACAAACAAATCAAATCAAACCTAGTAAACCATAGAAGTTGAAAACTGGTAATTGTAAAATAAATAAATACTTTTTTTGAACTGACCACAAAACTAAGGACATGTCCGAATTAGAGATTTGTTAAAAATAAAAAGGCCATTGGAAACTCAAAAAACAAATCAAGTAATTGTTGAATACATTGGGAGGACACACCAAGGCATATCTGTAGATGTTGAAATGATTAGCTATAAAGTTGCAGAATTTATTGCAGTATTTCAGGTGCTAAGTACAAACATATTTTCATTTTGATATGAAAGGAAGTGCAGGATATAAAGAAATGCTGAATTGTTGGGGTGATTTTGAGGACTTTACCTATTATATTGTGTCTGTGCTCAATCAGGTAAGAGTTACAAGCCACCTTAGACAAGTTTGGTGTTCATGCTCTGCTTGGCCCTTTTACTGAAACAGGCTTGGCCATTTGTGTTCCCATCAAGATATTCAGGTCTGATTGTGTTCGGACTGCCCCGACTCACTCTCCATCTTTTATTTGCCTGCTGTCCCCTGCTGCAGACTCTGGTTACACTCCTCCTTCAGATGGCGTTCTGCCTGGCTGAGCTGCACTTATGGTCCACGAAGAACTCGCTCCAAGTTAAAGGTGCCACTTATCACCATGTCCAATCTTCCTACCTATAGACAATGAGAGACTCCTATAAAGTGTCTCATTGTCTCTTTTCTTCTTCAACCCACTTGGTCTTGTTCTGGCAGTTCCTGTCAACACTCACTTTTGTTTTGACACATTGTACGCACTTATTATCTACTTCAGCAATCTGACACTGACTCTTGCTCTATGTAATTCACTTTCTTGTCTGATTATTGCTGTATGATGAACAGTTTTTACCTACATAAAATTGTATTTATAATTGTAATTAACTCGGTAAACACATTACCGATTTCGTTTTTTTACACAAACCGTACATGTTCAGTACTAGTACTGAGAAAAAAATTAATGTCTGACCAAGTGGTGTATTATTGCTGGTGACAGTAGAACCACATGGAGGAGGCGGAGGAGGTTGATTTTTCTTCTCACAGATCATCTGTCTCACACTATACTTTGATGATATATTGGCAGTGTTAACAAATATGTAAAAGACATTATTTTTTTAATGAAAAGTTACATACTCCAGCTCTGAATTTGACTAAATGCAACATTTGCCGCAGAAACTCTTTAAGTAGGAATAAATATTAAAAAAAATATTTTTCTAAAAATATTTTTCATATATACATCTACTGATATCAATAGATTTTTTTTTCATTTTAACCCGAAAATTTTATTTACAAAATTTGATGTTGAGCCTCTTAAAGAGGCCACAGAAACAAAAATAGGCAACTTATGAACATCTTTCACTGGTTGCTGTTGGAGAAAAATAAAATTAACCCAGGAACTTCTCTATCTGTGATAAGCTTCATGTTTTTATTTTTATTTTTTATGAAAGCAATAGAAAACTGCCAGTCTTCTTTTCCACCTGACAGTTTTAGTTGGATTTTTTTGGCAGTTTTTATGCGATACTCTGCTAACCACCTATCAGTCCATCTCTTATGTCAAACGGAAATTCTCTTTTTTTCTTGATTTCACCTTGCTGCTATTTTGTCTTGTCTTTCACAGTCTGCTGAGCTTTCGGCAAAGATAGTGTCTCTCAGAGGTTGTCTGTGTGGAAATATGTGTGTCTATGCACCTATGTATCTATGAAAGGCTCTATATCTTAGATGATGGTGACATGTCCCTATTTGTTTGTTTTTCCTGCTGTGTTTTGTGTGCTATCTTGGAAAAATATGGAGAAAAAAAAGACCTGGTCGCCAGAGTGTGACCCTCACCATCTTTACTTTCCTCATGTCCACCTAAAAACAAAAAATATGGATTGAAAAAGTATCTTGTTGCTTTGCTTTAATGCTGTGTTCTTCATCCACAGCTTTGGTTTGTTGCACAGAGAGATTAAACAACAACAATTCACACATTATCCTGATTTTTAACAAGGATCCTGAAATCTAGTATACGCTCACTATTCATCACAAGAACACATCAACAGAGACCCCCCAATCTCAAACATGCGACAGACATTTTATCTTTCATCTCCTCATGGTTAGACCCAAATCACACCTTATATATATATACAGTGGGGCAAAAAAGTATTTAGTCAGCCACCAATTGTGCAAGTTCTCCCACTTAAAAAGATGAGAGAGGCCTGTAATTTTCATCATACATGTACCTGAGAGACAAAAGGAGAAAAAAAAATCCAGAAAATCACATTTTCTGATTTTTAAAGAATTTATTGGCACTGTATGGTGGAAAATAAGTATTTGGTCAGCTACAAACAAGCAAGATTTCAGGCTCTTACAGCCGTGTAACTTCTTCTGTAAGAGGCTCCTCTGTCCTCCACTTGTTACCTGTATTAATGGCACCTATTTGAACTCGTTATCAGTATAAAACACACCTGTCCACAACCTCAAACAATCACACTCTAAACTCCACCATAGCCAAAACTAGAGAGCTGTCAAAGGACACCCGAAACAAAATTATAAACCTGCACCTAGCTGGGAATACTGAATCTGCAATAGGTAAACTGCTTGGTGTAAAGAAATCAACTGTGGGATCAATTATTAGAAAATGGAACACTTACAAGACCACTGATAATCTCCCTCGATCTGGGACTCCACGCAAGATCACACCCCGTGGGGTCAAAATGATCACAAGAACGGTGAGCAAAAATCCAGAACCATATGGGGGAACCTAGTGAATGACCTGCAGAGAGCTGGGACCAAAGTAACAAAGGCTACCATCAGTAACACACTACGCCGCCAGGGACTCAAATCCTGCAGTGCCAGACGTGTCCCCCTGCTTAAGCCAGTACATGTCAAGGCCCGTCTCAAGTTTGCTAGAGAGCATTTGGATGATCCAGAAGATGACTGGGAGAATACCATATCAGATGAAACCAAAGTAGAACTTTTTGGTCAGAACTCTACTCGTCGTGTTTGGAGGAGAATGAATGCTGAGTTGCATCCAAAGAACACCATGCCTACTGTGAAGCATGGGGGTGGAAACATCATGCTTTAGGGCTGTTTTTCTGCCAAGGGACCAGGACGACTGATCCGTGTAAAGGAAAGAATGAATGGGGCAATGTATCGTCACATTTTGAGTGAAAACCTCCTTCCATCAACAAGGGCATTGAAGGTGAAACGTGGCTGGGTCTTTCAGCAGGACGATGATCCCAAACACACCACCCGGGTAACGAAGGAGTGGCTTCGTAAGAAGCATTTCAAGGTCCTGGAGTGGCCTAGCCAGTCTCCAGATGTCAACCCCATAGAAAATCTCTGGAGGGAGTTGAAAGTCCGTGTTGTCCAGCGACAGCCCCAGAACATCACAGCTCTAGAGAAGATCTGCATGGAGGAATGGGCCAAAATACCACCAACAGTGTGTGAGAACCTTGTGAAGACTTACAGAAAACTTTTGATCTCTGTCATTGCCAACAAAGGATATATAGCAAAGTATTGAGATGAACTTTTGTTATTGACCAAATACTTATTTTCCACCATATTTTGCAAATAAACTCTTTAAAAATCAGAAAATGTGATTTTCTGGATTTTTTTTTCTCCTTTTGTCTCTCATATTTGAGGTACATCTATGATGAAAATTACAGGCCTCTCTCATCTTTTTAAGTGGGAGAACTTGCACAATTGGTGGCTGACTAAATACTTTTTTGCCCCACTGTATATATCAACATGAGTGGCAACAAGCATATGAGAGCTTCCTAAAGAAATCACCAAATTACACTAAACTGATCACCATCACTTGTGCTGAAACAGTAACGTTTTACATGTTATTGCTTTTTGTTCCAAATCCTCAAAAGTAACTTGTGCCAAACTCAGTACAACCAACACGTTTGACTCAAATCATAGTTTAAAAAGATAGATATCCCTTATAGTGATCAAATGTTATTTTTTTTATTTGAGAAAAAGTAAATTAAAAAAAATCTCTAAAAAAAAAAAAAAGTTCTTGCTAAGCATTTAGCAAATAGAAATAATTTTGGAAATTCTAACAAAGCTAAAGCAAGGAAATTTTGGTCGGATTTCACTTCAGACAGTGAGAAAAAATGGCTTTGCATCTTTATACTATGTATATTTTTCTTTCAGCTGTGTATATATATATATATATATATATATATATATATATATATATATATATATATATATGTGTGTGTGTATCTCTGTGTGTTTGCACGTATGTGTGTATGTGTACCATCAGCTTGTTGTATTAGCATGACCCTGCCTGAGGAGCAGCAGCAGAGGCAGCAACAGCAGTTGAGCGAGTGATAAAGAAGTGATGTGTTGTGCAAATCTAAGACTGGCTGTTTATGGTTTTGGGGGGCCTGCAGGAATAACACTTGGGAAAAAAAAAAAAAAAAAACGCCTCAGCTCAGCAGTTTGCCTGTGTTGTGTCTCCATATCTATCAGTATGGCTGTTTGTGCTCGTTGCATGCCCTGCATATGTTGACCATACGTTTCTGGAGCTGCACATCCTCTGCATCTACAGATTTGTCCCTCAGGTGGGATGGGTTAAGGCACACTCCTGTCGTTATTATTACCTCTCTGCATGTCCCACCATTCTGTCTCTGACCCCCCGCACCGATGCCCCACTCCCCTCTCTTTCCCACCTTCCATATTGGGTCTTATCTAAACCGCAGTGCTAGCAGACAGGACAGGCCACTAGCTGATAGTGATTGTTTATCCCACGGTGCAAAATTGCTGATCTGTCTTCTGCTTTTTCCCTGACAGCGAGATGCTCATCTCACTTCCTTCTCCTCCTTCTCTCTCTCTCTCCCCTCAGATACAGATATTGGCACCTATCAGTACTACGATAAAGGAGAGCCAGGTAAATAGTGTTTATATTGGATGTCTGTTTGTGTTTCAGATAAGTTGCGTGTGTCTTGTTTTTGGAATGTGTGTGATTTCCCTATATATAAAGAAGAGCTTTTCACTGCCTGCTGACACACAGATTATTGGTCCAGCGTGATTCGGAGTCTTCCAGCCGCTAACCACACATACACTGGGTACACACAAAGGCTATTAATATGAAGGATTTACACCCTAAAACCTTATATACACATGCACGTACCACACACACAGATTATAGGGTCTCTGCGGTTCTATCTTTTACACTCCCTGTGTTCCTGTTGACCCTGGGGTCCTGCCACGCAGCGATAGGAAAACTAAACTGTTGACTTTCTCCTAGATCACATAGCAAGAAGCCCCATGCAGTCCAGCCTTATTTGGCCCTGAGGCCATGAGGCTCTCCGAATAATCAGGAAGTGCTAAGATCGTTCGCCTGCAGCGCTGCAGTAAAATATGGTCTATATATATTTTTTTTACTAAGTAAATGATGCATCTAACAAAAAAAAATCCTATTTGTCCTTCAGTCCATATGCTGTGCCTCAGAAATTCAATAAAAGGAAGATATTTTAGCACTTGTTGCTATATTGATATAAATAACCCTTGAAAGGTTATTTTATTTCAGTAATTCAATGTTTTAAGAAAAGTTAAAGGGGCAGTTATGAAATTATGCAATTTCATAGCATAATCATGTAGCTATGTTGACGTAAGTTGTTATAAAATGCTGTATATATCAAATATGACTTAAAAATAAATTTTACTTCCTAATTTAACGCCTTGAAATTAGTCCTCTGCCTCTTTAAAGGCTCCGCCTTCAGGAAGACATCCCTTGTTAACCCTTTAACAATGTTTTTACCAACATTTCTCTTAGAAGTAGCTTGTACAATGAGGTCAGCAGATTTGCAGTTACAAAAGGTGTTTCCAAATTGCTACTGGCTAGTCTGAAGGAGTTGAGGGGTGTTATGCGGAGAGAGCTGCTCTGTGTAAAATCTAATTAGTTCACCTTACTTAAAAACATTATGGAAACACATTGCCTCAAAAAAAGTTACTTTTTAAAACTTTAAAATGTTAGTTCGTGCAAGTTTACACAACTCGACTAACTTGATAATTTTGAGCTGCATTAACTTGTGCAATTTGAGTGACCGTAACTTAAGTCAGCTTATTGATTCTGAGTATGTTGTAATAACTTGATCAATAACTAAAACTTAGGTTTTTTTTAGCTAAAAACTAATTATATAAAAAGAAAATGCTTGATTAAAACACTTTTATTTGTTTCTCTGCTCAAACTCTAACAGAAAATATGGAAAACAGTGACAGTTTTTTTCACCTTTTTAAGTAAAATAAACACAATCATATTCAAGGCTGAGTGGGGTGGTCATGACAATGAGGATGCAAATCACTCATGGTGCAGTTTTTTACAAATGTAAATGCTAAAAAATAAATAATACGCGCTCAACTGCCCTGCAAGTGGCTTCATTCTTGATGAATTCACTGCATCGACGAAGCCTTGAAGTCTACGTTTTCGTCTTGAACATCTCAAACTAATTTTTATTTGCTAGTTCTAGCGATGCTGTTGCGTGATTTAAGTATTACAAATCTAAAATAACTTGACACATGTTGTTTAGCTGTACATAATGTAAATAGCTAAGACAAACTGACTTTATAAGTTGTATGCAAATAAGGTATGTGGTCCAGATTTTTTTTCATGGTTTTCATTCTAAAGCTGAAGTGTTACAGTGATGTAAAGCAGGGTTTCTCAACTCCGGTCCTCACGCCCCCCTACTCTGCATGTTTTAGATGTGCGTCTATTCCAGAACAGCTGATTCAAATGATTGCATGATCATCAAGTACTGCAGAAGCCTGTTAATCACCCAGATATACAATTCAGGTGTGTGGCAGAAAGGAAATGCCTAAAACATGCAGGACAGGCAAGCGGTGAGGACCAGGGTTGAGAAACACTGATGTAAAGTGTTCAATATTTCCCTCTGAAATGTAGTGAGGGGAGAAGTAGAAAGTGACATGAAAAGGGAGGAAAAACTCAAGTAAAACACTTTGTTAAAATGCAGAAAAAAAGCTCAATTATCAAATACTTATTACTCTTTCTAATTGAACCCATCTCAATTAGAGGGAGTTGGTGAGAAATTTGATGAAACTGATTCAAGACTACTTACTATTTTCAATCAAATACAATGTTTGCATTTACAGTGAAGCTTGGAAACTGCAAAACTCCTTCGAGGATCTTTTGTCCTGTGCTGTGTGACATCCAGGAGTTTTGCACATCTGAATGGTTGCCAGCTTTAGTTTCTTGATTATTATAGCTTGCTGCTAATAATGATAACAATATCCAAACTTCAGCTTCTTGGAAAATTGGAATATGGACTACATAATTTTGAAAACCACTGACAATTTCCACAAAAAGTGCAAGCCACTAAATGTCATCACTAACCAAGCTGGTCATGTAAAAGGTGCCATATTCACACTTATTAATGGGAAACTCCAATGAAAAGGCTTCTTTCATTCTTTTCTCTTTCTTTGGTTCTGTCGTTTCTTTATTTCTTCAAATCCATATAACTAAATGTATTTATTTATCTTGTAAAAATGTGACTAGAACTAGACTAGACTAGAACTGAGATTTTAGCATCCATATTTACATTAAATAATCATACATCAATGATTTGTTTTCTTATTTTTCCATTAAAATGATAAAATTTCAATTAGTTATTTGATGTACTGTTAAATTAAAAAAAATACTATGATTGAGCCCTTTTTTCATTCATTTTTGTTTATTTTCTACAATGCTTTCTCCATTTTTCAGGAAATATTTAGTCTTTCAAGCAGTTTCTTCTCTTTTTAAGTGTTTCTTTAGTATTTTTCTCGTCCTGTGTACAGTAAGTCCCCCTGCCTTGTCCTCTCTTTTACTATCGTCGCAGGCCTCTCTCGTTCCTCTCATCTTAGAAGCTGCCTTCTCTTTTCATTCCAATCTTCAGTGGAGAGACGGCGCTTCTTCCTCCCAAATCCTTTCATTTGGAGGATTACTAAAGTGTAGCTTGATATCAGAGCAGAGGGAGGAGAGAAGGAGGGAGGGAGAAGAGGCAGAGCAGGGTAGCCAAATCCCAATCCAGAAGCATCATAACACTCATATAGCAGTGTATTGATAGCCCAGGTTAGGAGTTGGCTTCACTTTCAGCACTTTACCAAATTACAGAAAATCTGTGTGAATTTTAACAACAGTTGACTTTAACAAATTAAATATAAAAAAGAAAAAGCTGTAAAGTAAATTTAACTAAGGCATCTTTTCTATTCACTCTAGAGAACCTTTTGTTAAATGTTTTGCAGGTGTTTTTGGTTTAATTTAGTGTAAAGGTATTTTATGTTTGTTTCCTTTTAGATCATAGTGCTTAAGAAAGCTTCCAAAGGAGACATTTCTTCAATTTTTTTCAATAGATTGATACTTAATTTCATAGATTTTCTGTCATCTCTGATTCAGCAACTGATCTGATCTTATACAAGTCTAAAGCAGGGATGTCCAAAGTGCGCTTCGGGAGCCGTTTGGGGGAACTCTGAGTGATCTTTTGTGGCCCAGGACTACAATGACAGTTCATGCAGATAGACCCTCCTTTTACCTTCCATGATGACATTTTCACAAATACATAAATAAAGTTTGGATCAACACAAAATATTTCTGCCTTATTAACAAGATTTCTGAATGCATTCTAATTGTATAGTAAATAGAAGCACAAACATCAACTGTTTATTCAAAAGCTAACTCCATTAACATAGAAGGCGCTTCAGAAAAAAGAATAACTCATGTCATTTTTGACCATTTTGTTTGTTTTAAGAAAAATAAATTAGATTTAGTCTATTATTGACTAATAAGGAACAGGAAATGTTTTTTTAACTATATATTTATTTAGAAGTTTTGATAATATAATATAAAAGAAATAATCTAATATCTAATAAAAGCATTAGAGAATTTTGACACTATGCAACAGAAAGAAATAAAGGTGACATTTTTAGCAGTTTTATCTTATTTTAACATTTTGCTTCAAACTAAGAATGAAACAGCCAATGGTTTGCAAGTCTAAGGTTGTACTGTCAGGTTTAACGTTACTTCCACTTCCGTCCACTAGAGGGAGACACAGGCTCATTGGAGCGGCTCCAGGGGGTAGGGGGGGGTCCCCAGCTGCCAGTGCCCACCACCGTCGCCCACCACCCCCTCCACCCCGTTCATCCAGCCCCAGAGCAGGTGCCCATGTCTGGGCCTGTCTGGCCCTTCACCCCCTTATCTGATTAATAGTACTAATCCTGGAGGTGTTCCTGCCTGCCAGAGAGGCCGGCCACCGGGCTGGCCACTTTCATGCTCGGGGGCGGCCCGGCTACGAGGCACAGTTACGGGTTGCACTTTGCCAGAGGTGAACTACCCCCACCCCACTCCCTCCTCCCTTTTGAAACCGAGGGGGGGTGTCGGTCGAGCCGCAGCTTAGCTTTCTGTGTTTTTATTTAGCTACATCCAAATAGAAAACCCAGACCCATTCTTTATCTTCTTCTTTAAATGTATAAATCACTTGGCCTTTCTCTTCCTCCCCTCCAGCCAATCCCCTGGAGCATCACTACTACAATGAGAAATTCCAGTTCTGTGAAGGTAAGTTCACAAAGAAGCAATTCGCAAAACAATCAATTTACTCCACATATCCACTACGTTTGTGTACGTTCGGACTCTAAATTGTCGACCATCTTCCAGAAATCGGTCACTGAACTGTCCTCCTCTCCCTCTCTCTGTTTGTATTTCACTCAGTAGTGAAATACAAACAGCCTTATCAGAAGACAAACACTCATCCCCCTGCCCTCGCCTCACCCCCCACCACCCATCTTCCACACTCTCATTTGCATGCATCTGTTTACCTCTTCTTCTTTTTAATAGAGCACTCTACTCCTTAATCACTTCTTTCTGTAAAGATGAAATGAGAGACTATAAAATAAACAGATAAGCGTGTGATTGCACCACAGTGAGAGTAGTGGTGCCTCCTTTCCTCTTGAATTTTATATGTATCTGCAGTATATATATGTATATATATATGTGTGTGTATATATATATATATATATGTGTGTGTGTGTGGGGGTGTGTGTGTGTGTGTGCGGGCAGAGGCAGATGCTCAAATTCAATTAACTATTTTTCTTTTTTTTTATATGCATCTTTCTGTCTGTTTAACCTCCAGAGATGGGAGGAAGAGGGCTAGGAAATTAAATGAAAGGGCATTGGTGTGGTACACACGTTGAGAAATGTGCTACAAACTGTGAGGTTGCATTTTAGAGATAACTCAAACACGCCACAAGTCCCCAAGAATAAATATATCCACCTCTCCGCAAAGATCGCTCCGTATGTTTTAAAATTACTCTGTGCTTCCGGTTGAATATTTAGTGAAGAAAAAAAAGATATGCAGCTGTGTTTTATAGATGCTTTTGTGACTTTACTTGGATTACAAACTTGGAGTGAGATTGTCTTACACTGCCAAAACACAGAATCGTTTGGTCTAGTTTCTAGGGCAAATATATGGGTGCACTTGAAATAAGACAAAACTAACTATATATGTAACTTTTCAGCTAGAAATAGGAGATCATTTTAATTCAATAATTCTTTGATATTGACGGAAAAGTGGTGGTTCCACTGGCAGATAACTTCACTTATAACATGGAATAATGAAGTGTACTGGGATATTTGCAGTAGAAACCAGACAAAAGTTACCTGGTAAGACTTTGTGTTTTTACATTCTAGCATGAGTCTCTCTCTGTTACATCCTCAATATTGAGCTAGGAAGACTATTTGCTTTCTTTTTTAATCATCAAACCAAATTGGATATCAGACCAAGAGTATCTGAATAAATATAAAAAGCAGGAATCTTAAGGAAAAAGCTACTGAAATGAATCTATGTGAAAAAGTAACTCAGTGACTGCTTGTCCCGTTCCTCGGTTTGGAATGGCTGATGTCCCTGCAGAGGGATTTAGTTTTATTTTTAATTGCAGAATCGTTTTAATTCAGCCACTTTGGAGGTTTTTTTCATATAAACGACCTGTTTAACTTTGAGTTAGACTTTAACTAGACCACTCCAAAACTCATTTGCTTTTGTAGCCGTATAGAGGCAGTTTTGCTGGTGGGATTTAGACTGTTGCATAACACAAAGGAGTCTGAGCCTTAGGTCACAAACTGATACCAGTAGTGAGCAGAATATATGGTTTTCCCAATTACAGGAAACCCTATGGGTTCTGAAGCTGAAAAACAGCCCCACACCATGACACTACCACCACCACGCACACCACTGCTGCTGGTATTATGTTCTTCATCTGAAAAGCTGGTAATTTCAGACTAGTAGGAAGAAAACCCTCACTTTTCTCTCACGAGTTTCCATACATATTAGTTTTAGAGATAATAAAGTCTTTCTTTGGCAGTTGTTGGACAGTCTGCGTGTTTTTCCGGTCAACGGTGCTTTGGGCCTTGCTTTTCCATGTTGCCAGACAAGTTTAGATTTTTCTTGATTCTACAGGTTTGACAACAAATAGACCTGGATGTGACAAAAAACTAGGCTAATTACGAATAATTTATGATTTGGCAAGGGAGAGATTATAAATCCATATAGAGTCATGCTGGTTTTCCCTTTAATAAAAGAAAATAGTGTTTTGTACCTATTCAAATTATTTTTATCTGATATGAAAATGTGAAAGATGTAAGATGAACACGTTTTGCGAACCACTGCATTTTAAAATGTAATTTAACCTATTCAGTAATACCTTTAAGAAGTTTTAGAAATATGTCTGATTATATAATGCTAAATCTCAAAATACTCCCAGTTAAAGGTTCCATAATTAAGAAAGCTTGTTTTAGTTTACAAGTACCTGATGATAAAACTGAAAATTAACCTTGCCAGTTTTTATAATTTTGTGGTCAGTCGTTTGGTATGAATAATCTGTTGCTTGTCGTTACGTTTTATGGAAACTTTAATGAATTGTAGATTGTGCTTTTCATATTTCTTCTTACATAATCACAGTTTTAAGAAAATAAGGGCTCCTATTGTAAGAAGCTTTGATTCAAAACACCATGTTAATTTACACTCCCCACTACACTCATACTATCGGCACCGATCGTATGTGTGTAGAAAACGTTTATTGCAGTAGCGATGCTGAAAGTATAGAAAAATTGTTTGAATTATGTAGAAATAATTGTTTTTAACAAAAGTATCAGTAGCAACATTATTGGCGTCCCTAAAATTCCTGTAATGCACATCTTGATTAAATCTTTTTTGTGTTTTTATGTAATACTTTTGTTAAGATGATAAGAGTTAATGGTAATTTCTAATGAGTAATCCATAACCCTGTTTTTCTTAGCCTAAAAACCTTTATCTGTCCTACCTTCAGTAATGAACACGTAGGATTTGCTCAACTTTAGTTTAATCGGAAACATGTCCTTCAGTGAAATAAGACTAAGGTTTAGCTTTACGGCAACAAACCCTCCAACTGGGTCTGGCATAAGAGAAATCATGAACATGTGGAGAAGTACCTCAGTATGGTGAAGGATCTGTGATGCTGAGGGCTATTTTGTCTTTCAAAGGCCCAGAGAACCTTGCTGGAGTGCACAGCATCGTGAACTCTTTGAAATACCAGAAAATTTCAAAAGAAAACTCTGCAAGTAAACTTTAAACAAGTTGGCGGCAGAACAATTATGCCTATCAGTACAGAAATGGTTGATATGGAGCAAAATCAGTCTGAGTAGTATCTTGTATAATTATCTTAGCTAATTGCTGCTGGCTAGTCTAAAGGATTTGAATGGGGGGAGTGACGTATGGGGAGAATGTGACTCAAATAGTAATCAATTTGTGTCTGTTCAGAAGACAAAGAAATCAGCTAAACTTCACCTTGAAACCATTTTGATGAATAAAACCAACTAAACCTAAACTATTTCTGCACTCATTGCCCCTTTTTGGTTTCATTGAGACTTTAAAAACTGAACCAGATTTTCATCAGCCTTCATCTTTTCATTCCACATCACCTTTATTCCACCTTTTTATGCTTAAATTGCAACCAAGTTATTAAATTCTTTCCCTACATTCCCCGGGATTCCCAGGGGTGTTGTTTTAAAGAGTATCCCTCTCCTCTGCGATTAAACGATCGGTCACACGATCTCTCCACTCTCCCCTCCGTAGCTCGAGGCTATTCGCGGACCCCCAAGAACCGCCGGCCGGAGAAGCTGCGCAACTCGCTGAAGGAGTTGGAGGTAACCTCACTCCACCTCTCCAAAACCCCACCACCACCACCCCTCTCTCCAGCTTCTTCTTCTTCCTCCCCTCTGGGGATTTTTGCCGTTTTCCCTTTCCGAAACGGCTGATTGATTAACAAATAGGGGCATTCTCTGTCTGCCTTCGCTCTTCCCCCGTCGTCCTCGTTTGTCCTCGTCTCTCCCTCTCTCCTTCTCCTCTCTCATCGCCTCTCTTTCGGCCGACCTCTGTCATCGGACGGGATATTTGAGGGGATCAGGGGGCCACGGACTCCCCCCTCCCCTTTCTTTCCCTTCCTCCCTCCTTCTCTTCCACCTTCCTCATTCACCTCCTTCTCCTGTCTTCCCCTCTGTACTTGTGGCAGTACAGACCTAGCTTTGTTTGTTGGAACCTGTCTGTGGCTGTTATCCACACACACACGCACTCAACCAACCCAACCACCTCCCTCCTCTCACCCGTAACCATTGTCTGAAACCAGAAACACCCAGCACACCTCCTCTCTCTCCAACCTTCTCTCCTCCCATCCAATCACCCCAGCTGGGCCTGGAATGTTGCAGGAATGACTGACCTTACACTCACACACACACGCATACTCACCCACGCACGCACACACACATGCAAGCAAGCAGTGGTTACCTGCATCCGTTCCCCCCTGCCCCCCTGGACCCGCCCCTCGGTTAGCAGGAACTGCTGGAGTGAGCACTTGTCGGGACAGGTATCTACTACCACAAACGGACTGTTTCCCTTTTGTTTTCAGTGTCTCTTTCAAACATTTTCTGGGGTTTTCTATAATTATTGCATTGTTGAAGCAAAGTTCTGTGCCCTCTTTGCCTTACACTTTCTCTATTATGTCCATTCAGGAGCTGCTGCAGAGCAACACCTGCATTCACACCAGATGGAGAAGCAAGTACTGCTGCCAGGTACACACCCTTCCCAGCTCAGCACCTTCTGGGTTCAAGCAGACACACACACACACACACGCACACACACACACACACACACACACACGCATACACACACACACACACACACAGGCACCTGTTAGTGCGCATCAGTGAAAGAGCTAAACTGGACAGTAAAATCATTATTGTAAGCTCATTATGAGAAACTAATATTACAATATTTGAAAACAAAAAGTCAAAAACCTTAAAAGCAAATCTGATCTTTTTTTTATTTTAATCTCGTGATAGATTTTTAAGCCACCCTGCAGAAAACATACATCTTACCTAGTTCATTACCTTTAACTAGGATATTCATTATGACAAGCCAAACATTTAAAAGCATTGCACCAAAATAAACTGGGATACAGTGAACCCTCGCTATAACGTGCTTCACCTTTCGCGGTCTCGCTACTTTGCGGATTTTTTTGTGCAGTTTTTTTCACAGTGCCTTATGTTCTGCATCCTGATTGGCTAAACAGTCTCCAAGCTCCTTCTCTACCTATGTGCTAATAACGTTACGGTATTTAAATATAAGTAATACAGATTGGTCATTCAGGAGATGAAAGCTGAAAACTTTGAATGCCTGCTGGAAACAACTGTGGCCAGAGGCAGCGCAAAACCCGACCGGAGGCTCGCTTGACGAGATCCGTTGCTCTGCCGTAGATACAGCTGTGAATCTCTCGGGGCAGGTTGGAGGAGACGCTTTAATGACACGACTCTGGATCACATTAAGGCCCGATTGATGAGCACAGACATCCGCTGACCTGAAAACAGGCTTTTTTCTTTGTTTTCAATGTAGAGTATTTAATTATGCTGTATAATAATAATAATAATAATAATAATAATAATAATTGTAAAAACTAAAGGTAACTCTACTTCGCAGATTTCACTTATTGCGGGTTATTTTCAAAACGTAACCCCTGCGAAAAACGAGGGATCACTGTAAACGTTAACCTGTCAGCTGCATTGTGATGTATGCAGATGATGTTGAGCAATGGAGTGCTGGTGACTGTCACCCTCAAAGGACCTCAACTCGATCAAGTGTGTGTAGACCGCACGTTAGTGGGTCGACTTCCTGCCAACACTGTGACTGATGGTGAGTTGTACTGTGATTAAGAGTTTCTCATTTATTTATCACTATTAACCTACTTATTTCCATCCCAAGTCCACAATGAACCAAATAAAACCCAGAATTCGAAGATGGAATCAAATTCAGTCTTAGCTCGTGATAAATACAGTTTTACCTATTACTGCAGTACAGTCCAGCCTTACAGCTCAGTTTCCTACAAAAACTCACTTAAGGCTAATAGATAAAATGATGGTAGACATAAACGGTTAAAAGTCTTGAGATACTATTACACTGAAAGCGAAAGCTTTACTTTCTCTCAGCCGCTGAGAAAATGTTGCAGAGTAAATTGGAAAAATATCCAGAAAATCCTGCCAAGAGAAAGTATTGTGGTTGTGAATCTGCTAATCTCACCTGTTCTTATTGAAAAGTTGTTGCAACATTTGATTTAAAAAATGACAATTTTTTGATAGATTCTCCAACAACAATGAAACAAGATTGTTGATGTTACCCTTCAATGGACTGAAGAATGTCGATGACTAATGGCTTTTCCTATACTGCTGTCCTGAATCTCAACTTAAGACTAAAATGATTCACCCAATAATTCTGAATGTACACTGCAAACACAAAATCTTACCAAGTATTTTTGGTCTAGTTTCTAGTGCAAATATCTTGGTAATCTTGAATTAAGACAAAACTAACTTACAAGTTACTTTTCAGCAAGTTATAAGAACTTGTTTTTAGTCAATAATTCCTTAATATTGATGAAAAAGTACTTGCTCTATTGGCAAATTATTTCACATATAGCAGTACATTTTTCCCTTATTATAAGTGAAATAATCTGCCAACAGGTCAATATTAAGGAAATATTTACCTAAAATAAGCTCCTACATCTTGCTGAAAAGTTATTTATTAGTTAGTTTTATTCCAAGTCAACTAAGATATTTGCATTAGAAACTAGAGCAAAGATGCTTGATAAGATTTTGTGTTTGTGCAGTGTAGAATCACTTTAATAAATTCTCAAGCTTTTAGTTTTTAGCAATGTATTTCAGCTTTCAGTTTTTATGCTCCACTTATCTGGAAAAATTGTAGAAATATTCTACAATTGGGACATTAAATTTGTAGATAATGCACAGTTCTTTTTATTTTCTCTAAAATTGAGTTATTATATGTCCTTATTTGTCAGAATGCTCTTATGTATTTCAATACTTTTTTGGCTTTTTTGGGGGGGTTTTAATTCAAACGTTTGGTGTTTAAAAATCATCATCATCCGCTCGGTTTCTCTCGCCCCGTCGGTGCTGACTGTTTGCCTACTCCTGCGCTCCCTGTGCATGCACTTCCACATCCACCACACACTACCCCACACTCTGTCACGCAGTCGCTCTCTCACACAGGCGGCGCCTCGCACCATAACAGGTGCCACAGGTGAGCCAGGCGGCTCTTGCTAGCTAATTGCGGGCAAATCCTTTTGTGCTGCGTGTGTCCAGGGGCCTTCCCTTAAGAGCATCCATCAGTGTTTTTCCCTCCATCGCGCGTTACTCCAGGGAGTGCCGTGCACCCCCCACCTCACCTTCCCCTTGCTCTGGGCTCCCTCACTCTGCAGACCTGGCAGGAGAGAATAAGAGGCTGTGGACAACGGCCCAAATCTGCTAATTATTTCTTTCTTTCTGTATCAATTATTTGTTCATAACACCGCCCTCCCCACTTCCGCCTGGGGTCTCGAGACACTTGATAAAGCCCCCACAGTGCACACATAGCACACCCGTGTAATTACATACACACACATCCTTTTTCCCTTTTGCATAGGCCAACAAACACTTACTGTATGTCCACTTGCATTTACACACCTAAAAGAAAAAGACTTGCACACACTCAGGTACACACTCGCCTCCCACTGTGCTTCATTCAAAGCCTCAGAGGGCACTAATTATTAGAGTAATGGTTGTGAGAGGGTGGGTTCCGGGGATTTTGTGTACATGTGCGTGTGTGTGTTGTGCGGGATGGGGTGCGGGGGGGTTGCAGTCAGATTGGGGTTCTCACATCTGCCACTTGTTAAATTAGGCTGAGACAATTAACAGCAGAGAGCCAGACCAGATCGCAACGTCCAACACATTTATCATTACTGGAACCGTTTACAATATCAACTGAGTTGTGATCCCTGTATACGTGTGTGTGTGTGTGTGTGTGTGTGTGTGCGTGCGTGTGTGGGGGGGGGTGTGCGTGTGTGTGCGCGTGTGTGGGGGTGTGTGTGTGTGTGTGCGTGTGCGTGCGTGCGCATGTGTGTGTGTGCGTGCGTGTGTGTGCGTGCGCGTGTGTGGGTGTTTGAGTGGTTATGCCTAGTAGTGTAGAACTTTCATTATTCAAATTTGAATTTACAATATTTTCAACTAGCAAACATAAAAGATAATATCCGTCAAGTTAGTTTTGACCTTGTTGACAAAGTTCAGGATTGTAGCTGAGAGAGGAGACTTATTAAGATGTAAATCTAAAATATTTCAGTCGAGATGCACCGATCCCATTTTTTTGTATCAGTCAAGATACAAAAAAAAAATTATGTCAGTTCAGTTATTCAGAATGCAGAGTAGAGTGAATTCCTATTAGTGTATATGGAGCTCATCTGTTTGCATTTACAATTTAAAATGGTTGAAGCTGTTTGGCATGGAAGTTTTTAAATAATTTAATTGGATAAAAAGAAATTTCAAAACCGACTCAGACCTTAAAATTATTATTTTAAAGGGGAAGTATTAAGTGTTTTCCAGGCACATAGTGCCAGCACTATTAAGTAACTATGTTCCTTCAGTTTTTATAAAAATGCTACATATATCAAATATGACGTAAAAGGAATTTGACTTCATAATTTAATGCCATGAAAATGAGTCTCTGTCTCTTTAAGAAACTCCTGATCTTTCTGAAATTTTGTTTTCGGGAAGTCATCCCAACAGCGCTCCTCTAATAACCCCAAACCAATGTTTTTACCAGCCTTGTACTGGGAAGTAGCTCATATAATGATGAACAGTTCCACTTGATGGTTGCTAATTGCTGCTAGTCTGAAGGAGTGGGGGAGGCCTGGGGGAGGGCTAATCTGTGAAGTGGAAACTTGGAAGCTCCGAAACTGCAGCTCCAGTGGAGCTAGGTCCAACCAGGCATTTTGCACACCTGAATGTTTGTCATGGAGATTTAAGGGTTTCTTAAACATGCCTAGAAGAATCAAGGGCAACACTGAAGGTATGTTTTTGATTAGGGAATAACAACATAAAATGATGTAAAGCTCAAAAAAGTTGATTTCACATAGTACTGCTCCTTTAATGTTTTAACTGAAAAAAAAAACTTGTAATTTTCTGTCATATCTGTTGCTGACATAATTTAGAAATTTTGCATTTATTGATTTACTTTCAACTGACTAAGCGTCACAGTTGTAGCTGAATTTGAAATTAGGCTACAACATGATTTGCAATGGCAATTTATTTTCAACTTTGTAAAGCGGAAAGAGGTTGTGAGTTTTTGGATAAAGAAGAAAATCCCTTTTTCTCCAATTTGCACGGATTCAACCAAACTACAGACCGGTTTCTTTTTTCTATTTTTTTTAAAGGTTGAAAGAAAAAAGCCAGTCGGTTTTCTTTTTCTTTTATTTTCTTTTTGGAAGTCTCACTGTTTGCTGTTCTGGTTTAAACTTTGCAACCTAGAGGCCAGTTTAACCCTGTTGGAACAACGAGCTCCGATTGCATCACACTGAGCGGCAGATTACCAATATTCTACCGTATCAAAGTATTACAGGTTTCCATTGGCCGACGGCTGGGCCAAGTTGAGCATATGCTGCACGATTAAGCATCCTTAAGTGATTTTTCATAGCAGGTTTCATTTCCCCATGTTTAAATGTGCTTTGCTTAAGCCCATTGGCCTCTTATGTCAACATGCTGCAGAGGAGATGGCATTAAATGGATTTAGGGGGCTCTGTGTGCGTGTGTGGTTTTGTCTGTGTGTGCGTGATGAGATTGCTCTTTGCATTTGACTGGATGCATTTTGTGCATGTGTTGGTGTGAGTGAATGTGCATACATAAAATATTGTTGCAGACCTCCAAGTGTAAATGCTTATCTAGCTTTCTGCCCATGTGACTACATACACACCACAACGAGCTCCTTCAGCGTGTGTGCGTGTGTGTGTGAGTCTGGGAGCTGTTCGTGGACGGGTCACGCAATTCTGGCCCCTAATGCCAAATCAGCCACCTGGTCCCCAGATTGGACCTCGGCCTGGTTTGGAAAAGAATGGGATTATGCTTAATCCCGTTTATAGACACCCACGGAGATCAATACTAAACTGCATTTAACTTGATTCGTCTGTAATCTATCACAAAGACGCTTACTATTGCATTAAATGTTGTTTCTAAAAGCTAAGGCTCGTTAATGGCCGTATGTTTTTTGTTTTTTTTTTGTAACGGTTTAGCTTTGAACCAGTTCTTTACTGTATAATCCAACTGACAGACTCTGTTGACCTGATTTAAGATGCTAGTTTTTTTTTTATGTTTTTTTTTTTCAAGCCATGTTTGCTTTACTCTCTTGAAAATTAGCATATTAATTCGAAAATTTCCACACAACAGGATGATTCGAAGCGCAATCCCGCCAATATCCTCCTGTTTATAAATACACACGGCACGGTTAATTGCCGGTTAGATGTTTAAATCTCGGGGTGCAGCCTCACCCGTTCAACTCAAAGCAGGATTTCTGAGAGACATGTGTAGCAACCCCCTTCTCACCCCTCCCCTCTTTTCCATTTAATTGGTTTCATAAACAGATTAATTTGAAGGAGAGGGTGGGGTACGCAGGGGGGGCTTAATTGGTAATCAGCGTTTCCATGCAGCTCCAGAAAGAGTTGAACAGGATCAAGTGTGTTCTTCTACTGTTTAAAAGTGTGTATTTTACAAAGAACACTGGAAAAAAGTTGGAGAGGAAGGAGGAAAAAATGTGTATAAAGGAAGCAGAAAAAGTAAATGTTGGACACCGAACACTAACTGAACAGTGTAAAGGTAACCAGAAAAATATTTATTAAAAAAACAAGCAAACACAGGGATCAAATCTGACCTAGAAGAAAGCCATAAGAGGTCATGTGCTGCAGAAGCTCTACCCAGATTAAACAAAAAAAAACTTTTTTGGCCTATATTCTCAATAATTTGAGCCAAAACTAACACCACACTTAACCTCAAGTGCTCAGTGGTGGTGGCCACATCATGCTGTGGGTATTCTTCTATTCAGCAAGAACAGGCAAGTTAGTCAGAGTCGATAAATACAAGGCAGTCTTTGAAGAGCACCTGTTGGGGGCTGAAAAAGACTTTAGACTTGGGCAGAGACTCACTTTAAAAATGGAAAGTGACTCTTAGATATTCAGTGGCAACTGCGATGTAATGATTTCGATCAAAGCATATCTAGGTGTTAGAATGCCCCAGGTCAAGTTCAAGTTTATTTGTATGGCACATTTCAGCAACGAGGCAGTTCGAAGTACTTTATGCCGTAAAAACATAATACAGTAACCATTCATGAAACGAGCGATAAACATTACATTTTATCAAATGCCATCATCAAAACCACTAAGCAAATACACATCAAGTATGTTGATCAGTGTTCCAGTTGTTATTAATCAAAGGCAGTTATAAACGTGGGATTTTAGCCTTCATTTAAAGGATCTCCGTGTTTTGGAGGTTTTGCAGTTTCCTGGAAGTTTGTTCCAGATTTGTGGTGCATAGAAGATGAATGCTCCATCTCCATGTTTGGTTCTGGATGCAGAGCAGAACCAGAACCAAAAGACCTGAGAAGTCTTGAAGGTTGATACAACATCAAGTCTTTAATGTATGTTGATGCTAAACTGTTCTGTGATTGATAAACTGTCAGAAGTCGATGTCCAGACCTAAATCCAATTGGTAAACGTTGATGTAACTTGAAGATTTTACCATTCTGATTGAGGTCAAGCTGCTTAGTAGTGAAGAATTTCCAAATATTTCTGTTTTTAGAAGAAAACATATTAAAACTGTAAGCCAAAAGACTTACAGTGGTAACTTTAGTGAAAAGTATTTCTACAAAGTATTTTTGAAACAAGGTGTCAGGTTGCCATAGCAGCCACTACATTGTAATATTATTGCAATAATACCTAAACAAAGCAAAAAGGACGAGCTATAAATTTAAAGTTTTTAGATATGGATGGATTATTTATATTATCTTTTTTTTTAACCAAAAAATATGAAAGTATTTATTAATTCTCAGTAACTGACTGTGCCAGGCGATCTTATGGTTTCTTTAAGTGTCCTCTCTGCTGTTTAAAGCTGCTGTTGTCCTTTCAGTTTAGGGTTGTGATACTGAGTGTGGTGATGTCATTTCCAGCGGTGCTGAGCGATCGACTGGTTCTGCTGTCTTTCTTGGAGCAGAGCCAGGTCGCCGGCGTCTACCTGAACAAGAAGAGCCAGGATTCCCTGGAGACTGGCAGGCGAACAGACAAACTCTCATCTTCTGAAATCAAGGTACAGAAGGCCGCATTGATGTGTGTGCGCGCGTGTGTGTATGTTTTCAGGTTGAATTTAGCGAGCATAAAAGAGGAGGAGAAATCCAATGAGACAAAAAGGAAAGGTGTCATGTTTTTGTTCTCTATCCTTGGCCAATTTTTTTTCTTCATTTCACCTGATCTCCAACACCCTCAAGTTTTCTTTTGGATTACTACCACATGAAATCAGGTCATGTTTCTCAAAAACATTAAACGTCTGATAAGTGGCAGTAGTTTAAATTTGGGTGCTGAATACATATTGTTTCATTTATATAGAGTAGAATTGGATGAACTAACAAACCATCTAACTACTTTAGATTTGGAGTTAGATACTCTTAGAATTAGTTGACTCAAACTTTTCCCAATTTTGTCTATGCAATTTCTGAGATTAATCTCAAACTTTCTGAATTTCAAGTCAACAAGTTTGGGAGATTGAAACTCAGAAATGTACATTTGTACAATTTCTGATATTAATTTCAAAAAAATTTGTTTTGGCAGAAATGTACTTCCTCCTTTTTTTCTATGTACAGTGGACCTAAAACGCTGTCTTATTAATCACACTTTCAACTTCTAAAGAAAGAGTTAAATTGCTTCCTTACCTATTTAAAACCAAACAGCTAAGACACGGCTCATTGGGTGTAAACTTAGTACAGTCACTCTTGCAAAAATGTCATTTTTAGACAGAACAACCAGTTTGAGACCAGATGCAGTTTAATATTGAGCTTGATGAATATTTATATTTTGATATGCCTTCTTCAACTCTCTCATGTATGTATTTCACTCTGGTCTGGATTGACTTTAATAGATGCTGGTAATAGATCTGATCAAGAGCAGCCCTCCTCTTCCCTAAAAACAGTCTCCTCCCTCTGTAGCTCCTAACAGCTAAACCAGGCATTATCACATTACTGCCAGGCCCTTTTCGTCAAGGTGTGTGTGTGGAAGACGCGCGCCAACTGCCACAACTGCGTGTGTGCGTCAATGCAATCGTTCCCGCCGAGCGTCTGTTTCCAGAAGCAGAGTCCTGATAAGGCGCCACCTTCATCACCAGCACCACTCCATTCTGCACACCCCTGCGCACCAGTGTCAACGCACACGCACACACATACATGTAACCTGCAACATGCACACATGTGAGCGCGGAAACACTCTTCATCCCACCCTCCACCGACAAACACACACACACACCCACGCACAAACACATTGCCCTGGTCCAGTGGGCTAAGCTGGAAAAGGGAGAGTAGGGGGGGCTAAACTAATCCGGCCCACAGAAAGTGGTTTTTGATTATTGCTGACCAGCAAACGCCAGCAGAAAAAAAAAAAAAATTGAAGAGCAAGGAGATGGGTGGGGACGGAGGGGGGGCATGCGGGTGGTACAGATAGAGTGTGTTATTAACCCAGTGATTTTTAGATATTTTTTTCCCCTTCTTTTTCATTTCTAATCTGTCAGTGATCTCCTGTTCAGCTGTTCGGGGAAAAACTATTTGTTCCCTTTATCATCACATGTACTTCCATCATTCACAGGCATATTTTGTGTCCAAAGAAAATTCTGCCCCCCTCAGGGAGCAAGGAGGGCAGACATGGACCGCTGCATCTCAAATCTTCTCTACTCATACAAGGCAGCGCACTGATTCCTGCAAGTTCTTAGGCTTTTAACCCCTTTTCTGTGCTGATACATTCATTTGTAAAGAGATATTTCCATATTCCTCCTCCTGACAACATGCATCTTTGGTGCCAGTTTAATGTGAACAGTAACATTTGTTTAGTCAATTATCCATTTATTATATATTCAAAAAATTAAATTGATCCAAGATCCCTTTTCTCCATGTTTGCTTTTTGTATTTTCTGTTCATTTTTCCAGCCATGTTCAAACTCCAGTCTTATCTTTTTTTTTTCAAACACATTTTCCTCATTCCTCATTATCACTCTTCATTACTCCAAGAAAAACAAAGTACCACTATGTGCTGCAAAAACACAAACTTTTACCATTGTCTAGTTTCTAGTGCAAATATCTTAGTACACTTGAAATAAGGCAAAGCTAACGCATAACTAACTTTTCAGCAAGATATGGGAGCTTGTTTTAAGTCAAGAATTTATTGACATTGATTTAAAAACATTGTAGTTTCACTAGCTGATTATTTAACTTGGGAAACACGTCTTCTAGCCTGTGGAGCTAGAACCTTTTCCTCAATTTTAAGAAGTTATTTGCTTAAAAGAAAGTCTTGTATCATACTGAAAAGTTTCTTTTATGTTAGTTTTGTCTTATTTCAAGTGTACTGAAATGTGAACTAGAAAGTAGAAAAAAATACTTAGTAAGATTTAGTAAGTTTTTGCAGTGTGCAGAGTGCCATCAGGTTGCTCTGACAACGCCACTCTTCGGTGTGGACGGTCTTGCGGAGAGAAGCCTCCAATTAGCAGTTTTCAGCATCAGTGAGATGTTTTCGATTCAGTTCTGAGAGAAAACATAAAAAGTCATAAATAACACAGTTATGAAATAGAGAAGAAACACTTTTCCAAATCAAATTATTTTCTGTATGAAACTTTTTAAACTAGTATTTATAGTAGGTAATATGTGTATCATGTGTGTTAGAACAAAGTAACTAAACTTACTGTATCTTCTTGATCTGCAAATGGCACAGAAGACAGTAAATAACATCAGAACAAAGCTTGTGCATAAACAAGAGGTGTCACTACATCATGAACAGCAGGTCTGTGTCTGGTGTATTTTTGGATAAAACATGTCTGTTCTTCATTCAGTGAAGTTCCTTGCAGTGGGGAGAGTATCCAGGCATTTTACTTGAATAGCAACAGTTCATAACAGTATTACTCAAGTAAAAGTAAAAACGTCAAAAATACTCCTAAACATTTTTTTTGCGTTGATGTATGTAGTTACTATTCATCTGCTGCACATTATTGTTACAATAACGCTGTACATGATATCAGTACTGCAAAGAATCCCTTCCACAACTGTAAATATTAACCTATTGGGTAAAGTGGCAGGTATTCAAAGTTTTAGTTCTAGTAAGTCATTCAGTGGTGCTTATTGTTTAAAATAATGGAGAACATTTTAGCTTAACAATATTCTGGTAAAATCTTCATGACGTGAATTATTTCATTGTAGAAAAGCTGATGTTGACGGATGTAACTTTTTAAAATAAAGCCATGTTGTTGAGATGGTACATTTTTGGGTAATGCAACTTTCTACCTTGTTGACAAACAGAAATCAACAAGGTCTAGTTCAGTATTTCAGTGGGTCATGTTTTCTTGGTAAAAAGTCACCGATAATATCTTATGTTATCGCAATTTGTCTTTTGCGGAAAAAGACAAATTGCTACACATGTGGCAAGTTGCCTCTGCTCCTGAAATAAAAGTATAAAAGAAACTTTTTATGAACTTCTTTTTCTTACATTTTAACTCCCAATCAGAATTGGCTAAAATTGGTTTTGACAAGTGAAAGTGTTACAAACACCAGTCATCTTCAGTTGTTCTCTTTTTTCCTACTTGTTTGCCACTTTCTAACTACTCTTCTGCAGCATGTTAGAGGCCGGGTTCATGTGTGTGTTTGTGCATGTAAGCCATTCGTTTTGCTTCATACTGAATGTAATGATGAGGTCAAAGTGTAATTTCACCAGCTTTAAAATCACCTGAGTGTGTGTGTGTGTACGTCTTTGAAAGCATTTTTTTAAACACCTTTCTGCTTCTGCTTGCAGCTACACATACATTTATGCACATACATGCACAAACTTACATATGTGTGTTTTTTGTGAGTGTGTGCGCTCCTCCAGCCCCCGTGCCCCCCCTCCCTTAAGCGCCACGAGAGCTCATTACTGTGTGTCTCTTTGTTGTGGCCCGTAGAGCGTGGCGGACCTTCCTAAAAAATATGCACATCGCTAAAACAACAAGCCCACGCAGACATTAATAATGGAAGATAAAACACAACCTCAGACATCAACAAAAACAGAACGGGGGAAGGACAAGAGAGGCATCAGGGTCTGCAGCGGTGGAGGTGTCCACGCCCTGAGGTGTCCAAACAGCAGACCAGGAACGCAAATCCAAATGGATTAATAACTAACGACTTCCCCTGAAGATTTGTTTTGATTCTGCGGGCTTCTTGACCCCTTCTCAGTGCACAAGTGTATGTTTGTGTGCTGCTGCTTCTAGGTGATGTGTGTGGAGGTGGGCGGGCCGGGTGGAGGACTTCGCAGGCGTGTAGCTCTCAGCCGTCTCCAGGATGTGGCGCTCTGCTGGTGGACGCTGGACGAGCTCAGCGAGGGGATGTGGCCATGGACTCCCACAGACACGCACAAAAACAATCTGGTCCTGATAAGCTGCTCACCTACTGAAGGACTCAAGGTGCACACACACACACACACACCCACACACACACACACACACACACACACACACACACACACACACACACACACTGTATGTATCTATCATTTCAAGCCTAGAACCAGACAAGGCTTGTAAGTAGGACTGAAACGATTAATCGGATTAATCATGATGAGTCAATTACTGAAATAATTGTCAACTATTTAAGTAATTGATTAATTGTTAACTGCAGTACACTGACTTAGAAAAAGACCATTTGCTGAAGGAACATGGTCAGGACTGTAATTAAGACAAAACTGTCTGTAAAATATAAATAATTTGCATTTAAGTAAAAAAAAACAACAACTTTATACTGTATGTTCTCCCAAAATTTCTCAAACTAGTAGAAGTTGCTTAAGTGTATGAAAAAAAAAACCCCAACTTGTATGCATATGTTTTTTATGTATCAAAATAAAGAGAATCAAAAAAATAAAAAGGCCCAAAGAGTCACTGCAGGTTGCAGACACCTGGAGTAGATTATTAAGACATTCAAAGACATTCCACATTGTGGAATCAAACTCTGATGTTAACCAAAAAAAGCGAACTCTGGTCCACTTACAAACCTTACAAGACCACAAATCAGAGGAAATGATTTGTGGTATTTTACCAACGAAAAAGAGAAATCCTACAACTTCTGAAATCTGACATCACTCCATTTTTGTTTAAATTTAGGGAAGAAGGAAGTGGTGTTCAGTGTCTTATTCAGAGATTTCCATGTTGTTTCCTTCAGTGGTTCTTAGTGCAGTGCCCCACAAGGGGGGGACAGGTGTTTCAAAGGATTTGGTTGATGTGACGCAGAGGAATGTGAAAGCGAATCGCACCAGCTGAAAATGTAACAAATATTGCAACATTGGTCCTGAATTGAACCGAGACTACCGGACACCCAGTGAGGTGTGAAAACACCCTAATAGTCATATACACTAGAGTAAAAAGTTGAACAATTACAATGTCAAGGTATGTAATTGTTACTGCATTCACCTGTTTGCTTGACATTTTGTGTGCAGTTATTGATGACTTCATGAAGACTAGCTTGATCATTTTCTTAAGTTAAGCTTTTTGTGACCTCACCGGTCATTATCAGCTCACAGTATGTTGAACATAACTTATTTTGAACTCAAGTGTTTCTTGTAAATGTTAAAAACACCAGACACAGTCAAAGCTATGAGACAACAAGCCTTAAAAAAGCTTGAATCTGCAAAGTGGATGACAAAAGTTCTTAAATCAGAAGGTTTTCGATGCTTGTATTGCATTAATAACTACAGTTACATACATTTCCTCCAGACTCTGCACTGCAAAGAAAATAAAAGCTGCAGATTTGAGCCGAGACTCGTGTCGTCACGGATTGGGGATTGGAAACGGTGTGTTAGTCACCTTAAGGGTGGTACCTCTGTTGCACCTCTGTGCATCACCATGTGAAATTAAAAAAAAAGAACGCCTACACGTCCCCCGGTTTCCTCACACATGCACGTTGGCTGGCCTGTGGCAAAACCGTACCCATGATGAAGGATCAGTTCAGGATTGGCCTTGCGCCGAAATCACATGAAAGATCCCACGTTACCAAACCGAGCTTAGCTCCGCCGCTACCCGGTTAAACAGATGCAAAATATTCACCAGAGCAGCAAGAGGAAAAGAGGGGAGAGGGGGGGGGATATGTATTAGCAACTGGATGCAGGACAAATAAATTCATGCAGGAGAGACTGAGGGAAGGTGTAGGAGGGAAAGGGGGCGCATGAATATGAAATAATCAGAGCAGATGTTGTTTGCTGCTGCTTGTTGTTTTTTTTGGGGCGGGAAGGCACTCTACATTTATCACACTCCTTCACCAAGTTTTAAGTCCTCTCCGTCTTCCTCCGACATCCTTCCCCCCACCGTCCTCCTCCTCCTTTCCTTTCCTTTCCCTTCCCTTCCATCCTCGTCGCCTCTAGAACATTAAAGTCTGCGGCATCGCGTTCTAATGAAAGCGTTTGTTGTCATTTTTCAGATGCGCGGTGTGAAATTAAGCGAGCAGTTTATGTAAGAGCCGTGGCAGGAATCAAACGGCGGGAGACGCCAGCTACTTCAATCACTTCAAGCTCATATATATGTTCCTTTTGTTCAGTTCACTATCTGCAAGCGCTAAGCCAATTTTCTAGCCGGTCTCTCGGCATTAAAAAAAAGTCTGATTTTTTTTCTCTCTCTCTTTCGTATGTGGTCTTAATTCGTAAACCCCCCTCCACCTCCACTCCACCACACAAACTCCCCATGCTGATAAGTGGAGCCAAAAGCACACAGTAAGGAGAGGTGAAGAGGAAAACATACAGTTTAATGCATGCGGTTAGCATTTTTAATCATTCTCTTTTCACCCTTCTCTCCATCGTTTTTGCCAAACAAATAAGCTTGCACAAAACATTTCCAGGAACTTCATGATTTAAGGGCTTTCTAAACAAAACAAACATATTTTATATCTTCAGTTTGTTTTTTATGTTTATGAGAGCACTTTTCTTCCGTTCTTGTGATGTTGTTTTATCTGTGTTTGCGTCATATTTTCTGCCATAAAATTAACAAAAATGAACAGAAAGCTCAACTTTTTAATTATTTTAATTTGGTTTATTTCAGTATTCAATGAACAGACAGACAGCAAAATCAGATGATGTCGCTGTTCTCCTGTCCGTTGTTGCCGTATTTTGAAAAACTGTAATGAAAACACTATTTTCTTGTATGCGGCAGCAACACACTTATTTGTAGGAACTGACCTCCTTGAACAATGTGCAGCCGGATTCACCAGGGGTCTCACAGCAAGACAGCTCATAGAAAGTTGTGTCATTCCAACATGTTGACAGCTTGTAAAGTGTTTTATCCTGCTGTGAACACAGACAACATTATGTTGGGTTTTGATATTAAAAATTAACAAAATTATGGAGGTGAAAGTTTAACCCAACTTTAATTCGCGAGTAAAAGTAGTTCCTCCAGTGCTCCAGTACGTTCAGGAGCAGTAAATGCTGAGTGGGAAAAAAACTTCAAATGTTTTTAAATATGAAAATCAGATTTTTAAAGAGGAAGCATGTGCATAATTGTAGATCCGAAATGTCTCCATAAATATTTCAGGATGATAGCTTTCTATTTTCTTGGATTATAATGTTTAATCTGTTCACAGTAACAGTAGCATTATGGTTCATTTTATCTTTGAGGATGTTTTATGTATTTAGCTAGCTTTAATGAATGGATTCACGAGTTTGCTTTTCAGTAAAAGTTGTTCATATTTGTGGTCCTGTTTGTATAAAATGAAAGATGAAAGAAAAGACGTTAATAACAGACAAATAATTCACGTTCTATGAACTATTCTCCATTTGAATTTTGACGATCCAATTGTTCCACAAAATCGCAGCAAATGGCCCTTATCCCGCACTCTGGACACCACTGGTCCAGATAATGTAGGTCATTGCATCATTGCTATAACTATGAGATTTCCAAATCCAGCACTTACCATGGCGTAGCACTGAGGCTTAAAAGGATAAATCAGGGCAACATTTTCTGTTCAGCCATTCTGAACAAAAAAGTTCAGAAAAGTTGACGAACTTGAACATGTCAACAAAAATATAGCTTCCTTTTGAATATCTTATTTTTATCATGACTGCATTTTGTTGAAAATAGTAAACTTTCAATACTCTTGCTGCAAGGGCATCCACACTAAAGAGTGTTGTTGTTATTATGACCTGATAGTTTCGGTATGGTGTGTCCATGACCACAGAAAATGTCAGGGTTTTTTTTAAACCCTGAATTGTTCAATTTTTCAGTACATCTGTTAACATGCAGAGGAGATAAAATCTGAAATAAAAATAACAACTTTTCTGTTGTTTTGAAGATGCTGCTCCATTTCTTTTCACTATGTTGGCTTAGAAACTGTCATGTTATGAAAACAGAAAATTTCCTTTGTTCTGATGTAGATATCATACCTGTCAAATTAAAATGTTTTGCAATGTGCTGGACTTAAGAAGATTTATTTTCTGTGAGAACATATTTCAGAATAAATGTATTAATTTGGACCAAATTCATTGCAAATCTGCTAAAAAAATCTTACTAGCTCGTAAATATGGCAGTGATTTTAGCGTGAGCTCACGTTTTAGTATTAAACTATGTAGAAAACCCACATTTTTACTTGTTTTCAATCCTGTTGATAATGTATTTTGAAGCTAAGATGATTAACTTTGACATAAATTACAAAAAACACACAATGTAGAAATTGAAGTTATGCAAGTCCTTTGGTAAAAAAGTTTTGTCAAGTATGAAATGGAAGATGCAGAATAATGAGTCAGAATATGCTACAGTTTTGGGTCTCCTAATGTTCATAGGCAGCAGCTGCTAGAGAGGAATATCGTTTTTTTTCTGTACTCCTGCTGTTCCAATGCATTTTCTCACATCAGTACCCCATCTCCAACCCTCTTTCACATACCCAAAACTTCCCCGTCCCACCCTGCGCCCCCCTCCTCTCTCCACTCTCAGCAAACCCTCATCCCTCCGGTCTCCTCCAAGTCCCTCTGTCTCTTTCCGCGCGTCTCTCCCCGTCTTTCTCTGCTCCGTGAGCTGGAAAATTGGCTTCAAAAGACCACTGCTGTGAACAAGGGCCAGCCACACAGTTGGGCCCGTCCGCTTTATCTTTCACGCCACGGAGGGGGAGAAAGGGTGCCGGCGAGAAGGAGGGAGGAAGAATAGAGAAGAATAGTTTTGACCAGTCACTGAAACCAATAACCAGGAGAAAGCTACTTACTAGAGGTCTCTCTCTGCCTCTCTGTCTCCTTCTCCTCTCGTCTCCGCTCTCTTTGCATCTCTTCTCACCGTGCCTCACTCCGTTTCTTCCTTTCTCTTTTGCGCTTTGCCTCACATTCTTTTTTATTTCCTCTTTCTTATCGTCTTTTGTGTACATTTCCCTCTGTCTTCAATATTTTTTGTCCTTTTCTGACCTTAATCCTCCTTTTTCTACATTATACGCTCAGAATTATTTGATATATTTCACATTCTCATTTTCAGCTAGAAGCTCAGGAGAGTTCACTGGCTGACAGAGCTTTAGCTGTATGTATGCTTGTAATCTACTATGTAAATTGTAAAGAGAATATATGAAGAAGGTTTAATGCGTCCAGAGCTGATTTATTTATTTTTTATTACCATAGTGCTACAGAGTGCTTTGCTAAAGTTGTCTAACTCTTTGCAGTTTTTTTATTTCATGAAATAACACCATAAGCATCTCATTTTATTCAGATTTGGTTTGGTAGCCAAAGACATAGTAGCAGAGAATTGTAGAAAGAAAAGTATTTTTACAAAAAAAAGTTTGAAAATAATAGCTTTTGAAACATTTATTCTGCTACTCAGAAATAAAAGCCAGTGCTATCATATGTAAAGTCACAAAATGTGGAAAAAGTTATAGAGCTGTGAATAAGTCCTGTATATTACTTGATATCTGTGGCCTATTAATCATACAGACACGACTGGTTGTAGACTAAAACACTTACAGTAAGTAAGCTCACGCATCTCCTTAAAGCTTACGAAGCTGTGAAATATTTTCTTGTTTTGTTGAAAAAGAGAAAAACAAAGGCTGGGATAATTTACAAACTACAAGTAACAGTAGTAACAGTAGTTACTTGTAGTAACTACAGTTACTACAAGTTACAAGTTATGTGCAGTAGTTACTTGTAGTAAATAACTGCAGTAGTAGTGTAGTTATGTCCAGTACTACTATAGTAGTTAGTTAAAGTAATTACTTGTTAGGTGTGCTAAGAGTGACCTGGTCCCCTCCGAAGGTCATCAGGACCGCTCCTGTCTAAAATAGGGGATATTTAACATGTTTGATTGTCTTGACTGAGAAAAAATGAGAATACAGCCTGTTGAATGTGACAGGTAGCAAATCAGAAAGTGAGGTGAAACATGTAGAGGAATCCAATACACAAGGCAAAACAACTGTCTTTTTTATCGTCATGTATGTAATCTCTCAGGTTTTGAAAATCGGTCGACAATTTTAAAATCTTGCTGTGAGAACCAAGCATTTGTGGGACCAAAATTAGTCCTGATGACTGTGACAGCTTTCTGTTAGACTGAGTCAATGGGTCCTTTCCTGTATTGTGCTTGCATGCTTGTTTATTCAATGCATATGTCGCTTTGTCCCCACAGCAATGTAGCTCTCCCAGGGATATACCACCTTTTACCAGAATCGAGCCCCTCTTACCTGATGCCTAAAAATAAACACACACGTTGACACACAGCATTCACCCCCTGCGGAGCAGCAGGAGCTTGCTCTATGGGGATTATAGAGAAGGGAGGAAAAAAAGCTTTCGGGAGGACAGTCATCTGCTTCTTTCCTGCTGTAGACCATGGGCAGGCAGGGGGAAAAAAGCTTTCCTCCCTCTAAGTCTCTTTTTGGCAATGCCTGCCAAAAAACTGGGCCGAGCAGCTTTGCAAAAGGAAAGGAAGGCAGGCAGGCAGGCAGCCGATCCCTCTTTCTGTCTACACGGCAAAAAGAAATGGGCTCATTTAGCCAAAGCTGCCACGGTCAATGCAAGGCTCTGATAGAGGCTTTGGTAAGGTGAAATCCCTTATAAAAGGCTCTGTTAGTGACTGTTGGACTGCTGTTTATCGTGGGCTGTTGTCTCCTCCTGCAGTTTCTGGTTCAAGGTGGGTGTTTCATCAAAAACCGTGACATGGACTGTGTTCTGAGCTGTCAGTTTCCTTAGCAGGGTCTTTGTGCCTGCAACCTGGTTGTAGTCCAGATACAAATAATCATCATTCTGGATTTTCATCTTTGGCCAAGGACTCTGAGGTTTCCTTGTATATCACACGAAGCAGGTTTTATTTCGCTGTCATTTTCTAATGCTGAGCTCCTGGCTCCTCGCACAGGTAAACAGAGGTGGTTGTTTATCACTTTGTGCCAAGCCGTGCCATGCCCAGGGAGAAGATGTTGTTGACCTTGAGTTAAAATAGAACTCTTATCATTAGCTGTCTTGATTGACAGCAGGGTGTTTATGAGCAGTGTGGAAGACCTTGTTTTTGCTTCATCTCTTGGGGTTTAGAGCTGCTTCCAAGAGGTGACTCGGTTCTATCTCTGTCATGCTCTCTCTTTCTTTTGGTCTTCTTCCTTTTTTGTTCAAAAACTGTGAATTTAGTAATAAAATTATTCCATATAAAAGATACTACAGTATAGTAACAAGTAGAGAAATGTCTGTATGGATTGCCTTGTCATGTTGACATGCACTTCAAAAGTTTAGTTTGAGGAATAATTATTTGCAAACAGAAAAGAACTACGGCTCACATTTACTGTTGACACCAGATATTTATCTATATTGCATAAAAGGCATAATTTTTTCTTCACACAGTTTGACGTTATTTTAGGCCAAACTTTTCCTGTCTTAGGGTGTTTTCATACCTGATAGTCCAGTAGACTCTTTGATTAGGGACCAAAGTTCCAACATGTGTTTTATTTTCAGCTGGTGCAGGTCACTTTCACAGATTAAGCAAACTAACCAAATCCTTTGAAAACCTGTTTCCCTCCTCGCCTGTGGTGGCACTGTACCAAGAACCACTGAAGGAAGTGACACAAACACATCTGGAGAAGTCATAAGCACTACATCCATCCATCCATCCATCCATCCATTTTCTTAACACCCTTGTCCCTTAGTGGGGTCCGGAGGGTTGCTGGCGCCTATCTCCAGCTAACTTTCCGGGCGAGAGGCGGGATTCACCCTAGACAGGGTGAATCTCACACCTAGGGGCAATTTGGAGAGGCCAATTAACCTGACAGTTATGTTTTTGGACTGTGGGAGGAAACCGGAGTACCCGGAGAAAACCCATGCATGCACAGGGAGAACATGCAAACTCCATGCAGAAAGACCGGGGCCGGGAATCGAACCCAGAACCTTCTTGCTGCAAGGCAACAGCTCTACCAACTGCGCCACTGTGCAGCCAGCACTACATCCTTATTCACGAAATTTAAAAAAATGCAGTGACGCTAAAATTTAGCAGTTGTATTATTTCTTTTTTGTCTTTGGTAAAAAACCTCAAGCCATTTCTCCTGCTAGCGCTAGACTCTTGCGTTTGTTTTCATTGCATTTACCCAGTATGCCCTGCTCCACAATCCACTTAAAGCTTTAGGAGAAGCCTTGGTGTTCACATATGCATTTGACCTAAACATTGATCCCACCAAAAACCTAGTTCACTTTTTTGGTCCTTATCAGAGTTCGTTTTCTCGTTCACACCTCCCCAAGTGAACTTAACTTTCTAGCAAATTAACTGGAACACGATTAAAGCGGACTGAAGCTTTATTTGAGCTTTATATCCCACATGATCTGACTCTGACACCGGTTTTGTCTGAGAACTTTCTGATAGCCAAATTGTTGCTCGATTAAAACATGTTTACAAATAACTGCCAGGTCCAGAAGTGTAATTCTGCCTCTCTACATCTTTTATTAACACTCAAAAGTAATGCTGGCTGGTTTTACCTCTGATCTTTTTGCCACAACATGTAAGGTGTAACCCTTTTTTTTGAGGGGGGTTGGGGGGGTAAAAACGTTTTGACAGCAATGATGTTCGTAGAAGCAAAATATGGAGAGCTCAGAGGTGCATTGAGACTTTAAATTATCCGAATCAAATTGTGTTTCTTGTTTTTTTAAACCACAGCTCCTTTGCTCTGTCCGGACGACAGGCAACCCCCTGGACTGCTGCTTCAGCCAGCTTCAGCACTACCAGATGCTGACAGTGGAGTTACACGCTGGACCTCAAGGACTGTCCGCTGACACCTGTGTGTATGACTGTGCACGAGGGCGCCTGCACCGCACATCCATCACTTCCATCCCACTGCCATCGCCTCCTCTCTCCTGCTCTCGTCACCCATGTGAGACCATTCTGGTCCTTGGCTTGAGGGACTCCTCCTTAGTGCTCTACGACCAGAGGCGGGCGGTGTCGGTCTTGACCCCCTGCCCTGCACCTCCCTCGTACATGGCCTGGCACCCTGCGGGGGCTGTTGCCATTATGGTGGGGGGGCAGGAGGAAGTGATGTGCTTTGATGTGGGCTTGGCACCTTTAAACATGGTGTTGGTAGCAGAAGAGGCCGCTCCAGCAGCCACATTGAGACTGACTCAGCACCTGAACTGCTCTGGAGGCCTGGCTGGACTGCAGTGGGGAGCTGGTTTGGATGGTGGACCGGAGGGGACAGATATGCTGACTTTGGTCTTTAATGGAGGACCAGTAGCTGCCTTAAAATTCAGACTAGGTAAGTAAACAAAAGATCTTTAGGGTGCATTCACAGCTGCCCTGTTTAGTTCATTTTAATCCAACTCTAATTCATTTGCCTAGAAAATCCAGTTTGTTGGGGAGGTGTGAATGCGTAATCAAACTCTGATTCAGACCAGTAAAAACAAACTAGTCCACACAAAACCCTAAAAACTAGGTCTCGATTCGGTTGAAGTGAACTCTAGTACAGTTCCAAAACATAGGAGAATGCCAAGTATTATGAGGAAGCGGGAAGGACATTTTGGATAAATACAACCAAAACAAACTCTTAAGTCTAGCTCAAGCACGAGAAATGACTTGTGGTCTCTTACAAAAGAGAAATCCTACAACCGCTAAAAACTGTCACCACTCAATTTTTGTGTATATTTTGTGAAAAAGGAAGTTGCATTCATATCTTCCTCTGATGTTTTTGTGTCATTTCCTTCAGTGGTTCTTGGTGCAGCGCCACCACAGGTTAGGGGGAGGCGGACAGGTTTTTGGATCATTTGACAGTGTGAAACAATCCAGTCAGCCATGATCAACCAGATCCTGGCCTCTTGAAACTTTGCAACGACAACATCACCTACTGCATATTTACAGTTAATATCAGATCACTGACTGTCACCTCTGTTTGAACCAGGCGCCCTCTTCGCTTCGAGTCTTCCTAGTCTGTTCTGGATCTGAACCCACTTCCTCACTGCAGAAAGAAGTTAATTTGCCTGGAAGGTTAGCAGGAGTCATGCTCTCAGAGGTCATTCAATAATCGCCCCGGGGCACAAGCTCCCACGCCCCCCAGGTGCATTCTGGGATGCATTTTTCCGATAAATCGTTTACAGTGTCTGCACAGTCCCCCAGGGACCCTAGATAAAGTTTGCCAATCAAAGTTTTTTTGCGCCACAGCCACCTATCCTTTTAACACACTCGCTGTGGTTCCCATACACACACTTTAGGCATCTTTAATTGTAACTTTAGAAAGAAGATGTCACAGCAGCATGGAGCAATGCTGAAGTTTGAAGGCAGGAACACTGAAGTGGGGGAGGAAGGTAAAGAACATGCATGCGTGTATCTGTGTGTGTGCACGAGGAAAGGGGGCGGGAGGGTCTTCCAACAATAGCTTACACTCCTCTGATCGCCTGCCAAGGTTTCTGATGAAGGAAGTCACTGCACGTCTTTTCTCTATGATAATTCCCCCAACATACGCACGCACGTGTGTGTATTCTTCTATTTCTGTGCTTCTTTGCACACACACACTCTCCAACCCGTTTGTTCGTTGCTTGTGCTCCCTTTCTGTATTGACTTGTTTCATGCAGCCCCGCTACATGACAGAAGGAGCGAGTCAGAAAGGCGGCGTGGAAGAAAGACTTGGCCATGCTCCAAGTTCTCCCTTTTTTTCCCCCCTCTGGAGGCAGGCCTCCCTAGCACCACCCCCACACCCACCCCCCAGCCTGCACCACGTTATCTCATCTGGGCACACGTTGGCCGCTACTGGGCCTGCACCGATACACGGTGTAGGGAAGCCGACCACGAAATGTGCTGCACCAAAGGGAAAATAGTCGTTCCTCCCCTAAACCCCCCAGCACTGGAACGAAGTAAAACATTTCAGATGGGTAAAGGACATAATGATGTAACTCAGTGTGCACAGAGTGTGTAAAAAAATGAGAAAGATCCCAAAGCTACATGAAAAAAAAAATCATTTAACCAAAAATCAGCTATTAATCTGAAAAATAAGTGTCACACGATCAAAATTTGAATCAGGCATCATACAGGCAGCATATCAGCTTTCATTCAACAATAGTATTCTTTTTTTGGTTCACACTTTCATTGTAATTCACATTGATGAATTAATTTCCCAAAATGCTCACAACTGATTTTGATAATCCATCCAATGACCAAGGATAATATGTAAGCAGAGAAAACACACCTGAGAAAACAGGTGTTAGATTCCAACAGAAGGAGAAAATATCTGAGTGATGTGCAGACTTACTTTTGATGGAGAGCCAAGTAAATTTGAAAGCAAGTGAGATTTTTCATTGGAGAGTTTTGTGCGAGTTCAGTAGCTGCGTTTCCATTACAAATACACTCAAAACTTTGTCAATATTCTGTCTATGTCGGGGAAAAAAACAAGTTCGCAACTGCGGTGTTTCTATTAAATATGAAACGCAATGAGTGTTTCCATTGCAGTTTTGTGAAATACATTAATTTTGATGCAGGCAAAAAAAAAACATGTTTGTTTTTTTTTCTTTTTTTAGCAACTAGCATGTTTCCATTAAGCAAATTTATTTTTAATAATTGCAATTTGTGCAATTTTATGGTCAGTCGAAGCACTTGTAGCACATCTCAGAGTGAAAATGATTAATCCTGCATTGGAAGATAATTTCTCCTATACAGGGTTTAAAAATCTATTTGTGTTACATTTTTCTACAGATATTCAATGCAAAATTTATGTTGTGTCTTTTGTAAAGCTGACACACATGCCCACTTTGTGGATAAACACTATCATTTTATAGTAATCTCTAAATTAAAATTACAGTGGAGTTGTTTTATAAGTTTCCCCTTCTGCCTTTGTTTGACCTTCCTTTGTTTCCATAAGTCAAACATGTTCTGAAGATGTAATTAACTGGGGAACAAAAGACTAAAATGTCAAAGGCAGTTTTATAAGGGAAAATCCTTATCCCAGCACTAAAGCTATGTTCATAAAGCTCTTCTTTTCAGTAATTTTTTTTTTGTCTATGTCAGTAGTGCTGTTATCCATCTGCTGCTATGACACTGGTATAACAAACCAAGATCACAAGTAGACTTTTTTCCTCATGGAAGAACAGGAATATCAGCTTAAGAAGAGCAAAGGTTGGGCCTAAAACTATCATAAACTGTAGATAGTTTTCCTGGAGAGTGCTATTGCCTGTAGAGACCATGAATATTTTGAATGTTTTTATCTTTGTCTTTTCTCAAAATAGTTCCCGTTTTTCTATCAACCTATTTTTGCCAACAAATCACCCTTTCAAACCGACCACTTCCTGCGTTTTGACGCGTTAACCGTCATGGATGAATGGTTGAGTAGAGTGCCACTTTGACACATATCTGCTAATTTGGCTACATGACCCACTCGCTTGGATGCTAATAGATGTAACAATGGCAGGTGAACTTTGACCCCTTCAATATAAGGATTCCTGATTCAAGGTGGCATGCACATCTCATGGTAAAATTGGAAGTCTCTACAGAAGTCAAGATCTCAGTACCAGCTCTTGATTTTTTTGTTCTGCCAGTTTTTAGTTCAGTTTTTTTTTTTTATGTTTCAGATTATTTTGCAATAACAGAGATTATCAGTCTTGGTTGCTGTATTTATTCTAGTGGTTTCCCCTTCAGTGAAGCTGTAACTAGTGAAACCTTAGAGCAGATTTAAGATTTTTTTTTCTCATTGTAAACTTTAAACTTCAATGGAACATTGAATTTAATTTGCTCCATAATTATTTGAAATGAACCAAATAAGATATTTTTGTCCTGTTTGCATAATTTGACTGTTTCTTGAGTTGAACATTTTGCTGACAGTGTAATTGCAGTCTCTTCTTTGATGCTTACTAGTAGTATTTTTCTCTCAACTGGCCAATTGAATTAGTGTAGACAGGTGTGAGAGGAAGCTAACAAGACCTTAATGCCACGATGATCTATTGTTTCTGCTCAAAGTTTAGTTAGAGCTGCAGTGGACGCCCAGGTCCAGCCCTTTTGCACACAGTCACACACAAACAGCACCCTCAAACACAAACAAGCCGATGTATTAGCCACATTAGCCATCTCTTTAGGGGATTTGGAGGATTGCTAATTGCCAGCTTGTCATTTTAATTGCCCTTACCACCACCCACTAGCCCCCACCTGACTCATACACACACGAATACACACAACTTCTTTAACAAGACATCCAGCAGCCTGCTGCACCGACAGTAAACCTGTGTAGCCAACGCTACGCTCACTAATCACAACCTTCTTTTTAGTAAGTATTTTATCGTTACATCAGAAAGCGTTGTTGCCAAATGTCTAATAAACAATACTGTGCAATAAACTTTTCTTCGTATTTGTACCTTCTAAGGCGTCAAACATCCAGGTAATCCTTTAAAGTTGTCTTAATCAACAGTTCTTCAGGCTTTCTGCTTGGTCTCTTTGGCAATTTTCAGAGGAAAGTTTCTTTTTAAGCTGCTTAACACTGACCTGCGAATCATTCAAGGCATAAATTGGCACCTAGGTCACAGTTTGTTCTAATTTCCTTTGATTCATCTTTTGAACATATCAATTTTGAACAGTGGCTAGCAGACAAAATGGTATTTCAGCTAAAAAAAAATGGAATCCTGTAGATCATCAGCTGTGGATGATGCAGGGTAAAGCTACGACTTTCAAAGAGGGCTGCCACTCAAAACCTTTTTTTTGTATTTTTTAACAGGTTGTTTTATATAATCTATGTACTATTTTTTTCTCAGTTAATCTAGATGTTGTTTTACCTCAGAAGAAAGCAATTTTCTTTAAAAATCTTTGTAATAAACATGTTTTGGTTCTGCATAAATCAAACTAAATTATAAACTAAAATTATAATAAATTATTATAAATTAATTATAACATAAATTATAATCTAAAGTATGAATTGTGTATGAAGTGCAACCCATATTGTGATGAAATTGATCAAATGAAGCCCTTCCAAACTAGAAATTATAAAAACAATAGGCCTCAGTTCAATCATTAGTGTCAGTTTATCTGTCTATTACACCCTTTACTTATATAATCTCACAATGGAGATTAATAGTGTCTCTTTATTAATGTTTTTATTATTATATCTTTATTTAACCAGGCAAAAACAGATTGACAACAAACTTCTTACTTGGCTAGGCCTTTTGAGGGAAAAGGAGGTGTGTGTATTGTTTATGAGTTTTTGATTTAAATCTAGTTTAGATACTAATATCATCTTAACAAACACATTAAAATGTTATAAAGGTGTGTCTCAATGTTAAAAAGGAGAAAACATAGCAGTCAGTTACCTCAGAGGGCGTTAAAGGACTTTAACAATTTAAATCAGCTTATGATTTCTGATTTGATGAAAGCATTCCCTCTGCTCTTCTATAACCCAGCATTAACTATACACTGTTGTGATTCGCTCACAGAGGAACATTATTTACTACCTGTTGGATTCAACACTTTCATTTCCTGTAACGTGGCTTTGAAATATCACAAATTATACGTACCTTTGACCTTCTCCTGGACAGACTGAGACACCTCTGCCACTGGCAATACAAAACATTGTCATTCAGTAGAGTACCGATCTGCTCATATGAACAATCACATACAACAAAAGCATAAACAATCGACTTTGTTGATTTCATCTGACAGTCAGGATATCAAAAGAAAGACAACCTCCAATGCCTCTGCAGGTCGTCCACGATGGCACTACATGTGTAGATAAATAGGCTCTATTCTTATTTCTCAGCATTACTAAGGAGAAGTTTCAACACTGCCACAGTATTTTGTATTTGTAGCACATGTATTAGCATCCGTAAGGGAAACAAAAATAATTAGATAATCCAGAAATGTTCTACATTAGTTTTCGTTCGTGTTGACACTGTCTTAACAGTAACTTCATAAACCCAGTTTTTCAGTTCACAAAAGCATTTAAAGTGGAACTAACCTCAATGTAAAAACATAACCCCGTCCCCAAACCAGCTTTGAAGAATTCTACCAAAATGGGCGGAGCCAAGAGACACAGAGGGGCGTGACCAGGTGTGAACATGTGCGTAGGGGGTTGAGAAGAGCTGACTTTCCCTCCATCCAGGACTTAGAGCTAGCCTAGAGTAAAAAAAAAAAAGGCAACTAACATTTCTGCAGACCTCACACATCCTGTAGAATAACTGTTTAATTACATATAAGCATATTTGTAATGTCACAACAATCACTATTTTTACTTTCTTTATAAAAAAAACAAAAGAAAAAAATGGCTGAAAATACTTATACATATTGTCCATTTAACCTTCTTTTATTTCCCTAAAGTTTAATATTCATATGTTACATGTGTACACTGATCTGAAACTCTTTGTTCACGCACACGGTCTTGACCAATAAAACTGATTCTGAATGTGAACTCTGACCTTACATGGCAGGAGCTCTAACTGGAGGTCAGCTGGGCCATGTGGAGTTGTTGCAGCAGCGGCTCCGCTGCGGTCAGGTTAGAGAGGCGCTGGGCATCCTGGAGGCCATGGACTGGAGCACCATGGCGGATGAGAGCTACCAAGGCCTGAGCTGTGTGACCAACCACCTGCTGAGACTGCCGCTCAACGCAGACAGGGAAGGTGAGGGTGTGGGTCACACCACTAGTTTTATCCTACCACGACTATCAGAAAATTTCGTTGTTAGTTAATTAAAATATTTTCCATTGAAAATCTTTCTAGTCCTGTGGATGTCTGCAATCTCTGTTAAAATGCCAGATTGTTGTGCTGTAAAAACACCCCTTAATTAACATTTTATTTTTGGCCTTACTGTCAGCACGCTGCAATAACACAAAATCTTACAAAATATTATTTTTGTCTAGTTCCTGTGCAAATATCTTAGTCCAATTGAACCAACTTACAAGTAACTTTTCAGCAAGATATAGGAGCTTATTTTAAGCCAATAATTTCTTAGTATTGATTTTAAAAAGCACTAGTTCCAGTGGCAGATTATTTAGCTTATAACATAGACATTTCATCTAAGTTACTTTCATCTTAGTTCAAGTGTACTAAGATTTGAACTACTAGACCAAAAAAAAAACTTTTTAAGAGTTTGTGTGTTTTCGGTGTGTTGACATTCCCAACGTTTGTGCAGCCCAGCTGGAAGCAGCCCTGCGGGTGTTTTACACCCCGGCTGTCCCTCTGTCCGATACGGTCATTCTGGAGTACAGGGAGCCGGTCACCAAGTACGCTCGCCGCCTTTTTCACCACCTCCTCAGGTAACGCAACCGTCTCCATCATGCTGCTGCTGCTTTACTCTTAATTTAATGCACTGAGAGAGAAATTAGTTTTGTGAGATCCAGTTCAGCTTCTGTTAGACCTGACACAGTAAGCAATAAATCAACTAGTTGCATGGTAGATTAAAGTGAGCTCAATAATTTCTCTTTAACTTTTGTTAGAGAGATGCTTTCCTTTGATATTGTTGGAAAAACACTGCAAATATTTGAAACCCAGTACGATTTAGTTAGGTTGCACTACCTGCCACGTTTGCCTGTTTTCCCTGCCTAAGCTGAATGACTAATATTTCTTAAAATGCAATTTTGTTTACAAAAGCTTAATTATCCATTTTAATTGTAGTTGCTTTGTTTTTTTTATTTCATATATGTAAAATATTTTCCAGTTCCAGTGTTAAATATTGTTTAGAAATTAATGGATTTTGCATCTTTTAGAGTACACTTTTCTTGATATGCCATCATCATTATTGTATTAGTTGAAAATGGTCTCAAAATAACAATATTATTGTTTATCGCAATAGTTTTTGGGGCAATTTATTATCCTGCAAAATGTGTTATTGTGACAGGTCTAGCTTCTAGAGAGCACTTTTTGAAATAAAACAAAGCTGTACCTCCAGGTCGGCTGCAGTTTAGTGATGTGCAGTGTAAAAACCCATATACAGAGTATTTTTAAAACACTACTGGAGCACGTTGTTGAGCTTATCAGTGTTCAGGAAAGAATAACAAGTGTCCAAAAATGACAACCAGTGAAAGAAACAAATTTAACACTCTCTATTTACCTCTCGCTTCTTTTTATTTCAACATTTCTAAAAAAAGGACGTCGCTTTTGAATGTCATCAGTCACACACGCGCTGATGCAGCTTTGAGTCATTCACGAGGCAGAGCAGCGCTCACTCAGACCTGTTTAACTGTTGTTTCATTTTCCCTTCTGCCATGAGAGCCTTTTGAAACGCCTGTTTGACTGAAATAGACCCTGTTGTTCCCACACACTGCCGCTCACAGCTCTCCATCTAGCAATTACCTCCGTTTTCCTTCCCTGTTCCAGAGCTGGAGTGTTTGGCTTCCTTCCTCCTCTCTTATCACCTACCTGCATTCTTCTTCTCTCCATCAGCATCAAATAAAGAAAGCCTCCACTCTCTGCTTGTTTACTTGTTTCATGTTGGATATAGACAGGGAAAGTTAGGCTGTTTTGCATCTTTCTCTCTCTCCCTTTCTCTGTCTTTCTCTCCTCTTTCTCCTGGCTTTATTCTGGATTGTAACGAAAGTACTCACTATTTACTGTTCTCTTATTGGCAGAGTGCATATCTGTGAATTTATGTAAAGCTCGGAGAAAGATGTACGTCAGGCTGATTCATCTATAAATTTCCTCTAGTTGCTTTTGTTAAACAGATATTAGTCGGCTTTAGTTTTCGAGCTCTTATTGTCTCTGCTTTCTTTGCAGGCATCAGCGTTTTGAGAAGGCCTTCCTCCTCGCTGTTGATTTGGAAGCTCGAGATTTGTTCATGGTGAGCTAAAAGACATTTTTGATTTCAGTGGTTTGAAAGTAAAACAGGACTAAAATCTGTATAACAAATTTTTAAATAGTGTTGACTGAAATTCCTGTTTGAAAATTGTAAATATTTGTGATTTTGAATGACATGCACAGTTTTGAGCTCACATCCATTTTGTGAATACTTGTGTTTTGGATAAAATGATTCTGTTTTTCCTCTATCACCTCTATCTGCTCACATGCACACTGCTGTTTCTTGCTTATGTAACCATAACATTTAAGACTGGTAATAGTCTTCTGTGTTACACATAAAAACTGATTAAGGCAGGCCAGCACAACTTAGAAGGTGCAGAATGAGAAGACAAAAGCAGAACTTGTGCTACAATCTTTGCTTTACTTGGTGTCGCCCTTAAGATGTGCTAATCAGGCCCAGTGCTGGACTTTGAATGTCACTCGGTATCTGTATGAATTGTAACATTTGATCATTTTCAGCACTAAAACATGTTTCACCCTAAACCAGATCAATTTATTTCTCAAGGTATTGACACTGAAGGGCTTTGGTCGAGTCCTGGAACTGGTAAACGGACTTAGGTGGTGCACAGAAAGGAAAATTGGTGCACTGGAAAATTTGTGTGAAGAGCAAAAGTCGGCAGACGGAGTCGCTATTAAATCACCATAAATATTTTAGACTAGTTTCATACCAATTAGTGTTTGTCCCTTCTGTGTTACCGTAAAAAGATAACTGCATTTCATTTCACTCTTATAAAATTTAAGGTTTTCAACTCACAAAAAAATTTAACATCTATCCATTGTTAATCCGGACTTAAGCTTAGCTTCAACTATGTAGATTTTTATCCTTTTATGCCTCAACAAATAAAGTGCAATAAAGTAAACATAATAAATAAACTGAACTTAAGTCCCACAAAACAGTGGCACTTAAAACAAAACTAAGGTGTAAGTTATAGATATTTCGTTTTTAAACCTTTTATGTCTTACAGATTTTTGCAGAAAACTACCTACGCTTGTAAAACTTTTGCAAAAATCAACCTAAGTTGTCATTATTTTTACAGAAAACTACTTAGGTTGACATTATTTTATACAGAAAATTACCCTGGTGGCCCAACTTTTTGCATAAAGCTACCTCGGTTGCCAGAACATTTGAAAACTATCTACAAGAGGTTATCAGACCATCTAGTCTGAAGAAACTAAAATAAAAGCTTTTGGCCTGAATGCCAAGCATCTTGACTGAATAAAAACAGGCACTACTTTTCACTTGACTTACTTTGTCCATATTGTGTAGCATGGTGGTGGCTGCATTATACTCTGGTGATGTTTTAAAGTTGCAGGAGGAGTTGGCAAGTCTAAACAGAGGATAAGATGACAGCAGCCAAATGCAAAATGCCCAGAAACTCAGAATAAGACTAACTAGTCTCCCAACACAACAGTGACCCAAAGCACACAGTTAGCATAACAATAGAGTGGCTAAGGATCACTCTGTGAATATTTTTGACTGCAGCTGGAGCACATGCTCCAAATCCAATTGAGAATTATGTAAGCACAAAAAAATGACTGTTTATTAATAAGTGTTCAAGTTGGCTTCACATGAGAAGATCTACAATGAAAAATGGTTGAAAATCTCCCAAAATAAATCTACAAAATAACTCTTCAGAAGATTTTTTTTGTTTGGTTTTGATATTTTATTTTTAATAAATTAGCTTAAAAAAGCCTGATTCACTGAAAAAATAAATGTAATACATTTTTAATCTGTCACAAAATGTGGAAGCTGTGTTAATATTTTCTGGACGCACTAATGAACCTGGTCATGCCATTATTCTAGCATCACCGGCAATCGATCATTCTTCTTTTATTATCTATCTGGTAAAATAACATTCAATTTTTTTAAGACCTAAAATTGGTGTATCATAAAATAATATTGCATTTTTACTTTAATTGGCAAAAAGCGAGCCACAGCAAGTTCTGAAAAAAAATCCCATCCTGTTGGACCATTTATAGAAGAACTAGAGGTTTAGAAAGTGTGAATATTTATGTTCCAAAACATAAAACCTTAGAGTTAAAATGACATTTTAAATTGATTACCATATTGTGTTACTGACATTAAACAGATTAGGCCTAACTGATTAATATTTGGCCTCCAGAGGATTAGATATCGACTCAGTCACCAGCACCTTTTAGAAAAGCTTCCTGCAGGCCCCTTAGTGCCATGCACCCTATTTTAGTTGTTCATTCACTGTTAAACCCTTCTTACTTGCATTTGCACATGACTTGTAACCCACAAAAGTGTGTGTATGTGTGTGTTCATGTCAGAGAGCAGGTGCGATCTCAGTGTGGGCCCCTGTCTTTTCACAACCTCCATGGCCTCCGCTCGGCCTTTTGCCTCTCCTCTCATCTACCTCTAACTTGCTCTTTCTTCCACGTGTTTTTGTAGGTGTCTTTTCCTGTCTTTTTTTCTCCTCTTTTAAAGTTGGGCACCCCCCCCCCTCCTTTTTTTTTGCTCCATGCTTCAGCAGCACAAACACAAAAACACTCACTCATGCTCCTCTCTGTCCCTCAATCACACTGATAGCGCCGCTTCCAATTCCCTCCCCACTAATAGGCAGGGCTGCAGGGAAGCCGAATTGAAAAGGTGGAGTCAAGCCGGTGAACCTTGAAAGAGTGGAGGGAAGAGGGGGCAGAGAGGAAAGAGGAGGGGCTGGTTAGATAGAAGGTCAACAATAAATTTAAGATTTTTTTTTTCCAATCAAACAGGTTGGAGTGAAACTTCTCTCTTATTTAGAAATGGTGTAAAGAGATGAGTACACTAATTTCTGCCTGTTCCTCTTACTGTGTGAGACGGAATGGATCAAACAGATGGAGGTGTCCTCTTCCGGCTACTTCAAGCTGCTTGTACTTTTTTCAATAAAACATATTATTTAAAAGAATAAACTGTAAACAAATTGTTATGCTTCTAACGCAAATTCTTTCAGGCTTTTCCCCAGAAAATGGGGATTTCAATTCTAAATTGAACAGACAAATAACATGTGTTTTTGTTGGACCTAATGAATTACTGCCAACTAATCCCCAAAAATCAGGCATAAACACAGAAACATCCCACCTGAAGTGTGACAAAAGCTGTGTTTTTCTTCAACATTGTAACAATGTAACATTGCAAAAATGTTACATTGTTGCAACAATGTTACATTTTTACAACAATGTAACATGTTGGACAGTTTTGCTTCCCTGCTTGGTCCCACATTTATAATAATAATAATAATAATAATAATAATAATAATAATAATAATAATAATAATAAAGAAACGTTTTTTTTTCTTAATTTGTATTTGATTTATTCTTAAGAATTCAAATACAGCTACGTTAGTAAGAATTTACTAAATTGACCTGCTGATTCATGTCCACTCTACTTTTAGTTTGGGAGTTTTAAAAAATCATTAGTTTATTCTTTTTATACTTTATAATTTCTCACTCTGTAGTTGATGACGAGATTATTTAAATTGCTCCCACCATTTAACACTAAATGTAATGTGTGAGGGTCTACTGTCCATTTAAATAACAAACCTAAGCTTTTGAATGTGTTAGATTAATTTGTATGACTTGCTTGATTTTGAGATGTTAGTTTCTGTTCACAAATGCACACAAAACATTATAATGTAGTATTCTTGTAGAGCTCATTTGTTCGTGGTTGACCAGCTCTATTTGTTTATGTGTGTGAGAACTTGAAAAAAATAAGTACAAATAAGTATGTACAATAATATTTAATGGAGTCCTCTAGGACATAGGTTGTCCAAAGCACAACAAGCAGTAACAATTTTGTAGAAAACTCTTTTTCTCACCATCACATTGAAGCAGCAGAGGGATACATGGATAACAAAGTGAAAATCTGGTGATAAACTCTTGAGATAAAATTGAAAATGACCAAACTTCCTTCTTCATGTCTCTGGCCTCTAACTGATGTCATAGTTAAAAAAGTTCTATGCTAAAAGTAGGATGTTAGCACTTTTTACACTTCAGGCTAGCAAGAAAAAATAGTTTGATATAGCAAAATCTCACCTTCTCCCATATTAACAGTCAACAGAGCAACGCTTTTTTTTTTTTTGTCAAACCATGAACTTCTGAGTGCTTTTGAGAAGTCCTCATCCTGCACACATTTTAAACATTTCAGAAATTGAGTAAAAATAATGTATGCCTTCTGTTTTTGACTCTTTCACCTTCTTTTTAAACGTCTTGAGCAGATTTAGGAAGCCTGCGTGAACCCCTTTGTGAATGGCCACAATGGGAATCTGCTCATATCTGGTTCACTGATTTCAACAGATACCGGCCGATGATCGTCATCACAGATCTGTAACAAAGCTAATGCTCATTCACAGCAAACTGTTTCAAGCACTTTTTTTTTTTAGCCTCAGCGACCAAGAGAGCAGCAGCTCATTGTCTGCAAAGAGTGAAAGAGAGTCGAGAAAGAAAAAAGACAAGGGGGCACATTGACATTTCACCCCTCACCCTGTCCTTCGGTCTAATTAGGTTGTGTTGTTGCTTTAACCTGCTGCTTGGCTGATTGGGCCGAGGCGTAGGGGGTTAATGAGGGCAACCCCCCCGCACTCACCAAACTCTTTGTAACTTACTAACTTGCCCGCAGAACTCAATAACGCGCCATCGACTTGATAGAATGGACTCGCAGATAGCATGGAAGCCATTACCTCTTCCAGAAATGCTCAGCATGACACCCTCCTCCCCACCATGACACGGCCCTCCATTGTTTCCCAGCTAACAATAGAGGTCCTTCTAAGCCCCCTACTCCTCTGCAAAATGAAAAATAGAAAGCTTTTGTTCAAATGAAACACTTAGTGTTGGGTTAAATTGGGGGGGAGGAGGAACTGTTGGGGGAGGTTACTGATTGGTTGGCTCTTTTTCTTTTTTTCATTGTTGGTGCTCTTCTGTAACTCCCTAATTAGCCTTTGATAATGAGTTGATAATGTAACCAATTAGGTCATTCGTCAGCCAAGTCGAGCCCACAACACCTCCCTCCCTTTTTTTTATGCGCCTCCTAAATAGGTCTTGATAGAGCTTGCTAATTAAATCAAATTTTTTTGTGATAGCTGAATTGAGCGCCAGCTCGTCTGTTTCCGAATGAGGCCTCATACAGTATCGCTTCAGACATCCTGAAGCGAAACTGTTGTCTTCCCTTCCTATCTATCGTCGCTGGCAACACCGAGGGAAGGCGAAGGGGTGGAGATGTCGCTGCTGCGTCTTTGCCAATAAACTCACAGTTGTCTCTTGCGTGATTAATTAGCCCTTTTGAAACTCTCGACGCCTCTCTAACACAAGACTTTGGGGTGTTATTTGTGTTATGAGACAAGTGTGAAACTAATTATGTTGATTTCTCAAGATGTTAGCATATTTCCGCCTGCGTGTGGCTGCCAGTATTGTTGGCAAATGCTGACGGGAAATTGCACCCCTCATAGCTTTAACAAAACCTAAAATAAAAATGCTATACTGCTTTAATTTGAATCTGTGAGACTGATTGTTAATAAAGTATTTTTGGTGTTGCCAAAGATAAAGAAGGACAGATAATTTGAAAACACCCAGATAAATATATATATATTTATATATATATTGTTTTGGTTCATGCAATGAGTGTACCTCTGAAGTAAATCAACAGGATCGGCTGCCAGGTCCTCAGAAGGCTTTGCCCAGACTACTCATTCACTAATCCCTGAAATTTTCAGATTTCACACTTTTATAAATGATCTGTTGCTCACAGATGTATGACAGTTTTACAAACTTATCAAAGGAGTAAACTTTTCAAATGACTGATTATCTCCTGGAGTCTTTCTGAGAATTTCTTCATAACTTGGAAAATACCAAATATAGTATCAGAAAACGTATTTTACAATTGTAACTTAAACAAATACAGGTAATCAAAATGTTAAATTTGAAACAAAACATGCGGATGTGACTTAAGACGATCATACTTCATGTGGTAATTGGAAGAAATTTTATATTCAGTGTTTGGCTTTCAGTGCCTTGCAAAATTCTGCCTACTTTTTTGTTTACATTTTCTCATGCATTTTCACTTCACAACTGCAAATCTCAGTTTTTAGGAGTTTTATGTCTGTAAAGGGAAATTTGGATTTGTTTTCAACCCTCTTCTGTGAATACTTTGTTGATCGACCTTTCATTCACACTGACATTAGAATACAGCTGCAAAATGGCTCAAGCTCAGTCAGATCGGACGTGAACATTGATTTTCAAATCTTATCGCAAATTCTCATTGAATTTAGGTCTGGACTTTGACTAGTCCACTCTAACAAATGAATGTGGTCTTGTTTAAATAATTCTGCCCATCTCAAGAGTCTTTTTCAGCACCTCGCACTTTCTCATTCGTGCTTGTCATGCATTTAGCCTCATCCATCTTGCAGTCAAGTAGAGAAAAGAGAAAATCCCCACAGCATCATACTGCCATCATCATGTCTCACTATGTTGTTTCAGCCCACTATGTTCATCAACCTTTCAAGTTTATTGAGGCATTTTTGACATTGTTCTTGTGAAATAAAATCTGTCTGGAGAAGTTAAGGGCAAATAATAACTTGTTGAGCTTTACAACAAGATGTATTTATTATGAATGTTAAAGATACACATTTTTATTTTTGATGTAATTTTACACTGTTTTAAACTGATCTGATTCGAGTGATAATGTAATAGCTAGGAAAACAACTGTTGTCTGTTGTCCTCTACAGGGAATGGATATTTTCAGAAGGCATTGTAAGACCATTAATTAATATGTTTTTCAGTAGAAAATTATTAAAAGAAATACTTTTGACATTTTAATCATAATTCTATTCAATACAACTAGATATTTTTGGGTCTATGTGAAATTGTAAATATTTTAAGGCTGACAGCCAGAAATATTAACACTAAACAATAAAGCTTGAGATCTTTAGGTTTAATGGAAATATTAAAACTACCTACGTTTTTTAGATGGGCATTACCTCGCACTTCATTCACTGCATTTATTTCCCCACAACAGACGCATATTCCCGTCCATCCCCGGCTATGTAGTGCGACAGGAACCCGCCCTGGTCAAGTCAGACTCCATACAAACATGAGTCGGTCTCTTAATGTGCTGGGGGGAAAAAACCGTTGCTCTGTGCCAGTTAACTTAATCTCTGATTTATTTGCAGGAAACCCAAATATCAGTCAGTATCGGGTACTTAGCGTCTGCCGCTGCTCTCCCCTCCGCTCCCCTCTGCTCCCTTTTAAAAAAAAAAAAACAGCCCAGTAAAACGCCCCTCTTTATCAGCGCAGTTAGCTGGCTCGCTGCAACCCCTAAAGCTCTTATATAAATAAGATTAGTGTCGCGTTTGAGCGTCGGGGAATAAGAGGTGTAATATCTGATGGTTTTATATGCAGTATTATTGTTATCCCCTCTTAGTCTGGCTGATACTACTCTCTCTCTCTTTCTCATTTTGCGTTTGTTCACTCACTGATTCCTTCGCTGGGTCTCTTTCTACAGATTCAGACAGTATTATGAGGGGCTAAGCTGGAATAAAGCGCCTCAGCATCAAATGTTCATATTGTTCTGATCTGTCTGTCACACCGTCTCATCCTCTCGTATTTTTTTTAGTATTTATCTTTTATTTTTTTTTGCCTTCCTCTCTCTTTTTCCACGTCCCGCCTCCTTGGTTCTGTCATCCGCTGCTCTGTTTGTTATCAATTAAGCACCTCGGTCATATCTAATTGTAGGGCCGTGTCCTCATTTGTAAGGGCCGAATCTGTCACCTCAGTCCTGGGAGCCGATTTAGACCCCTTTGAGGCCATTTTGTTGTCATCCATTTTCACATTTCCGACTAACTCTCCTCCACAGAGGGCAGGCACCACACTATAATTACCCAATCTGTTCCTATTCACACTCCTCAATTTCAGCACCTCACCCTCTCTCATTCTTCTTTGCTCTCCCTCTCTTTTTTGGGAACCGGCACCCCCCTCGTCTTTTTCTTTTTTTTTTTTGTCATTGGAAATGGGGTGGGTGAGGGGGTGGGCTACAAAAGCTGGGTTACAATATGAGGGTATTAAGTCTGGGTGCTGGCTCAGCTGGGGGCTGGCTTTAGCCAGCTGAGGGTTATCCATGACGAGCCCTGAGTCACAGCGCTGATGTCCTGTGATGTTGCTGAAGCAGAAGACTTTGCTTAACACGCTGTACACTATGATGGGCCCTCAGTCCCTGCATTCTGCCTGGGGAAACCCTGCGGACCTCAGGAGCCACTTGTTGGGTTTCCGGATGAGCATTTTTTACACTGTAGATGCAGACATAATAACATTCTTGTGGTACTCCTAACATACGTTTTTTTCAATCAATAATATAAGGGGCTAAAACTGGGCTGAAACAAGTAATCTGATTAATTGCGATGAATCGATTATTGACAAATTATGGAAAGAAAGAACTCATTTAGTAATCGACTAATCGTTTACTGTACTACTTTACATTTAAGATTAAAAAACATTGGAAATATGTTCAAACGCAAAACTCCTAAAGTGGCATAGTTATTATACCTATGCCACTTTTTAAAGAACTGGTTCAAGTTCTTTAAAAAACAAAAAACCTCCTATTAAACAACTTTTTGCTAACCAATTATTGATCGAATTGTAAAAGTTGGATGAAATGGCATGACCGTTCAGTCTGCAGATGTTTTTAAAACTATCTGGTACTTATGCAAATTAGTGCCACATATGGAGGTGGTACAAATCAAATTTTTTGAGGGGAAGAGAGATAAAAATATCGGAGTAGGACTGTTCAGACTGCAATGAAAAATTCAGCTATGGATCACACATGGACAAACAAATCAAATCAGATGCGGGTCATATACGGCTGCTATGTGAACTCGGCTTGTAGACAGTATCTACAAAAAAACCCAGCTTTTCTATTCTGTCATCACAAGCCTTAACATGGAGAGCTTGCTGAATGCTACTGCAGCTTTAACTGGAACTTCTTGCATCGACCCAATGTGACTATGACCAAACTTTTCAGGTTGGTTTAGCATCAACCAAAGAAAGAAATTATTTTGAAACTGAACCTCATGTCCAGTGTGGAAGTTCTGTGATACTGTTTACTGAATTCATGGCTTTTTAGCCTACATTGAGTAGTACTAAATGTAGGGGATATTGATCATAATTGTTGCCTTGAGCCCTATCCGTCACAGTTGTAGTAATGTAGTAAATCATTTTTCTCTTTGAGGATTTAAACTTGTTTCTTTAAATCTCATTTTGCTCTTATAGCTCAAGAGAGAAAATGCTAAAAATACAAGATTAAAATGTTAAGCTGTTTATATGCCATTGATGGTTTTGCTTCCATGTAAACTTTCCTGTAATCTTTTCATATGGTGTTTATTAATATTTCTCCAAGCTTTCTGATTATCATTCAGTCCTGTCATGTTTTATTTTTTTACTATTTGGCTTCTGTTTCACTCACTTTTATATTTACATAGCTCTTGCCTGTTAATCATTAATACATAAAAAAGACTCCTGAACTGTACAGACATACCAATATTTTATCTGCGCATGCAATCCTCAAGGACTTTCTACTAGCAGCCTCAAACAATCTAATTATTTACTCAAAATACTGAAAATACTTTGAAAAATACTAAAGACAGCAGTTTGACCAAAAAAAATTTACAACTTAAAACTTTTTAAGTTATCAACAATTTTTATAGCAAAAATAATGTCTCTCAGAAATATATCAATGAAATCATCTTGTATTATTATTATTATTATTATTATTATTATTATTATTATTATTATTATTTAGGACATATTTGAGCAGAAGATGGCTTACGTCTTAACCGAGCAGCAGAAGTCAGATGCTCAGGGGCTAATAATGAATGTATTGCCATATTATCTCTTTTTATGAGCATTTGAGGCTCAAGCAGAGATACAGAGGATACATGCTGTTTCCAATATTGTGACTGGCTGATATAATAATATGCTCGGCTGGATGTGTTTCCATGTAAAAGGAGAATATGAGAAGGTGAACAGTTCCTCTCCCACTTTTGAAATGTGCCAGATAACATCCAGCCCTGCTTAAAAACCAGAGAAATGTGTGTGTGGGTGTATGCGTGCGTGTGGGTGTGTGTGTGTGTGCGTGCGTGTGCGTGTGCGTGTGTGTGTGTGTGTGTGTGTGTGTGTGTGTGTGTGTGTGTGTGTGTGTGTGTGTGTGTGTGTGTGTGTGTGTGTGTGTGTGTGTGTGTGTGCAGTTTGGAGCGCAGGCAGCAAGAAGGCTGATTTCAAAGTTTTTTTTTTCTTTCTTTCTTTTTTTTGAGGAAGCGGCATTTCATTCGAACCGGTGCCGTTTCTGATGTCGGACTTCAAACGGCTCCGTTTTTTTCTGCTCCTCATTTCATCTGTTTCTTCCTCCTCCTGCCAAAATACCGCGACCACCCCTCTATTAAAAAAAACTATTGTCATCTGAGCCCAGATTCATTTTAGATTAACGTTCACATTTCTTTCTTTCCCGCATTACCTTCAAAGGACCTCCATTATGTCGCCGGTGATAAGGGCGAGGTGGTGCTCGCGGACGTGGCCAAGAGGAAAGCTAATGAAATCGAAGCCCGGGCCATCGCAGGCGACGGTAAGAAAAATAATCACTTGTCCAAGCCCAAATAAAGAAAATGCAGCCCATTATTCCTCCTTACATGTCGATAACCTCAGCGGCTCAGCTCTGGTGACGCACCTGAGATATTTTCTCAGGCTCAAACCCTCCTTTAAAAGCATAGAAAGGAATCAAATCAGATCAAGTTTGACTGAGAGATGTGGAACGAAACGTGGACAACAGGTTGACTTGCCTTCCTTTTTCGTTTTCTCACACATTTAGCTAGCCTGATAAAATCCAGCCCATTTATGCTTTGCTTCGTACAGAGGCTCTGGCCTCTTGTCTATCGAGAAATGATCGCTTCCTAGAGTCTGTTGAGGTTTTAAATTTTACCCAGTTGCTAATATTTAGCCATAACTTACGTAATGTGGCAGTTTGATGCTATGAAGCATAAATAATCCCCCACTGAAAAGAGAGAAGTGTAATATCCGAACAAGATGGCTTTTAGTGTTAGTTCAATATTTGGAAGTATTTCCAACAAGATCTGAACGGCGTCTTTCTCTTCCTCTGCTGCCTTCTTTAGAACTACAGCCAGTCTACAATTAGTCATGTTCACAACTTCTCCATCTGTTCGCTGATTGGACCGGTCAAAATTATACCGGAGAAATCCACTTCAATGGGAGAAAGCCATAAAGAAGAGCTGAAGGGAGATTATAACTGCGTAGGTCAGGGTAACTTTTAGTAAAAAACTATCATAGTTTAAAATCTTGATAAAGACTATGTTCAGACGTAAAATGAAAGGTTTTCTGGTTAGCACAGCATGGGAGAAAATCTCAACCAATGCCCAGGTTTCCTTTTTTTTGTTTTTTTCAGTCTATGCTGCTGGCCTTTGACAAACACTCCCAAAAGCACATACCAGAGGGGATCAAGCTGAGTTCCTGATTACAAACCCATTCTCACAACCACACACACACACGCTCAGTCCACACAGAGGCTACAAGGGCCGACGGCTAGGCAGAAAAACATTCACATTTGTGAGGGGAACTAGATGAACATGTCGGATGAGTCCTTCATTGATGCTTAAAAGCGCAGCAGAAGGGTTGCGCGGGCATGTTTGTGTGTTCACTGATGAGGTATTTAACTCCACTGTATAAGGTCAAACCCCCGAGGCTGACCGTCTCGTCTGCGTGGCTGAGAATGAAAATGAGCATTTGTGTAACTCTGAGGCCTGTTTGCATCTATTTTCCCTTTTTTTTATTATTCCTAATGTGATGCTTAACATGCGCACGCCCCCCTCCTTCATAAGCTCCCTTAATTATGTCCTCGATGATTTACCTCAATCACCTGCAGCGTGTCCTATCCTTGGACAGCAGCACTGTGTAGAAGTGAGGAAGGGACACAGGTGAGAGGCTAGGAAATGGATGGAAGATCTGATGTGTCTATATATATATATATATATATATATATATATATATATATATATATATATTTATATATATTATATATATATATATATATATATATATATATATATATATATATATATATATATATAAGTTCAGACTTCCGCGTGTGAACTTCCACCTAAAGTTAAAGCAATTATTAAAGTTATTAGTTTATCTCCTGTGATGAGGACAGATATACACAATTATTTATTGTAGTTATAGACACATAACACACACACACACACACTCCTCATGGAATGATAAACTAAGCTTTTTTTTGTCTTCTGTAAAAAAAATGAAGCAATTTTCAATTTGCTTCAAACTTGGGATGCATTTTTATACACAAACTGTAGGAACCAACACGTTATATGGAGCGTATTGCTGAAAACAAATGTCGCTTCTGGGGATTATATTAAACAAATGATGATGATTTTAATGTAAATCATATAAAAAATTGTAATTTAAAAGTTTATTTTTTTCTCTTTTTGTTTGCTGCAGCCAGATTTCTAGAGTGTCATGTTTTATTTTAAAAAAAATAATAATAAGACTGTGCTGTTTTATTTGCTGTGGTGTGTGAGATGTAACTAGATTTCCATTTCTCTTTAAGGACTGAGCTGTCTATTGGGAGTTCTTAGTTTTGATGCATTTAATGAATCTGACATTTTTTAGTATTTCACTTTCTGATTACCCATCAGAATTGCTGAAGGAAAAATCAACCAATTTTAGTGATTATACTATCTAAAGTAGGTTTGTATACAACAACAATTACATGGCAACCCCATATAAAATACAAATCTAACATGACACATCATGTCGTCTATTTATGTTAAAGATATAGCTTAAATAGATGATAAAAGTAATATGGACTCCTGAATGTGGGCATAGTAAAATCTTGTTAAACTAAAAATAGCGATCAAGAGGGTTGACAAACTGGCAAGGAAAAACCTGCTTTTATTGATGGCAGTTATTACACTATTATGCACAACCAGATTTGCCAGAAATCATCTGATTTCATGTAGATATTTTTACACATAACACGAAGCGACACAGAAATAACCTCAGAGTGCTACATCACGAGGAGGATGTCGATGCACAGAACAGCACTCAACCTACTCATACGTCAGCAGTGTGTGTAGTGTGTCTACGTGTGTGTGTGTAAGAGTGCATATTAACGGTGCTTAAAAGGCCGGCCATCAATAATAAGTGTCCTGCTTCAAGCAGAGGGCTCCAGTGAACAGGTGTCTCACTTTACACACTCGTACATGCACACACATTTAGCATTTGTAGCATAATCTGTGGAGTGCAGGAGGGCAGGCCAAAAGCAGAATTACCTTTTTAAGTCGATGAAAATAAGCAAATCTCAATCTGTGTCTTCGGGTCTCAGAAAGAAAACAATTCTATTTTTAGAGGTTTTGTTTTGTACTAAATCTCCTAGGAGTCATTCTAGCATACATCTGCTCTGGTTTTCACCTCATAGAAAACTCCAACCAAGTTTGAAACTGAATTGGTAGTTAGCCTGGTAAAAACCAGCCCCTTGTTCTGTGCAATCGCTATGAAGCTTTTTGGAAATTGCCTACGCTGTAAACAACTGTTCTTCACTGCGAAGTGAGAAGTGCTATATCCGAACAAGATGGCAACTTCATTAATCAGTTTGTTGGTTGTCATTGATAAAACTACAGGAGGAAATATAATTCAAAAACAATGTCATTGTTCACAGCTTCCTCTGTTCACTGATTGGCCCGGCTGAAATTCTATCAAAGGAATCCAAGTGAATGGGAGAAAGCTCGGACTGAGCAGTGAAGCGAAATGAGAGTCGAACTGAAATGCTCAGACTAGGAGTTTGTTAAACTAGCCCGTCACCAAGATACCATGTGCATCACCGTCCTGCATGGATGACAATTATCAAAGGTAACTGAGCTTTACAGGTAGAAAAAGGATTTTAACACCAACAAAGTAATTCCTTAACAACTACTAACCATAATCTTGACTCATGCTAAACATTTAACTCCCGCGTCTGAACTTCCACCTAAAGTTAAAGCAATTATTAAAGTTATTAGTTTATTTCCTGTGATGAGGACAGATATACACAATTATTTATTGCAGTTATGGACACAAAATATAATATTTCATCTACATTCCTAAATGTTACTTTTGCACTTCATTGGTTAGAATCGTCAGTCGAAATGCCTGATGACAACGGAGAATTGTGAGTTAATCAATACCGTAATATTGATTCTGGATTAGTCTTTCTGACCTAATTTCAACTGTAGAGTCTGTTGAAATTATTACAACAGTGCCATACCCTGGGGTGAAGCACGGAGGTGGCTCCATTATGCTGTGGGAGGCTTTACTTCAGCAGATTCAGGAAAAACGTGAAGCATTTTAGTTTTTTAAGGTGAAAAATGTCAATACTTTGTCTGAAAACCATACGTGTTGACTGAAATAAACATGAGGATGTTTTGACACAGCTTTATTAAACGAGTCATATACTGGAATGTAGACACTAATTGAGGAACGCAAAGGTGCAACAGATGAACAAAGTTTCCTTCAAGCAAAACAAGAACATTCACGTTTATTTTCCTAGCTTAATTTGTCAGACTTTGTGCCGCTTTTTTTTTTCGTTTCTACTTAAACATCTTAACTTGTTTTCAAAGTATGATCTCCACAAGCATGTAGCTGCAGAGAGCCACACTTTGACTTTTAAATTTTATGCATATTTCGTCCTTTCTCGTGTGCTTCAAGCCGCCTACAAACGATGTTTTCACAATGCAGTTTGGAGGTGTGCATATTGGCTCCAGTTTTAATTCTTCATAAGACGCTTCCTACTTACATATGTCTTCATAAAAAGCATGGCTGCGGCTTAAATCAGACGAAACCTTCAAAAAAAAAGGGGGGGTGGGGGGATGCAATTGAGCTCTGATCAAAGTGTTTTTTTTTTAAAGCATGTAGAAGTTGTTTGATGGGCCGAAACAGACGAACAAATGGGGATAGTTTGCATGTTAGTTGTAGCCAGAGGCAGTTTTCCTGCAGGTGTCAGGTGTAGCTGCTGGTCTAGTTGGGAGCACTTACCTCAAAGAGCAACAATACAAACTGCTGATCATGTCTCATTGAAGTTTGGGAAAAAAATGCAATTGAGATGATTTGCATTTAAAAGATGTAACACCAGAAAAAATAAAAATAAAAACATGCTTCTTGTTTGGATAATTTTTCAAAAAATTGACTCGGTACCAAATTGAGCGGTTGTTTTAAAGTGGATGCCAGCGATAGATGCCACATCTTCTGTGTGTCTCCTCGCATTCATGCGCGCTCATTGTGAATCTCGATCCTCTGAGATTCCCGCCGCCGCTTGTACGCACACAAGCGCACAATAGAGAACACGGATCGCAGCTTAGAAATGCTCCTTTTCATACCGGCATTGGAAATCGCTTATAGCTGTCTGGCTGATACGTGTGCTGATCTGGATTGATACGGCGCTGTGAGAGGCAGAAGGCCTTTTTCTCTTCTCCTCCATTTCTGTTTCTCTCTCCCTCTTTTTTTTATTATTATTCCTTTCGAGTGCCAAGAGAAAAAGCCAACTTGGTTTTGCAACGGTTGTGTCTCCCCCTCACAAAGGCTGATGTGACTGCAGGGCCTTTTCAGCGGGCAGAGACGAGAGCTTTATCTGAAGATCCACTTCTCCACCTCCTCTCTGCCTTTCTATCTGCTCTTTGTTGTTGCAGTGAAAGCCTGTTAGCTCCGCTGCGCGTTGAGGGAAAGACGTGGTTGTTTCTGCTCCCTTTCCCAGCTGCTTTGTTTGCACATCCTCCATGACTATTTGACTTCTTGTCTCAATTCAGAAATTTCCCCAAGTGGCAGCTCACTGTCACGTACCGTGCCTCTGTAAAACGTTCGTAGCTCTTGAACTTGTTCACATGTTACAACCACAATGTGTCACAGGGGATTTTATGTGAAAGCCCAAAGTAAGGTAATGCGTGATTGGGAAGTGGGATTGAAGTGAGGGCTTTAAAATATTTCTTCCACATCCTTGCTGTGTTCCCTACATCGTTTGCAGCAAACTACAAACAAGACATCTTCTAAGTTCCTTCCACCAACTCTTTTCCTCTTCCCACTCAAATGTAAAGACCAAATTTCTGAGGTGTAAAATTAATAGTCTTCCACATTGAAGTTTGTGGTTGTAACGTGAGAAAACTGGACAAGGTTCAGTTCCATGATGGCACCAGTGTCCTCACTGACTCACAGTAAGCATTTAGAGAGTGACAATTAATGGGTTAAGCTGTTCTCTGTTTTCATGTTCATTGTCAGGTGTTCTTCAGAGAGGCACCAGTACTGCTTGTGGTTCCAGCTTGAGTCACAGAGAACCAGATGGGGACCCGAAGGGGACAGGTCCCTTCTCCTTAGACAACCCTCCAACACAGTGAGTGTGAACATCTGAGTTTTATTGTCTAAATGTGTCCTGTGTGGAAATTAAACGTCTATCCTCTTCAGTTCGTGATTGCATTGGCAACTCCACTTAATACCACTTTACACACTGGAAATATTTTGTTAGAAACAAGAAGGATGGAGTGTAAACCTGACTATATTTCCCTATAGTCAAGGACTTGTCGATAGATGTCAGAAAAGGACTGCGTACGAGACATCCAACCATCATCTACACCTGGAAGGGATGTGGAATTGGCCATGTTCACCTATGCATTTTTACTGCACCAGAGTTCACTTCAACTGAGCCAAGACCATATTTATTGGCGGACCAGAGTTCGCTTTTTTGGTCCCCATCAGAGTTCACACATTCACACTTCCTCAAATGAATCAGACTTTTTAGACAAATGAACTACAGTTTGATTAAAACTTTCAGGGCTGCTGTGAATTCACTCTAAGGCTGTTTAGCAGAATAGCAGTTTGTCATTTCATTTAAAAAAACAAACTACAGATCTTTAAACATTTAGCTCTGCTCTCTACAAATAAAGTCTCCAGACACATTTGTTCTTTTTGTTAATTCTTGCCGCCTCTTAGAGAGAGAGCACCAGTGGCCGGATTGCTGAGGAATGGCTTCTTCTCCCCTGTGAAGCATCAAAATGTCAAAGCCACTTTGCTTCCACTTCTTAACGCTTCCAGTGATCCCAGATTTTAAAAGCCACTGGTCCAGTTCAATGTCCGGAGTTCCTACCCAAATTCTCCGTCCCTGAGTTTAAAACAAATGGAAAAAAGAACCACGTGTTGAAAGAGTAAAGACACTGATAGAAGCGTCCATGACTCCCATTATTATGGGATGGTGGGGGAGGGAAGTGATGGATACTGCATCTAGCATATCAGAGTATTTATATGGGATTTGGGTGTTTTAGATAAAAAGGCGCTCTTCATCCTCGATGGCTTTCATGGCTGTTTGACTGTAACAGTGATGACTCTCTGAACCCCCACCTACCACTAAGCCTCCTCCATCCATCCCAAATCCCCTCCAATTTAAGCAATCTGGGTCCAGAGAGAGGTAAAGAGAGATGCTGCGGCCTAAGCTCTTTTTTTTTAAACACTAAAAGAAACAAGAGGAGGATAAAACATGTGAAAAAGAAGGTGACTTGGTGCCAGAATCTCCATCGTACCCCATCTTCCTCTACTCTGCCGTTAGGCTAAGGAAGCAGATACCCAAAACCTCCCAAAAGACAATAGCCTCAGAGAGGAGCAAACAAAGCTCCTGCTTTTTTTTTTTTATTATTTCAATCACCCCCTCCTCCTTTAGAGGAAAAATTACTCAGAAACCCCCCACCTCCCCTTCTGTAATCTGGTCTCCAATGAAGTTTCATTGTTTCTCATGTGAAGCCAGTGGCAGCTTAGCCGAGATGGAGTAGGGGAGGCATTATAATGCCGGCGCGTTCTCTCGTTTGTCTCGGCCAGAAAAGAGCAGTGGAGGAGAGGGGAGGTGAGCACAATGGTGATTCGGGGGCTCCTCGCAGATTCCCGCATTCTCCAAATCTGACTCCACGCTCACGGTAGCGAGAGACGAGATGGAAGTCTGGGAAGCTTCCCAATGTTCCTTTGATGGCTGCTGGTCTCTGTTGTTCACCACACACTCCTCTGACAGAGGAGTGCAGAGACTGGGAGCGCTTGGCAGTTTCTCTCAGTGAAGGCCAAACTTATTGTGAGACTCAGGACCAACAAGGAGCTACGACACGGTTTCACTCTCTGATCAACCTGGAGAGGGAAAATCCATCGTCACAGAGGGGGTTACTGTGGTCACAAAGATGTGAAGTTTGATAAACAACTTCCGGCTCCTGAAATTAACATCAGGAAGTGTGAGCTGATGGTAAAGGCATCATCTCAATCAGAGTACTAAAGATGAGGAGGCTAGCCAAGTAAACTAGGTAAAGATGTTCAGGACCAGTTCAGGTACTGAGGCTGACCTGATCCCTGGGTCTGTAACTGGAAACACAGAAGAACAAACAGTCGATCAGAACTACAGATCACTACAGAACTACAGATCACAGTCTGAGTGACTGCAAGGTGGAACCACATCCATCCAACCAAAAAACAAACCAAACAACTAATCGGCCGACCGACCAACCAAGCAACTGATCAACCAACCAACGAACAACAGACAAAGCAAATGATCAATCAAACAACCAATCAAACAACCAGCATCAAAGTCCATCTTTGATGCTGGTTTCTTTCTCTCTTTCTTTCTGTCTGTTTTTTGTCTTTCTGTTTTTGTTATTTTCTTATTTCTTTATTCCTGTCTGTCTATTTTTCTTTATTTTTGTCTATCTTTTGGGTTTTCTGTCTGTTTTATTTCTTTCTATTTTTCTCTCGTTCTTTCTGTTTTTTGTCTTATTTATTTCTCTGTAGATTCCTCCACTGATTTGTATTGGCAACACTTCGTGTGAAGCTTTCTCATAAACTCTCAAACACAAATCAGTTAACGGCTGTCCATTTGTATCTCTGTCTTCCAACACTTTTTGTCTTTGTTGTTGCTGGTTCTTTTGTGTCTTTATGACATTTTTTTTTTTTTATTTACACCCAAACTGTGTCTTTTGTAAGAACATTATCAGTGAAATATAAATTTTCTTTCTAAATGTTTGGAATTTGACCAGTTTAAAGACTTCACTGTCACACCTCATCCTGGGCGCTGTAGTTCTGGCTCCATCCACCAAACCTTCCTCCTTGATATAACCAAAAAGTTTAGTAAAGTGACATAACAGTCTGAAACACATTCCTGTTGAGATGGATGTTCTTTTCCTGACCACTGTGACATTTTAGATGATTTGACCAGCACTTTCCTTGGCTTGGTCCAGGTACTGAATTAGTGAATTGTTCTGTGTTCAACAGATGTGTACACAACTAATCGTGCTGTGTTGTTGTTCTTTAGAGCCGATGAACGGACCGGACAAAGGAGACCAGAGTCCATCCATGTGGCGGTCAGTCCAGATCTGCTCAGAATGCTGAGACAGACAGGTGGGTCTTCTGCGGGTCGGAACCAGAGCATAACAAAACTGCAGCTCAAACAAACACAGCAGCATGCAATGCTTTGAAAAAGTATTCACCCCTTACATATTTCTTCAGTTTAATCTTTTTTGCCACACATAATTGTTACAGATCATCAAACAAATGCTTATGTCAAACAAAGATAAGCCTTAAACACTATCTGTGAAAACTAGTAGTGATGTTTTCCCATTCCTTTGACTTGCTTTATGGTGTGCCAGAACATCTCAATCAGATTAAAGTCTAGATTTTGACTAGGACCATCCAAATCCTTCATTTTGTTTTCAAAAAGTTCCGATTTCATTCTGTCAGTCTACAGAATATTTTCCTCAAAGTGCAGCAAATCATAAAGATGCTTTTTTTTTTTGGGGGGGGGGGGGTAAATATGAGACAATCTTGTGTATCTTTTTGGTCAGCTGTGAATTTTGCCCTCAATTTCTCCACCAGATTTCATTTTTTGTTTTGTTTTATCGTTGAATGATGAACTCTGGGAAAATGATGTCATCGGTGCTCCAGATGATGCTTTTAAACTTAAAAGCTGCTCCCTACATTTCCTCTGGCTGTCATTGTCTTATATTTTCAATCTGTTCGATGATCTGAAACATGTAAGTGCAAGAAAGTCTGAAAGGTGGCAAATATTTTTGTCTCAACCTAAGCGATGTTTAATTATGACCGCTGGTTGTGATGTACAGAGAAATGCGGATGCTTGTTGAGGACTTTGAGAGCTCTCAGTGCTCACACACCAACACTTCTCAAGCGACATTTCTGCTTGCACCGCTCTCTGAACTTGGCCTCAGTGCTTTCAAACGTCTGAGCTCACTAACCAGTCTCTTAGAAGAACGTCCATTAAAAACATCACTTCTCATCCTCTCCTCGCTGCTCTTTACATTTTAATAATTCCATTTTATTTGCAATTGTCTCAGCACCAAATCGCTCTGTCGCTCCATAATCCCGACTGTAGGCTATTGAAGTAAAACATTAGCATCGGCGTCTTCTGTTTAAGGCATGCTGGGGTTTTAATGTCAATCACAACCTGATTAGCGCTGAGCTCAAAGAGAGGGAGATCACCATAAATGACAACGAGGTTTTTTTTTTATTTACATTCGTTATAAGCCAGAAAGACGACATGTCGGACTCTCTGAGCAAACATCTGAGCTGTTTACTGTTGAAGTGCCACTGTTACTACAGCAGCCACATTCTGTTGTTTTTGCTTCTGTTTATGCAGGAAGCAGTGGAGGCAACAGAGAAGGAGGGAACGTAAGTAGACTGACAGAAGTTTTCATAACCCAGAAATGTTCACAAGTCGTCGTTTGCAAGTTGAGGTCAAGTTTCAAGTCATATGTATTTGAGTAACACGCAGACAAAATTCAAATCTCTTTATCTGTCATGACATTTCTTCTGTGTGGTTTGCATAGAACGCTACATAATGTTATATAAGGAATGATCATTAGCTTAAACTGTTAAATAACAAATACAGCTAAAGTAAATCACACACAAATGTTTTCTTTTATCTGTGTTTTTCTATAAACAAGTTATTTCCTTACAAAACGGACATATTATATACAACATTTACTATGATCTGCTGTCTTTTACTCTAAAAGAAAAATGAGGACTGTGAAATGAAAATCAAAACTCTGTCTTTAAAAAGAGAATTTAAATGTAACAAAAATTACCCTGACATAAAAACCCTGACAGTAACAACTTTTAGTCTCTTAATGGACTTAGCCAAATTAAACCTCCACCAGAGCTGCCATTATTGTGATGGTTTACACGCCACATGCGTGCGTTTATGTCTGAGACAGAGAAGAGATAGTAAGCAAAACACAAATAAACATGAAAAACAAGATTGTTCACTATTTTTAAAGGGGCAGAATAATTTTTTCCAGGCACTATGTGCAATTTTATAACTCAATGAAGTAACTACGTTCTCTTCAGTTGTTACAAAATGCAGTATATAATGTTTTGAAATAGACCTCTGCCTCTTTATAAACTCCTGGTCGTTCAGAAACACCGTCTTCAGGTCGTCATGACAACAGCGCTTCTCTTATTAAAAATGATAACATTTTTACCAGCGTTTCACTGAGAAGTAGTTCATTTAATGAGCTCAGCAGATGTGCAGTTTCATCAGGTGTTTGCTAATTGCTTCTGGCTAGTCTGAAGGAGCTGAGTGGAGGAGTCTCGGGGTGGTGCTGGGTCCACCGAGGCATTTTGCACAGCTGAATGGTTTCTATGGGAGATTTAATGGATTTCTCAAACATGCATAAAAGAAAAAAGGCAACACTCCAGTGTGTTTTTGATGAGGGAATAATAGAACGTGATGTAAAGCTCAAACAAATCAATTTTAATCTTTTTTCATTTCATTTTAACCTAATGCATCTTTCTGCATTGGTTCCTCGGCACTTCATGATGCCATTCATTTTATGCAGCCGGCATTTTGGGTTTTTGTAGAAAAATGTCCAGTTTTGAATCATTTATTTATTTTCTAACAACAAAAAACCACAGTTGAGATTTTTTGGACTATATGCACTTAATTTATTAGCCTAACAAAATTAATTACTAGATTTGCATGTTCATGCTACACTACTAAGAGGTTATGAAAGTAAACTGATCAATGTCAGATGACAATAAATGGTGTTTCTGTTCTTCTTCTTCCAGGATGACGAAGACCTCGGGATGCTCCATGTAGTTCATTTAGGAATGGTTTGAAAAAAAAAAAAAGGATTTTATTCCCTACAGACAATATACTATTATATTCTCCTTATGTCTCCTAATAGATGTACCGTATGTTTTTATTTGCAAAGAAGGATGCTTATCTGAAATGTTATTTATGCAAAATGGAATGTGCACAATTAAAAAATATTTAATCAAATTCATTTTTATAGAGCATCTAATAAAACCATGGACAATTTTTCTATTATAAGTACATCAAAACCTGCCACTCACAAACCTGAATAAAATAAAGACTTTTTGTGTTGGTAGTTTATGTTGCAAGCGTCCCCTTGCATGTGTGTCTGTGAATGTGTGTGTGTCTGCGTGTGTGTGTGTTTTGGCCGAGATTACGGGCCGCAGTTTTATTCATGAACGGGAGCCAGGCAGCGCCTTTAAAGCATCCGTCTTGCGGAGCCGGAGCCCCTTTCCTGAACAGCAGCCACAGCCGTGTCAGAGCTGTCGACGCGCTGCTCTCGCCGACTAATCTGACAGCGCCGCGCGAGCTCTAATCCCTCACTGTATCGTAATCTATTTACTTTGCATTCTAAGAGGATTTCCAAAAAAAAAAAAAAAAAAAAAAACATACAAGAAGTGATGCTGGAAATGGACAGAAGATCAACGAGGATGCTTTTCTACTTCTTTTTTCTTCTTGTTTTGTTGGCTTTAAAAAAAAAAATCATTGTATGTTTTTCGGGTAGTCAATCCAACAAGCGAGGGACGGCTGAAAGGAATTACATTTGTGACTGATACTAATACTTCTCTTATGTAAACATCAGGGTGTTGTTATGTTTCCCCTCCGATGATACAGTCACACTGCAGAGGCAGCTGCCGATAAGTGGCATCTGTCAGCGCGCGCGGCATCTCTTGACACGTTTATAATTTACAAACCAAGACTGCATCATCTGCTGATTGTTCGACGTGACAGCTTCGAGAAAAGCTGCAAAATTGCCTAAAAAGGCGAGCCGCTCCCCCCCTCCCCCCCTGAATGCCCCGCGCCGTCACATGTTTGACACACAAACGGTGAAATCTCATCACACCAAATTAAATAATGTAACACAGACGAATAATAATAATAGTAGTAGTAGTTATAATAAAAAACAAAGGGTACCACACGGTCTCCCCCTTTGAGCAATTATGTCGGCTTTGTGAAATCACAAATGCTTCATTTAAAACGCGGCCAGCAGCTTTATTGTAAAACACTGCCTCAGATCTTTGCCATCCGTGATGACTTGCAGAGATAGGCTTATTAGTGGTATTAACATACTGCGCGGGGTGCTGGAGCTGCGAAACGGCCTTGTTAACATTTTGGAAACGAATCAAGCCTCCAGCACTCAGGTTATCTGCCTTTTTTTTTTTTTTGCCTCCTCAGTGCAACAGCTGTGCAGAGTTTCTGCAGAAGCCTTAGCATCTAATGATGCCCCCCCTGATTGGACCAACACCCTCTCCCCCTGAGGGCGAACAGGGCTCCACTTATGGGTTTATTTCTGATGGGCACGACTGAAATTTCCCGAAATATCATAGGAAAGAATGTCAGGGCCATTCTAGACATCAAATAGACAGATTTACTGAACTTAAGTTCAAATAAGTTGGTATTATTTTGCCATAAGTAGCGATTTAATGGCTTAAATTTAATAAATGTCTCCTTGTCAATCTGAAAGGACACAAATAATTGGACCTAATGAATATTTATTTTCCTCCAAATCATTTTATAGCTAATAAAATCAGATTTCTTAATTTATAGCCAATAATTTACTCCCTTATTTATCTACAGTTATTGTTGGATAACTTTAGATTTGTAGAATTTCTGAAGATCAGGTCATAAATGAGGCTGGATGATTTTAGATGTCTTCCTTTGCAAACACATATTTGTCACCGAAGAGAAAATGAACTGGAAGAGGAAAAGTGGTAATCGGTTTTCACACAGGCTCTGTGTGAAACGTCGAGGCCCGCGGGCCAACAAGCCCCCATTAAGCTCTCCCAGATCTGGAAGAGGGGGGAAGACAAGTTGGGACGAGGGTCTGCCGCATCCCTTTCAGATGAGATAACTCCCCTCAAATACCTTCCTAATCCATCCCTGCTCTCCAAGATGCGACTGATTTTACAAGGAAGGAGACTGGGAAGCAAGGAAGTCGTCAGGACAAGCAGCCGTCATCTGAGATTTCATCTGAAGGGAGTGGTCTGTTTGGAAACCGCAGAGAGCTGCTGTGCTGCTGCCAGACCAGTTTAGTCTGATTTTCCCATCAGGTGAAGCAAAGTAGGAAGGAAGTTGTTTGATGGCTCCATTGACCTTAGAGCAGCTGTTTACTTCTGTTTTACTGCCCCATGTTTGAACTTCTGGGAAGTTTCTATCACCTGATTCCGTCTGTGGTTAGCATGCTAACAGTTTGGCATGAGTGCGAATGCTTTGGGCTGTGTCTTTGAACAAGGAACTTCAACGATAATGTGTTTATCACCGTTCTGATTACATTTTTAAAGACTATACTGGTGTCCTCTTATTCACACTCTAAGGTGGCTAAAACATTAGCATGTACAATGACTGAAAAATGCTAAAGAGCTCAATCTTTGCTTTTTAACATACAAAATATGCACTGCGGAGAAATAGCTAGCTTCACTGCTACCATGCAGGAAAATGTGTTGGGTCTTTTCGTATAGTTAGTTTATGATTCAAATTTGGCCTGATTGTTGCCTTTCCTACTCTATTTTGTTCGATTCTCATTTCCCTTCAGTACTCCACCTGGGCTTTCTCCCATTGAGTTGGATTGCTCTGGTAGAGTTTTCTCCGGGTCAGTCAGTGAACATAAGGAAAAGTTATGAATATTGAATTAACATTAACAGCCATTTTGTTTTGCTCTGTACTTCTCTCTTCACATTGGAGGATAGTTGCTTACAGCACAGACAATTTCCGGAAAGCATTGAGAAATGGCGCATTATGTAAATCGCGGGCAAACATTAGCGATTGGATAAAATTTTAAAACTTCAGCAGAGTGCACGCCTCCAGGAAGCAATCATTTCTCAGTAGTCGAGGATCCAGACCCTCTGTATGAATCAAAACGTCAAACAAGGGCTAGTTTTTACCAGTCTAGTTCAAATCAGGCTAATCTGTGACATTTTGAAGATCCTTCTTGTTCATCCAAAGCAGGATAGCAAGGACAGTAGCCTCTGTAATATGCAGAGCACTTTGTCCATGACTACCAACTTCAGAACCGATGCATTTTTTGCCCTGAAGCTGTTGGAATTGCTCAACATCAGGTTTTAGGGCAGATAAAGTGTGTCTCAACAACTTGCTAGAGCTATGCTGGTTTTCTTTTCACACTTGTGGCATTGACCAAGACAACATGATTGGCTTTTTTTCTTTTGTAGTTTGTGTTCAAATGTCCATGTAAACATGTTTTATTTTGGTCACCGTTGTCAATCAAGTTTTTAGGCCACGATGTTTTTATCAGACTTTTTGTCAAATCCCTGCAACAATTCGACCGTGAAGAATTCCTGACGGTAATCAAGCTGCAGAAGTTGTCACACCATTTGGAAACCATTTATCAGGTACAGTTTTGTCCAACAAAGCAACCGGTCTGTCTGGTGTAAGTGGACCAGATCTCCCAGCACACTTAAGGATCAGGTAGCCAGATTCCTTTAAGTCCTCCCAACTGACAAAAACACCAAACACTCCAACTCTTCATCTTCTCAATCATATGTAGCGAGTACCAACCCTACCAGGAGTTTCATGAATGCTCCTGGAGGTTTTTGGAACCTTCAGCTGTTAGACTTTGCTCTGGTTTTTTCTCATTTTGGTTAAGTCTGAACTCCAGAGGTCTTGTGATTTCTGAAACGTACAGCAAAGAAACCACAAAAGAGAACCAAAGAAGCGTGCTTCCATCGAGGACAGAGGTAGGTAACCTTGTCGGACAAAGCAAAGAAACCAGAGACGGCAGCCCGGTCTACACCCACGTTGCTGTACAGTTGACCCCAGATTAACCTCTCAGGTAAATATAATCCTCTGCATTGCTTCTCACTGCTGTAGTCAATGAAAGATGAGCGTGGAAATGGAAGAAAACGGTCCCAGCACACCGACCACTATCGAGGCCTTCGAGATCTCGCAAAACCCAAAATACCGGAGGATTGATCTGGCTTTGTCTTCGTTCTCTCCCTCTCTATAGAAATATAAGCACTGATGCAAATGTATAATGCAGCCGGCTTCCAGTTCATCTTCTGGTCAAAGTGTGAACAAAATGTCAGCAGGTTCCAGTCCACAACTTCATGTGGAGGAGAGGCCAAGGGGTTAAATGGCTAACGACAGGCCAACAGCAATCGATGAGGTTACTGAACAGAGTTTGAAGTTAAAACACTGACCTCCTATTCACATGCAGCGGGACCAGCTAACGTTTCAGCTCTCTGCAAGGAGAATCTGTATTAACGTAACTCTGGCAAAAGCTCTGGTGGTGAGCCGCACCACTTTGAAAACACAGCCTCACCTTAAACCCTCTCAAAGCCCTAAAACAACATGGATGCTGCTGCCAGGAGCAGAGCTGGAGCCAAGTGAGAAACGCTGTGAGCTGAGCAGCTTTTGTAAAGATGGTTTTTGTTCTCACTCTTTTTGCTTTGTGGAGTTCAGACGAGGCCGTTTTGTCAGAACTGACGTTTCCACTTCTGCTTTCAGCATCTTGTGGTGAAACCTGGTGAATCAGGCAGTGAAAGGAAAATATCTGATGGCAACAAAAAAAAAAAAAAAAAACATTTGCAATCCGCCCACCCCCTTCTGTTTTGTTTTAACCACTTTCACAACTTTCCCAAAAAGCAAGACACAAAAATAACTTTTCAAATTTAGATTGAGTTTAGGATGACTTTGTGTCTCTAACAGTTGAAAAACAAAATTATGAAAATAATGTTGCTGTTTAAAAAAATGTCATTTTTGTTTGATTTATGTCAGTGTTGACATAAGGGTTTAGTTTTTCTTTATTTATGACAGACAACGATTCAAGATATTTTATTTTTCTAAAGTATGGATTAATATATATTTTTACTCAAAAATCAAATTCTTCACATTTTTATTCATTTTAAAAACGTCTTTTAAATGAAGGTTAATCTGACTAATTCCTAACTTTTGATGTTATTTTCTTACACAGAAAATTGCTCAAGAGTTTTTGTAATCATCACACATCTCCATAATTGTATTTTCTTTAACCCAACAGTTGCTGCACTAGATTTACATTTGTGGACTTAAGGAAGGATCCTGCGTGTAAAGCACCCAAAATAAAATAAAATAAAAAATAACATTTTTACTTTACTCTGTAGATCTCAAATATTTCACACCTAGTGGTTATTTTTTTTCTCTCAACCAAGCTGCTATAATCCATCCTTTTCTCTTTCTGACCCTGATCCCTTTTGTTTTGTTTTGGTGTCTTTACTCCTGGGTCGCAGCTGCCTCATGAAGAACCTGTGGCTCCTCACAACTCCTCAAACGAGTCGCGCAAGATTGATCCGCAAATGTTTGTTTGATGCAAATCCGAACAAATCCGCCGCTGTTGGTGGACATTGCGCAGCGCCTGTTTGCGCGTCTTGACGCAAACACGTTTTTGATGTTTCCCCGTTCGGCCGATATTTATTCAGCTGCTGCGAATCTGATCTACATAAACAGAGGCGAGAGCAGCAGCTGGACGCTCTCCCTGCAGGCAGAGAGGCCCGGATCGATCAGGCCGCTGATCTGATCAGATTTAAAGTTTGTTTTGTTTTTTTTTTCAGCTCCTTGGCCTTTAAAAACGACGCAAACTCTTACTCGTGACATTTTGTTTAGTTTGAAGCGTCTTGAAAGGCGTCATTTAGCTAGAAATTAAGGAAGATAATTTCACAATTTTTTTTGTTATAATTGTAAAAAAAAAAACATATCCTTAAAAATGCATATCTTCAGAGTTAGTTCAACTTTATAAAGCATATTTAGCAAATATGCTTCATAAACATATTTGACAAAAATAAAATTAAATAAAAATGAAAGCAGGAGAAAAAGTTTGAGGAGAGAAAAAAGTTGCTTTGTTAATATACCCGTGAATTAAAAGGTTCTTCCGCCCTCTGCGGCCTCCTGACGCCATTATTATTATTATTATTATGGTTACCTCTCGCCGTTTTTCCGTTGCCTGTGAGAATAAACGCATCAAACACACTCTTACATGTGACCCCCCCAACCTGGCCCCACCTCCGTAATTACCGCATCAGAGGCCCCGAGATTCCTGCGGGTTATTTTGGAGAAACCAGGAGTAATTATCACGCAATTACTGCGCTGCATTCAATTACGCCTCGATCAAATGTCTTCCGGCTTCCTTTTTTTTTTCTTTTAAACGGCAGAGTCAAAATAAAAATAAATAAATACCATTAGCCTCCCTAAAGCAAGGAGAGACGTTAGTGTTTCAATTTAAGGCAGGCAGAGAGGATTAAACATCCGCTCTCTAAAATGGAAATGCGGGCCCTACATGCGTTCAAGGCTTGTTTTAATTACGCACTAATTTGCATTTACCCCGCTATAATTAGAGAGAAACAAAATAAACAAGCCTTTAAATAAAAGTGTGACTAGTTCAAATGAGAGAAAACAGCAGTGTGGATTTTGTAATTTTCGGATGTACAAGCATCTATTAAAAAAAAATATATTAAAAAAACCTCCCCGCTGGGAGTCAAACTGAGACAGAATCCACTTATGGAAAATTAATTTGGACTTAAGGGATCTTTATTGGATGAACATGTATGCAAGTGTGGTTGCCTTTAAGATACATTCAACATCTCACTCTCTTTTGGGGCATTAAATCCACATTCCCCCTCCCTCCAGAAATAATAATAAAAAAATAAACCACAAAAAAAATCAAATAAAATACTTTGACCCCACAAGTAAGCCAAGTGCTGCGGTTCAAACATGTCCAGTGTCACCACAATGCTCCAGAGAGGAGATCTGGTTGGAAAATGTAGAGGCTGGAATAACGTCTGCATCCGGTCTGATGCCTTTTTTCCCCCCTTTTGTCAAATCCAAGACATCCAAAATTTTTAAGTATTTTTTTCTGAATAAAATCCCATGTGAAAAAGCGCAACTTCATGGCCAATTTATCATCTTTGGAATATTTAGAAAGATTTACATAGCATGTTTTTTTCTCCCAAAGTTGTTATAAACAATTTTAAATTCAGAAAAAGGAAAACAAAAAAAACCAACAAAAAAAAACAACAAGGAAAAAAACTAAACATGGTCACTGTAACTGACCCAAATAGTATTTACATATTTCAGCTCCGTGACGCAGCTGACTAAAAATCTCTGTGGTCCTAAAATAACAAATTTGAGAAATAAAAACTGTACAGAATCTGATAGGGTTGGAGGTAAAAGGGGCAGGAGGGCAGTTTGTTTCCCCGTCAGTGCAACGGAGGGGAAAATATTCCTCCCATCCAGAGGGCTGGTGGTCGAAGGAGTTTGTCCGAGTCGTGTTTTGTAGAACAGTTTAAGCTCCTCCACATTTTTAGAAATCATCTCAAAGCTGCTCCTGATGCTCAACAGGATTTATTTTTTTTTGTAATTTTTTCTTCGTTTTTTTTCTCTATCATACGGAGGACAAGTGGGGAGAAGAGCAGTTCGACTGCTGAGCTTGTCGTTATGGTTCATAAACTCTTTGTTTTTAATAACAAGCAACAAACTAATAGAAGAGGGGGCAGCAGGAAAAGAAGCCAAGAAGAAGAAGAAAAAAAAAAAGTTAAAAAGCTGATCACAAGACCTGGAACCTCCAGGAGGCCTGGTCTTTGTAGTCCAAGCAGTCTGTGGCGTTAAAGTTGAGTTTCCACGACGAGGCCGCCGTCTGCTCTTTGTAATCCAGGCAGTCGGAGGAGTTGAAGGCCAGGCCGGAGCCGCCGTAGGCCTGGTGGTGGTGGTGGTGGTGGTGCCCCGACGACTGGCTGATGTGGTGGTGCGGGTGGCCGGACATGGAGGAGGCCGTCATGGGGCTCAGCTGGTGGGGGTGGTGGTGGGAGTGCATGGGCGCCAGGTAGGAGCCACAGTCTACGCTGCTGAAGTAGGAGCTGGAGGGGCCTGGGTAGCCCTGGCCGTAGCCCGGCGTCTGGTTGTAGGACATGGGGTAGGAGGTGGCGGCGGCGGCCGAGCCCGACATGGACCGCTGCATGCAGGAGGCGTTGGACGGGGGTCCCGGCTCGGGGAGCGGTGCGACGGCAGGCGCGGGGGCGTTTCCCGGAGAGATGGCGGGGCTCCAGATGGAGGAGACGGTGCTGATGGAGGTAGAGGTGCTGCTGAGCGCTGCGGGGCCCGTGTGGTTGGTGGACGAGGTGGAGGAGGAGGAAGAGCCAGCGCTGGAGACGGCGGGTGGGGTGAACTGACCGCTGCTCTCTGAGCCGGTGCTCTCCCGGGCCGGAGAGGACTTCTTCTTGGGCGGCCTGGCTTTGGCGCTGCTGCCGCTCTGCTGCTGCTGGCGACACTTGGCCCTCCTGTTCTTGAACCACACCTGTACGCAAAAATGCACGCAAAAAAAAAAACACACACACACACACACACACAAACCAAGCGGGAGTTACCAACCACCATGAAACAAATAAAGGGAAAAACTCCTAGGCCATGCTGGGAGTACATTATGGAGGAAAATTGAGGGTTATTATCCATCAAGGTTCATTTCCACCTCGGCCCCTTGGCTTGGATCAGCCAGGGGTCTAATTTCATACCTGGTAGACGGCTCTAAGATAACAGGCTATTGAGTTTCACCACACAGTGGGGTAACTCTAGAGCACTGAGAGGGTAGGATCTTGTAGAGCATTTTGTTTCACACACACATTCTGAAAATAACTCAAACTGTGAGACAGCGGCCTCGGTTCCCCCATTATGCCTTTTAAGAGTAGTATTTGTCTGGCATTGTGCTGCAGCGCTTAAATGCGTGTGCAGTATTTCCAGGGAACCGTCTTATTCTTCCTGCATTTCAGATCAAATTACAGCAAGCAACCTGCTTAAAATATATATACACAATACAATGTCAAAGTATGAGCGTCCATGAGCAAATCTGATGGATATTATGAAGTTTTTCTGTTAGCTAAACTAAAGCAGTGCAGGTAAATCAGGTAGACCAATCCCCCAGCATAATAATACACATCTACAGCCTCTGATGTAAAGTGGTTACAGTAACATTTCCCATTAACTAATGAGCCAATCTTTTACTGCCATTAATTAATTTAGTCATAAGTTAAGCTCTTATTGCTTTACTGGCTAATTACTCGACTCAGAGACTGTCCAATCACAAAATTAATCTAAAATACTGAAGGAAAAAAAAAAGAAAAAAAAAAAAAAGTTTCCTCATTCAGGTTTCTCAGATTTTAATAATTATTGTCTTAAGAATGTGTAGAGAAGGGATTCTGTGACATTTTTGTGCGTGAAAATATTAAAGATAATCTAGGATATAAACTAGCCGGCTAACGGTAACGATTACTTGATGAATGTTCTGGGTTAAATGACGTCACTAACAGTAAATATAATCAAATTTCTGCTCTTTACAATTGATCAATAATATTAAAACAGCGATTTTTTTTCTGGGTGCGATAATAAAATATGTTTGTTATAAAATGAATAAGCCTAAAATTACAATTTGGTTCATTTTTTTTTATCTCCCCCCCCCCCCCCTCCTCCTCCTCAGTTCGGGATGTTTATTTCAATTCACCTGAACTCGGGACTCCGGCAGGTTGATCTTCAGCGCCACCTCCTCCCGCATGAAGATGTCCGGGTACCGGGTTTTGGCGAACAAAGCCTCCAGGACGTCCAGCTGCGAGCGGGTGAACGTGGTCCGCTCTCTCCTCTGCTTCCTGGGAGTCGCTGCGGGGAAACAGGCGCGGCCCCAGAAGGACGAAACACGGTGAACAAACGCTGGACAGTACATTCGGTCACAGATGTGTTGTGAAGTTAACTCCGGTGGAGGGGAAAATAAAAGCCGAGCTGGCTAAAGTGCAACCAAGTAGTTTCATTTGAGCCCAGTCCCACTGCCTGAACACTTTAAATAAATGTAGGAGTGTATTTTTTTCAGACATTACCTACATTTTCCCCCAAATAAACACTCAATTGGCAAAAAATTAAATAAATAAAAATTAGCGCGAGCAATAACAGCAGCTAAATTAAGCAGCTAGCTTAATTAATTTCGCCGGTTCTCAAGCAGTTTAACAGCGTTAACCAAAGTGCCGGGGCTCCTACCTGGGTACCCCACCGAGGGGTGCAGCAGGTCCATGGCAGCGCCGCTCAGCCCCAGGCCATTGACCCCATAGGGGGGCTGTTTGAGGTAGGACATCATGCTACAGGCGGTCACTGCTCCACCCAGCTCAGGCCAGTGGTTCAGCTTCCCCCGATGCTGCAGCTTGACGGAGCAGGGGACCGACTCAAGTTACTGCACAGAGGATAAATAATAATAATAATAATAATAATAATAATAATAATAATAATAGTCTAAGCGAGGCCTTTTTGTCTGAAATTTACTTGACATTTAAGCATAAATATTATGACGTAATTGGTCTTACAAAAAATGTAATTTTTATATTGCCCTTTTTTGGGCACCTTGAGCTGAATGACAATTAAAAACAAACGCACAATTACAAACATCAAAATAAATATTTTTTTTGTTTCCATGGCAGTAGGATATAAAACACGGGATCAACTGCACTGTTTAATCACCACGCTCTATAAACACAAGTATTAGTCGTTTATTAGGACTTTCATGAGAAACATAAACAAAAAGTTGACGTGCGTTTGACAGCCTCCACATCTCACCTCTTAAAAACAATTTAAAAACAGGATTTATAATAATGTCCCTGCTTTTAAAAGTGAAAGATGTACTGGAGGAACCCTGCAGGTTTAGATGTAAAGTTCTGATTTCCGTGTTCATTTGGTTAGATTACTTAGACGACAGCAACATTTATCTCCATTTATATGGCCGTAATTATCGACATCATGCACGCATTTTTCCAGCGACCATTTTAAAAGATACAATTTACAACTTAAAAAAATACTCTTTAAAAATGCATGCAATACTCTATTAAACTAACTTTCACGAAAAAAAAAAAACCCTGCAGCTCAGCCGAGTCAAACTCCAGTGTGTGTGTGTGTGTGTGTATGTATGTGTGTGTCATGGTGTGTTGAGTAGCTCTGCTCTGACAAAACACTTGCACGTTAATATAAAATAAGTAGGTCACGGATGCGTTTAAATTATATTAATGACGCAATCAGAAGCCTTTCTGGAAATTGGTCCTTATTTTTAATTTTTTAATTATAATTATTATTTTGTTATTTTTTTTCTGGCCGTTGCTTTGTTTTTTTACAACCACAAGCAGGATTCCCTGCAGCCATTTGCATTAAAACACACACAGGGAGGCATCCGTCTAAAACGTGCAGTAAATAAATACAAATTAATGCAAATCACACACATTTGCTCCATAGAAAGTTGTAATTTTGTAGACTTATTTAACGTTATGGTGTTATTTTTAAATTCACTCTACGTTGAATAAATTCGAGATAGAATAAAGATTCAAAACAAACTCATTTGCACTCGTAGGCTCCATAATTTCCCGCAAAAATCTCAACCCGAACGCAGCCCTGCAGCGCAAAGAGTGCGAATTAAATTAGAGCGACTATTTCTAACAATGAAGGGCCTGACTGGCCGAACCGAACCGAACCGAACCGAAGCCCAGCCAAGCCGACGTGTATTGCAGTCGTGGCGGGTCGGGGAGCAGAGAGGAGCGGAGGAGAGGAGCGGAGGAGAGGACGACATCTCGGTGCAAATGAACTCCATTAGAATTTAGATTAGACCTCCGGGGAGAGAGAGAGAGAGAGAAAGCGCTTCACAAGGGCTCTTATCAGCGAAATAAATTAACAAAAAACCAAAACACGCCTCTCCAATTATCTACAGAGTGCTTCACACGCTTTAATGGCCAATTGCGCGCAGTAAGAAAAAAAAAAGAGGTGGAAAAAACTCAAAGGGAAGAATTGGAATTGAAATGTGAAAATTATCTGCACTCCTGGAGGAAAGTTGATTCGGCTGAAGCTGAAAGTCCTTCACTTTGCGGTATTAATTGATATATCTGCGGAAAATTCTTACTCAAATTGAATTAGATTCTAACACCAAAACTTAAAAAAAAAAAAAAGTTGAAGTATTAAAAGTGAGATAGAAATAATAATAATAATAATAAACTTTACCTTGTTTTACTCCTTCCTTCCTTCTTTCCTCCCGAGCCCTCGGACCGCAAGAGGCGAGTAAAATTATCCAGCAGAGGGAAAGCCTACCGAAGAAGTCGCAGACTTGCTCAAAACCAAACAGTGCGCAAAGCCAGCGGCATCATGGGATATATATATGTATATATATATATATATATATTTAAAAAAAGGAGGCGCAGACGGGCTCAGCGCTTCCTCGCCGCGGTTCCGGGTGTTTTTACGGCCTCACAAATCAAACTCATTTGCTTTTTTCAGGGGGGCTCGTCGTCGTCTGTCAGGCTGTTAAAGGTGATTTCTAATGGAGACGGATGGAGATTGATCACCTTCTCTCCGCCCCGCGCCTCTATGAGCGGAGGATCACCTGCGGGATCCGCCTCCCGCAACCAATCACAGAGTGGCTGCGGCCGTGACGGACGGCGCGGGCAGCCAATTAGCGCGCGGCGGCAGACATTGGGGAGAGAGGGAGGCGAGGCGAGGGGAGGACACCTCCTCCTTTTCTCCCACCACCCACCCCTCCACCTCCCGCTGCACCTCCTCCACCGACCGATCCCGGAGAGCAGGGGGAAGAAGCTCGGAGGCTTTTATAGAAGATGGAAACGATTCAGAGGCCCGCAGCAGCAGCAGCAGCAGCAGCCGGCCTGCCGCTCCGCTGTGCGCCAGAGTGAGTGCGCAAACTGGAACGGACTGAATCGCAGGCAAAGAGGTGACAGAGCACTTGAAATAAAACTGAACATGTGGGATTTTATTTCCTTGACGGAAAACGCCATTGCTGTTGTGTTTTTTAAAGCGTCACATCATCTGCAAATCTGTGATTTTTCTACCAAACTTGAAGAAATAATGGGGGGGGGACATTTGCCACTTTGAGGCTCAAATCCACTTTTTTTTTTTTTAATTCCTTTTCAAAACCATTTCTCATCTTTAAAAAATAAAAAATAAAGAAAAAAACGTGGAGCGATGAAACCAGGCGGAGAGAAGTTAAATTTACCCATTTTGATTTTTATTGATACCCCCTCCCTTTTTCCTCCTCTACACACTCACACACAGAGACAAATCTCATGAATATTAATGAGGTTTAATCCCCATTTAGAATTACATTTGAGGATGGTTGACGTAAAGTTTAATAGGGAAAGACCTCCAACTCACCGCGGAGGAAGCGGGCTAAAAAAAAAAAAAAAAAAAGGCAGAAGCTGCAGCCGCTCGAGCACGTTGATGTTTTAAAAAGCAAAACCTTTTAAGATGAATACGTTTGAATTTTCAGTCCATTTGTTGTTGAAGGTCAAAACAGGAAAAAAAAAAACCCGCGGATCTCTTAAATGCAGAATAAACAAAATGGAGTCAAGTGAAGGGGTGGAAATTACATCTTTACGCGTTAAAGCAGAGCACGCACGAGGACTTTGACTATACAGATAAATGCTGCAGGTTGTGTGTCGAGGCCTGCAGTGGTGATGCTTAAAAGGCGGCTTTTTTTTTAACGCAGCCGCACAGGATCAAATCAGATCAAAATCAGACATGAAAGAAGCAGGGGAGAAATGAAAGGTGATTTGAAAGAGGTCAAACCCTTCCCCGCACCTTTTCTGCATTTTATTTCTGAAGTCCAAGCAGTCAGAGGCCCGCCAAAGATCCAAATACCAGCACCCCTCCTGTTCACAGCAGCACACACACACACACACACACACACACACACACACACACACACACACACACACACACACACACACACACACACACACACACACACAGGCTCCGTTAAATTATGCAAAAAGGCCATTCAACAAATATGGCCTTCCAACACAAAAGAGACGGCTTATTCTGACATTTCCCCTCACATTTCTTGTTTTTCCCCCCCCTCTTCCTTTTCTCGATGTGAGACCTCCAGATAAACCCCTCTGAACAAGTATCAAGTTATCAAGTTGCACCAAGCTTTTTGTAATAAGAGCATTTTGTCTAATCCCAAATTGCAGTTGAATTTTCTTAATGCTGAGCTGGTAAAGCCTGGGATTAGAGCGGAGGAGAGGAGAGGAGAGCAGGAGGGGGTGGGGGGTTGAAAAGTTTTGTCCCTTCAGCCGGGAGGATTGGAAGAAGCTCGGATCTGCGGGGATGTTGTCGGTGCTTATTAAAACGATGATGCATAAACCTCAGAGTGGCTTGTTGCGGGAGGCTCTGGGTTCCCGTCGCACGGAGAGCTCCGGAGCTCCCGGCTCCCAGCAAGCTGCGGAGGCCGAGCGGCGCGCAGCACCTGTCGGGGGAAAACGCAACGAAGGTCCCGCCGAAAGGAGACTGGATCCAATGTTTTTTTTCCACCCGTTTATCTATATATATTTTCATGCAACTGGAACATTAAAAAATTATCCATAACCAGCGAGTGGAGCCGCAGAGGTAAGTCAGAATCATTTCAGGCGTTTGTTTATTGTCAAGTGTGCGATTTGAGCGCAGATTTAAGAAGTGAATTTCCAAAATAAACCAAAACGAGCTCAAAACTTCGACAAAAAGTTCAGTTTTCCGCCTCCGTAATTATGCATATTTTAAAAAGTGTTTGAAAACCGAAACAAGTTATAACAGATTAAATTGTCTTTAAACGTGGAGTATTATTTTAACGTCCTCACAGCCAGAGTGTAAAACAAAGCGCCTCCGGGGACGCACGGTGCGTAATGTGCGCGCAAAAAAAAAAAAATGTCGGTCCCAAGCAGAGAAGAAACAGATCAGCAAATTAATCTGAAAGTATCAGAGAAGCCGAGGAGGACGTCTGCTGTCACAACCGATTTCACCGCTTTAATCGCGGATGGGAGGGCTGCCTGCGGGGACGGAGCGGAGGGTTAACCAGCGCTCATCCTGCGTCTGCGGCCCCGTTTTCCAGAGACACGTTTCACAGGTCACCTCGGTTTGACATCAGGGAATAATGCAGCTTAAAAAAACAGTCATCTTAAAAAGGTAAATATAAAAAGATGTAAAGTTTTCTCGGTTCTCTCCAGGTCGGCTCAAATGTCTCATACGCGTTCAGCAGGAAACCGGACAGAAAAAAAAAGATTTGTTTTAAAAAATATATCCTTCAGTGGAAACTGTTCAGAGTGAAATTCTCAACGCAAATTTATATGAAAACAGCAGGAGATTTGAAGAAAGGAAGCTGATGAAGGCCACTTCATCAGCTGACAAATTGAGCAAAATGACCCTAAAACAGTGGAACTGAGATCACAGTGAACAATAAAACATCTATAATGCTCACCTTAAAAAAGCTAAATGTGCTTTAGAGTGACACAAAATACGCCACACACCTTCCTGTGGAGTATGAAATCATAAGGACTTTATTACTGGAGACTTGGGTTATGACTGGAATAAATAATCAGATAAATGTTCACAGGTAAAGGACATGTGGAGCTCTAAGAGATACAAATGGAAGCAACATTTTTTTCTCTTCTCTTCCAACAATAAATAGGAACCACAATTAGCTGAGCAAAAAAAAAAAAGAAAAAAGAAAACAAAAGACATGAAACGTGACAAAGTACTCGCTCACAAGCAACAATAAATAATAAACATATCTGCTGTTTCAGGCTGTAGGGGATTCAAAGGAGGATCCAGAAAGCAGAAAAATGAAGGAAATATACAATGACCTTTTTTTCTTAACTATTTCTTTTGGTTTCAAGCCAAGACAATAATAATAATAATAATAATAATAATAATAATAATAATAATAATAAAACAGGAAAGATTTATGCAAGATTTATAAACAGTAATGCAGTTAAGATATTTTACAAGTATAAAGTGAAGCAACTAAATGTCAAGTAAGCTAAAAAAAAATCACGTCTTGTTTCTTTTCTTCTTAAAAATTTTTTTTGAAGATGATGATGGGAAATATTCCTCTCATCAAACCCAGTTGTGCTGTACCTCTGATGTCTGCACTCTGCATCTTGAAAACATATTTATATTACAAAACGGTACCGTTTAAAAAAAAAAAAATAACCGGGAGTTCAAATGGAAAAAAAAAAAAAGTGGAAACTGTGATTTGGTAGAAAGTTGGTGCAAAGTTTGAGTCTCTGCTTGTCAAAGTGGACTAAAAACCTCGTCAGAATTCTACGAGCTGCTATGAAACAATAGGAAAAGTGAGGATATTCATGATGATACATTTCTTTAATCGGCTACATTTTGTTGGTTTGATCACTGAAGGACACACTTCTCCTCTTTCTTGGCCATCTTGCCTTTGTTCTGCTCCAGCGTCCTCTCCAGGTGCTCGTCCTCCGCCTCGGCCCTGTGGACCACAAACATAAAAACGTCACGAGTCTCGAAGGAGCTGTGTGTGTGTGTGTGTGTGTGTGTGTGTGTGTGTGTGTTGGTGCTCCCGGCTCCCTGCGAGCTGTGATGTGGTGGGGGGATGAAGCGGTGCCATGGTGGATTCATGCCAGGGGCCGCACTCTGACCTTTCACCCTTCCTGGCACCACGGATCTGGAAGAGATTCCACCCCCAAAGGTGGGGTCGGAGCGACCGGAGTACCAGAGGGGAAAAAAAAAAAAAAAAAAACAGGCGCCGAAGGCCTTAAAAGCCCCTGATCGCTTTAAACTATTTTCATACAACGTTTCTTGATTGTTCTGTAAGTAACTCACTCTTTCTCCTGGGCATCCAGGTCCCGGACTAGCGCGTCCCGTTTGTTGACCAGTATGACCAGTTCGTCCAGCAGCAGCTGCTCTCGTCTCTTCTGGGCTTCGGTTTTCTGCCAGTCTGCAAAAATCAGAGGAAGCTTCAGACTTTTGACACCTGAAGGAAGAAAACGTTACATCACACTGAGTGGACAAAACTGCATCTCTACAAAACCGATGTCTTTAAAGAGAGACTCCCAACTTCAAAAATTTGAACGGCGAACCGGCAGGTCAAAGGTCGTCCTGTTGGACCGAGCAGAGGATCAGTGGAGACACACTCCGTTCTGAGCAAACGTCCTTGAAGCGTATCGTCACAGCGATGTGCAGCTTTGACGCGCATGGAGATACAAGGACCCACGCTCCCACAGGACCATGCTGCCACTGTGGAGGTCCAGGTATTGATCAGAGAACTGAAAATGTTTGATCAAACGGAAATACTCGTGTTTCAGCCTGAATGAAGACATTATCAAGTCTTGTAGTGATGATTTGGGTGAAAATAATTAGTTTTCTGAACAGTTCCTTTAAATAAACAAGCAGGTGAGGTCCCCCAACCCCCCTGACTCTAGCCTCAGTTCTCTAGGGACTTTCCAGGAAGGGGCCCCACAGGGCCCAGGTGGGACCCTGATCCAAATCCCCTCAGCCTCCCCCAGGAGAGGGGGCTGCCTACAGGGGAGCACCCACTTCCCCCTGGGGCTCAAATATCCGCCTCGGCTCTATGTTCAGCCGCCACCGGGGGCAGCGCTACTCCCTCACTCTGCCCTCCCACTCCCAAAAAACCCCCCAAGAACATCATCACAACGTTTCTGTGTGAGTTAAACAAATCCTCCACATGTTTCTCCAACACACCCTGATTCGAAGTTGCTTCGGCTGAAGAGCGCCAACGTCAGTGTGCAGATTTATTTGGCTGCTTTGCAGCTTAAGGAGAGCAGGATATCTTCAGCTTCTCTGCAGCCCTACACACACACACACACGCACACACACACACACACGCATGAACACACACACATCCCAGAGAGAATCCAATCACAGCTGAAGCACCGCACTGCTTCTGTAGTCCAACTTCTCTCTATCAATATTGATCCCAGAGGAATAGGAATGTTGTGAATTGTCAGTCCTAAAATACGTGAGCTTTATTAAAAATAAATATCCACCCCCCCGCCTCCCTTCTTGTTGAGTCAAATTGCAGCAGTTAGACTGTTTGTGTGTGTCTGTGTGTGTGAGTCCTGCTGGGCCCAGTGTGTTGGTCCTGAAAGGTTTGCTCTCTCCTGATTGGCCCTGCTTGTGCCTTTGAAGTCAGCTATAGAGCGAAACAAACACACTCCCAATATTTGGCTCTCAGCGTCTTCCGGCAAAATTACAAAATCTCACCAAATGTTTTTGGTCTCGTTTCCACCTCAAATGTCTTTGCACAAAACAAAACTAAGTCATAAATAACTTTTTTAGCAAGATATGGAAGCTTGTTTTCAGTCAATAATCCCTCAGTATTGATTAAAAGATTTTAGTTCCATTTACAGATTATTTTGCTTATAACACAGGAAAATGTCTTGTTATAAGTGAAATAATCTGCCAGTGGAACTGACACGTTTTCATCAATATTAAGAAATTAACCCAAGCTCCTATTTTTTGGTGAAAAGTTACTTATGAGTTAGTTTTGTCTTATTTCAAGTGTTCTAAGACATTTGTAGTAGCAAGAGGAGCAAAAATAGTTTGAGAGATGTTGTGTTTCTGCAGTGCCTTTATTAAATTTACTCTGAGCCGTCAAACTCCTCAGAAATGTGTCTAAACTTGCTTCTGAGCGCTGTTAGTGTCTTGTTTTTTTTTTTTTTTTGACTCCAGCGGTAATTTAGGACGGAGAGAATGTGGGCTTATCTGGGACACGGCGAATTCGATGAGTCATCAGGTTTAGATAATTGTGCGACAGGAAGTCGTCACACCTCTCCCACGGCGTTTCCCCCCACACCCGATACGCCGGCCCACAGAAAGGGAAGGAAAAAATTCATCTGAAAACTTCCTTCCAAACCACAAAGGTTTAAAAATGTTCTCCTCCTTCAAAGCAGTGGTGAGCCAAAAAGCCAAACCCTGGTTGATTCTTGAAGGGGAAGAGCTAAAGAGGGTTTGGGGTGTGGGAGGGGTGAGAGGGAGAGGCGTCAATCAAGTCCAGCAGAGCCCCGCCCCCCTCATTAGGAAGGTAAACAATAAAAAGAGCCGATGAGAGACGTGACCAGGCAACACCAGAGCGGGGCAGGCTGGGTAACCAGAGACAGAGGAACAAACAAAACACCCTGAAGCCCCCCGATAAGCCCCGCCCCTTCCATCAGAGAGAGAGGGAGAGAGAGAGTTGGAGGTGGAGGGAGGTTCAGGACTAAGGAGGTGTTCAGATGAACCTCACTGAGTGCGCCAGTGGTTACCATGTGAGCCTCGGCATAACACACAAGAATGCGCTGGTTCAAATCTGTACAAAACCCTCGTCTCCGCCCCCCACACCCCAGCCCCACGGCTCTCACCGCCGCTAAATTTATTCAAGAGCGCAAACTGGTCTGAAGCCCGGCGAGACTGTCCGGCATGCAGCTGCCTGCCTCGCTCTCCTGCTCAAAAACCAAACACGACGACAAAACGTCAAAGCAGTTGGAGCTGAGATCTCCTGAGAATTTTCTACAAGCCACAAGCGCTGAGATATCAACGGATTCCCTGTCGATTCTCATCCCGCTTCATGACCAAAAAAAAAAAGGCCACGCAAGGCTGCAGCTGGCTGAAGGCCGAGTGGGAGTCAGGAGACAAAAAGTGTCAGTGAAGGAAAAGAAAGACGAAGGGCAAAGGAAAACGTCTGGTAGATCAAAACAGATCACATGCGAAACGTAACGGAGAGGAAAACTAATGTTTGTTGGTAGAATCTCTTCGGGAGTTCAAGTTTAGAAAAATCAAACCAGGCCTGAAAAGTTCAGCAGTTTTAAACAAAACCACAACTTCTTTCCATGACCGATTCAGTTTGGAAAACGCAACAAAATGTGTAACATTTAAAATGGTGTTGAAAACAAAGTTTCAACATCATCACTCCAATCTATGCCATTAGAAAGACAATACTTTTTACCAAGTTAAACTAAAGAATAGAAACTGCTTTGATCCGGAAACAATGGTTGGAAATCAATGATAACAGGAAATAGAATTAAATATGTAAAATGTGCTTTTTGTTGAGCCTTCACAGATTATACTTTATAGACAACTTGCATTATTTAAATAGATTGCTATCATAAATCCATTAAAATAAATAGAAAACAGCTGGGAAGAACATTTTTGTCTTCATTCAGCAAAGGTGTAACTTACACAATTTCACATATATACATTTTTTAAAGTATATTTTACTGATGCAGGCATAAGTGAGTGTTTGAGAAACTAAAGTTTTCCACCAACGTTGCAGCTAGATGCAGAAAACTTATTAGGAAACAAAAGGAAGCATCAATAAGAATCATGAATAGAAAGATTTTCCAACTTATAGATGTGAATCTGATTGGAACATTTTTATTATCCAGGATAAATCCAGAGAACATTGTCATCCAGATGTTAGATCAGACTAAACCTGGGCTGGTGTGAGATTCTCAACGTACGATAAAAATACCACAGTGTCACGGTATTTACAAAAATAATTAACAAAACTGCTCAACAGTAATTTATTTTGCTCAAACTGAAAAGAAACTATTTTCTACACAATAACAAGTACCCTTCTTATTAATGTGTAGTCCACAGCAACAGGTGGGGGAGGTGCAATGCTGCGCTATACTAAGAGTTTTCACTGATTTGAGAAAGCTCTATACTTTAAACTGAACTTTAGAAACAATATGAAGAAAAGTGATTTGAAAACCTTGCTATAACTTGACACCAGCTACAGTTTGTTTTCTCTTGTAAAGAAATAATCTGATTTGGATATCTAGAAAACATTTTAAAACAGGCGTGAAGCTGGACGACCTGCAGGATTTCAACTCCTGTTCAGAATGTTCACTGCTGAAAGATCCAACATGTAAATGATTTCAATCATATCTAATTTTAATGTTACATTAACTAATAACAGGCGCTCTGTGATTCTCCATAGAGACATTTGTTGTCATCGGTTTCAGTCGACTCGGCGCTGAAAGAGTCTGCGACATCATCAAAAGTCGCCCATGTGATCGGATTGCATAGTGCACCTAATCAATCAGGGTCTGAAGCACACCGCCCCGATGTGTTACAAAGCCCAAATAGATTTACAAATGACGTGGGGCGTGTGTGTGTGTGTGTGTGTGTGTGGAGAGGGATAAGCTCCTGCATAGGATTACATATTGATTTTAAACATATAAAAAAAGGCTTATCATATCAAACCGTAACAGGAAAAACTCAGGGACCCAGCTATGCATAAATCCCTTTTATACAGCAAGAGGGTGTCCACTTTAAAACACACACACAGTCCTTTACAGCGAGCCAAGACATTGCTTTGTGTGTGTGTGTATCCAAACATAGGTGTGAGTCGGTAAGCAGATAAAGAGGGCATAGTGGATCAATTTTGCGGCAGGGAGATGAGAGTGTGGCATACAGATGGCATTTCCCCGCCTGGCATCACCCCAACACGGCACAAGGAGGTGGTTATCACTGAGCATGCTCAAAAGACATCAGCGGCAGGCTGGAGATCTTCGCTTGCCCCGATGTCTCACTACGCAACAGTTTCTCTCCGAATGTCAAAGAGTTTCACACCTGATCTGCATCAAACTGCGCCTTGGTTTCTTTTGCACTTGGCTGTGGTCCCAGTCTATTTGGCGCCCTGGGTGAACCGCCTTTCCAGTGTGCTAGCTAGCCTTAGCATCAAAAGAAAGCAACTCAAATCCTGTTCTTATTACGGAACATAAATTTGGTAAATTGGGCCCAAAAGAAACAGAAAACTAGATGCTTTTCTTTTGATACCCCAAATGTGTAAAATTAATGTTTAGTTTTGGCTCTACGATATATAACATCTATTACAAAATATATATATATATATAAAAATTGGACTGCTTTTTTATTTTTTTTGGATCATGAGAATTTTTGGCTCGACAATTTTGCCCCACAGGACAAATGGTTTTGATGCCCCTGCCCTCACAGTAAGGCAGTTTTGTATCACTGCTATTTAAAAAAAGATTCAATTTTGACTTCTGCTAAATCAAGTTTTATAGAAAACGTCCTGATCTAAAACTAAAATGTTTATCTTTTCAGAGATTTTACTCCTTGTTTGCATATTTTCCCCACTCTTTGAGCTCTTCTTGCAGTTTGCGTGTGCAGTCGCAGCATCCGGTGTGACAGATGGAGGAGTGTTTGACTGACTGCAGGCATATATTTTTCCCAGCAGGGTGTGTGAGTGTCAGGGCAGGTGGATCACAGATGTGTTTTTCTCTCACCTTCTCTCATCTCTGTCTGTCTGTGTCATTGACTGGCCAACCAAATCAGCAATTACTCGCACTCCCGACCACTGCTCAATAGACCCGCCCGAGCACCAAATAAAAACTACACACCTGTGTGCTCCCACACACACACGCACACACACACGCACTCAGAGGTGGACACAAACACACGGACGGTGACAGATCGTGGCACGTCGGCAGCCTTCCTGCCAGCAGCTCAGGACTATCTGTGTCTGCTGCAGAAAAGGAAGAGCCGCTGAATGTTAAGTGCTTCCCTTAGGGAGAAAAATAAGGCCGGCTGATAAGTTAGTCGGCTGCAAATCCAACATGTCCACATGAAGGCGGCGAGAACAGCAGTGACACGACACACAGCACCTCTCCATACACACACAATCTCTGCTCTTACACTGCACGCGCACACGCACACACACACAAATGTGGGCACATCAGACAAACCTGATATATAAAGAGTTGTCCACTCAGGGTCACGCACCATTAACGAGACAAAACACCTGGAAACTGAGGCGTAAAAAACGCTGAACATCCCCATTTTTCCGTAATAACTGGAACAACAACCAACATATTTAATTTGTATTGATTTTAAAGATGCCACTTGACAAAATGTGACATCTGGAACTGGTTTTCACTGTATGATGTGTTTGATGTTTTTATGTTTTCATGATGTAAAGCACTTTGAACTGCCTTGGTGCTGAAATGTGCTGCACAACTTGATTGATTGATTGATTGATTAATTGATTGATTAAAGGGGGCACATTTAAGGCCAGTAAAAAACAAATCTGTGTAATTAGAAAAGTGAACAAAGGGCTGGGCAATGAATCAATAACATATATTGCGATAGACATCTGATATATTTGATAATTGAGTAAACTCCGAACCAGAACCGCACAGCATTCTAGGGGATGTAGGCAGAGGAAAATGTTTTAGTTGCTCAACTTCTCACAACCAGCTAAGCAACATCAACTAACTCACTCACTTTTTGGTTACCTAGCAATAACCTGTCAAGTTGTTGCTAGCGAAGCAGCAGTTTCAGGTTTGACCACCAAGCCTCACGACTGTGTAAAAATAAAAGTAACGGCATGGAGAGAAAACTGGATGGAACAGGAAAGGTCAAGTCGCCAGTTTAGAAGTATCTCATATATATATTTTAAAGGTTTTGTTGGCTCTAGTGGCCTTTATTTGAGAGTAGTTTGACGGGGAGGGGGGCGGGGGGGCAATGGGAGGGGAGGGGCACGTGTGGTGGGTGTCACCAGGCCGGGAATCGAACCTGCAACCACCAGCACGAGGACCAAGGCCTCAGCATGTGGGTCGTGCTTTGCCCCTGCGCCACCACAGTGCCCCCCTATTTCAGTGCCCCCCTATTTCAGATATTTAAACAAAAAATCAATTATCGATAGCGACTGATATAAAAATCTCATACAACATATCACAGTCGGCAATCATGATTTGTTTTTCAGCCCTAATAGAAAATTAAATAGAGTACATTTGTTCAAAATAGTCTGTTGAAGGAGAAAGTTTACTGGGAAAAATGTGGAATATTAAGAGAAAATGCGTTTTTAGTAAAAGTTGCATGTTTATAGTCGAGCAGAAACTTCATATGAGCTGAAAGTTGTAAAGACCGAATGGTTGAAATAGAACAAGATAAACAGAGTTTGGACCAAAGAGGTGGGTGAATCTTTTCCAGCGTTCACACCAATAAGACGAAGAAAAAGGGATGCAGCGGACATGGATGGGCAACATGGATGTAAAGTGGTGCAGTTTGGATACGCGTGCGCGCCCCTCTTCCTCTTCCTCCTCCTCCTTTTCATCAACCCCCCCACAGCAGCTCGGACCGCCTTTCTTGCTAATTACAATTGATTTATTATGGAGCAGGTAGCTTATCAGGTGCCTGCCGAAATTACAATGGCTGTCCAAAGGCCGGGAGGGTTTGTGGAAAGAGGGTGGTGGTGGTGGTCAATGTCGAAAAGTAAAATCAATTAGCATTGATTGGCAAAAGGTTCATTTTCCCCACAGAGGATGCAGTCGAAGGGGATTAAACTTCCCTGGCTCCGCGACAACTTTGATGCAACACAATGGTTGCTTTCTCTCCGTTAGCGGTGCATTTAAATAGGTTTTCGGTATCAAAACCGCTGTTTTGCGCTGCACAAACCCGTCTCTCGACGCAGCTGTGGCCAGATTTCAAATCGGGCCTCGGCTACTCAGGTCTGGCTAGGAAACAGATAGCATTGATCAAGTATCACAGAGTGAAATCCCTCACATCTTAATCCTTATCAAGAAACAGATGCAGAATTCAAATAGTTCTGCTTCAGGGCCAAAACGAAGGAAGGAAGGAATGAAGGCTGAGCACAACTCAAAAAAACAAAAGAGACCAACAGTGAATGGGCGACCATGGAAAACATGGGCTGGTTAGCAGTACTGAGATATACACACGTTTACAATCAGTTGCTTTAATGCCAGAAACAAATAAAGGTGCGAGTAAAAAACAAAAATACTGCAAAAGAAATTCTAAAATTTGTTGTCACTTATTCCAGAAAGTGAAACTCATCTACAATATGGATTCATCAAACATAGAGAGCAACATTTCAAGCCTTTATTCCTTGTAATTTTGTTGGCTTACAGAAAGTGAAAACCCAAAATTGAGTGTCTCAGAAAACTGAAATATTACAAAAAAATCAATTAAAAAAAAAACTATATTTCAAAAGGGAGATGTCAGGCTTCTGAAAAAGAAGTCAGGATTGCTTTCATAGTTGCTTTCAGGTCTGCCGTCTCCTGTCTTTTTTGTATTTTTTAAGTAACCTCTAGGCAGTTAAAGGTCATGGGAGTTTGGCTGGTCAATCAAACACAGTACCACCATGGTTATTAAATCATCTCTTGGTACAATTTGCAGCGTGGACCGGTACCAAGTCTTGCTGGAAAATGAAATCAGATGAATGGGTGGCACCATATTTAACGTTTTCACAATATTCTACGTTTCTGAGATGCTGAGTGTTGGGTTTCCATCATATATGAGAGATATTCATCAAAATTACAAGAAAGCTTGTTGCCGACATCTCATCTTAGTAAAACTACTTTCAGTATTGGTCAGAAATATGAGGAGGAAGGAGCTACTATGTGAGAGAAACCTGAGGTCTTACACTTAACTTTTTGTGGAGTATAAAATCCCCTTGTCGGAGAGAATTTCGTTTTTTTTCTAATATTTCTCAGTTCTTGTGCGTTCTGTACTGGTCTTTAAACATGAGCACCCCTCCCCACCTGTTGCTGAGACCTTTTGGTCAGGAGGCTAAAAGAAAGTAGGATTTTTGCTAAGCAACTGTACCATAGCAAAGGGTCTGATTAAGTAACCAGCTTGTTAAAATCCCAGCTGAAGTTCAAAAAGCTATAATGTTCAGAGACATAAGCACTGGATAAAACAACAACAAACAAACTACATTTAGCTCTGGCATTTATTCCATATCTGACTTTGCAATAAAATATAAATACCAAATGTTAATGCATCATTATTAAAACAGTAGGAATCTATATTATTTAGGCAGTGGTCATTCCTCTCTTGTTTTAAACAAAAGCAATTTAGATCATATTTTCATTATACTGTTAAAACTCTGGCATTTTAGCATAATAATAAGGGATAATTTGCTTAACTTCGTTGTTTCCCGTATAAAAGCAGCAAAATAAAACCTTAAAGTGAAAATGGGAGATAAAATCCAGCTGAAGTGAGTCTTACCCTCGATGGCCAGCATGGCTCTCAGCTCCCTGTTGAGCAGCTCGAACCGTCTCTCCAGATCGTGCTCTTTCTCCCTGCAGCAAGTTAGAGCAAAAAAAAAACACACACACACACACACACACACACACACACATAGTTCATCAATATGTTAATGACTAAATCATTAAGTACTTAAAGAAACCTGCAATAAACATCGATTCGGCCACTCGCCCGAACCTTCTCCTGCCTCGCATTAATCTACTGCACATGACTGATACTGGTGGCGCTCTCACACAGCCCTGGGTCAAAGTGTTTGCGAAGAAGAAACGAGGAATTAAAGGGAAGTGCGGTGACAGGTACGCGTTTTAGCGTGTGTGTGTGTGTGACTTAAATTGAATTCTTCCCTCTTTCAGCCATATTAAAAAATGAGCTAATTCAGCCCCTAATAGAATTTGTCCTTCACAGCCGCCTTTTCTCCTCGGCCCCATAAAGAGAGAACAGAAAGGGCTAATAATCAGCCCTTCTGTCAATTGGCCACTTTAAAAGCCTCCCCTTTCCCACGATATAATGTGATTATGAATACTTCAATCTCCCAGCCACTCACTCTCTTTGAAATCCTGCAAATGAAGAAAAAGCCAATGTGTGTGTGGCTGCGCTAAGTGTGTGTGTGTGTGGGTGTGTGTGCACGCGTCTCCACCTGTCGCAACTGACCACATACAAAGAGACTAGAGATAGAGTGGTGATTGCCACATTTCTATTGATTTCATATCCTTTCCACATGTAAATCAATGAGCGGATAGACAGAGCGGCTGAATGGAGTCGCGAGGACAACACCGGCATCCTGCGGCTTAAACGGGTTTCATCCGGTGGGTTTGACAACGGGGGGAGATGCTTCCAGGTTTCTAGTGTGTGCGACGCATAGATATGCAGGAGGAGGGAAGGGGTACGTACAACAGAGAGAGCTGGTTCTGTCTCCTGATCAAGGCGTTCTTCTTGTTGACCAGCATGAACCACTCCTGCATCATGGCCTCTTCCTCCTCCTTGTTGTTTCCTGAAAAGAAAAAAAAAACAAAAAAAAAAACAAACTTAATCAATCAATCAATCAATCATTTGGAAGCATCACAACTTGCAAAATCTTTGTAAAACAGACCCAGCAATGGCATAGCAATCATAGGAGGAGAGTCACAGTTGAGGCATGCACAGAGCAAGTGGAGCAAGAGTTCATCAGAGCTGAACGTCCTGAGCGAAACACTCATGAGATTTTAGGACACACAGCACAAATTGATTGCTTACATAGACATATGCACCAAAACCAGTCTCACTGCACTCTCTGATTCAGTCTTTGAGGAAAACTGGAGGAAAAAGTGAAGGAGTTTAACTATCTCACTTGAAAAGGTGTGGATGATAAAACACCCTCTTCCACCATGGGTGTGATGCCCATGCGATGGATAAACCTACAACAGACTTGGTGTGTTGGATCTCTTTCTGCATCTGAGCATACCTCTCGTCTACGTTCCCACCGCGTCGACGGCTTCAGTCAGGGTGGGATTAACTTAGCGATTTAGCGCCTTTAAAGAGCAAAGCCTCTCACTGTAGAGCAATACATCTCCCACCAATCACTCAGCGGGCATTAAAAATAAACAAACAACAACAAGACTCTGGTGACTCTCTGGCATTCGGTGGGACGCCTTCTCAGCTCACAAAGAGCTAGCATAGCTTAGCTGCATGGCTACTGTAAGCTTCACCCATGCCTGGGGCTAAAGCTCCACGCGGTAACTTTCTTACAAGATGCAATGGGTCGCGAACAGCTGATGCAGACAAAGCACGCTGAATGGAAACCCTGAGACGATTTCAATCGTGTCCCGCAACAGCTTTTGAAAAACATAATCCTTCAGGAGTGAAAGTGATCCAAAGGATGCTACAGGATAAGCAGGAATTGACATAAAACATATAAACCTCTTCTATCAGCCAGAAATGGCATTTGAGAATATGATTTCAATATTTTGTATTTTTCTTTCAGGTTTGGACAACTGATTCCAAATTGTTCTGACTGTATTCTGTAAATGGAGTTACAGGTTATTTGTCAAAATAACAAAAGTTGATGATTTTCATTGACACTAACACATGCTGTTTTTATCTTAATTATGTGAAGCACTTTGAAATGCCTTGCTGCTGAAATGTGCTATACAAATAAAATTTGATTGATTGATTGATTTAAAAAAAAAGGAGGAACTGTCAGTTTTGCAACTGATTGTACTGTATTTGGCAAATTATTGGTGCATCTCTGGCTCAAACCAATTGTGAATGTAACGTGACTCCGCATCGACTGTTTGCTGATGTCAAGGTATGAAAACATTTTAAATTTTCAAAAATGCTACAGTTTCATAGTATGCTGTCTCTGTTACAGTTTTTAAAATCTATTTAATGAGAAGTCAGGGTAGCTGGAGTAAACTTTGTGGATCGGTTCATGCACACTGCCGGTCAGCTGGCTGAAAGAAGGATAAGAAAAATGACAAATGTGAACGCTTGGAAATATTTCTGGTCATGCAAAATAAAAAAATATCCCACTCATCCCACTGGAATTGTAAAACTTTCTGAACAAAATAGTTAAAATCTGAGTCAAACTTGTTACAAAATAAAATTTGGTGGCTGCCAAAAAACAACAAAAAAACCCCAATCTAAATAAGATACCAGAGTTATTTTTGGTCAGTCCCTGTATGCACACCGCTGTTCATCACTAGGCACAGCGAGTATTGGGCCACAGCTTTACTGATGACAAAAGGAGGACGTGTGGATTTGTGTGCGGACACCGGTGAGTGTGTGGACATTTGTGATACACTGAGCCAGCAGACGTATGTAATTTCATTTAGGAGGAAAAGGGAGCGGAGGAGTGAGAGGAAAGAAAAAAAAAAGAGAATGAAAAGGAAGCTTCAGGATTTAAGCGGAATCGGGGGCTCGTGGATTACTGTAGTCAACTTTGAAATGGACGACACTCGGAGGGGGGATAAAGCCTGTGCTGACAGGTCATTGTGCTGCCTCGAAGTCAAATAAAACAAGCAAATAATAATGGCAAATATTAAGCTCCTGTGACATTGTGGCGAGGCGGGTTGGAAGACGCGGGGGGATTATAAAGCTATATCCCCCACCGCTAGCCAGCCAGCAGCTACCAGCCAAACACCCGGCGCATTTCATGAAGACGGGGAGGGGAGGGGGAGCGAGGGAGGTCAAAGGAAAAGTGGGATAAAGGGGAGGAGGAGGAAAAGAAAGGTTAAGAGAAAGGAGAAAGAGAGCGGGGTAGAAGGAGGAGAGAGATGCGAGGGGTGAGCTGCACAGCATCCTCCTCTCCAGGGTTGACCTCTGAACTCCAGAGGCCACCTGACTCTTAAAGAGACAGAGTTTCATTGGGCAAAGATGGTCACACCTTAACTTTTCATTCTGTCACGACGTGTGAACCAAAAGCTGCGGTTCAAAGACATGATGTGTTCAGGCACCAGCTGGTGGAGAGGTCGTCTCAGGATGCTAACCTGATGACAGACACTGTGGTTTCACTGAATGAGCAATGTAACGATGATTCCTGCTGAAATACATGATTGTTCCAGGAGGGAAATAAGTATTGAACACATCAGTATTTTTCTTAGTTTAAATATTTATTTTACGCATGTAAATAAAATTGAATTACTCCGCAAATGAAGTTATGCGTGAAAAAATTTGAATGATGTGACGGTAAAGATGTGCAATGTAAAAAGACAAGAAAGCAGCTCAAGTTTGTCATTATTTAGAAATCCTTCCTTTTGCTATGTGATATTAGCTGGTGTAATATTAATGGAGAGGCTTTACATAGGTTTCCCAAGAAGTGGTAAAATTGAATGGTCCAGTGAGCGACACTGGAGTCATAATCTATAAGTGCAGAACCACCATCTCACCATAACCCAACCAGACCCCCTCATAAGATTCTGACAGAAAAGTCAAAAGATTAATCTAAAGAGCTGTCCAAGCACTGTGGAGAAGTCTGAGAGCAACAGAAACACCTGGAAATACTCAACAGGTAGTTTATCCCAAGAAAACAATAAATAATTCCCTCAACAGCAGCAGTTTCTGTTCTGACTCAATGTATTAGACTCCACTGCTGAAGAATCAGCATGTTGAAGGTTGCCGATTTAAGTTTGTTGCAGGAAAATTGGACAAGCCAGTGAAGTGCAGGGAGAATATAATCTGGATTTGATAACGCCAAAAAATTATTTTTTGGATTTGGAGGGAGAGTGGTTCTGGACCTCATCCCCAAAACACCATGTCAGAAGTGATGACGTGGTGTTTTGGGGCTAGCAGATTTTTGTAAAATCTGTTAGCTCTAGCAGATTTTACATAACTGGAAGAAAGATGAAGGGAGAAATGTACTGGAGCTTTCTGAGGAAGAACCAAACCTGGATTTCCAAGCAAGACAATAGTTTCCTATACACAGTCAAGAAAACTTTAGTTTCAGATAAAGGAAGTGAAATGACCAGAATGACCCAGTGAGTCACGTAGTGGATCCACCTGGTAATCTCTGGAAAGAACTTAAGAGTGTTTAGAAAGGAGCCCTAAGACCTAAGTAGACCTTTATTCCAGTATGACACATATTCTGCGCCATACACTAGCACAGAATATGTAAAGCTTATTCTGCACTAAACAGTTTTACTAGTTTTTTTCAATAGAAATATTATTTTTTATAGAAACTTTAAAAACACTATGATTCAGTATATTTTAATTAGTTTTAGTTACCAACTGTAAAATTCTAAATTCAGAAAGGAAAGGAAGAAAATGCATGCAACTATTTAGAATCACAAAATATTTAAACCAAACCATGTTTTATGAGAAACGTCCGAAACAATCAACGCTCCAATAATGGCAGGCAGTCAGAGTCCAACATAAATATGCATCAACAAGCTGAAACCAAAATGGGCTTCTCTGTATATTCAGAGAAGGAAAACTGCTGAATGTTGTTTTGTATGAAGACAAATGGTGTAAATTTCCCTGGCAGCCAGTGCTGACACTGTGTCTGTGAATCCAGCCTTGGCCCTGAGACACTGTGGATCCATGCTGGCTCTCAGGGGGCCATCTTGGATCAAAGCATCTGCCACTTTGGCAGGTTGCAGTCTGGATCTCGCTGCTCGCCTTATACGCCACATCTCAGCGCTCAACATGGAGCGGGAACAGGCCAAACTCTGCTGAGGCCGAAGTATTAAAACTGGCACAGATACAATGTTTGATCAGAACATCAAAGGCTGGGTGAAATATGCCTGATGGAGATACACAGGGTTTCCTCACCTACAGGAAAATGTATCATGTTTTATATCGTGTTCAGAGTTAGCTCCGCTATCAATGTGGTGAAGATACAATCAACACACACACACAGCTGAGATACAACTGATACACATATTCCAACAACTCCTATCTGATCGCCTGCCTCCCTCTTCCCTTGTTTCACTCACTCACACAATCACATTTGGGATACAATCACACAAACTAAGATATGTGGATAGAGATCCTCAAGGCAACAAGAAAAGGCTGGTTTACACATCTCTGTGTGTTTGAACAATATGAGAGATGGTAAAAGGGTAAAAGAGGAATGAAGGAAAAAACAAAAGGTAAAAAACAGTGAACCTTTAGATATTGACAGCCATCTCAGCTACAATGCCATTTAACTGGGGCTGCTGCTCGGCTTCAATGGCAGGGTTCATTGAATCCATCAAAATATTATTGTTAGCTCTAATTGTACAGAACAAACTATTAGCAATACCACAGAATTTGCTCAGTAGTGTTGATGTACATTTGACAGTAAATACAGATTGACCTGAATGTAACAAATTCTTGCTCATTTCTCTTTGGAGAGCCTCTAAAGTTCCTTCAGGTTGGGTGGGTCCAAAGCAAGTTCCTGTTCCGTCTAGAGATGTTCAATAGGATTCAAGTCTAGGATCTGGCTCGTTCACAGAGTCGTCCATATGTCCTTCCTTTGATGTCTTGGAGGTTTGCTGGGTGTCGTCTTGTTGGATAACAAACCATTGCCCCAGTCTGAATTTAAAAATGCTCCTGAATGTCCATAACTAAATTCATCTTCAGTTCTTTGCTAACTTTACTCTTGGTTACTGTTGATGGAAACTTCCCCACAACATGATGCTGGCCCCACCATGAATGATTTGCCTAAGTGAGGAATGTTGCATGGTTTCCTCCAAACAGGATGCCTGGTATTCATGCCACATAGTTCAATCTGGTCTCATCAGACCAGAGAACTTTATTTTTCAAAGTTTTAGAGTTCTTCAGGTGACTTTTGGCAAAGTCGGGCCAGGCTGCCTTTTACTAAGACATGGGTTTTCTCTGGCAGCTCTACCATACATGTCTGGTTGGTGAATTTCTGTTGAGATGGTTGTATTTCTAGAAGGATGTCTTTCAAACAATGCTGCTTCTTCACCTTCTTGAGAAAGGCCCTTCTCACCCGATCGCTCATTTTAGATAGCTACTCAACTCTAGGAAGAGTCCTGCTGGTTTCAAACAGTTTCTGTCTACAGATTATCAAGGCCAATCAGCTCATTGGGATCTTCAAACCAGCAGAAGACTTTCTGTACCGTCCCCCAAGTTTATGCCTTGAGAAAATCCTGTCTCTTGAGAACAGACAATTCCTTTGACTGTGGCACAATTTACAGACCAGTGTGCCTTTACAAATCAACTGGACTTAAAACATGTGGACTCCAACTGAGCTGTACAAACATCTCAAGTATGATCAGTGGAAACAAGATCCACATAAGTTCAAATTTGAGCTTCATGACAAAGGCTGTGAACACTGGTGGATGTGATTAGATACTTTGAATATATTGTTTTGAGAGAAAAGGGTAAATCAATCTACTAGCGGTATGTGGCAAAGCACCTAGACTGGGTTCAATAAATGGCTCCGGCAAACACCTAAATAGAAATGTTTGGCATACCAGTGCAACCAGTTAGGCTGGAGTTCTGTTATAGGTTAGCTTACCAATGAGCTGCTTTTGATGGATTACAGAAATGGTCTTGAAAATTTTCTCATCTTAATTTGGTCTTTGCCTGAAACTAATTCTGGCTGAAGAACTCAATAATGACCCAATTTTATTTCACCGATTGAGTCCACAGTGCGTTTAAAGTTCCCTGATATTCCCTAGAGATCTTGATGGCATAAATTCCAACATGATTTCTAGGTTTGGTAGAGAAATAGGTCCACAGTACCCTCCACATCCACAGTGAGAATGAGTTGCTTTGCCATGTTCTCTTTTCTTGTTTCACGCCAAATGCACCAAGGGTTTTTGTTGCTGTAAAGCTAAACTTGGTCTCATCTGATCAAACCACACAGCTCCAGTTTCAAGTGGCAGCAGAGTTGCGCGAACTCCACAAACTTATGCTTGTTAGGCCAGAAAAGACATTTTCCAGGGAATATGGTGTCAAATTATCATAATCTCAAGACGCAGCTTTGTTGAAATCATCCAACAGTGGGCTTCTGAGATTTAACTTCCCTCATCACGCTGCTCATTGGGCCTGGTGACAAGATAAAGACAGGTCCATGCTCAGCATGGCAGCTAAAATAAATGGACCTGTGTGTCACGTCACATTTACATCCTTGGGAAACAGGAAGTGATGGATAACTTCCTAACCTCCTAGAAACCGTGATCAATTTAAACAAAGAACAAATTATAAAATGCTTCAGCTATGGTTATTTAAAGGGATTAGGGGAAACAAAAATTGTGGCATGTGTAATTTAGCAGATTTTTTTCCCATTAGATGTGACAACTTCCAACAAAACACGTTTCAGAGATCAACACTTTGACCATTTAGCTGCTGTGCAGCTTGTTAAACATTAAATCGTCTTAGGATCCACATTAACTGATCAAATATGAACTACAGTAACTTGATGAATCTTGTATCTGTCCCTCAAAGGTCTTTTGGAGAACAGGAAAATGAGTGGAACAGAAAGAGAAACATTAAAAGCTGTGATCACAGCACATTTATCTCATTCCTTATCCCACCATTTTGTTATTTAATCCAATAGCTGCTAATCCAATTTGTCTATCAGACATTTATAAAGGCAGGGAGAGGGAGGAGATAAAGCCGAACTTGTCTTGTGTGTTCAAGCCACCCTTCCCAGTTGTAGATTATTTAAGGGCCAGAGCCGCACTTGTGCCTCTCCCACCGTTCTCTTCCATTAGTGTGTCGGGCCCCGGCTGATATCAACGGGGGATCGGCGAAGATGAAAGCCAAACACGTATAAAGGGAAAATGAGAAAAAGGAGGAATAAAAAGAACAGGATGAACATTGTTTCCTGTGATTAGGTAAGAGCTCGTTAAAAGGCTGTCACTGCGCCGACGTGAATATGCATGATGGGCCGGCCTAATCAGAGGAGGCACCAAGAGGGGGGGGTGTGATGTTTAAGGAGCCTGGCGAAGACTTGATTTAATTAATGAGAGGAGAGCAGCGTCTTGCTAACAGAGAGCAGCAGAGGTTAGGGAGCTCCATGATTCAGATTTAGAGTTTCACATCAGTTTGATTTAATCTTTCTTACTGACACGTTTAAAATGCCAAATCACAATATAATCTACAATTCAAAGCAACGCAGGAAAGTCCGACAGCAGGTACAACTTCTGCAACATTAAACCAGAGTTGTGTGGAAGAATCAAGCTGCTCGTTCTCGTCCACGTTGCACATGTGATTTCCTCGGCTTTCTCCACTGCTCTCCACTCAAGTGCTGCTGAGAGCTTTTTTTTTATTTTCCAGGGGAGTCTTGGACGAGGCCTTTTTTATCCGTCCTGAATGGGACAATAGTCCCGGAGCATAGAGCAGATTCCTGCTTTATTGAACCTGTGTATAATGTCTGCTGAATAGAACACATTAACCGATTCATGCTCGCACCTCTTCCCCCCTTCCACCCCACACACAGAAAGAGGAGAAAAGTAAAACTGAGGGGGGGGAAAAAAGAGTGAAAAAAAAACCTCCTCTCACACTGTGGGACAATGAGTGCCTTTTCCACTGGTGTCATTTGTCAACCACTGCTTGCTTTATAACTCACAAAGGAGGCGGAGATATGAGAGAACAAGACAAGTAAGTGGTTCGAGAAATATAGATTTAGTTTTAAGCTATGGTTTTATATTTGTTTTCAATTAAACATATAAGGTGTAGCTCAGTTAAAGATATATAAGTTCAAAGGTGTTTCACACTGTTATGAAAAAAGTCAGATTAGGATTTTGGGATAAGTGTAAGTGACGTGAATCGGTTAATAGACAAAAACTTTCCTTGATTAAAATATATTTTCCAGGCACAGAGTGCCATTTTATACCACAATATAACCATGTTACCTTTAGTTATAAAAATGCTGTGTGTATCAAAAATAACTTAAATGTAACTCAATTTGGCACCATAGCCATATGACGCCTTGAAATTGGGCTTCTGTCTCTTTAAGAACATTCTACTCTTTCCTCTGCATTCAGGAAGTCATCACAACGAGGTTTCTCCATGATGCCGTTTACAAACGTTCTTAGGACCATTGGACTGAGAAGTAGTTCCTGTGATGGGCTCAGCAGATGTGCAGCTCTGCCAGGTGTTTGCTAATTACTGCTGCCGCTAGTCTTGAGGAACCGAGTGTGGTTATATGACACGGACACTGAAGCTCCAAGATGGAGCTTTGTGTAAAAAGTCTGCTTTGTGAGTGTAGGCTTTATGCACCCACATGGCTAAATGGTAAATAGTCTGAACTCGCATTGTGCTTTTCCAGGCATACAGACAGTTTTACACTAGAGCCACATTCACCCATTTCACACTGACAAATGCCATACATTCATAAACCCGTATGCAAGTTTAGAAAACCAAACGTGGGGTTAAAGTGCCTTCTCCTATCACATGTTGATTTCTCCCATCAACATGTGATAGCAGAAATCTAACCTACAACCTTCTGATTGCAAGACAACTACTCTACTCTCCAGATTAGATTCAAGAATTTAATGGAAGTGAAAGATCAACTCTCAAATGTAAATGTTCTCTCACTTATAATGTATTGTTAGACTCAATTATAAGTTTTCATCGAGTACAATACTTTTGATTACAGAGGATGTTAGAAAATGCCATAATCTATGAGCAGGATGGGGTAAATTAGTTTCTTTATGTCTCTCTTTGGAAACGTGAGATGGATTTAATACTCCTAATGCTTCCATCTTTCTTACCTGCAGTATCACACCTCTTTGCTCTCGTGTGTGGACTATCCAACTAATAGAGAAACAGAAGCAAACACCCATGAACCTGAGCAAACACATTTGACCAGAAAGCTAACACTAGATCAGCCTCCAGACACCTCTCATTCCTCCTCCTCTGATGTCTAGGCGGGGCTCAAGCAAACAGTTCACAGACTCCGGAGATGAACAGAGTTCACACTCAAACTGAGGTAAACATTTCCTCCTGTTCAATAAACACAGAGAAAAGGTGTGTTTGTTTTCTTTCATCCATTCCACACTCTTGTACATTTTCTCAATTAAATTTGCATTTACAACACTTTACCATTACGTTTTTAAATGTTATAATAATTGTGCTCCGATTGGAAGAACGAATAAAAAAAAAAAAACACACACACACACAACCAATCCTAAAATATTTCTGTATTTGTCTCTCAGCCAGCCAAGTTGTGACAATCAAACACAGACCTCGGCTCGCCTCAGTCCACCGGTCTCTCCACCCCACCTTCCCTCCAGTCCATCAAATTGTGTTTTTGCCACAAATCAATAAACATTATCACAGAGTGGCAGACTATGGGCTAGTGGAGGCAGCCTTTGCCTGTTAAAGCTGAGACCGCCCTGTCTCTATCCACAGACTGAGAGCGAGAGACGGCCAGAAAAACAACACAAACACACACACAAGTGAGAAAACAGGAGAAAACTAGAAATGCAATCAGTGGACACATTCTATAGAAGTCCACATTTTAACATATTTTCAGGGTCAGCAGACAAAGTTATTTTAAAAAGAAGCTGTGTTTTGTAGACTTGTTGAGACATGTCTACCGTTCATTCTCACTGTGAGAGAGCAAGACTTTTATCCATCTGAACTCTTTGCCTTATGTTGTGGACCAACCTGGACTAGGAAATGTTGGCAAGCAAGTTGGAAATGTCAGAGTTAAGGTAAGGATTTACATTCTATAGAATGTATTTACAAAACAAGACCTTTTTAATGCAACCTCAAGTCAAATTTAAGAGTGTAAAAACAAAAAAATAGGGTATGGTCACATTGAATACGTCTCTTAGCACAGAATGGGCCAAACCCCGCATGGCTTAGGAACAGAGGTGATGTAGTGATACAGATATTTTGCACCAAAATACATTAATCTCTGGGACACAGAACTTCCTTGACAATATCATGAGTGGACAGGTTTCTACTTGCATTTAATTAATAAATATGTCACCTTCAGATATCTGGAAACTGTACCTGAGGAAGAATCAGTTATTTCTCTTCCTGTTATCTTGTCTGGTATTTATTGATTTTTTTCCCATGCCACACAAGAAAGCTGTGAGTTAGAGGTGTTGCCATTGCCATAAAAAGCGTCCACAGGTGTGCCAACATATCAATTAACTGTAATCGCAATCTGACAAAGCAGTAACATAATTGTCCTGGTTTTCACAAATTGCTTTAAGGAATATAAAGTCAACTTCTTCAAAAATCTGTATCTCTCTTGATCTGATTATTCTAACAGGCCTAAACCAGGAAATGTTTTCTCTGATTTAGTCTGAAAACATATTTGAAAGCTGTTCTATTTCTTCCTCTATTAGTATACAAAGAATTTGCTTAATATGGAAGCCGCAAAACTTCATGAAACCCACTGTATTGAACTTCGACTTGAAATCTTGGTTGGGATATCTCTGAGGAAAACTCCATACATTTTCTCAGGAGCAGAATACAAAAAACAGAGAGAAATGCTAACAGGGAGACATGTTTGGTGATTGGTGTGATATTTCTCACACCTCTGCAAACAGAAACACAGCAGAAAACAAAGCGTGGCGAAGAAGTGGTGAGGAGTTCAACGGACCGCACTGTTGCCACTCAACGTCAATTAGACATTAAAAGCAAAATAAATGAGTCTAAAGTCGACAGCGACTTTAAACCTTTCCTCCCACATTAGGTATCACAACTCTATGCCTGTCAGTTCGCCTCAGCTTGAACACCAGAAAGCCCCGCTCTCTCCAACGCTCAACACAAACCATTTAACGGAGCTCTAAATAAGATGATTTACGACCTGTCCCCACTTAGCCTTAGGCTGAAAAAGGAAAATCAAGAGGCTTGTAATACACCATTTCTCAATTACCTTCCTCATTATTGTCACCAGTGTTCATTACTACTATTATCTGTCCTTCTGCTTCACTCCCCACTTTAGGCTGGCTGCAGCCGTAGTTGTCACGTTGGATGGAGAAGAGGCAGGAAAGCGGCAGAATCGAGAGCTTTTTTTTTTTTTTTGCAAGGCCGGGGCACTTCAGGTAATTAATATAGCAAGAGGGGGCAGATGAGGAGACGGAGAGGATGTGAGCATCGGCTCGGCTGTGTGTGTGTGTATTTTCTTTTTTAGCAGAAACGCCTGATATGGGAGCTCACCTGCCGATACCCCCTAAAAGGTATTTCATTAGCGAGGCTTTTACCATACAAGCAGAGCAACAAAGCCTTGGCTACGCCTGTCTCCACTTTAACTCGACAGGGCCCTCCAGGACGTCTGGAGCCGTGTGTGGGAAGAGCTAAGAAGAGTGGAGGAGCCGAGAAGAGAGGCTATCCCCGTTCATAATCTGATGACAAAAGGCAAAAAGGCATCATCCTATTACCAGCGTGATCTTCAGCAGCTAGCGCTAGCTCCTTTCCACGGGGGTTCTCTTTATTATTAAAGGCGAGTGGGTGATAGGGAGCCGGCGCCTTTCTATTAGCTCTGGGACGAGAGCGGGTAAGAGAGGAGGACCCATGCTGCTATCCTGTTTGGAGTCTCTCTCCTCATTTTTCAGAATCAAGATACTTTATTTAGACCACAGCTTAACATCCATTTGGAAGCGTTTTATGACTTATTCACATGTGGCTTCTTAACAACAGACATGTCTGGGATCAGTCCTGAATGATGACGTATTTCAGTCATTGGGAAAAAATTAGAAAAAAATTAGGTTCAGGTTGTGACTTTCAATCACATCGTCTTGGTAAAACAGAACCACAATCAAAATGTTGACACAAGGTTTCTGAAGATCTCGCCAAACACAGGAGAAATGCTCAAAAGAAAAGTGGACAAAGAATAAACTGAGACAGGAGAACTCTCCTCCCTGCATTTCAAAATGTTCTAATTCTTTTGTTCGTGATCTGGATATTTTTCATCTCCTGTGTGTGTGACGCCACCTTCTGAGCTGGAGTGTTACTGTTCCTGTTGGGTCATAACCAATGAGATCGCATAAAACCTGTGGATTTTCCATAGAGACTCATTTCATGACGGATCTTTTGTTTAAAGGCATTTTTGTTCTACTGCAAGGTAAAATAACTAACGTCCAATGACTTGTATGACTTCAGAGTTTGTCTATGAATTCCTAAGTAGTTGAGAAAGTAAGTTCACATCCAGCATCATATCCATCCATTTTCTTTACACCCTTGTCCCTTAGTGGGGTCGGGAGGGGTGCTGGTGCCTATCTTCAGCTAACGTTCCGGGTGAGAGCCGGGGTCACCTGGACAGGTTGCCAGTCTGTCGCAGGGCAACACAGAGACACACAGGACAAACAACCATACACACACTCACACCTACGGACAATTTGGAGAGGCCAATTAACCTCAGCATCATATCACGAAGAGCAATTTATCACATTATCTTCAAAACACAAAGATCTCCAAGATTCTTCTGAGTGCATATGCTAATAACTAGAAAAATAGGAAATGGGTCTAAATGTTTTTAGATTAAAACAATGCAAAAAATACCCTGTTCTCCAAAAACAATCCTATTCATAGTTGATTTAATTTTTACAGTAGTCATGCAGGTCCACTAGAGACTATTCACCAAGTGAGTGAGAGGAGAGACACTGAATGAAGGATTGAGGATTTAGTTGTTTTTTCTTTTTTTTCTAAAGGATTCTGTCTTCCGCTCAGCGGGGGTGCTTTCCCATTGCCTGAGGTTACACAGGAGGATTGTGGGAAATAAAAGCAGTCAAGGGAGCACTTTTCAAGAACTGCAAATTCAGACATGCTAATCAAAACAAGCTGTCGCCAAAGAGAAGTCTTGGTTTCATTAGATAAAGTAACGTATAAATCTGGGACCAATTAAATATCATGCAGGAAATGAAGACATTTGAGCCTCAATTCTTTGTTAAAACTTGTAATCACTAATGAGTCGTACGAGAAATGACCAAACGCTGTGATTTACCTGAATGCTGAAACCATCTAAACCCCTCAGGTGATCTGAAGCAGCTTTATTTAGCAGAACAGCAGCACAAGTTGGATTAACAGTTTCTACCTGTGGAATGGGATTCTCTATGATCTGATAGAGGTAGAGCTTTAAACGTACGAACATCACAATGTGAGTAACATTGTGCATGTTTGTGTAGACATAGACATGCTATGCAAACGACATATACAAATTTGTATATGTACTCCTGTACGGGAGACTATTCCAGGAGAATAGTCTCCTCTATTCTCTCCTGTACAGGAAGTACGAAGCCACCACAAATGATCAGGATGAGCTTAAAAGTGACAGACTTTAAGGCTCAGATTTTGATGCTGTAACCAGACACATGGTTCGACTTATGGCAGAGCAACATGGGTTAAAACTAACCAATACTGTTTGTTTTAACAGTATGGGTTAGGATTTTTTCATACCAGATCTGATTTAAATAGATTCGTTTCTCATTTTATTTTCCAAAACAAGAAATCACAAATGTCAAAGTATTTTCCAAAAGTGGCTGTTATTTCCCTTCTGCAAGTTGTACAACAGAGTACTAGAGCCAGGCTCAGAGAAATGTTGTTTAATTACGAGAATATAGTCATAATATTAGCAGAATAAAGACGCAATTTTACGATTACGTCTTGAAATTACGAGAAAAGTTGCTTAACTGAAAAAGGCTTGTAGAGTTATCCAACAGGCCAGCTTAGTTCGTGCAGTTCTTTCTTCAAAACAGACTCAGTCGTTTGCTCAATCGCTTCAAAATCCTGCAGCCAATAATGATTTTATTATGGTGTGAAAGCAATGCTTCAAATGTATTAACTTATCTTTACAACCAATACCAAAATATAACTTCACGAAATGCTCAACATTCCTCATGTTTGTTATTTTTTATGTAGGAGTTCTCATAAATTGATGACTTTACTCTAGTAATATTAACACCTTATTTTCACATTATTTCCACTTTATTGTCACACATCTATATTCTTGTAATACTATGACTTTATTCTTGAAATTAAAGAATTACAAAATTTTTGGCTAGTAATATTCCATCATAGAGTGGACCTGAATTCAAAGTCCAATTAAATAGAAGCTGTAAATCAAACTTATCAAACAAGATGGCGTGCTGACATCACTCTCAACTATGGAGGCTCAAAGAGTGAATTGGTGAAAAGTAAAGAAAAAAAATACAGATTTTGAAAAAATTAAACCTTCAAAGAGCAAAACTATGATAAATTTATAAAATTGATAAATCACCCTGCCCTAGATCTACTGTCCTACCTAGGAAGGTAGTAAAAAACAAATTTTGCTCTCATTCACAAAGGCAGCATCAAAGTCCGGCTGAGGTATTTGCATCCATGTAAAACAAACTGCTGCCTGATGAGAGGATGCAAATGAATAGTAATTGAGTTTGGCTGAAAGAAGTTTGCCAGACTTTTGAAAGTCTGGAAAAAAAAACCCCACACAGATACTGGAGAGGTGAACCCCCCCTCCCCTCACTGTACCACCTGGCCACCCCACCAGCCCCCAACAAATTCCCGATTCTCCTCATCATCGTCGTCTTTTCTCTGTAGCCCAGTAAAAAGCCTGTGATGACCTGGGCGTGTAGCTTATTAACCTCTCCATCAGTTCTTATCAGCCAGTGAATAGCGTAGTCATCTCCTCCTCCTCCTGTATCTTAGAGGGAAAATTTCTCTGCTTGTCACGACTATAATTCGCTATATAACATACACACATGCACAGAGAAACAGAAAGAGGGTCTCAAACATTTTGTCCCAGTCCCAGATGTTACTGAACTGATCCACAGCTGTAGCAAACAGTGTGTAGATGGTGTATGCGCTTGCCTGGCGGTCTTCGTGTGTGTGAGGGCCAGAATAAATTAATGGCTGATTTCCCCCCTTGCTTTGATGGCATTAAGAGCCCTTCTCTTCTCAATGTGCCACATTAAATGCTTTTCTCTCCTCTTTTTCCATCCGTTTCTTCTCCCTCCTTTTTTTTTGACAAGTGGGGCCACCCAGCAGAAAGCAACTGATGCAAAACGCGAGAGTAATCCCCCCCATGCATCACCCCGTTCGCCATTCGTCACCCCTCCCGCTATCTTTAGTCTCTGACACAGAAGCCATTATCTGTGGGATTTAGTTAAAGCAATGCTTCATGTATTTGTTAGGCACTGGGTTTGTTTTCTCTTCTGACTGCTTTGCTTGAAAGTGGCGGAGCTTTGAGGTGAACATGGACGGTGATGGGGAGGAGCGGGTGAGTCACCACAACACACTTCCTGGAAAAAGGGGTGCGAGGGTTTCGGATAGTCATGTAGTTACAGGGGTCCTGCACAATGTTTATGAGAAAATTTGATGCTTCTTGAGACTCCAATGTACTTACATATCAAACACGGATAATGGATAAATGGATGGAGTTTTGCTGGATAGATGGATGAATAGGTAAATGAATGGATGAATGAATGGACAGATGGATGAATGGAGGAACAAAAGTGGATGGATGCATAAATAGATGCATCCATCTATTTATGATCGCTGGATGGAAGGAAGGATAGATAAATAGATGTATGGATGAATGAATAGATGGATTAATTGAATGAAGGAAGTATGGATGAATAGATGGATGGATGAATAAGTAGATAGATGGATGAATGGATGGACAAAAGTGGATGGATGAAGATGACGGATAGTTGCAATGATAGATGGATGAAGATGGATGGATCTGGATGGAGGGATGGATGGTATTTTAAACAACGAAGTTAGGAATCAATTCTGGAAAACAAATATTTCTGTCCCATTCTGTCTGCTGAGAAACGTTTGTCTCTCTAGTCTCATTTCTAGAGAAATAAATGACTGTGCAGATCTACTTCTTATAATGAAACAAGAAGCATGTTTCTAAAAGGTTTGGAAATAATCTCAATCAACTAAACTGTCTTGCAAACAAAATGCTCACATCTGTAAATGAAAGAAATTCAAATATTAAAAAACAGTAGCTAAAACAAAACATCTTCAGAATACACTCAGCTGTTCTTCTGACAGAGAACGCCATAAAAAAACAAGAAAAAAAGAAAAGTTTTATCTTAAAATTACCTATTACTTATTTAGCAAGCATGCCTTTCTGCAGTGCCGCCTTCGGGCTCTTTGGTTTTCATCCTCAGCCACATCAGTCCACAGAAGTAAAAAACAGAGTGCTCGCAGCTGAAACCGGCAGATGGAATAAGCCGAGGCCTGCGGGTTAAGCCAGGCGGGTTTAGCTCTCTGAGAGGCCAAGGTGTGAACTATTTGGGGAGCTTAGAGGGGAGGAGAAACATGAGATGATTTAGTGCTAGTGTAAATCTTGGTACCTGTTGACAGTGTTAATTGGGACAGCTTGACAAACACAACAAGTAGAAATCTGTGGGGGATTCTGATCTGAGCCAAAGCATCGCCTCCTGCAGAATACACACCAAGTCCACATTACAGCTAAGATCAGATACTAACAGAGCTTTCCTCAGACAAAACTTTACAAAACAGAATTAGCAAAAAAAAAAAACTAAAACAATATATTTACACTGCAAAAAATACAACTCTTAAATTTTTTGGTCTACTTTCTAGTCTAAATAGCTTAGTATGTTTGAAATAAGACAAGTTACTTTACAACAAATTTTTCATGAAGATACAGCAGTTTGTTGTAAGTCTATAGTTCCTAAATACTGATGAAAAAGTATCAGTCTTACCGGTAGGTTATTTCATTCATAACACAGGGAAAATGTCTACTACTTTTCATCAATATTAAGGAATTATTGGCTCCAAACAAGCTCCTATATCTTGCTTTAAAGTTACCTGTAAGTCAGTTTTGTCTTATTTCAAGTGTAGTGAGACATTTGCTCTAGAAAATGGACCATAATTACTTGGTAATATGTGTACTTCTTGCACTGTCGTACTGAGACAGTAAGTGCAGTAGTCTACTTACTGTATGTTTTATGATTAAAGAGAAATTTCTGAATGAAAAACTTCGTGAGCTGCAGGACTCCCCCTTCCTCAGCCTGCTGACAGACAGATGCAGTCATTTTAGCTTGAATTGCTCCTCCCACCTTATTAGCAAAGAGACAGAGGAGGGTGTGTGTGTGTGGAGAGGGGGTGGAGGAGGGTGGAGGGGGAGTACTCAATGCCCACCCCTGGGGTAGATGTTAGAACAAATTTGAGAGGTGTCATATTACACGCCTTGTGACAAGAGGCCGAGGGGAGGTGAAACGATAAATTTACTTAATGAATTAATCTGCAGACCAGTAATGGCTCTGCTAACAACATTAGTCATCCTCCTCTCATCTCTGAGCTGAGATTCGGCAGCTTCCCCTCCCTCGTCTCCACCACTTCTATCTAAATCCTGCCTCTCTCTCTCTTGCTCTCCATACTCTCATAAATTAGTTTAGGTTCCTTTCAAACGATTACATAATTTAGGCTAAAACACACGCACCTGTTTGAAAGTTGTTAACTGCAAAGTTTTAAACATTTTCTATCCGTTTGTGTTCCTTTTTTGCCTCATTGTCCCCAGTGTGTTTGTAAATGTGACGCATAAATCCCCTTTCAGTGCGGAAAAAGGCATTACATTACAACCGACACCAACACCAGGCGGTTAAAGCCTCTGGGCCTCGGCTTGAGCTTTGATTCAATACACAGATGCAAAATTGCTCTGTTTAAATAGACATTTAAATGGAAATGCAATGGGAAGGACAGCTGTTGGTATTTGTAGCCCCGAGTGCTCATTACAATGGGAAATGGGACAGAATGTGTATGCGTGTGTGTGTGTGTGTGGGGAGGGGGGTGATGACAACGGTAGCAAGGCGAGCAGCTGTGTTAGCACGTGAATGGTGTAATTACTGGCCAAACCTCTGTCATTAACCTGTATTGTTGAGTGCCACCACATCTGTTACCATGAGAAAGGCTTGATTAATTGACTGCAAGGTTCAAATTCAATTATGCACTAAGACTAAAGTTTGTAAATGAAGTAGGTGGATAGAAAACACACAATTAGGCAAAAATTATGGATGACTCTGTAAGACAGTTTGATTTCTGATGATCAAATTTGGAAATAAAACAAAAACAGCTCAAAGTTTCAAAGCTGGATCATGACAAGTCAGTAATATCCAGCAACCTGAAGGATGAAGAAAACACATACATAAAGAATTACATTGATTAATTTTACAAGACTGATTACATTGCACTCTCTTTTCTTTTCTTATTTTGAAGTGCACCATATTGTAATAGAATCTTTTATAATCAAAGCCAATTTCAAAATAAATAATAAATTTTGATGTAATGTGTTTGATTGTTAACTGTTCATTTAGTATTTTTATAACAGAAGTGGCATTTCCATTAAAAATGTTCGCAAAACGTCGCCTCCCATCGGCTAATGTGGGAAAAACACCATTTCAAACTGCGGTGTTTCCATTAAATAAGAATTGCAACTGAAGTCGCACGTGAATAGGTTTGTTCACGTGATAAGTCGTTAAACATGCAACTCATATAAAAAAAAAAAATTGGTATGAGCCAAAATCAAAAATTGTTCTCAGGCTTTTTAAAGCTCGTGATCGGAGAGAAGAATGCAGTCGGTGCACCCCAAATGTTTTTGTTGTCATTTTGTTGAGATTAATGTACAACAAGGTGGAGTACAGATAATGTTTAGTTGTCGGTGCACAAAAAAAATAAGTTGAGAAGCAAATGAAGAAAATCTGTTAAACCTCAGCAAAACCACATATATAACTGGATGTGTGTAATATGTGTGCCATGTTACACATACAAAATGACATAGCTGTTGTCATATAATTGCATAACTTGAAATTACAAAAATAAATTTGCTTAATTGAAATGCCAATTAAAAAAAATAAAAAAATAAAAAATTTCAATAAAAAATTCTTGCACTAGGATGAGATGGTTTTTTTCAGCTGTGTTGAAATTGGTGTATTTCGCAAAACTGCAGTAGAAACGGCTGTTTGCATCACAAGTCACATGATCAACAACCAGATGTTGCCACAGAGGGAAGAGACGAAGACGACGGCAGGAAACGGTAGGCGGATGATGTCACTGCATGTTTTTTCACATTTTTATATCGTGAACAAACGTATTCATGTGATTTTAATTGCATTTCTTATTTAATTAAAATTGAGTTTTTTCGACTTTGTGCACAATTGTGCTGGAAAGGCAGCTTGTGATTCAGTTTCAACGGCTCAGTGGACGTGATGTGTGCGTTTCAGCAGCTGCATCTCAGTGACGATGTGTTTGGCAGCTTGCGGCACTGTTTGGCCCGGCTGCTGCACAGGGTCTCGAGCAGAGGGGCGGCTGATGAAAGCATTGGCGGGATGCTCCAATAAAGAACAGATTATCATAAGCGGCCATTGTCCATCTCCCACTTGTTTCCAGCAACCCTCCCCACCTCCTCTATCCCCATATTCTCGCTCCTCGGCTCAAAATGTTAATCGGCACCATCGCCGGCTGCCTGAGGAAGGACGGGGAGCTTGGCCCCGTGAGTGCAACTTTGAATGGGGCTTTAGTAGGCTTAAAAATGATAAAAGAACAGCAAAACAGAAAAAAAGTAGCCTGAGTTAAAGAGAAAGAGACAACCATAACACGGAAAATGAAGACAGTACGACAGGAAAAACAAGATATATCCTACTTTAGTGAGCGTTAGGTTGGCTGCTGCAGGTCCCTTCGTCCTAACAAACTCCGTGCCTGCCTCCCGTTGACTCCATCCACCCCACTCGTTTTATCTGAAGATTCTCAGACAATGCCTAGAAGATCCCATTCCCTAATCTTCCTAAAAATCCCCCTTTCATCCCCACTGTTAAAGAATGTATGAAAGGCTGACACCAAGCAGGAGAAAAGAAGGAAGAGGGGAGAAAAAAAAGAAGCTGCGCACATCTGGGAGCAAGGGTCGCGTCATTGGGCTGAAGGGGCCAGAGGGTGTTAGGAGGGCTCCACACGGCTCGCCTCTGCACAAGTCGACTAATTAAATTGTTTTGCTGCTCAAACATTCAAATGGCCGAGGAGATTAAGGGCGGGAGCAGGGAATGAGAGTGTATATGAGTGTGCAAGGGGAGAGGGTGTTAATCTGTGTTCTGACCCAGCTGAACCCTTGAAGTCGTGCATGCACACACGAAGCAAAACAAAACGGAACAAAACAAAAAAGCTCAAATCCTTTGTTTTGTCACCTCAAAGGCAAGAAAAAAATGCAATAGGTTTTAAAGGAGTGATCCTCAGATTTCCTTTCGTCCCCATCGGGAAAGAATGGCGAGTTTGGTCCTGAAGGGAATCCAGGATGACCACAAACACATTCAAAACTCTCTCTGGACGGGAAGCAAGTGTTCTTTCCTGGAACCCCAACGACGAGGAGAAAATGAGTGAGGGAGCACATCATCTTCTTAGCTGCGCCCATCTCAGTTGCCATGGGCTTAGCTTACAAATTGGCTTCGTGATTATCGATAAACAGCAATCTCAATCTCACTGCTGAGCAATCAAAATTCACGTAGCAGACAAAAAATAAAAGCCCTCAACAAAGCCCGTGTTTCTCGTAAAGAAGTTAATGATATTCACCTTGTTTTTTGAACGGAAGGGTTCTGATTTTTAACGTAAATACGTGAAAAACATGACTGCGAAAGGAAGCAAATGCTGAATAGCGCAGGCGGCAACAACCTCGCTTCCCTGCATCTTTCGCTCTATGAACTGCAAAGGGTATTATAGCCCAAACACCGCTACTTCTCTCAAAGCTGAGAGATTAGACTGGTTATCCCATTAAAGTTGGTAAAATGCCATTCTTGTGTCTTTAAGCTCTCATATAGGAGGTCAAGACGAGTCCGCCGGTGCTTACAAGGCGGCCGTGGATGTAATCTGCCCACAGTTGCAATAATTAATGTTAAGCTTCTTCTTCAGCAATACGTTTGTGAAGGAACTGCTGCAGATAATACAGTCAAAGCTGTGTGGGCTGTTTGTGTAGCAAACATAAGATAAATGCGAAAAGGAAAGGCTCGTGTGACCGACGGTGGAATATGAATCCTGATTAAGAAACATTATGAGAAATCCAAGTATTGAGAACTCAAAGCAAAAAGATATATGACTGACGATTTTCTACACTGGAAAAACACAAAATCTTACCAAGTATTTTTGGTCTAGTTTCTAGAGTAGTGGTAATTCCACTGGCTACTTGAACAAGTGGAACTATAGCTTTATTAGCTTATTAAAGAATTATTGACTTAAATCAAGCTTCCATATCTTGCTGAAAAGTTTTGCGATATTTTAAGTCTAATCAGATTTTTCACTTGAAACTTTGTGAAACTGTGTTTTTTCAGTGTAACAAGTGTCTGTAGGGTTGGATCAAGGTATGAGTAATCCTTGTGGTTGGCTTGTCATATCTCTGCTGTTCTAAAAAAAGAATAAATTCCTACAGGAATGTTTTAGAAATATACTCAGTGTACCCAAAAAAAAAAACAATAAAATAATTTTTAAAATCAAGAATTGTAATTAGAATTTGTGTTTCTTAAATAAGTACAATAGAAATTAAACTTTTAAAAAAGATGAAAGATATAAACAAATTAGTGTCTGATTAATTCAATAAATAATACTAAAATAATTTTAATGCTTGTCAAGAATCTGTAATCAATGTAATTCAGGTTTTAATGCAGTCAAGCTGCTGTTCCAACCATTACAGTTTCAGCTGGTGGAGAAAAGCAGAGCTGGGTGCCCATGTGAAGCTCCACCCGGGGCCTCCTGTGCCTTTGGGCCAGTCCTGGGTGTTTTGGATAAGTGAGCTTTAGAGTCGCTGGCTGATGCTTAGGGTTCTCACGTCACTGAACCCACACCTCCCATTTAAATAAAACCGGTTCCTCTCGGCTGTGAAGCCGTCAACGGTCCGCTCCATCCTTCCCTGTGATTCGGAGCGCGATATGCCTAACATCTAAAAAAAGGATGCATTAAGCTCTTGCTGGATTCCTCCTTGTGCCGTTTTCCTCTCGCCGACTTGCAGACACAAAGGCAGATTAAAGGGAGCGCGTGCCACAAAACCCCCCGCGTCAATCTTATCGGCTTCGAGTGCGATTTTTTTTTTTTAAACGTATGTTAATCTGGCAGAGCTAAAAGTCATTCTCTCCCCTCTCTGCTTGTTTATCTCTTATCAAATGCACAGTAGGTGAGGGGCAGCTTTTGCGCTGCAGCTAAGTGGCATTATTTGGATAATTGCGTCCAATGTTGCTGCTTATATAGCTATTTGAAACAGGAGGCGTGTGTAAATAGTGTGGGGGCCAGTTAGGGGGGGTTGTTAGATATATTCAACAGAGGTCAGGGGATTGCTGCAATGGTGCTTTAAAAGCTTCCTCATACTAATAACTAATCTGTATTCCAATTCAACAACTTTTTATATTAAAAAGATGACAATATTAGTCAAAAAACCACCACATTACATTAATCCTACCTAGTTAGCCTATGTTAGCCACATCCTTAAAATAAAGCTAGCTTTATAGGAATGTAATGGTAAATATTTATAAGAATTCTGCTCAGCTTTCTTCTACTATTAATATCTGGTTTGCTACAGGAGGTGAAACGTTCTCCTAGTGTTGGATGTGTGAAGGACAGCGCTCCCAGAGGTGCAAGAATAACAAGTTCATTAGTCGAGGGGGGTGGAGGTGGAGGCTGGGGAAGGGTTGCAGCAATTCAAATTCCCCCCCGACCCAGAGCCGGGCTTCCTGATTGGCTGGCTGCAGCGGCACGGCGAGACTCATTAGAGCCCAGCAGTAATTAAGAGTTGTTAGAAAGTGAATTCTCCAACCACAGATTAGAAAATTAAACTATTTACTGATTACATATTAATAGAAGACAACAATGCCGCTTGCCATAAGCTTGGAAGGCGACCAAGGAATAAATCTGTGTACTTAATTACCATAAACAATGGGGGCATAGAAATGGAGTTTTATGCACACTCCCTCCTGTAATGTGTCTGATATCAGAAGACACTTGACAATTCTTGTTCAATTATCTCTATTATTTAATGTGCTGTGAACTGCCTCTGAGTAAATAAATTAACCACCCCAATTACTTTGGACTCATCTGGGGAGGGCCGCCGCGTAATAGAAAATGCTGCGGAAAGCTGCGCCGTGCCCGAACCGAGGGAGAGGAGGAGAGGAGGGAGGAAGAAAGGGTGGGAGAAAACTGAGATTTCACAAGGATGAAAAGAAATGAAAAACGCAACAAAGAAGAAGCAAGTCTTTGATTAGAGAGAAAAAAAACCGGAGTGAATGACAAAGCAAAGACATGTGATATCAAAGAGAGGCGGAATGTGAGGCAGTGGCGTGCCTTTCGCCACGGATCTTTCCCCCCCCCCTCTCCAAGTTTTCCCCCACTGCTGGAGCGGAGAGATGAGCAAATTGTTCACGGGTCAGCCCGTCTTGTCCGTTCGCATCTGCTCACCGGTCCTGGAGTGCGGTGCACCGCCACGGCAACGCTGCACGCCGAGGTCACACAAACTCGCTTTGAGAGGGCTGAATCATGTGATCGCGTGCGCTGCAGCGATTACTCTGCACATCTGAGCTGGTAGGACAGCTCTCATACCATCCAACACCTCCAGATCTAAACCCAGCTAGGCTCTCTAGCTAAGAAAAGTGATGAAACTGTTCCTGGCTTTAATGTTTACCCTGGTAATGGTGGTATTACCATTTTACATTAAATTAAATTATGTTACCCAACTGCAAAATTTAAATAGTAAATGAACTTAACTTATCTAGTGCTTTTTCAGTCAGACCGACCACTCAAAGTGCTTTATGGTGTTTACACATCTGACAGTCCAGTGTTCTGCCAGATCAGCATACGTTGCTAAATCGCTACACGCGCAGCACAAACTGACGGCTGTATCTGTCAGACAATACGCTGTGCTCACCATATGCTTTTATTTAAATCAACAACATGACACCATAACGTAGAAGTTAGATTGTCATACACTTTGTTATCAACAACTCTATGACATCCTGTCTTAGCAGTTAACCAGTCACACCAACATCAACGAACAGGGAGGCATGTTTCATACATTTGACTGCAGCTGCAACTAGACCCTGCTTTAAATACACTTTCAAACAACAATGCATGTACAGCCATCTAACTATCATTAAAAACAATTTATTCACTCATTTTTGTCACATCTCATCATGTATGCTGACCTGACAGCTCCTCTAAATGTCGCGGACCTCTTAATGCGGACGCATGCATATTCACGCATGCGTTTCTGACAGCGTATGCTGATATGACATAACACCGGTAGTCTTAGTTTGACTGGGGACCAAGGTTGCAACATTTGTTACATTTTCAGCTACTGCAGTTCTCTTTCACACTGCTTCGTGTCAAGTAATTCAAACCCTTTGAACAACCTTTTCCCCCTGTCAAACCTGTCGATTGCAGGAAGCCTACGCTACCCAATGAGCCACAGTCACCACAGAACGCTCATTCCACTTTTACCCAGATGTGGCGTTCTCTAGACCGGTCTGATTTTCCTGAATTATTTGTTATGAATTAGTCAGACTTCTGGGACAAACATGATCTGTGTATAGCTATAAGGAGAAACTAAATGGCGCAAAATCCAATAGCTGAAGAAGTTTGACGACTTTATCCAAAGCAAATGAACCGAGACAGAACTTCTCACAAATCTTTATAATAAAAGCTTTAAGAAAAATTAGAATGTTCCTTGAACTTAAAATAATGTTAAAGTTAAAAATAATAGTTTCTCTGCTCATAAAAACTTAAATAAACTTAAACTTAATGAAGGTAAAATTTGTTTGAAAATACAGGAAATTATTTTAATGTTGGGTTCACTTTGTGTTGGAAGCCAGAAATTAGGCAGCTAAATATTTGTTGATTTATTTTAGAACGTTTGTTTGACTTGTAAACATTTAAAATAGCAAAAACAATCCTTTGCAAAAATATAGCTTGTTTTGAGTCATCTATTACTTCTGCAAAATTAGCAAATGTTCTTTTCTTTCACTTTATTTGGTGAAAAAACTAAATCTAAGACTGATATAAAGTAATACAGAAAATATTCACTGTGTTGGAAAGAAGTGAATGTTTTCTATTGCAGGTTTTGGAATTACATTTTTAACAAAACTGTGACAAGATGGATAATCATAAATTTAAACAATATTCATTGCACACAATTTTTACACAGTTTATCAGAATTACATTTCTAACAGCTGATTTAGTAGTTGTTACATCTTTATATAAATGATCAGGAGCTGAGACTCATTAAGTCTTAGGGTAGTAAGCCCCACCGTGGATGTTTAGTTGAGTTGTTCATTATTTGGCCGTTTTTAACCCCATTTTTACTCAACTTTGTTGTGAGAAATTGTATTTCTCTTTCCAAGTTTTTCTCTCTTTTTTTCATTTGTTAGGGAAAATAGTTTTATTATTAACTCAATATAAGCCTACAAGATTTTTTTGAAGAAGGTCTTAAATATATAACTGAGGATCTTGAGTAAAACAGAGTTGGGTAAAAGGAAGTGTCCATGTCCAGTCAATTACTTGAGGATAAAATAGATAAATAGGGTTACATTAGTGTTAAAAAAAGAACAAAAAGATGCCTCTCTTTTTTATTTCACAACCTTCAAGAGAGCAGTGTCAAGAAGTACTTAGTCTTCAAGCGGTTGGGAATTGTATTATTCAGAATACAGAAGAGGATATGCGTAATTTAGTTTTGGGTTACTGTGGTCAGAGACACCTGATCAGCGTTGGCAGCTGATGGCACATAGGAGCCGATTTCACGTCTAGGCGTTGGGTCACACAAGTGAATAAGTACGGACTAGTAGGAGACAAAATGTTACAAACTTACAAGTAGAATAAAGCTGCTGTTCTGAGCTGTCAAGTACCTACAAGTAGCAACAGAAACACTAATAACTGGTTCTGCAAACCAGTTTCCCTCCCAAAAACCAAAAAGAATAAAATAACTTCATTTCTATTTATGTAAATATCAAAATAATAACATACAACGTACTAATTTTTTCTTGAAAAACTTATGCACACAAATGTAAGTAAAGGTTGATTTAAAGAAATGCTGAACTACAGTCAGGTTGTGTTATAGCCTATGATTTCTCACCTAGAATCAAACATAATTATAAACAGTGGCATGAAAAAGTATTCTCTCAAAAAGTTCAGTGTATTTGATTAGGATTTTACAGGATACATAACATATCTTAGTGTGAAACTGAGAACTCAAAGCAAAAAAGATACATGACTGACCAACTTTTAACAAATAATCTAAAAAAATGCGGTGCGTGCTTTAGTCAGCATGTCTTTTAGGATAGCTCTCCACCACCTTTAAACATCTACTGACTAAAATGTTCACCCATTCATCTCTCCAGTGGAAAAACAAAGCATTCCCTCAGCATGATACTACTGCCACTATGTTTCAAACAGGGATGGGGCAGCAGGGCGTGGAGAGTTAGTTGTCGGCAACAAACTGCATTGTGGATATAGAATAGAAGTTCAGCTCTGGAGTCAATCTGAGTAGGTTGAGACTAATCTACTCACCGTTTGCCTTGTGGAAACGGCACAAGGCTTCTATCTGCTTCCAAACTAGCAGTAGAACTAGAATCTCTGAATGTTAAAGACCATTACATTTAAGTTGTCTTACTTAAGTCATTTGTTTAAATCTTATTGTGATTGTGTTGTGACTGAGTATTTATTTTCTTTTGTATGCTGCCATTCTTCTCCAGGTCTCTCTCTTGGAAAACAGATCTTTTGATCTCAACAGGAAAAAAATTGTTAAACAAAGGTAATTATTATTCCTGGAACTCTTCCATAAACGGCAGATTTGTGGAGGCAATTGTCCAGTAAAGAGATTCTACCACCTGAGCCGGGAATAAAAGAAAGTTAAATACAAGCCTAACACACGAGTTTCAGATGTATATTTGTAAAAAAAAAAAAAATTAATGAACAAATTGGAAAATAATGTAGCATTTTAGACTTCTTGTTTATCACTATGGTTTGCAGCTGTCTGGTTGATCGCTAACAGGAAAATGAAGTAGCATTTTGAAAATGCCATTGTTCCTTCACCACAAGTGTACCAATTGCAGTTTTTTGGCTAATCAACAATCTTTAAAAAGCCTGATCTGCCAGATATTTTTGCGTTAAGAGTCACTAAATATAGTGACAAAGTTACTAAACTGTCAATAGTGGAGTGACTATTGCTAACCATACACATGCAGACGTGACCTGGTGGGCATACAGTGGCTAAACCTATGCGGAGATAGAAAAGCTTGGTTTCAGCCAATCGCCTCTTCCAGTAAATTAAGGAAATGTGCGCCAACTGATTGGTGCACCCCATCGACCATGTAAAATACCAAGAAAACTGACGTGAAAAAGCTTGAAGGTTGGGGACACTTTATAAGTATCCCGTAAATGAAGAAGACAACTGAACAACAGGTTGGTTCTGTTGCTAAGCAAAAGCACATATATGACTGTGGTACACCGTAACAAGGAAGCCGAGGAGAATTTCTCGATATGATATCCTTTTTATTATTTCCTCCTTACCTTTCTGTATTCGACTCATCTCTTTCTAGAAAATCACATTTTCAGGAGGGGACTATAGGTGTGTATCTCATATATACATTTCTTTATGGTGTTTGAAAGTAAATAACCCGGCTCCTCACTGGCCAGTGGCTGCTTTAACAGTTGGGTAAGAAGAAGAAGAAGAAGAAGGAAAACAGCCCTTCAGATGACACAATGGCGTGCGCTCCGACAGGGAGAGAGGGCACAGAGGAAGGGGAGGGCGGCGAAAAGGAGGAAAGCAAACACAACAAATGGCAACGAGATAGCCTCAATATCAGCACCCAAATGGGATGGAGAAGGTGAGCACAAATCTCAGCAACCCGGTTTCCATTTCTAAAAGCTCTTTCTTCTGCCCTGGCCCCGTTACCATTTTTTTTTTCTCCACGATTTTCGGGCTTAAATCCACCACCAACGTGTCAAGAAAAGCACAAGAGTTACTGTTAAATCACTACATTTTCAAAACATTCGCAAATATCAAAAAAAATTTCACGTTCTCCCCCTGCCCTGGAGTATTCCCGGGTGAGAAATGGGACGATTATCGTCACCAATGGGAGGGAGCGATTCTCCAATTTCAGTTGGGGGCTTGACAGAGCCGAGGCCCCTCCGTATTTTTTTTTTTTGGCTCGGTGTAGTGTCTCATGTCTTAACAAGACTTTACTCAGGGGGCCCCGAACCTTAAAAAAAAAAAAAAAACCTTCCGAATCTGGCTCTGTACGCCACACCACGTTTACGGGGCGCATGAGCGTTTTGTGTCGCGGGTTTGTGAACTGTGTCGGTGGCTCGTGTTGTTCTCTCTCTTTGCCATTTCTTTGCCTCTCCCTTTAACTCACCCCCGTCTTTCCTTATACAGCATATCAATGAAGGCCAGATATGTACTGGGGGGTGTGTGTGCGTGTGTGTGTGTGTGTAGCTGTGCATGGCTGAGCGCAACTGTTCAATAGTTGGGGAGGCTGGCTGGGGCCGCGGCTGGCAAACGGCGGCGGCGCAGACTTCGGCTATCGCACCCAGTTATCGTTTCCCCCATGAAGGGCTCCCTTATCACCCCGGCCCAGAGAGGTCTCCCTTCTTCTCCCATCCCCGAGACACACTCCCCTCGTTCCCTCCCCCAACCCTCCCGTCTCCTCCCTCACCCCTCCTTTCATATCCACCCAGCGCTACGTCGCACAACATTCATCCAAGAGGGCGGGGGGAGGGAATTCAGGGGATTGGGGCGGGGGGTGAAGGGGGGCTTCAAAGATTCCCTCCGTCACAAACACACAAACTCTCTGAGTGTACATAAATGTGTGCGTGCGTGTGTGCGCGCATGTGTGTACGCTCAATTTGCCAAAACAGTTTTTCCAGTGTAATTGGGCTTGGGGTACCTGTGTCCATGAGATAGCGCAGCCTCTTCTCCACGCGAGCTGCTCGGGCGTCTATGTGCCTCTGCTCGCTCTCCAGCGCAGACAGCTCCCCAACCACATACTGACTGGTGTCTTTGAACGCCTTCTGTCGACCGGGAGAGAGCGAGAGCGAGGCAGAGCGCGAAAGAATAGTTATGAGAGAGAGAAGGAGGAGTAGTGAGAGTTGGCATTAGACAGAGGGGAGGAGGAGGAAAGAAAAAAAAAAGAGAGAGGGGGGGATAAAAGCAGAACGAGGCCGAGGAGAGAAACAGAGGGAATAATGGAAGTGATGAGGATGAAGGAAGAGTTGGAGGGAAATAAAGGCAGAAAGAGGAGAGGGTAAAATTGCTTTAAAAAACAGAAAATCAGTGCACTTGAAAAACATATTTCACCAAGAAAACTTCACACACGAAAAAAACAGCTGCGTTTTTTATTAATTTCTCAACGTTTCCTATCCCTGTTGTCAACTTTATTATTCATCTGTTAGACTTTTTCTGGCTGATGCAGATATGTGAATTTCTTTTGAGGTCTATTCAAAGTTTCACTGACTTTGACGCAAATGGAAAAACAGGAAAAGAAAATGTGCAGAAAGTTCTTTTGATAGAGGTAGTAGTTTCAAATCCAATAGAAAGATTATTCCTATATATGTCCTTAACATGCATCTTTTTGTTTTACTGGCAACACTTCATTTTAAGGTGTGCATAAGAATTATCCTTTTGAATTCTCAAAATTACACTTTAGTGCGGTTTTGCATTAAAAGTGTCATTGTTTGCTAAATGACACTTAATGAAAACATTTATAAACATTCATGAAGACGCCTTCATGTTTAAGACATCTGTCAGTCTTATGCAGTTTTGATGCATCTAAAGTAAAAAAACATTGATTTTTCAGTATTTGACACACTGACCCTTAACACTAAGAATGATATAAAGACAATCTGCAGATCTATTTTAAATCAATATTACACCAACTTTTTGTTCAAACCAGATTCCCCCCCCTTAAGTATAAAGGCATGCTTTTGAGAAACTCGCCAGAACTAACTAATCATTTGGGCCAACAAATAATGTAAATGAAAAATGAAAACATATTTAGCCAAAAAATGCAATTTAAATTTGACAGTTTGGAAAGTGAAAGTGAAGCAGCAAACATTCATTTAAAAATTGTGTACTGTGTGACAAATAGGAAAAATACACAGAAAATATGAAGTTTGAAGTCAATCAAGAATACCCAGTGTGTTTGACTATTGAACTTCAATGAGAAACACACAACAAAGACCTAAGTAAAGGAATAATCACTTCAGAAGCATCACCTGTACACAGAGGCAGAATTATTCAAAATTACAGGGAGTTTAACATCTTGACTTACTTTAGATCCAAAACTGAAGTTAGTTAAATTTGTCCATTTATGTTCTTCTGTGGCTTAATATATGGATTTTTATGGGTGCACGGCAGAAAAACAGTCAAGATACTACTGCTGAATATTTTGATGTTGACATCTATTACACTGAACTTTGAGCAAACGTACTTTGAGCATTAGCAAAGTATTAAAAATAACTAAATATATACATCAAGTTAGACCCAGTTCAGGTGGTGGGAGACAGAAGGACTAAAATTACATCACTGTTTGACAACGTCTCCCATCCCAAGCAGAAAACTGTCCCTGGACTGCAGATCTCCTTCACTGACAGACTGCTGCATCCTTTCTGCAGAAAGGAGCATCAACGCAGATCCTTCCTCCCACCAGCTGTTACTCTATAACCATAGCTTATTTTTATTTTTTAGAGTTTGCTATTTCTGATCAATGTGTTTAAGTGATAATCAGTCCCTCCAAGAAGTTGGAATTACAATTATTAACTGCTAATTCACGTGTCTCTCTGATCAATTTGACCAATCATCTCAACATTTTCTGTATTTCCGTCTTTTCTGACCAATTCAACTCAGCGTAATTCTGACGAATCCCTTTGACCCCCTTCTAATTTAACTTCTTGTTCCACTGCATCTCTTGAAAGCCAAACTTGAAGGATAAATGCATGTGACCATAAACAATAACATTTTTATTTCTGCAGATGTTCATATGCATACATTTCATGTTAACTTGAATGATCAATATGTAATTCTTTTGCTCTGACAAATCCTGAGGACATGATTTTGTTTATATTCAGGGTAACTAATAATAACTTGAACATGTTATTTGCACCTATATACTGGATTGTAGCATATTATATTTAATATAATATGCTACAATCCATTTCTTTTGAGAAGGGTGTGTGCAGTAATTTAAACTTTTGTATAAGACTAAGTTATGGGAAAAATAAAGCTTGAAAATACTTTAAACCTTTTTGGAAAAAGGAGCCGCAAAATTTGACATTTTAAGTCACAAAAAAACACAGCAACATCCCATAGTGACTGTTGTAATCTTGTCCTTAATGTACAGTGTGTTATTAATTTGTTTGTTTTTATATATTTTTAATACTTTATCTTTATTTGAACCTGCGTGCTGCTGCACCTAAATTTCCCCACCATGGGACAATAAAGGATACGTTTATTATAGTATATTAGTGAGCAAACTTGTTTATGTTTTGCAGTTTAGAATCAGTCCACCTGCGGCTCACTTCTCCAAGTTTATTAAATTAAACCTTTGATTCAGCTCTGCTTAAACCCTCAAACACGCTCTTCCACTTCAGCAAAGTCTTTCCAATTTCTCACACATCCCGACACCAACTCCGCTCAACGCTAACACAAACACACAAATACACAACCCCATCATTCTATAAGCATAGGCGCTTAATAGACTCTCCATTTGTGACCCCTCTTCACCTCTGTCTCCGGGCTGTTTGCTATTCTTCAGACAGACTCCCTCTGAGTGAGGAAAATGTTTATTCAAATTTAACCAATGAGGATGCATCCGAAAAATATCTCCATTTTTATTGCTGATGCACTTCGTTTTTCTTAATGGGAAGGAGAACTAGTGAGCAGGAGAAAAAGTTTTTTTTTTCCCCTCCCCTTCATTCCACCCAGGCCAGCACTTTTTCCTGTACTCTTTCCAGCATGTGAGAGTGCATTCATGTAGCTCTGTGCACGTCTCATTTGTACAAGTGTGTGTGTGTGTGTGTGTGTGTGTGTGTGTGTGTGTGTGTGTGTGTGTGTGCGTGCTAAAGATTCCCTGCAGCCTCCCCTTCTGCGTGCTCTCGCTCTATCACCATATTTTTCCTTGGCAAATCAATTTTACACATGATCAGCCCACTCCCCTTGCCGCGCTCGGCCCAGCCGTAATTAAGAGGAGGGAAATTACCATATATATTATATTAATGCAAACATCATTCAGCAGGTAATTCTTGGCTGATCGGGATAATGGAAAGGTTGAACACCCATTAACCCTGGGGCCCGGGCACCGGGAGGAGGGCTGTGCACGTGTGTGGTTGGATGAGGCCGAGGTGGAGGGTCGAGGGTAGGAGAGGACTGCTTGGGAAGACGGATTCACCTCATGGTCTCTAGTGGCCCACATGCTCAAACACTCAGCCACTGAAATAATAGTGTTCTTATAAACACTCTGTTTGAGAAGACAATGTGTGTATTCTTAAAGGACGTGAACACACACACACGCACGCACGTCCACACAGCGGCCGATATCTACCGCTGTTATAATTAAGGTGGCGGTGCGTTAGATCAATACTTAGATGTCCCCGTGGTAACGAGGGGACGGCTGAGGTAAAAGTGAGAGACTCAGAGGTGACGAAGTTGAAGACAAGGTGGGAAATGTAAGAGTGGCAGGAACCGAACAGGAGGAAACGTGTTGAGATGAGACACCAGGACTGAAATGATTAATAGAATTAATCGTGAGTACTGAAATAATTGTCAACTTGAATACATAGTTTCTAAAAAAGCCCATTTGCTGAAACATCATATTCATAGAAGTAATTAAGGCAAAACTGTATAAAAAAATATATACATTTTGTATTGAAGATGAAAAACCTTCTTTGTTTTTAAGTATGTTCTACCCACAACTCCTGAAGTTTCACTTTTAGCTTCACCTGGTAAAAATTCTAGAAAAACCTCCTACAAAACACCTTTTGCATCTATTTATTAATCAAAAAATAGTCAACATATTACTAGACAAGGTTCTTTAAGCTGGAGATGCATCATTTGCTACATATGATCAAGCGCACACTAAAGGAATGCTATGTACATTTTTATTTTCTTATTAAAAATTGGAATTGTATTATACTTGCATCTTTTGATTATTTCTAATGTGTAAAAAAAGCTTAAATTGTTAAATGAGAAAGCTACAGAATATGTCAAGTTTATCCGATTGTCAGAATAATCGATTACTAAAATAATTGTTAGTTGCAGACACATAAGACACACAACTGATGATGAGAAAATAAAACAAGTCAAGTAGCTGAAATGATCGAGTATTTAGACACCCTGATGTTCTCCAAATTGTTCTGAGACCTGCATGAAAATTTAATCAAGAACTGGTGACAGAATCCAGAGTTTATAAAAAAAAAACAGCCCTCACAGAATTCCTGATTTTTGACTTATTTTAAACAAAACATCCTTCATTTCTTGCTTTTGAAGTGATTTTAAATAAACAAACCTCTTCTTCAAATGGTCTGTGAAGGTCAAATTCTGTTGGTGAATCTCTGTCCTCGTCAGCCTTCTTTAAATCTTCAGGAACGGATTTCTGTCGCTTCACTTCTGAAAGCAAGGAGACAAAAAAACCCCCAAACAAACCAAAACCATATTAACATAAATAAATCTACATTGATATTTTACAGGAACACTTGTATTGGTTATCCAGAGTTCTGTCTTTCATTAAAGGCAAAACTTACATTTTCTTGGAGGTGTGGTCTGCTTTCACAATCCAGAGTAAAAATACAATAGTTTCACTGGTTTGATTTTCACAAACATGTGGTATTAACAGTTACAAAGCAGAAAACAGCGCGATGACTGTCACTGTCACATGACCAAGCCAATACTACATAACCAACCTCCTCCTCCAGAAACATAAAGACAAGAAGATGGAAATAAATATCATTTTTTGATATAGGCCAGTTTTATTTATCAGACCGATTCCGATGTGTTTAAAAACAACAAATATTGGCCGGTAGCAATATTAGTGCCGATATATTGTGTGTCCCTAGAACTGCAAACAGGACGTTTTTTTTTTATTTAACCTTCATTTTACCAGAATTAAAACCTCTTTTTCAAGGGAGTCCTGGCCAAGAGGCAGCAACAAATATGATACAAAAAATACACCGCCAAAAGAAAATGTCAAGTTTTAAAACAAACCCAGCTGCATTGTCATTGAATCAGCCTCAAGAATTTTTAGTTTAGATTTAAACAACTAAACTAGATGAATTCAGTCAACCTAAAAGTTTCTTGTAACAAGTTCCAAGAGGAGGGAGCAGATATGGTCTAGTCCAATCCTGGAAAACATTCATTCTTGTTCTCTTAATAGAACTGATTTATTCAGAGGTCATGAATGACTTATTCAAGTAATAGACAACATTAAACAAGAGAATTGGAGCATGGTGCCAAATTACCAACCTACTAATGGGAAATTTTGTTTTCAACACTAAACTGGAAGTGAACTGGCCTCCCTTGCTAACTACAGAGGTGTGTGTCTGAGTTACACTGTCCTCACCCGGTCTATTCTCCACATACTGACTGAAGGACTTCAGTTGAGTCTTCCTCACAGCGGAATCCTTGCTGAAGACGACGGGACTCCGAAGCCTCTCCGTGGCTCTGCGTAGACGCTCGGCCCGCAGCTCCTCAGCGTTGTTCTGAGACAGACAGAATACACAACCTACTTCACAACCTTCATCACAATACGACACCTGCGTGAGAACAAGACATGAAAGAGTGACTCTTAGGTCTGCTTCAGACATTTTTATCAAATACTGGTCCAAAGTAGCTCATTTTAACCATTTACACACCTACAACAAGAGCAGCAGATAAAACTGGTAGAAGACGTGTCAAACTGAAGGCCCAGGGGCCAAATCCAACCTGCTGTAGCTTTTTATGTGGCCCTCTAGACTCCAAATTACATCAATAAGTGCCTTCACTTTTTTGCAAAACTGCGAAATTCACACAAAAAAATCTACCTTTTTTCAGATTTTACTGCTGTTTTTTTTTTTTTTTAAATCAAAATTGGCCAAAAACATCGTGGTTAAGTGACTGCTACTGCTGCCTCAGCCTTACTTGATGTCAAGTTGTAGTCCGTGATCAATACTTCGATTAGTAAAAAGTCACATTTAACGTCCTACATTAGTCTAAATGTTGTAAAAAACATCCTTACAAATAGTTCTAAATTAGCAAAATCTGATTTTGACTGCAAAAAAACACAAAAACAATCAAGAAATTCTGGATTGACTGAAAAGGTATTCAATTATTATTTCATTTTAAGGAACACTTCTTGAATGCTGAAGCAAAGAGCCGTTTATTGATATTTTAACAGTTTAATGGGTTTTTATCATTAGATTCTGACACAATCGGCCCTTTAAGAACATTCATATTTTTGACATGGCCCAAAATTAAAATGAGTTTGACACCCCTGGTATAGAAGCTTCATTATAATTTCTTAGTATGTGCAGCTCTAAAAAAAACCACACACACACAAACAAGTGCATTCATTCTGTGTCTCACTCATGAGCAAGACAAAAAGGAGGCAATTAACTTGACTTTCAACAAAACCTCAAGCCAGAAAATATATTCAGATTATGCAAAATGCCAAAAAAAAAAAAAAAAAGCTGCTATTGTTTTCAAAGTGAGCACATGTTAAAAAGCTACACGCTCCCTCTATCAGGACTGGTATGCAGAAACGCTTTATTACCGACACTCCCGAGTATGCCAAGCCGAGTGGAAAAAGAAACCGACTTCGGGTCGAGATTGACGTCGCGGCAACGTTAATAAGACGGCGAAACGTGTAATAAAGTCGACAATTAGGGCAAACACGTTCCACCGCTTGAGACGGAGGGAGATAGTGAAGCAGGGTGTGCGGGAGCGGGGGACGGCTGATAGAGGCGGCACGGGAAAATGGGGAAACGGGGCGTAGACGAGGAGTTGTTAGAGCGTCTTCACATTATTGACTCTGAAAAACAAAGTCAGCAATTAGCCTGTTCGCACTTTGTTTTGTTTATTAGGCTGTCAGCTTCCGCTAGCCTCTTAAAACCTTGTGTCAAATTGAGAAAAATTTATTTATGAAGTGCTTTGGGCTTTTATACAAAAAGGCCAATTAAATATTTTAAAACAGGACAAGAGCTGGGATATGTGGAAGCACTGATGTCCTTGAGTGTGCTTTTGCGTGAAGGGGTGTGCATGTGTGAGTGTTTGGATGCACATACACTCATGGAAGCTCACAGAGCTAGTGAGTATTATTTAAATTTACTGAAGGGCATAAAAAGTAAAGAGCAAGAAGATCTCAAAGCTGAAGGTTCTCAGATGATGTCTCCCAACTCAGTAACAGAATGTAGGAGTACTTTGTGTTTGTAGCTTTCAGGAAGCATGGATCTGGTGACAAACCATTCAAAGTTGTTTTGAATGGTTCTGACAAACCATTCAAAGTTGTTTTGAATGGTTCTGACACCAGACACACCAGTGGTGTCTTAGGGTTAGGTAAAACTTTAGCTCCGTAAATGCGAAAGCTCTCCACCAACACAATGTGTAGCAGAAGCTAAAGCTAAAGCGCTAACTTCATTTCAAATTACATCTGCCCTTGAACGACTACAATCCTCGAGCACCAATTTAGCTCTGACAACATATTTTACATGTTTAATGTCTCTGATGTTTACTTTCAAGTTATTCTATACTGTCCATGTTTTATTATGTTCCTGTATATTTATTTGAAATAAAGTTATTGGTGGAGGGGGAAGGCAGAGCGAATGTGAGAAGAGGAAACAGAACAGCTGCATAAATAGTCTTCACCCACTTTAAAATGAGGGCACGGATAAAAAACGTCTACCTGAACTCTTAACACTCAATAAGTGAAACTTCAACACAGATGTTGAACTTTTTCAACTGAAAATGTACAAAACAGCCAAGTAAATCAGTGCTTAAAAACTTATCCAAAAAAGTTCACTTAGGGGAAGCTATGAGCAGTTTTTTTTCTAACTAAGTAGTTAGCCTGACTCAATAAGCCTGCTAATTATACTGCTCTATAAACAGCAAAATGGCAAAAGTCATATTCTCCTCAATTGTCATGTTTTCTTAACTGTTAATCCCCTAATTTTATAAGACAGTGTATACAAATAATAAAATTTAGTCTATAAATTAGACCATGTCCATTTTGCTGTAAATGTTTGTTAATACTGTGACACTGTAAAACTGTGGTATTTTTACTCAAGACTGTCATACAGTAAGAATTTCAAACCCAATCCTTCTCTCTCCATTATGAGCATTTTAAAACCATCTTTTACCAGAAAAAAAGCAACGTTCAGCATTTCAGATCTTAATCTCGTTTAGAATCAAACTGCATAAAATCATGATCGAGTTTGTGTTTTACTCCCTGCGTGAACCGACTCCTGTAGGGTTTCAACTGTTCTTTTTCTTGAACTGATCTTGAAACTTTTATCACATTATGACATCTAAAATTTCAGAAGTAAAGCAGAAGACAACACAAAGACCCACAACCAGAGGTTGATTGAATAAATAATTCATAAGTTTGTATAAATAAAAGTTTAACTGGATGTGTCCTTATTTTTTTAATGAAGATTTACAAAACACATGTTTGTGCTACGCTAACATAAAACTGCAAGTCTTTGCACCATTTGCAGAGAATAATGCATTTAGCAAAAAAGTAAGAATCCTGAGGGAACTGATTACAGCCCAGAGGTTTCCTTACTATTAGCAGATGTATCACTTAACTGTTGCAAAGCTGTGACTTGTCGTTCGGTTGTTTATCTGCCGCCGCATTTCAACTAAAGGCGAAACCATCTCAATCACTAAATACCGAACACCTGCCCACTTGGCTACCCCTCTGTTTCCTTTTCACACTCTGGCACGAGCAGATATTGAGGTGTTTGCCCCTTCTTGCTTTCTTTCATTCTCCCTCCATCTCTTATCGCTGCTGCCATCACTGTGGTAAGCTGCAGCAGTGGTGATTCAGGGCTTTTAGTGCATGTGAGTCTGTAAATGTGCATGCAGGGGGCTGCGTGACTAATGTTGCAGTCTGCTGAGCGTCGCATGCCCTTATCGTGTGCTGCCGAGGCTGCGAATACACACAATCGGTAATGAGAGGGTCGGTGTGTGCTGGTGGGTGATGTTCTCGCAGGGTGCTACACCGGCCTGGAGGACTCTGTGGAGCCCCCAAACATCCCTCATTTTAAAATCACAAACATAATGCAAACTCGCAACTACTTTCAGAGAGATATCTTAGGACAACTGAAGAAAATGCAGACAGATTTAGGAAATGAGGCTTTTTTCCCCCATAGTTCAGTTCTTAACACTTTTTTCACCTTCACAGTCAAACGTGACAAAATTGGTTAGTTCAGTGTTCCTCCACCTTCCCGATTCGTTTATAATTATACACAGAGCAAACATTGCGTATCCTAACAGATTTTCAATGAAGATTTGTCTAAATTTTTTGTTGAAAAGTCTCCACATTAAAATGAGCAAATGGAAACCTTGCACATTTTGATAAATCAATCCATTTAATTGTTTCTGAATAATTTTAATCAAATAATTTAATCAATTGGGAGAATATTGGTTTGGCTCCGGCTAGCTCCCCAAGGTCAGAAACACGGGGGAATGTTTAGCCCAGTGTCACTTTAGCCATGCTCACTTAGTCTTTAAATTTTAAAGTAGTAGATGTTATTGCCAGCTGCTGATTCAGCATAGGTTTTGCAGCATTTCCCATTTGAATCTCAGACTGAAATTCTCTTCAAAACAGAACAAAATATATACGTTTAAAAAACAGTGCAGCTTTATAGGCTGCAGTAATATATTTTTTAATAGAAAGACTAATTAGGAATAATGTCTTTCAAAGCTTACTCAAAAGTACAAAACTGAATAGAAATTCTGACATTTTAAGATTTAGATCATCATGAACTGTGTTAGTCATTAAATCTGTAGTGTAACAAGGTGCAAAAGCTTATTGTGCTGAACCTCTTTATTGCACTTGTAAATTTTATCTGTGCAGCTTGATATTGTTGGACACAAATTTGAACCATCCTAATTATGCTTCAGTTACTAGAACATGATTTTGTTTCATCACAGTTGTGACATAGTGAAATTTAATAACTAGGTAAGACAAGTGGGATTGACAGATTTAAAAAAAATGTCATAATGTCAGCACCAATGAAGCCATTTTTGAGATAAAAACAGGAGAAAAAGGTGCACCAAGTGATGGAGTTCCCAAACACACTACTGGCGACTAGAGGTTCAACATTTGGCATTTTTAGGTCGCATGCTTTAGCCCAGAACAAATCTTTGGCTGATTCTACTTCTGTGAGGGTCAAATGATTACATGCACACATATGCACTCTTCCAACCACAAAGCACTAAGCCGTTTAGGCTTTGAACACAAGAGGGTGTTTATGTGAATAGCTGATCAAAGACATCCCACACTGCCGTACACTCTGAGAGTTTAACTTGTTCTGACAGCGATGCATGCATTCGCTTTATTCTACTTGACATTCAAAATCAATTAAACAGATGTTCAGGCTGCCTGGCTGCCACGTTGACTCAATATTCTCATCAGAAGCCGTAGACGTAACTCTCCTCCACACCTGTCCCCACACACACGCCTAACAGTCTGGAAAGGTCGCAGTCAATAGAAGGGACGGCGACACATAAATGTTGAGCACTCAGATGCCACGTGTACGTTTGTCATGGCTTTAAACAGACATGAGAGGGATAAACTGTGGTCTTCCGTGAAGGTTCGACTGACAGACGAGTACAAAGGGTCAGCAGGCTGACAAACGGGGTCAATCTGGTCTAATTGATTGGACTGAACCTTTGAGGGTGCCTAGAGTAGGAGGAAAAAAAACAAAAAAAGACAAAACAGAGAGAGAGTTTGGGGGGGAAAAAAAGGCACTCAGTGTGTGTCGGTACCTCCAATCCTGCAGGGCTGAGCGGTGAGGATGAGGAGGCGGTTGGGGAGGATGAGGACGACGTGGAGGAAGGAGATGAAGGGGAAGTGACTCCTCTTCCACTGGCCTCTGTCAGCTTCTTCAGTTTCAGATCCACATGCTTGCTGTTTGTGCCTGAGAGAGAAGCAAGAGCATAAGAACATGGAAGAGCCATAACTGACCCAAGATACGTCAAAACGTCTTACAACGGAGCATTTCATACAGTTCTGATCAACTTAATTAACTACACTAATGTCAAATTAACTGGGTGCTTTTATGATTTCTTTCATTGGTTGTTTCTGCAGGATGCGTTCATCCTGGTCCTGGATGAACGCAGCCAATAAACAACTTCAATAATTTTGAGAAACAAAGCTTTCTCTAGTTGTTAGTCAATAAAAAAATGTGCATAAAGGCTGAAATGTATACAAACACTACCACTAATATCTTAATAAACATCCATTAGATAATTGCAGATCATTTACACTGGTTTCATAGCCATGAACAATGTTCTGGCATAATTCTGGTTCAATATTTCACTATTTGTCTGACAAAGTTCATTTGAATTAGGGATGCACTGACAAACTGGCCCATGTTTCCTTAATTGTGGAAAATTGGTCGATACGAATCAGTTTTACATGTAAGTAACGGTTTGAAAATCAGTCACGGTTCCCCTTCACTCTGTCATGAGAGAGGACTTACAGGACAGAATAGTCGCCCCACTGTAGAAAACTTAGTGACTTCGCCAAACATTTATCAACTTTAAAGAAAAAAAAGAAATATCGGTATCGCCCAAATCGGCATGTCAGGCTTTTTAAAGACTGGTGTTTGACCAGGGGACTGCAGCCGGTGCACGCCTAATTTAAATTTCTTCACTTCCTGGCATGAACAAATCTTTTCATAATAGTCAATACATTTTTACAGTGTTGAGGTCTGAGTCATTCCAGATGCTTAATGTTAGTCTGTTTATACAGGTGTTTGTATCATAACCATATAGGTGCTAATTTAAGGTTAAAGTTAAAAAGCACTGCTTCAATTTTTCATCAACTTTGTCAAATGCACCAGTACTAAAGGAAGCAAAACTGAAACACAGCATGATGCTCTAACATTGTACTTAATAAAAAATAGCATCCTAAAGTCTTGTCTCCAAAAATATGTGCTACTTTGGCTAAATGGCTCGTATTTGTCTCCTCTGCATAGGAATGCAGCTACAAATATCAGTCAAGTATCAGGTCACTTGTCTTTATTTTAATGACACTAACTTGTTGGGTACTGTGGAATAAACAAGAAAGAAGAGAACCCTTTAACTCTCCTGGGAAGACTGTCTTAACTTTCTTCCAAAAGTGCATTTGTGAGGTCAAACATTGATGTTGGAAGAGAAAACCTGCTCTCTAGTTCAAAACAAAGATGTTTCATTTTCTTGATTTGTTGTGTGGAAGCTTTTCCACACAAAACTCGATCATCAAAACCACTTTGTGTGCTGTGCGCGGTTGTGTTGGAAGAGGAAGATGCCATCTCAAAGGTGGTTCCACAAAATTGGGAGCATGAAATTGCCCAAAATGTATTTGTATGCTGAAGAGTTAAGCGTTCCCTTTGCTGGAACTATTGGGGGGTAATTTAAACTCATGATCATTTTTTAAGAGCATTTTCAAGTCATCTGTTGAAAATGGCATAAGTATGTATGGCAAGTTTGCCCTCTGGAAGCTCTATCAACTTTAACTTTGTAAACATGTAACTCTGGAACTGACATTTAAAATATCCTAAATAAAACTCAACAACCAAAAAACAATAAATAAAACGGAAATCAAAAACATACACAACCAAAACCATAAATAAAATAGATTATGAAGTTCATTTACTCCACGTCTTAGACTCTTTTTAAATCCACCTATCAATATATATATTTTTTGCTTTATTCTGTCTTGTGTGTTTCCTTCTCTCTGCCTCGGTGTGTGCATGTGCGTGTGCATGTGTGTGTCTGCCAGCGGCTGCATACAGCTCTATTTTCCAGGGACTGGTAACCACAGCTCCCCTGCCAGGCCAGACCACTGCATTGAAGAAGATGAAAGAACAGGAGGGCAACCGTTTCATGTGTCATCTCCCTGTGTGTAGCCATCAAACACACCCACACGCACAGCAACATGCATGTATAAAGATACCAAATATAGACACACACTCTTGAACTTTGTCATATCACACAAAACACAGCTAAAACACGTGCAAAATTCAAATAATCTCCGCTGCATTTAGGGAGTTAATATAGACTGATTAAAGGGCGGCATCAGACGCTTTAAAGCTACGTTCGCAACCACAGATTTTCTTTTAAAAACATTACCAACAAAGACAACAATAATGAAGAAAAGCAAAAGATAATGCACTTCAAACGGTAGAGAAAGCATTTGTTTGTTTTCATGTCTGTTTTGTCGTGTCCCTCACGGTACTCTAACCTATCGCACATCGACAGGAAAATGAAGGCGGTAAACAGAATGAATTAATTACAAAAAAAATAAAATAAAGCAATTAGTTTACCTCTGAAGATTTGGCCAAATGTTTTCCTGGAGATATTTTTTATTTTGGAGAAACTTTTCAGTTTAATGATCAAAAGTTTGGGAAGTTTGTTGATGAAACAAACAACAAACTTGAATGTTTAGAAGTATTTTCTTTCCGAGTTAGTGTATTTTTAATCATCAGAAAAAGTTTGTCCTTGCATAGTTTAGAAGAACAAAACATAGCAACTCTAAATGATTAGTATGAATTCATGATAGAGGTGAAGTTTGACCTGGGAAAGTGAATAAGTTAGAAGAACGAATGAATCACGCAGCATCAGCCATTAGTTTTACCCAGAGAGGTTAGCTCAGAGGCGGGGTTAGTAAGCTCCAGGCGCCCCCGCAGGGTGGATGTGGTCGGAAGGGCCTCCTGTGGAAGCTGGTTAGTAGCAGCCAAGGCAGCATCAGCAGAATCACCATCACCAAAGTGGAGCTGTTCTTCCTCTTCCCTACTCTGCTCCTCATCCTCACTCTTTTCACCGTCCACATCGTCTTCCTCAAAGCTTCTCAACCTGCCCAAAGCATCTGTGGATGCAAAGTTAGAGAAAACAAATGGGCAGAAGCAAATGAAGAGGAAAAAGGAGGAGAGAATGTAGGGTTAAGTGTAGTCATGGCAATGAGGAGGGTGGTGGTTAAGGAGAATGAAAGGGAAGAGAAGAGAAAGACAGTATTTGATTAGGTTGTATTAGCATCAGCCTGTGATCGTACTGCCCGAGTTATTGATCCGAAAACTCAACTGTTCAGCACATGTAGTTACATGTAGTACATTCATGGCCACTGTGAGAAGCTGTCCGGTTTGCATGTGGTGTTATTTCATATAGGGCTTGACAGTAAATCAATATAGATATGTATCATGATAAACATGTGATCAATATCAATAGATGATATGTCTGATAGAATATTCAATCATTTCACTTAATTCCGAATCACAAAGTATTCTGGGAGATGTAGGCAGATGAAAAGATTTAGCTGCTCAAATTCTCACCTCTAAGCAATATGGGTGGCACCAACTAACTCCTCACTCTTTGGTTACCTAGCAACAACCAGTTCAGTAACTTGCTAAGTAGCAATTTCATTTTGTGCCGCTGTGCCAAGCTGTGTAAAAATAAAATGTAGTGACATGGAGTGAAAATTGCGGCAGTATTTCAGAGATTTAAAACAAAATCACTAATCAATAATTATCGATGGACTGATATGAAATGCTTATATTGTGATACGTTTCTCACCCATATTGTCCAGTCCTATTTTTCTATAGTTCTTAAATCTCCTCCAAGGTAAACTTATTTTGTGCATATACATTTTTTCCCCACATGAAATGCGACGTGAAGTTGCCTTAAAGAATTAAAATTTTACTGTGCATGTCTGGAGTGTCCTGATACAACGTTCAGTTTGATATACCGATAATGCAGCTCAAAGTATCGGCCGATACTAACATGACTCGATACGATATCAGCACGAATTCTAAATAGTTTTATCACTTATTTGTAGTGTTATTATTCAAACAGAGATCAGTAGTAAATAGTAGGTACAAAAACAACAGACCCATTTATCATTAACTAATCGGTCTGCATTTGGGATACAAGTACTGCTGGACAGAAATCCTGGGCCGGACTAAATGCTAGAGTGGAGCATTTAGTCCAGCACGCTTCTATCTGAGAAATTTAGGTGCACGCCAACATAATTGATACCCATGATTTTGGCTGATATCAGACCGATAGCCGATATCTATATCATATCTGAACACCCATAGTGTATGGTATTTATGTATTATGATGTTATGTACAGAAGAATTACAAATAATAAGGCATACTACTGATCCTAGTTGAAGGGAAATTCATTCATATACTCCCCATTAACATACAAATATATGGCTAAGTCAAAAGTTCAAGCTTATTCATCCTGGGCATAAAACCCATATTGATTTTGGGCTCCTTTTACACTTCATTTTTTCAGGATTATATGGTAGTACAACTAAGTTTGCTGCATTTTTGTTCCACCCTGGTAAAAGAAAAGCTCAACTCTATCATTAAATGCCCTGAATGAATATGACATACTGTGTGCCAGAGAAGTCTTTATTGCATTAAGAGTTTAATGTATTTTTAATCTAAAAGAGCAAACCATTTAGTAAAACACCAATTTGTTTGAAAGCAATTAAGAATCTATGCCTCCGAGGGCTCTTTATCCAAAATTCAAACCTTGAAAACTCCAAAGTAAATTTCAAACATTTACGAGAATTTCCAGCACCCGAGCAAACAACAAACTCTCCAGTATAACGCTCAAACTAAATTAGTAAAGTCTAGCAGAGAGTCAAGTTTGTACCTCATGTCTGAGTGGGTTTGTGTGTTGGGGCAAAAAAAAAAGAAAAAAGAAAGAAAAAACTCTGGCACACAATGTGAAAATGAGAACTCTGTATAATTTCTCCCTCATTCAAAGATCTGTTGCTGGCCTTTCTTGTTCCAGATAAAAGAGGTGAGGCAAACAAAAAAACCTCAAAAACATGAAAGCACATATTCCATTAAGTCTCCTGAGGGGTTCGTTGGAAACAATTGTGTCTCCACATTAGGAACAAAACAAAAAGCATGTTAGGAGAAAGTCAAATGGAGACCTGTGCGGCGCTAGCTGCATGGATAACCCACCATGGATTAAAAACAAAACAATCAGTAAACAGTGTCAGACGTTGCAGCTCTCTCCTCTGCTATTTATTACTTGGAGGAGAGAAACACTAAGAACAAAGAGGGAAGGAGAGGGAGTCAAAATAACAGTATTTCCTGATTTTTCTTTTCTAATTTGCTAGCTGCGATGCGAAGCGTGCTAGCAAGCGCCATCCCTGCGTGGCTGGCTGAAGCCTAATTAATAGGGGGGGCCATGGTGATGGAGTTTGGAAAGTTTCTTTGCGGGCAGACTGTTGGAGGGGGCAGGCCGAGGTGCATTTAAAGGACTGTGAATGGTGATGAGGGGAGAGCGGCAGAGAGACGGAGAGAGTGGGGGCTAGGATTAGCCGTTCTGCTCGGCAGGCCTTGTGTATCACAGCCCACAGCGTTTCTCTTTCTTCCTCCTCTACGGTTCTGTTCTTTCCTCTGACTCCATTTTTAATGAGATCAACAATTAGTCCAATACAGAAATGCTGAGGGAGCAAATAAATCAAGTGTTATCTTCAGTTTGTCTCACAGTCTTTGTCCTTGGCTGTTTTTGCCCCCCCCCTCTTGATGAGAGTTTATCAGCGTTGATTTTGGTGCTTCAACTTTATTTATTATTGCTTTCAGACTTTATGACCTAAAATAAATCTTACCTTGTAAATGATGCCTTGAAATTGGGCATCTTTATAAACTCCTGCTCTTTCTGAGACTCCATCTTCAGGAAGTCATCACATCATCACTACTAACACTTTAAAAACACTGAGCACTGAGCTGAGAAGTAGCTCATATAATGAGCTCAACAGATGTGCACTTCCTCCAGATGTTTGCTAATTTCTACTGTCTAGTCTGAAGGAGCCGAGTGCATTACTGACTGTGTCTCAGTGTGGATTCCCTAGAGCATGCTTAAGGGCTCTGCATGGTTGGGCATGTTGAAAATCATTTTCTAATTTTTTGCCCCACACTGTATGCAAAAATATTGTGTGGTTGGTCAGAATGTTGTTGGTCAGTGCTACTCACCTTCCAGAAGTCAGTTTTTCAGTAACCGAGCAGGATGGATAGCTTGAATTTGTCTTAGGATTTTTTTTTTGGCTCTGGTAGCCTTTTAGTTGATAGTGAAGCGACAGTAAAGTGGGTTTTGAGAGAGCAGGAGAAGACATATGGCTATAGTTAACGGGCCGGGACTCGAACATGTCACTGCTGCATTGAGGTCCTGAAACGATCCAGGATGGATATTTTAAGTAGTGATTGTCCAAGGCTGTGAGGATGTATGTACTGTTGGACTAAAACACTGAACTCCCCCAGCTTGGTTCTGATCCGATGCCTTATGTTATTTTCATGGAGATGTTGGAGCTCATCAATCATCATTTCGCCATCCTTCGAACTTGTGAACTCATGATAGTCTATCCTCTCTGCCATGATTGTTGTGTTTACTGTACTGTTGTAAGCCACACATGTGACAAAACACCATGACCTACACTGAAACGGGAGGCGATTCTCAAGAGCTCGACTTGCTGTGTCTTGTGGACCTTGAAGGGTCTTCACCAAATTGAACATCCTGAAGATGTGGCCAACTCTCACAACATTTGAGTCTCAACATTTCCAAATCTAGCCTGTATCTACTGATGTCAACTCTGGGTCTATCTGCTCCCCCACCACTTTCCTGTGAAATCGGACAGCAATTCATGCTCTAACTGCTGTCCTGTGGCAAAGAGCTGGGTTTCACAGCCAAAAAAGATGCAAAATGATGCCATGACGAAGGAGTGATATGGTCAGCATCTCTCAGAGTTCACCTCCCTGTTGTATGAATCTGAAGGGACAGCAGACTTACCTCTACAGAGAATACGGTTCCTTTTAAATGGCTTTTTACAGTTTTTGTGCTTCCTCTGACAACTTCTCTGATTCCACAAATCTTCATCTCAAAAAAACATCACTACCAAAGTGTGTTGTACTAAGCAACAAAAATTAAAATTGGATTTTGCTTTTTTTTTTACCTAGCAGAAATGGTCAAGGTGAAAATATACCAATACCAGTCGGCAAATGATCTCTTGATGTATCTCTTAAAATATGAACATCATGTCACATCAAACTTTTTAATGCTTAATCTAGCATGTTAGCTTACCTGAAAACAAACCCCAGAATTAGTTTGGCAATATTTGAATCTCATCTTACGTTTTCTCACACGTGGAAGAAAAAAATCTAGTCACCGCGCATCTATAATTTCCTGTTCCTTTTCTTTTCACAGTTCTGACATTAAGTTGAATTCACTTTATTTCTTTCTCAAAATCAGGCACTTCTTTGTAACCTGCAGTCAGTCTTTGTCATTTGCATGCAGGGCACTTGATCTTCTAAAACAAAGCAACTAAAGGCAGGGTGTAAAACACAAAGACATCTGAAACAAATGACTTGCGCAGCCTAATAATGGTCATTGTGATAATAACCCCAATTTCAGGGAAATGGAAAGCAGTGGGAAATGTGCAGAGGCAGCGTTTGCTACCGCTACAAGATGTTATTAGAAGTGTACGGTGTTTTGAACATAATTTGGACGCACAATATGCAGTGCTGATTAATAATTACTGGCCTAAAGAGATGGCGGACGAGAGTGAAGACGTAATAGAGGGGGTGGAGATTTTTAGACCCGCGGTTGTTGTAAAATTACATTTTGTTTTCACTGAGGATTAGGCAGAACCCCTTTAGAGAGCATAATGGAAATGTGTGAGTGACTGAAGAAAGTTGAAGTCAAAACCATACGACTGTGACGTTTGAATTACAGCAAATAAGTATTAGTGATTGTCAGTTTATGAATTACTTACGATGAATATTTCATGTTTTTACTGTGAATGTTGGTAAATAAACAAACATAAATCCCCTTCAGAAAGATTGTGGCTCATGTTTATGCCTATTTTCATGTGTGAGGGCCATCAGGTGTGTCCTGACCTTCTGCTGCCTTGGTGCCTTTGCTTCTCTCCACGTTAGCTGGATCCAGCAAGCTCATGTCGGATATCTTGACTCCGGATCGGGCCTCGGCTATAAGTTGCCGGGCTCTTTCTCTTAGCTGTCTCCGCCGCTCCGCGTCGCGCTCCTGCACACAACCAGAGAAAAGGGCTCTTTAGAAGGCAAATGTCATAAGAGAACTGCTTTTATAGATCTGCTATAAACATATCATTAAAGCAACATATGTTCATACCATTCTGAACTGCTTCAGGACAACGTTAACTGTTTTTTATCTCAATGCCACACTCTTTCCCTGCAGTTTAATAGCAATAAGTATTGGAGTTTTAAGACCACAAATAAGCCTGTCATGCTAGATTTTTGATTGGCAAGAATTATGCAGGACTACATAAACGCAAACACGAATCTGACATAAAATTTTTAGAGACTACATTGTTTACTCAAACGGTTTGCTTGAACAGCAATCACAAACACAACTCCCACACATTTTCCTAAAGTCACTGCAAATAAATGGCTTTCAAAAGGCATATTTCACTGTATTTTGATGTGAGAACACCAACAATCCTTGATAGCGCTAGCATAAATACATCATAATGGGATTTTCCACTGTTTTTCAAAGAAGGTAACTCATTTTAAACGCTGTTTTCAGACACACTAAGAGCCTTTGGATGCAGGCCATCAGAAAACTTCCATGGTATGGAACAGCAAAGCATGACCATTGATGTAAACAGGAATCAGATTGCGTTAGCAACAAAAAGGTCCTGATGGGAATATGTCTAATGGACACATAGCCCATTGCTGCGCTGCAACATGGGAAAACCAGGAGTGATGACTCCTCAAAGATCCAGGTGCACAAAAGGTAAAATTTGGAAAGGTGAGGCCTGGAAGATGATGATGAATTTCTGCTCTTGCCCCAAAACTCGTCTCTAAGTTTGTAAAACTTTTCACCACAGGATTATAAAACAAGTCTTATACAAATATTTGCTTTACAGGAAGGAAAAACACAGGGTAAAAAAAACACACAAAAAAAACAGGGACAACACATCTTATCCCACAGGAATGAAAACATAGCTCTGTGTGAGTCAGAGGCTAAACCACTAAGACAACGTTGTTGTCAGACACATAGAAGTGCGTCAAGTCAGAAAATGTGTTTTGCAAGGTTTTACAGTTTATGTGCATGCCGTTGGTACAAAATGACTCCTCACAGATCAAGATATTATATAAATCAACAGTAACAATAACAATCTCTTCACAACAATAATGAGCTGAAGCACAAACTCACTTTTTTCAGTGCCTGGGCCAAATGAACATAAGAGCGTTCGACACCAGATGCTGTCTGATTTCATTTCAGTGTGTTACCTTCTCGCATCAACCAAATTTGTAGCATTAGTTATATGACTTCTTAGGATTTATTGAGTAATCTAGCAATGTTTGGGCGACACAGTGGGTTATGGAAAATGGAGAGCTGAGGAATACCATACCAGATCAGAGAACTGTTTCTGGTCAGATCCCATTGATTGTAGTTAAGAAATGTCATCTACTGTATTGCTGCCAGAACATTTATGTTTTAAATTACTAGTGGTGATTTTATTTCAATTAGCAGCGGTATTTCAGTAGTGACTCTTTAAACAAAATTTCTACACATGTTCATGCCAAAATTCAATACATTTCCGAGCTCAGGTTTCCAAATTTCGTTTTGTCAGTTAATAAATTGAAATCCAAAGCTCCAGAATGAATCTACAGTAAATATGACGATGGCCGTCACGGTTTAGATATGGAACCTGGAAAGAAGGAAGGACAAATGGAAAGATTGGATCAATTTCCAGAATGTGTCGGAACTCTGTTTGAAAATGCACAAAGAGCTCCAAACGGAAAATTCAAAGGAAAAGTATTATACTTGCCCTGTGTCTGATATTTTAAGAAATAAATTATCAGAAAAACACCACTACAAATGTTCCAGCTCCAACCGCCCGCCCGCCTGCCCAACCAACATGCATATCCCTAGTGGGGTCGCGAGGGGTGCTGTGCCCATCTCCAGCGGTGAACGGGAGAGAGGCCAGATACATCCTAGACAGGTTACCAGTCCTCTGTACTTTTGTATGTTTAGAAAAAAAAGTGAAAAAAATTGCATTAGAATTTCTAATGTGTTAAAATCGATGTAATCAATTAATCAAAATAAAAGTTCCAGGCCCAATTTGTATCTATACAGGGTCACCTCACATAGGTTTGGGTTTCGGTTCTATTCTGACCATAGAAGATATACCTGTCTCTAAAAAGTTTTATCAAAATACATGGACACATCTCAACACATTATGCAGGTTAGAGCACACAGGCACAGACTTCTCATCTTGGCAGCAGACAGATACAGTATTGAGCCGTCACCATCAGAGTAATGGCAGAAATGCCATTTTCAGGTGGTTTCAATATGATCTAACTGATAGCGGTGGCCACTACAGACACACACATACAAACACACACACACATAGCAACCACGATCAGTTAAGACAGGCACTTGCCTGCTGACGGCTCAACCAGCACACACTCACTGCACAGTCTATTAGCTGCAGTAAGCAGTGACACAAACAAATATCCAGGACAGGTAATCTGAAACTAACGGTGTTCTCGCTCCTGATAGTCCAGTAGACTGTTCAAAATTGCAACATTTGCTAAATTTTCATCTGGTGTGGCTCGTTCCATGTTGCACTGTCAAATGAACCAAACTTTTAAAAACCTGTTCCCCATCTCGCTGATGAGGGCGCTACACTAAGACCCATTGAAAGAAATGACATGAAAGCCTCTGAAGAATTGAGAACAACTTTCTTCACAAAATGCAAACAAAATTGGAGTGGCATCAGATTTTATCAACTGTTGGATTTCCCTTTTGTAAAAAAAAAACAAAAAACACAACTCTCCTGCTAGAGTTGGACTCTCGCATTTGTTTGGTTATATTTACCAAGAAAACCCTATGCACACCTGCTTTTGGAGTGGTCTCTGGCGCACTTATTAACATTTTTATTCGAACTGCACCAGAGTTCCTTTAGGTAGACCAGAGTTCAATTACATGTTCACACCTCCCCAAATGAACCAGGCTTTCTTGGTAAACAGACCAGAGTTTGATTAAAGCAGACCTGTGAACGTACCCCGAGTTTTGGCAAGACTTTTGACAAGTTAGTTAATTCAAACACACAAGAGTGTGTTATGAGAGAGCATTCCCATTCAAATCAGTGTATTGTGGTGAAATGTTATGAGTGAATGTTGGGCAGAAAGATTCACTACGAGTTAAAAGGATGTTGGAAAACAGAAAGCTGGAAGTCGCTTGTCTAACTTTTGTCACTGTTACAGACGGACTCGATATTCCACTTGTACGTGTGAACACACTCTGAACCGATGCCTCATCCCTCGAACAGAGCTCACCGCTTACGACCCAGGGGAGAGCGAAGCTGCGTTTCCCCATCGCCGCTTTCCTCCCTGTGGTTTCCTGTTAATCAGGCTTCTCCATATTGAGGCAGGGTTTTAGGGCAGGCCTATTGAAGCCACCCATTTATCCATTAACAAAACAAGCAGCGCCCGCTAATGAGCTACATCTCTCCATTTCCATGTCAATTGTTTGTTTGTAGCCATTGTTTGGCTGGGACAATGGGGCTGTATTGTAAATGACAGCAACCCTAATGCACTCTGCAAGTGTGTGTGCTGAGAGAGAGAAAGGGAGAGAGAAAGAGCGCCTAGGGGGATGGCCATAGGGAGAGGGGAACGCACCTTTGAGAGAGACTGATAAAAAGAAAGACAGTCGGGTAGGGGGGCGAGACAGAAAGGGAGATAAAGAGTGAAGACAGGAGGAATGGCTGTTACTGTTCTATAGAAAAGTAGATTTAAGGGGACGACTTCTTTGGTTTTTGACAAACAGAAAGCTTATTTATAACTCCACACAATAGTTAACATTGATTTGGTTTGTTCATTTTAGAATAGTTTAAAAACTGTTTTGCATCAAACTGCTAAAAGTTTTTCAGTTTGTATTCTTGGAGTGGAAACCTACAAATGGGTTCAATAATTTCTTTATGCCGGCTTGGTTTTGTTCCAGGAGGTCTTTGTTTCCTTCTTACCTTCATCTTTTTCATCTGCATGTTGTGGTAGCAGGAATATGGATGTTTCCATAATGTAATATGATAACAGTAATGTTACAATGTTATGGCCTTCTGGCTATCTTCTGGTTCAGATATCAAATCTGGCCTTTACAGATACAACTACCACTCTGATGTCGCTCTATCTGTATACATATACATAAGCTCTGGAACCAACACAATCCAAAACATCCCTCTATATTATTGGTGTTGGCCAATTTTGGGGACAGAAAAACGGGAAATTGAGTTTGTCTGTCCAGGGGCAAGGATTAACACTATGGAAGCGGAATACCGCCTGGCTGCGGCAGCAACAGAAAGAAGGCATTTTGGTGGAAGGAGAGGGAAAGATGTAGCCATTTTGTGTCTAATTTTACATGCATGTGCAGGTTGCGTTTTAAAGTAGGACAATGTAGAATGAGTTGTAAAAATATTCCCCTTGAACTTTTTCCTATTTTATCAGGTTACAACCACAAACCTCAACATATTTTATTGGGATTTTTGATGGAACAGACCAACAAAGTCCTTGAAGTGGAAGGAGAATGATAAAAGGTTTTTAGTTTGCCTTAATTTTGCAAATCATCAAATTAGCAAACAGGGGTGTCCCAATCCGATATTGATATTGTAAATCGGTAAATGTTTTTGAATTATATCACCCTGCATCTACAATCTAAGAGAGAACCACTCCACTCCAGTATTTAATCCAGCCCAGCATTTGTATCCCTTAGGACTTGTATCCCGCACACAGACCTATTAGTTAACAATAAACGGGTCAGTTGTTCTCATACTTGATGTTGACTATTGTCCTGACTAATATCACTTGATCAAGCTTTTTCTAACATTCCAGGCTACAAAGTAAGCAATAAAAGAATGTATGATTCATGCCTATCTCGTATTTGGTAAACACTGGTGTTGGCCGATACTCAGAGCTGCAATATCTGTATTGTATCGGGAGTCAAAAAGTTGCATCAGGACACCCTTATTAGTAAATAATTAACCATCTTCATTTGCCAGCACATACACATATGATTTTTGCTCTGATACTTTCTGTATAATTAAAAATATAAACATATGTACAGTTGCATAAAACACGATCAAAGGTTTTTTTTTCCATCTTATAATATGCATTCATCAAGTAATATTGCAAAGGAGAAAGGCGAGGTTGAATTAGTGCAAATAGGCATGGTTTCAATATTGGTACTCTTGGGTATTCATCAGAGAAAGCCCAGAGCAAGAAACTGTTCCCCATTTCTTGTTACAAATAGCATTCTGTAGCACCAATCTAGAGGTAAACCTCTCAAAACAGTTTGTGTCCAGAATGTGTGGGGTCTGTAGAAATGTTAGCTCCCTTTTCCTGACTACAGCTGAATAAGTCATGGATGGAGGGAAGGTTAGCATTGATGATCCTCTCAATAGATCTGATTGTTGCAGTTTGGACTTTTCCTCTTTTGTGAGTGAGCAAAATCACAATAATGGATTAGCACAGGTCCGACTCAATAATGGCTGTGTAGATGACCAGCAACTCCTGCGGACGGTTGCACTTGTAGAATTGACACAGGAAGTTATGATCTATATTTGGTCATCTTCCAACCACTCATTATGTATAAAAAGCATCTCAGATCCTGAGAAAAGGGTGGTTCCAAAGATCTGATCCCCCAGTAAAGACCGCCTTTAATCTTACCTCAGTATAAATCCAACTGTTCTACAAAGTCCAATGTTAAGAGAACATTTATGAATAAAACTATGATAAACATGGAACAGACTGTGTGCTTAACACATTAAATTTCACTTTCATATGAAAGGTGGTAAATGTCACGTGACAAAACATGAAACTCAAGGTATATGGATACGTTCACAGTACTTATAGTAATCAATGTATTTTATTGGGATTTTATTTGACAGTTTGTATTTAACCTCCATTAATCAGGTCCTTCAAAATAAAAGTAATCACATTAAGACGGCAACAATTTTTGTAAAAGCTACGTTTAATACATTGAATTTGCCTTTGCAATGTGACAATGTGAAAAAGTTTGAGCGATATTACCAACTTTACAAGATGTCAATCACACTTGTTGAGAGTTTTCCTATTTAGAAAAGCAGCAAAAGAGAAATGCAGATTCCCAGTTCCAACATCTGTCTACTCTGTAGCATAAAGCGTTGTTTATGCATTTCTAAGCTCTAACTATTGCAAATATGGATAAGAGGACATTGTCTCCCCTTGTAATTTAGTACATTCCAAAACTTCAGCTCATTGCCAGACCTACTGAGGCTGGTGCCTGTCAATCAAGCGCTACCAACTTTGTCAGTCAAATTAAAACCCAGTATTCTGTGGCAAAACGATATGCCAGAAGTTTTTTAAAATTTTTTTGAAGAGCAAATTGGTTGACCAGGTGGAGATTAAATGCCACCTAGCGGACATAGAAACAGGACAAAAGGGGGCACTCACAGTCGCTGTTTGAAAAATTGGAAAGTGACAATAGATGGAAACAAACTCTTGCCTTAATGTGCCAACAGCCCAACGTCACGTCTAAAAGCCACGGGGACATAACCCAAGTAAAAACACAGACAGTACAAACCCAACCAGCTGCATCATTACACGATCAAAGTCAGGATGGAAAAACACAAGCAGAGAAAAAGGAGGAGAGAAAGCATGACAGCTGGTGGTCAGTGGGTAACCTGGCTTTAAGAATGGAGGCTCAGGAGGAGAAGAGACTTTGCTTTTTTGAATGGTGACAACAAGAACAATCGTGCACTGTGTCTTCTGTTGACGGGTGGGAACCTCCGAGGGGAAAAGGAGGCTCAACGGATGACTGCGAGGCTGAGACAGAGGCTTCCTCTGTGGGGCTGGCGTCGCGTGAGGACCCCTCTCTGCTTTGGAGGCTCTTTCTGAGCAGGTTGTCGCCCTGGTTGCTCTTTTTTGGGCGAGTGGGGGGAGAAAAAAGGGTGGGAGGGCACGCACCGCCGGTCATGTACAGAGACCTGGCGTGGGCACAGAGTGATGCTACACATACACAATCGCTATCTAAAAAGAGGTTGCCAACCTCCCAGATAGCCAGCCAGTCTGGCAGCCAGTCATGCAGTTCCAGACATTTGTCATGACAGGCTAATTCACAGTCAAGAGGTCCTTTAGGTCTCTATCTTGTCCAGCACACACATGCAAAAGCACTGCTGAACACACACACACTAAAGAAGTCGCATTGCTCAACACAGCTTAGACTGAAGGTTCAGGCAGGATACGGATACAACGTAGGGCTAGACAGCAACTGAACAGATTTGTTTTTACTTTAAAATTTGATAAGAAAATGCCTCTAAGATGATAAAACTTTATATTCTCCTTGTACACATTTTATGGCGTCTTCTGTTACAAATGTATGGTGTATATATTCTGACATTTAACAAGACTAGCAGTCTATTGCCAGAAACCAATGGGTTTGTGAGCACAGAAGGTTGTTTGTAAAAACATGATGAAAATTATAATTGATTTAAAATACAAAGTGTTTCCTACAACACTATTTATAAAAAAAAGATGCACAACCCAAAGGGATTTATGGGAAATGAGGTTTTCCACTTTCAAGAACAAGACTTCAAATTGGACCAATCGTCTCCAAGCAGAGCAAAGTATATTCAAGTACGTGAAATGGAGCAAATGAAGAAATGTGCAGTTTTTTCTGGTCAAAATTAGGTTAACAAGGCAAGACAGCGAAAGGGGGAGTGACAGAGGAGAAAGCAGGGAGGCAGATGGAGATGAGTGTGGCGCTTATCGGCTGCCTCCAGACGGACTGCGCGGATCAATGGGCATGCGAGGCCCATAGCGATCAATGCATTTGATAAAGAATTAAAGAAGAACCACTGTACATAGCTATCAAAGAACAGGGACACACCCTAATTATGATTTGACAGGTGAGCGCCCATGATAGGGGTCTGGGTGTGCGAATATATGAACGCTATAAATACAGAAATACGAACCTGCGAGATGGATGTGACGGCCATAAACCTGTATGTCAGAGTTTAAATGTTTAGAAACTAACGTGAAGGTCCAGAAGTGGTGTGTCCGTGTATATGTGCTATTTGTATAAGGGTTTGATGTTAGTGGGTATGTGTCTCTGTCAGGGATGCTGTACTTCTGATTTCAGGGTCTGAGGGTCTGTTCTGAGTAAGGCTCTATAGCAGTGGTCCCCAAACTACGGCCCGCGGGCTGGATCCGGCCCGCCTCCACATTTGGTCCGGCCCCCTGAACAATACCAGAGAGCATTCAGATTTTTTTTCCATATATTGTATTTTCTGGTTTATATGTGGATTTTTCTTCAACCACCAGAAGGCTCTTTAGCAGAAAGTGTGTCCTGTAAACTGTGGGTGTTTTGTTTTGCATGGCGCATTGCTGCCATCTGTTGGACTTTTAGGGAACTGCTTGACTTTTATGTTATTTAATCAGTACGGTTGTTTGCTAGCGGTAGAGCAGATGAACACACGTGTTTGTTATGAACGCCACATTCCAGGTCGAATTCTTCGAAGCAATGCCTGTTAGTTACTTTCCCTCAATGGAATATATACTAGTCAGTCCCAGTGACCGTTTCACTAACAGTTTTTGCCCATGTGCTTTCTGGGTAAAAATCAATCGAGAAACACGCGCGAGCAACCCCCCCAATTGTTGCGCTGTCAACAATTTCCAGCAGCGCAGGTGATAAACGTGTAACACTTTTTCTGTTACAAACTGACTCCGGCCCCCCCACCAGAGAAGGGAAACGTTTTGTGGCCCTCACAGGAAAAAGTTTGGGGACCACTGCTCTATAGTAACTTTATACAGTTTGAACTGTAATCTGGTAAAGGTATTCTGTGCTAATACAAGTGGTTTAAGGTGATGTGCATTTTTCTAAGTATTGCTACAATGACTTTTTGGAATAAAAATTTTATTTAAAAAAACTGATTTTTTGTAAAATGCAAAAAATGTTCTACTATGAGAATCACTCCCTAATGCATATTAGGAATTATGAAATGTTGGAAAGGATCAGAAACAGAAGGAAAATATGAAAATATTCAGATATTTAAAAATTAGTTTCTCTCTCATTTTGAGTTTGATCAGTCAAAATGCTCAAAAGAACGCCTTGTGGAAGTCAGTAACGATGTCATTGAAAAAAATGTCTGTGCAAATTGCTCATGGCCTATCCGCAACTTGTGGTTCTCATGGAGAAGAAGGATGACATGTTCCACGATTTTTTTTTTTTTAAATTAAAATACGTCAGAGATGTCCGACACGTTTTCACGAACCCAGAGAAGCACCGCTCCTCCTCAAAGTGATTGCATTTAGCTGCTGGTCAGCTGGCGGAAATAAGGGTACTAAACCTTTCCCATAAAGAGAAATGGAGAAATATACAGCCAAGGCGAGGAAACAAACGTTGTGATACTCATCACTCTTATTGAGGTAACTCTACAGTTTTGCAACATTTTTATATGTTACATTTCTGTTTAAATCTGCCTTGTTCACTTCAAAGGAACAGTGAAGTATCGGCCGATACTTACATGAGAAACCAATCTTATTGACCTCAGCAAAGGTTTGAAAATCAGCCACTGAAAAGTTTTTAATTTTTTATTTAACAACTTTTCAAACAAAAAAAAAATCCGGATCATCAGGTTGGGATTTTTTTTTTTTTTTTTAAGATCGGTGATCGGCCAGAAATCTGCAATCAGTGCATCCCTAAAATTTCTCTAGGATGATTTTTTTTTTTAATGGCTGCTTTCTCACAAGCAATAAAATTACAAGGAAATGGAAAAAAAAAACATCAGTAGTGTGAAAACAAAACAGGATGGATTGTGCCGTTTCTGACCCTTGCAGTTGCTCACACATGAACAAAACAAAGAGAAAAGAAAGATGAAGAGGTATGTGGGCCCTGAAGAGGTTTGCGAGTACAGGTGAATTACAGCTTTCTTCTCTGACGGCTTGATCAGCTCTTGTCCTGCAATTTAGAGAGCTGTCTTTCTCCTGCTCGTTAACACACACACACGCTCAGGCGCTCACACACTCAATTTAGGCTCTGCCTTTGATCTCTGCTCCAGTCTATTCAGTCATGACACATACCCTCTCACTCCAAGACACGCGCGCAAAGAAACTCCCCACCACACTATTTAGTTTCATTTGGGGCACATTTTTGGGAAAAAAAAGAGAGAGTGAGAAAGGAAAAGAAAAGAGGGGGGAGAGAAGGAAGAAGAGGGGAAAAATGGAGAACAGAGAGAATAAAGGAGTGGCAAGCAAGGCCTGGAGGAAAACTATTACTGCAGGGAGAAAGTTAAAAAAAGGGAAAGGACAAGAGGAGGAACAAAGAACAAAGTGTCAATGAAGGAGCAGAGTCCACAAAGCCATGTCAGAATTTTAAAAAGCAGCACCATTTTGTTCTGTATGTCATGTACAGACAGCACCTCACTTCTTGCCTTTTAATGGCGTCACTGACGAGCAGAAAGGGCAAAAGGAACTGTTATAAATTATTTTATTGTTGTTGAGACTTGTAAAGAGTATATCACACTCTTTAATATGATTGCACAGCTACCAATTAGAGAATGCTTTAAGCTGTTTTACACTGTCAATAAATCAATCAAGTTTATTTGTATAGCATATTTCAGCAACAAGGCAGTTCAAAGAGCTTTACGTCATAAAAATATACAAACATGTCATGTAAACATTATAAAGTTACCAATTCTGAAACCACTAACAAACATTACATTTTGTCGAGTGCCATCTTCCAAAATATCCACACACATCAAATATGTTGGTCAATGTCCAAGTGATTGTGAGTCGAAAGCAACTCTAACCAGGAGTGTTTTTGGCCTCTATTTAAAGAAAACAGTGTTTCGGCTGTTTAGTTTGTTACAGATTTGTGGTGCACAGAAGCTGAATGCAGTTTCTCCACCTAAAGTGCAAACAACCAGAAAGCAAGCAATCTGAACAGCCTCTGACAAGAAAAGGAAAAGAAGAAAACATATGTTATGGTTTCTTGCACTGAAACAGAATATATCCCGTACAAAATCTAATAATTAAAATGAAAAGAAAGAAAAACTAAAGTGCAGACAGCAGATGACAACACCTACAGGTCGAAACAGCAGAGACCCAGGAGCCCGCTTCACTGATGAGGACGGGGGGGAGGCGGCTGGGGCGCTAGTCGGCAAAAATCAAACGGGACCCAATTATAGGAATCACAACGAGTCAGTGAGCAGGGGAACTCTCTTACCTGGAAAACACCAAGGCATGTGTGTGCACTCCTTAAGCAAGCGCACACACTTTTTAAAAAGGCCACAGGTGCTAGATATTTGCACAAAACACACACACCTCATCGCTTTACAGTTAGGGTTTTTTTTTTTTTTTTGCAAAGAATTACACACAGTGCGGTTTCATGGGCACACGTTCATCCCAAACCTAGTGTGGATCCTGATAATTAGCCTGGCCAGGCCGCTGTGAAATTACTGTTCTCATCTGCTAATGGATGAGAAGACCTGGAGCGAATAGACACAGACACACACCAACTTCTCTATTAAAATTAGAACAGTGGGGAAGACTAAAGAGCAACACAAAAAAAATGGTATTTAGAATAAGACAAGAATAAATTCATGGCACTAGACTAAAAAGATGAACTGATCCACTATTTTCACTTCCATTACCAATATTTGAGGCTTAGCATTGGCCAATGCTGACAGAAAAACAGCTGAATTGACTTAAAAAGTTTTGTTTTTTAATCGCAGACATAAATATGTTGAATCACAAATTTATCAATAACTTGGCACCAGTAGAGCATACTTAAATACACTTAAATAGCTTGACAATATTGGTCCAACATGTTAAAACAACATAACTTAATGCTCTTCAGTCAATGTGATTAGGAGTAGAACAGCCAATGTAAAATAAATAATAAACTGAAACCAGCTACGTTGGTCAAGCATGTAAAAATAAACTGTGACAAGCTTTCTTTCAAATGGTTTAGAAAATGCAATTAGAAATTCTAAATATAATGTAAATAATAAAACACGATATCGCTCAAAGCATAAAGCATAAAATTGACTGAATAGATCTGCCCTCATGAATCAGGCACCTTGCCATAGATACCTGATCTAGACTTTTTTTTAAATATTGGGACCGATATAGATATTAATATCGGATTGGTACAACTCCGGTTACAGTCTTTGAAGACATTCAGACCACTCACTAGTGATGTGTTGTAAGGGCCACTTATTGAATGAAAGTTAGACGGTAGGAGCATGTCCTTAAAAGGTCAACGAGGCGAAGAACAAAGTAGCAAAAAGCAACTAACAGAAAAAGACTGATTTGGGGGGGAAAAAACCCATTGAGAACAATTTAAGTAATTAGAACAAAAAAACACTGGATGAAAAATCAAAAACAGACATGAAAGAGGGAGGGAATGAGAGAAAGTAACCGAGCAGACAGGCAGAGAGAGAGAGAGAGGAACCCAAACCTGTGACCTTAGATGAAAGAAGCAGTCACTGTGGGCTACAATTAAGGATGGCAGGAGGGAGAGCATAGGTCAGGAGATCTACACAGACTCACACAACTGCAGAAGCATGAAACATCCCGTCACAATGGCAGTGGATGTGTGGATACACTGATAACCCCCGCCCCAAAAAAACAGATGAATTTGATTTAACAAGGAGTCTCGTAAAAGCACTCACATTGTGAAGCAGTACAACCTCAAGCTAATTGTATGTATCGAGGTTGTATGCAACAGATTAACAAAAAGATTTACACATTTGTGGGGAGAAAGTAGGTCAATATTTTGTAGAACCTTTTATTACTCCAAGTACATGTGCAGTACTTTATGGTAATAGTGTTGTTCATCTACAGACTGACACTGGGCAAATCTTTCTCCTCCATCGTCTAATCATCAGCTTAGATGGAGACAATCTGTTCACGTAAATATTCAAGTCTTAGTCAAGTTTCTCAGTTGGGTTTAAATCTGGACTTTCTAACAGATGAATATGCTACAGCAGAACAAAACGGACAGTGGCGGATTTTCAGGCATTTGTGGAGGAAGATGAGATCTGTGGACAGGATTGTTTCATATAAGAGAATCAGCCAATTGCCAAAAATTAAGGAAATCGGAGCCGATTTATCAGTGCACCCCTACTTTTAATGTCTTCCTCTCTCATCCTTACTTTTCAGTAGAGGATAGTTCACATAGCAAAATTTTTATGCTGATATTTGTCCCAATCTTTTTCCTTCTGATAATCTTAAGGACACCCCAATTAGCGGGACGGCTCATTAAAACAATCTCAATCTCCTGCTGTGTGTGGTGTGATAAGAGTGATTTGGTCCACTTGGAAGAACGTTGGGGCCGCTCTGATATAAAATCAACATGTTTGATCGTCTTTGCCTGATATTGTAATGTGCGGCCCGTTGAAAGTGACGAGAACGAGGCCCGTTGAAAGTGACGTGTAAAACAAAACAACTGAAATGGCGAACCAGTGGATGTTGCAGTAAGATGCATTTTGCTTGGTACATAATTTTAAAAAATAGCCCATCTTCATTCCTGACTTGCCTGCTGTGTTCTTTGGTTGTAATTACACGTAGCTTTACGTTTAATAAAACACCTTGAAGGTTGTGGTTGTACTGGAGGTTGACGCAGATCTGAGACTTTATCCCATATTTACCTGTTTGATGAGTGCCGTAAAAGGCTTTTCTAAAACGTTAAGAAGCTTTGAGATCAGATCAATTAAGTGAGGCCTGTCTCTGCGGGTTTATGTAATGCAATCATAAGGACACAGGAAGCATTCATAATAGATTTCTTTTTTTAGCAAAACCTTAAAAACTCTTTAAAAGCGAGGCTCTGAGTAAGAGATGAAGACTGCTAATATATTAATAAATGTGCAATCAGACTAATTTCTAAATTTTACTTTGAAAGCAGCACCTCTAAAACAGCTAACACAATGACCCCTTCCTTTATCCCACATTAGTCACTTCCCTCAAAGAAGGAGTCCTGCTTTAATTGAATTAAATTATACCTTATGCATGCTAAACCACAAAGCACCTACTTAGCCAGATGGAGAGGTAAATGGGAAAGGCTTTTGCCTCTCCAGCTGATAACGACGACACACATGTACACACACACACACACACACACACGCACACGCACGCACGCACACACACGCACACTCACACTCATGCTAATCAAAACAAGACATCAAGTAATCTAATCTGAATCACTAACAATTATCAGCACATTGGCCCCGAGGCCAGGCGTATTCCTTTGATCAATGTTTTCTATTAAAAAAAGTGTAAACAATTCAATATCGCCCTTCCCCCCTCCTCTTTTGATTCCTTCCCTTATGCATAGTGAGGGGGATATTAGCCAATTGTCCTTGGAAATGAGTCAGGAAATCAGCCTGGCCACTTTAAGGAGCTAATCTGACTAAAGTCAAATATCTTGCTGCACCACACGGGACCTTTTTTTTTTTTTTGTCACCGAGGAAATACACTGGTGAGGCAAAAGCTTTGAAGACCTCTTTTAATTTGCTCTTTTTCCTCCGAAGACTTTCAACCAGCACCAGTCCTAAAAAGGTCCTCACTTATTTCCTCAGATTATTCCAGAATGGTTATTCCTGTGGCCAACAAGCAAACACCAGCACACACATAAACACACACACATCTATGAGCGTACACACAAACACACGCTTACATGCGCACTTCTGAAAAACATCTAATTCAAGGGCATATTTCTCTTTAAGGATTTCAGCGGCAAATGCGGAGGCCAAGCGGCTGTTGCCTTTTAGATATTTCATTACCAAAAGGTATTTATTTCATTTTACCCTCAAATCCCTTGTCACTATTTTTTTTTAAAACTCCTTTGCATTTTTTTTTTTTTTTTACTGAAATATTTGGAAACGTGACAGAAGATTGGACCACGGTGCTTTCCCAGGGTAACTCCTGGTTCATCAGCATGCCCCTTCCTCTCAGTATATTATGTTCAGTGAAGCGTGCTCAGTTCAGAGCCGGCAATTTCAATCGTTGCGTTTCTAGTCTAGTTAGCTTCAGTACAGCGATTCTTCACCCCTCCCAGCGCCCCCGATTTTTAACCGTGAATGTACTTCTGCTGACAGCTGTCTGCGGACTGCATATGCTCGGCGCACTAAGGAAAAAGTGAAGGCGGGCAGAAAATTTAGTTAGTCATATAAATTGTCAAAAATGACCAAAGACAGACTCTGTAGAGACAGAGTTGTGTTTCCAGAGAGAGAGAGAGGAGACAATGAAGAAGTCCATCCACATTGGAGTTTCTTCCTTGCCGACGCGTTCAGGTTGCGCCGCTCAGCCGCCCATGAGAAAATCTCAGCTGAAGGTAATGAGGGAGAAGTCTTCTCTCTTTCCAAAAGCTTGTTCAGAAAGTGGTCTGCCAGAGGACGAGACAGTTTATACTGGATTTTCCAACATGTTGGAAGCGTAGCGAGCAGCAAATAGGGAACAGTGAAGTTCAAGAGACTGGTGGATGTACAGTTTGTTTGTCCTGAACACTGACGTAAAAAGAAAGTCAAAAGAAAATAAAGCAAAAGTTGGTGTGACAAAACTATAGTTGAATGTCACAAATAAAAATAAAAAAAGCGTCTTTATAAACTTATTCGCTTATTTCCAAAAATAATGGATGAATCGGATTAAACATCCCAGTGAAAATGTAAATATAAAAGTTTAGAACAAAACCCCCATTAAAAAAATTAAATAACATGGTCAAAACAAGCCCTTTTGCACATGTTCACTCACTTGTTTTCAGGTGTGTTAAAATAAACTTGAACAAATGCAGAAATGATTTTGCTTCTACATTTGGATATCGACTTCTAGTTTCTTGAAAAACAAAATCAAATAGTCCCAACTATAATAAAGTTATTGGTGTTACAATTAACTTCAAGATAAAAAGTATTTGAACATTTATCAAATGTTTCTAGTGATTAATGCGTTGCCTCTTACAGTCAGAGTCTCACAAACACAAATGCTGCTCAAAAACCAAAAACTTGTCTGTTATGTATAACTTTCAGTACACCAGTTGTTTTAAGCTGTACAACTACAGCATTAGTTGTAGTTGTACTACAACTACAGCTGCACAAAAACAACATTTAATCAGATTTTTTATATTTCTTATAGTTACTGATGTGTTCATGGAGCTAGAGGTGGAAAAATTGTTTCAACTGCAAAACTAGCCAGTTTCTGGTCAGCTTTGAGGTTGCAAACATCATCATCATTAATAGTTTAAAATCTAAATAAATCACAGTTCTTGTCACAGTATTTCCCCCTACCAAACCAACAACAACAAAATATATCACTGCACATCCCAAATCAAATGTCTAATTATTAACATAAGGAATTATTTGTTAGATTGTGGTACTTTTGGTCCTTCATACTTCTCACAGATACATTCCCTCAAGTTTCCTTTACTTGAGGAATGTACAAAGGCAAATTAGTCTGACTTAAGAGTCAACATGAGAACGGTTGCTGTACTGTGGCAATAACTTACATCAGAGATGCCTGAAGTCCTGTTTGGTGCTGCGACAGCTGAGTTGGGGACGTTCTTATTTCCAGCCTTCATGGCGGCGTCTCTGCGGGCCTGTTCCAGCAGGAGCCTGGCTCTCTCTTTCAACTCCTCTTGACGAGAAAGTACTTTCTACAAACAAGTACAAAACATGAGTAATTCAAATGCTGATATTAGTTGTGTTTTGCTTTGTTTCAAACCTTTTAAACAAGCACATCATATTTAGTTTTGCAGTCTGATCAAAAACATTTGACTCACCTTCTCAGCTGGAGGACTTGATACAGATGCAGGTGACGGCTCCTTTGACAAAGAAAAATGCAACATAAATGCAAGAATCTATAAAGTTCTGCTTTTAAGATTCATGCTCGCTTATTTCAAACCAATAGCACAGTCAAAGTCTTATCTTCCATTTGCCTATAGTAGAAAGTAAAAAACCCAATCAGCCGACTGACTGATACTGACATTTCATTTTTTTATATATTTTTTAAAGTTGTTAAATGCATCACTGAAGTTGCTAATTTGGCAACCGATTTATTGGTGCATCCGGAGTTTAAAAATTTATTTTCTTTAAGAAGAACACTTAATGTTCTAATGACCATAAGTATAAAAAATATCCTGCATTTTCAATTTTCTCAAGTTTTCTGTGAGTTTCCCTGCTGGAATAAACCACTGTGGCTTTTTTGTCAAGACATCCCACGCCTCATACAGACTTTATGAGGCGTACGGAATTAAATAGGGGTACACCTATTGCAATTTTTTGGCCAATCGCCAATCTTTAAAAAGTCTGACCTGCTGATTCAGATTTTGGCCGGCTAAATATAGGGACCTTGGCTGATAAATAAGGTCAGTGGGTAAGATCGGTTTCGCAAACAAGTGTTGGCCGAAATCGATTTGGACGATGTAGCCGAAAAACATAATACGATATAAACGTTTCAAGTCAGTCGATGCTGATCACCGATTTTTTTTTTTTGTTTAAAATATCTGAAATATTTCGTGGTGTAACTTTTCCTTGTTTTATTCTAAATTTTCATTCCAAGTGAAATATTTTTTTTAAGCAGATACAGGCACAGAGGAGAAACCTGACTCAACTGATGTGAAAGTTACTTAATAGGAAACTGTAAATAATTCAACAAATTGTTGCTAGGTGACCAAAAAGTGAGTAAGTTAGTAGATGCCACCAATCTTGTTTAGCTGGCTGCGAGAGGTGGAGAGACTTAAGCCTTTTCTCTGCCTACATCCCCAGAATCATGTACGGTTTTGGATCGGCTCAGTAACTATTCTATATATTGTTTATTTTATCAGACGTTTTACCTATTGATATCGATCACGTGTCTATTGTAATATATATTATTGATTTATTGACCAGCTCGAGGCTGAATGAAAGAAACTGGTGCTGATTTATCGGTGCAAACGTAGAAAGTACAATAAGTTTTAAAGGATAAAAAAAAATTTTTTTTTAATTATCTTAAAGGGTTTTGATAGAAGAACAGCCATCAAGCAGGGGTTTTTTTTCACTGCAACAAGCTAATCTTTTTTAAGAATTTCAATTAAACGTGGATAAAGGTGCTGAGGCATCCCATTAAGTTGATAACAGCACATCAAAAAAAAAAAAAGTAAATAAATAAAAAACTCTCCCCGCAGCCCCTTCTTCCTGCCCCCGTGACCTTTTAGGTTGTAAACAAGCAGCAGTAATCTGAGGTTAACCAATGCAGCCCTGCACCGAGCACGGTTGGTTTGTGCGAGCGGGTGCACACATGCGTACAGGTGTGTGTCAGAGTGTAAGACGAGATGATGTCTGCTCCGTGCAAAGCATCGCCACGCCTGAGCGGTCACGGCACAAACTGTCATCAACTGCAGGGATGGGAAATATAATGAAAAATATAATGAAATGTCAAAGCAAAGGAGGGGGAGTGGGGTTCTGTTGGGCGCATTCGGTAGTCGCCACATGTTAAGGGTCCCGATGAGTCTGGTTCTTGGCAGCAAGACAAGTGACAACAACATCTAATGGAGAATGGAAGGGAATTTTTCGGCACGGTCATCTCTGCGTTTGTATCAACAATGTTGGACAGATTTGAAGCTTAGCGAGCGCCAGGAGGAAATGAATGTTGTACGAATCCTCTGTCTTATGACTGACGGCGCCGAGAAAGTTTCAATCAAAGCCTGGGTGCAAGGATAAAAACATGAGCAATCCATTTAGGGCCCAGACAGGTACCTGCAGGTAAATGCTGTTGGAATCTTAATACCTGACTTAAGTAGCAAGAATGAGTTTATGAAACACAGACTGGTCCTGAGGTTAAGGTACTGAATTTATGTATTCGTTTTCAGGTTTACTGAATCAGATACCTCAAAGCTACAACTGCAAATCATGTGAGAAATCATTGGGACTCTATGTGATAGATCAATACAAAGTAGTGCAAGACTGTACAGTGAGAGAAAAATTCTAACATTTATTGTTGTGGTATTTATTTGTGTTTAATCCCACTGCATCAATCTCAAAGAGCAACCTTTTACTGCGATTACACCACCCAGTCTTTGAGAGGTATGTCTCAAACAAGAAACACTTTTACCCATTCTTAGTGGAGGTTAAGGTTGAAACTGTCCCAGCAGAAGCAGGTTTTCATTGAACCCGTACCACTGTAGCTCTGGCTGTATGTTTAAGGTTGTTCTCCTGCCAGAGGACTTCTTATGGCCAACAACAGCTTCCTTGTCACCGTCAAGGCCAGATTTGAGGTGTGCATGAGTAACAGTGGTTCAAATAATAGATACCCGAGCTGTTCACTGCAAAAACACAAAACCTTACCAAGTATTTTTGGTCTAGCCTCTTGTGCAAATGCTTTCGTATACTTGAAATAAGACAAAACTAACTATCAAGTAACTTTTCAGCAATACAGGAACTTGATTGAAACAAATAATTCCTTAATATTGATGCAAAATACTGGCAGATTATTTCACTTATAGCATGGGGAAAATGTCTTGTTACAAGAATAGATCCAGTCCTTTTTCTTCAATATTAAAGAATTAGACTTAAAACAAGCTATACCTATATGTTGTTGAAAGGTTACTTTTAAGTTACTTTTGTCGTATTTCAAGTGTACAGAGACATTTGAACTAGAAACCAGACCAAAAATACTTGGTAAGATTTTTGTGTTTTTGCAGTGTTAGTCTCTGCATCTTCTACAGAGTTACCATAGACCTCTCGATTCTTTTTGTTTTATTTAGGGGTTTCGGGAGTGAAGGAAGGATGACTGCAAATGCATGCCACACTGTAAATGAGTTCATTTTCTTTCGACAATACAATTTTGCACCACTCTGTGCCGGCCCATAAGACATAAAACCAATAAAATATTTTGCAGTTTGCAGCTGTAATGTGACAAATTGTGGTGAAACAAGTTTAAGGCATGTGGAAAGCAGCATTGCAATGCAAGAGTGCAAAACACCAAGTCAAATACTGTGACTAGGTGGCTTTACCTGTTTGATGGGGATATCTGTGTGGTTGGTTGGGGAGGATTTGGTGTTTGAAGCTGGCTCTGAATCTGAGTGACGCAGACTGGCCCTTTTCTTTTTAATGAGGTCCGCGTCCCTGTTATAGGAGAAGTGTGATAAAGAGTTTCCTCTCCTTGTAGGGGACGATGGTTCGGTACTTCTCTCTCCTCTATCCTCTAGCACCTCCTCTTTACGTAGTGTTTCCTTCTCCAGCTCTCTCTCCGCTCTTTGCGGTAACTCGCAAAGATCTAAAGTGTTGACTTTGAGCAGACCGCCTCTATCCTCGGACACTGGCAGGGCCACGCGGGCAGAGTTTGTAGTCGTTGCAGCCAACGCTGTGCGCGGCAACGGGACCGGTATTGACGATTGTAAGGACCCTGCTGCTGGAGAGCCGGTTGAGTCTACTCCAACTTGTTGCTCCATTGTCTCCCCTTCGGCGGCCTCGGCGCCGTTGGATTCAGCGGGAACGCCAGCCGTAGGTGAAAGGGGCTCGACGTTGACCTGGCGGTGTTGCACGTCGTTCAGTTCAGCGTAGAACTTGTCCTGGTCTATGGAGGCGTTGGTGTCCGTCTCGAAGTCGCCCACTTTGTAGGTGCTGCGGCTGCTGTTGGCCTCTATCTGCACCACGTTGAGCTCCTCGCCAGAAAAATGGGCCCTTATCTGGTACAGGTAGGTCATCACCGTGAGCTTGTCGGGAATAGCAAGGAGCACCATGTCGGATGGCTCCAGGAGACGAGAAATCCCCAGACTCGCAAAGCCATCGTATGCCTACAATAAAAAACAAGAAAACAAGCATTAAATTAAGAAAAAATTATTCTCCATAGCAACAAATAAGCGACAAAGAAAGGACTATGATGGAGTCTGGTTTCTATTTTCGTATACTTGGTATACAGAATGTAAGTGTGCACTCTATATGTTCATGTGTGTTTGGGAGTGAGAGACACCGCTGCCATGAGTCCTGACAGGTCATGTCAGGGTTGGCTGTCCCTGATAAGAGACGCAGATATCCCAAGACAGAGCGCCTAATCCTAAAGTGCGTGTTTGTGTGTACACACACACGTGCGCGTGCGCCGAAGTGCGTCTTTATCGCTCGCCTACATCAACGTGCCCACGCTCTCCGTCACGCGTGTAATTGGTCTGATTAGACGCTGATGAGAAAATACAGGTGTGATTATCAAGCGACAGACGAAAACCAATCCCCCATCACAAGATAGACTGAGACACAGAGAGAGGGGATGAAAACCATTATCGCTGCCAATGACAGGTAAATAAATAGATTAACAGCAGCGCGCACACATGCCACCCCCAGTTCCTGCACGCACACATGGCCTCCCCATCCATCTCTCCCAGGTATCACGGCTTGTATCTGGTCTGCTTGATAGTGTTGATCTAATTCCAACCTGTTGCGGGGCACGTTTGTTTTACTGCCTCTGTAGACCTCCCGACTCCATCAATTGCTCCGTTTCTCCCAGACTCTCCCACTCTGGAGACTCCTCTTCTTTTGACCTCTTGAGATGCATCTAGAGGAGCCTCCTTAACCTTTCTCAGCCCTGTTCTGCTTTCAATTCTCCTCTTTTCCCGCAAACAAATTTTTTTTTGCACCTTTCTTAATCCAGAAAAGGGCATTATTAAGCATGTATGACTTTTTATTAAGCCTTTGCTTTGCATACAAAACACAGTTTAGAGACAAATGCTGATACACACAAACCAAAAAAGCTTTGTTCCATCTAAAATGATCCAGTTTAGCTTTCACCAGTCTATGAATTTTGAAATAAAAATCAGTGGTGGGCACACTTCCGCTAATTTCTTCCGTTTAGCGCTTTTGCTAACTTAGAAAATGTTTAGCACAGATAACTTTATCTAAATTAATCTTTCCTGGTTGCATTTCTAAAGCTCTAATTTACTTGAATGTTGAATAAAATTTGATATTTGTGTCGAAGTTTTAATTGTCAACAGTTTAGAATTTTCAAGTTTATCTTCGTGCCCTTATTTTGAAGTGGGTGAAGAATGTTTACACAGCAGTTCTGTTTCTTCTTCCCACGTTCTCGCGCTTTTTCTCCAAATAACTCAATCAAGAAACTTACAAGAACAAAATAAGTGAACAAGAAAACAAGATATAAACATGAATACAATATCTGACATTACAGAACATGTATATTATACTGTCAATATTAAATTGCTGCTCAAAAATTGTAGTCTTAAGGGCAGATATAATTTGAATTGTATTAGCTTCTATTCCTCTAGAAGGAATAGAAGCCATTCTATTCCTTCTAGAGGAAGGAATAGAATTGTGTACCTCTAAAGTGGTGTAGCACTTTAGAGGCACACCAAACTACTACACCAAACTACTACACCAAACTAATTGTGCTACACCATGAGTTTGGTGTAGCACAAACTTATGTTTGTGCTACACCAAACATGAGTTTGGTGTAGCACTTTAGGATTACAGTAACTATTATTTATGATTATTGCTTTAGGGTTAGAGCTTATAACGTTTTTGTTAGCAGTGGCCACAACTGGAAAAACTTTTTTTAACTGCGGTCCAGATTGAAAAACAACAGGATAGCTTTTAAGTTGAGGACAAATAGGAATCGCAACAGCGGACCTTTACATCATTAATGGTTAGCCGATCATTGCACACCTACAGTACTTACAATTTAAAAAAATATTTTTTCTGTCTCCCCATCATCATCTCTTTCCCTAATGATAGTAACTGTGGTCGGGATTTCAATGCTTCTCATAGCAAATGTTGTAGGCCAGTCAACACACGAGGGCAACTCAGGAACTGCTTCCCTTCCTAATTCAAAATAAGAGTCTGATATACATGGAAGCTACTGAGTGTAACATGTACACTCAGATTCAGAGCTCATAATTCCAGCTTACACTTGCTTCACCAGAGCAAATCAGAGGCTGAAAGCAGCTGAGCAACTTATGAGACAGAGTACTCTGGGAACATACACTTTAGTTATGATGTGCATGAAAACAGGTTGTATTCAGAATACCTAATCCTACTCTGTACTTATGTAGGATGCAGATTTTTTATATCAAAGAAACTGGGGGCAAAAACATAGAAAGAAAAATTCTAAATTTAACTAAAAACAAATTCTTAATATGTATTTAATTGCATTCTTCCTCATTTTTTAAAAATATCTCTTTCAATTTGTAGGGGAAAAGGAACATCTACACTTTCCTGAACAAATGAGTTTGGTGAGAGTAACAAACTGATGGGGGGGAAAGAGCCAAACACACACCTCAAAGACCTCTATGTTTACACCTGGCAATTTTATGGTCCTTTCCCTTTCCCAGTAACAGTGTATGAAAGAGTACAAAGAATAACTGGGCCAATTAGGTTTCTAAAACTTATTCGGACAAGCAAAGTGTGCTTTCTTTGTTCGCACAATGGTAAATGTAGCCTGTGAAACAGAGCAACAACTGAAGCTTAAAAAGAGACAGAAAGAATATAGAAAAGCACTGACAAAGTGAGAGCTTTTACAGGAACATGCTTTAACTGTTTCAGGAAATGAGTTCTTGGTCTGCTGTTCACTTAGCTGTTCACTTTAGACAGACAGGACAGTATGAGATTCTCACATATGGCAACCTTACCACAATTTTACAATATTTAATCACATTGTAAAAGTCATTTTTTACTGAAAAGAAATCATAACAATTGTGCTGAAAATATACACTTAGAGTGTTATGACACCCATGTTTAGTTTTACTCATTGACTTAATCATATAGCATAAACCCACCCCAGTATTGTAAATTTTTTTTTTTGTCCTAATGTTTTGCCCCAACTGAAGTTTTTTTTTTTAATTGAATTGAATGTCCAGAGACCTGGGGTATCAAGCAATGTCTCGTATTACGAGTGTTTGCTCTGATCAGTTAAATTCAAGTAATCCCTAAGAATAAGTCTGATTCAATTTTGCACAAACTGAGCACACAACTTCAACTTAAGTCATCCTAAAAATATTTCGCTAGAATAGCAGTGCTCATGGTGGCAGCTTGTTGGAGTAGCTATGTTACAGTAATTCTGATCTGCAAGGATCTTATCCCCGACCTCCAATGAAAATTCATAGAGGAGAAGCAAAAGTAAATGAGGTGGATTAGCAGTGCTTGCCAGCAACTATGTCATCTGAGACGTGTTTCTGTGAAATGTCCTCGCTGCAGCCTGGATATTGAGCTGTAAGAAGTCATGAAAATCACAAGACAGCAACACACAGCAACAGTCTTCAGTCAGAGATTTGCTGCAACACTGCCTGCAACTGGACAGCCTTCCTACCCAGAGCATCAGCATCCACCGTGACTCTCGATGATACGAGTAACAGAAACATTTAATTTTTCCCTTGTTATAAAGTATTTTTGAGCTGAATTCGAACTTTACATATTGTATCAATCATTCGTTTTTCAGCTTGATCTTACTCATGGTCATCATATCTTGAGAATCACATATCAAATTATTTCTGACCAACAAATCGCGGGCTATAAAAATCACTACCAAGACAGGAAACAAACAGTTTGATCTTTTGTATTAAAATCAAGAGGTAACACTTTCAGCTAGTGTTTTGGGAATTATCTACTGTTCTCCCTTCCTATCTGCCTGATGAAGCCTCGGGTCTGGACTCAACGTTAACGACTCAGGCCCCGGGCCGACGCTCCGTGCTCCCCCCTCCATTTGCTCTCAGTGACTGACAGCTATCTATCATTGTCAATCATCAGCGCCTCCTCCCTTCAGCCCAACCCCTTGTGGTTGTGCTCAGGGCGATTCAGCCTGGTGCTTGGTGCAACACTATCAGATGGCATGACAAATTACTTCTCCTTGGCCTCATTACACACACACACCTACACACACACACGAGACACAGACAGTAGTTCAAACTGATCAGAGCTTCCAAAAAACCCAACATCTATCAATATATGTAATCACCTGGGGATTAGAATTATATTTGCATGTGAACCTTTGCATCATGGGTAGATTTAAAGGCTCTAGATGATGTAATATCTGCTTTTACTTTTTTATTTTTTCTAATCACCCTAAATATTGATTATCCTTATCTGTCATAATTCAGCACAGACTGAGCTGACTGCAATCATTCTTCACAGACAGACTGAGAGGAGGAGGGGCCGTTCCAACAACCAGCTATGAAAAGCAGAGATAGTGGCTTTATCTATACATTTCCATTCTTGCTCTCAGTCTAGTAAATTCTATACATTAACAAATATGTTGTAACATTTATATTAGAAAAGACTCCATCTTCATCCAACACGTTTTGATTTTCTCTTGAATATTTTTTGCTCATTTGATCTTCTTGACCCCTAATTTCTTTAATTTCATTTTTTCACACTTGATAACTGAACATCTTTATTATTCTACAGAAGGTAAACAGTACACAGTCTTCTGTCAAATACCCCCAAAGTGTAGGATCACATCCAGTAAATCCAAGCTCCTTTTTACATACAGATTAAAACGATTAATCAGATTAATTGAATTAATCGAGCACTAAAGTAACTGTGAACTAATTCAGCAATCGATTAACTGTTACCTGGAGCATAGAGACTCAACAAAAAGGCTATTTTATGCAAATGATCACTCTCAGAGTAGTAATTAAGCCAAAACTGTACAAACAATATATACAGTTTGCATTTAAGATAACATTTTTTTTTTTTAAATTAAAAAACTGAAAAAAAATCAAAACTCCTTCAGATTTCACTTGGTTCAAAATCTGCATCTTTTGCAATCCAATTATTAATAGGCTAATATAAACATAATCACCAGATCACACCTACACTGTACTGATGTCAAGTGAAGCAGAAAGGTTTTATTTTAGCTGCAGATGCATCTTTTTCTACAAATGATGAAGCGAATCCTAAGGAAATGCTATGTTATAGAGTATTTGCCACAGATTTGGTTTTACCTGATGAATTAATAGTCAGAATAGAATCAGCAGAATAATCAATTACTAAAATAATCACTAGTTGTAGCCCATGTATAGATATGAATAACAATAGCTCCAGAAGAAGCTGTGTGTTGATGTACAGCTTTAAAGAGAGGCTGACTGCAGTACAGCAGCCATTCTCAGGCTATCACCTTGTACGCCATATTCCCCCATATTACTTCTATATAACCAATTTCTTCAGGGCTACTCGAGCACCTGGAGGGAGGTGAGGACAGTTAGCAGATATGGGACCGGCTCTCTGCTTCTTCCTCCACTGTGGTTATTGTCAACAGGGTTGCATTCATGCCTAACAGGGCCACCAGAGGTTATCGCTTAGCAAGAGAGTGTATGAGAAGAGGAAATCAAGCTGCAGGAGCCCCACGCATATCGTTCTGTGTAGCCCTCGGGGGCTGAAGAGGGGACGTTTGTGAACTACGCCTATACAGGCATGTGGCGAGGGGGGACGAAACTGGAGTGTGCATCTGTGCGTTCCAAAACCGTCCAGTAAGGAATAAAATGTGCAAGCACAGAGTTAACGGAGAAAACGGTGAGCTGTCTGAAGATGCTCAAGAGTAAATGTGCAGATGTAATAATGCAGCTGCACCTGGAAAGCTTTTACTCATTTTTCTTTAACGTTTGTTACCATGCATAACCATGGCAACAATGTATTTTTACAACCAGAAGCAGCTGACGAGCATCTGAAAAGCTGGCAGATAGTAGAAAAATCTTGTTGCAAGTGAAATAATTGACTTAAAACAAGCTCTTATATCTTGCTAAAAAGTTTGTTGTAAGTTAGTTTTGTCTTATTTCAAGTGTAGTAAGATATTTGCACTAGAAAATAGACCAGAAATTCTTGGTAAGATTTTGTTTTTGCAGTGCATCTCTTCCATCCATCTCAATAATAAAATCCCAGACGACGTCTTTCTGCCCGACTTCCTTTCTAATCATCCAGCCAGACAGATTTTAAGGGGCGCAGCAGAAACAAATGATGTGCATTAGCAGTGCTTCCCAACAGGACATGTTATTGTGAAATATCGTCGCAGTAACAAACATACTCTAGGTATATTGAAGTTCTGACATTTGACTGATGATCACTCCTCAACAGACTAGCAGCTTTTTAAAGAGGGCTGCAAATTTGTTTTACTGACTGTTCATTTCTTTTGCTGTCTCTTTTTGCCAGAGGGAAAGTTCTTAGCTAATAATACATATCTTGAAATGAGGGGTTAAATACTCTGCTACAAACGTACATATAACCTGGCAAAACAGACATCAATCATAACAGTTGGAGCTGCAGTGCAAAAGAGTGCTTCTTAAATACGTTTTAAAACTGTCTCCATGTCGTGACAATATGCTATCAATCTGTGAAAAGGTTGATCTCTTCCACTGCCGCTCCGCCGCTCCCAACCAAAAACAACCAATCAAAACCAGGAGGGTCTTAGCGCTCTCAATCATCCTCATATATGTGCTGCTAATGGTGGAAAACAATTTACTGTTACAGGAAAACCGTTTATCCGCCATCATCGGTGGTTATGCTGAGGTTTCACAACAGGCTACGCTAGCTGCAGCGTACTAGAGAGAAATAGGGGGACGAAGAAGGTGAATGAACAGCGTTCACACACCTACTCCCAGTGCTGTCTGAACAGCATTCAGACAGCACTGGGAGAAGTCAGAGATGCTCCATGTTTTCACAGATTATTTGTCTCATTCCATGCTGTCACAACATAATAGTTTCAAAATATATGTAATAAAAAAAATGTATATTTTAATGCAACTGCATAGAACACTAAATTAGTTTGCAAACATTATAAATGCATCCGGTCATTTTCCTTTCTGATCGTCACAAAACAAGGGATGCTTTCTCTTCCAACATACCTGAAGCAAAAACACTTAACTCAGATCCTCTCCCACTTCCACCAGGTGTCTAAGTCCTGCTTTGGACTCAGGCGCACACACCACAGCAGGGGTAAACGTCTCTTTTTTTTTGTAAATCTGTCATTTTCACGTCCTGGCACCAAAGCGTATCTGTACGATTACACACATTTTCTTGTCATCTTGCTGCATTGCCGCCATCCTCCCCCACCCACCCACCGTTCAAACTGTGTAAAGACACAAACACACTTCATTGTGGGATTAATGGCAGGTCTCTAAATAAGGCCAAACGGAGATGAGGATGGGAGGGAGGTGTGCGCTGAGAAGGTTCCCAGTGGTGGGCTGCCTCTTACCTTTTTGTTGTTTTCTTTAATATCCTGAGGATTGAGAGCCTTGTAGTCTCTGAAAGTACAGCGGGAAGAGACGAGGGTATGGGGGGGTGGAAAGAGAGTGGTAAACACAGCGGCTCAGTGGAGGAACAGATGAGTTTAAATATGCGTCGCATGTAATGGTATTAGAACTGTAACGTGCAATTTCAGAGCAGAGCAATCAACAGAACTAATGGAGTGGAAAATGTGTGGAAGTAACTCGCTGGAGAGCATAAACACATGCACACGTATGTACGCAGAGCCGAGCTTTAACAAACTGTCTTCATGTGTGCTCCAGGCGTTGGCTGAAAGTTTGAGGAAAAATAAGATTTACATGCAAATAAAAAAAAGAAAGAAAATAGGCATTTTACACATCCTTTACATTTTCTATTTTACACTGTGCTACTTTAGTAAAACTGATGGTTGTCACTTTTTTAGCTTCCATACTAAAAATAATTTAAAATATTGTCTATTGTTATAAAAAACAATTATCTTGATAGAAAGGAAATGATCCACAGTTGGAACCATAGAATTATCAATACAATATAATTCGAATTATAATACAATTATTTTAAGGACAGTTTTTTTTTTAAACTTTTTTTTTTTTTTTTGTGGTTTTATCGACTCTAGCGGCCTTTACTTGATAGTTAATTGACAGGAAGGTGGGTAATGAGAGAAGGGAGAAGACATGCAGCAAAGGTCAGCAGGCCGGGAATCGAACCTGCAACAGCCGCAATTAAGACCTCCATATGTGGGTTGTGCTTAACCCCTGCACCGCCACAGCACACCCAAGTACAGTTATTGTTTATAGTTCAGTTGTATTTTTTTAAGGAGGATTTATTAATCGACTGTCTGTTTGCAGTGGCAGATTTAAAAGCCAAGAATTGTAATGCGTTTCTTTTTTATTGTCACCAACATATTGTCCAACTTTTAATTTTAAGTTCAGATCCTTCACAGCTATTTCACATCATGACAGTTCCATAGATTTTGTGACCAGAAATGTTTCTAAGGTGATACATTTCTTGTAAATTTAAGCAAGAGGAAAAGTGCAGAAGTTGTCTATCAATCAGCTGACCAGCAGTGTGCAGCAACAGGTGGGGATGGGACAGCATTGCGAATTTATAATGTTGGAAGTTAAGAAAATAATGACTACAACACAAGGATGCACCGATAAATCAGCTCAGATTTCTTTAATTTTGGGAAACTTAACCTCTAAAATTAGCAATTTTTCAGATAAAAAAAAAATGTAGGTATCGGCCAAAATCGGAACCAGCAGGTCAGGTGATCGGCCAGAAAACTGTGATCGGTGCACTGCTGCTCCAGCACTTTTCCTGGCATCTCATTAGAAGGACTTTCCTTTCTACCACAGAATTGTTCTGATGGAAAATCTTTAAAACCTTCGTGTGTCTTTAGACCATTAAACGGCTCATGTTGTGGCAGTCAGTTTTGATGCAGATGTTAAAACATTCAGGGTTCCTACAATTTTTAAATTTCCATACTTTTCCACAGTCAAATTTAAAAAAAATTTTTACTTAAGTTCTTCTAACATTGTTAACATTTTAGAAGAAAATAATAAATCTTTAACTTTTTAAATGGTAACAAGTTCCTATGATCTGCATGTTGTAAAAATGATGAAACAAGTATCAACAAAATAAAAAAGAATGCAGACAGGTTAAATGTTATCAAAGTGTGACGTAGCAAACCAAGGTAACACTTTATTTGAAGGGGTGTGCATAAGACTGACATGGCACTGTCATGAACATGACATAACATCTGTTAGGAACATGAAGGAGTCTTTATGAATGTTTATGACTGTTGTCATGAAGTGTCATTCGGTAAATAATGGCACTTTTAATGAAAAGTTGCTCTAAAAGTTGCATTAAAAGTCCATTAAAAGTGCCAACTTTGCATGATTTTGTAAATAATGACAATTTAATGCAAAGTTGGCATTTGTAATGAAAAAAGCATTAAATTTGTGTGTGAATGTGTGTGTGTGTGTGTGTGCGTGTGTGTGTAGGTGTGCGTGTGTGTATGGGTGTGTTTGTGTGTCGTACATTACGTCAGGTCTAAAATGGTGTAGAATGGCACAGAAGGCCAGGCCGTTCCTCCAGGACGTGGTGAAATTGGTGATCTTCACTCCGCGGTAGTTCTTGGTGACCTCGCGACACCAGGCCAGCAGGGACTGGCTGGCATTGGGTTTCCCTCCAAGAACTGGACTGGGGGCGGGGCTAGGCTGCAGGTGGAGGGAAGGTGAACGGGGGAGGAGGATTGGAAATGGATAGAAAGAAACATTCATACATTCAACATTCTTTTTTTTTATGCAAACAGATCAGATAAAATTACAGGTCATTTTCTTGTCTTTACTTCAGGATTCCGTTTCCCTTTGAATACCGACTTCCTCCACTCCCTTTACTTACTTACTTTCCAGTAAAATGTTTTACTAATGTTTAATGTTTTACGCCATCGCAAGTCAATCAATTAGCATGCCGTACTCGTATATAATAAGCTTTCACATGTGTGTGTGCAGACACACCCCCATTCTGGAGGGTCATTCAGAAAGCGCCGTACGACCGTGAATAATGTAAACATCTTATTAATTAGCTTTGCCTTTGAAGCCTTATCTGGGCTAAACGCATTCAGCGTAAGAAGCATTTTCCTCTCCTGGACTCCAAATCCCACAAATTCTTGGTTTTGCAGAGACAACGGTCTTGTTTTGACAGTAGATGCTGCTCTGGTGATTCAGGTGGATATTGGCTAATCTGGTTAAGGAGGGACTGATGTGTGGACACTCTCTGATGGTAATGGAAGTAAACGTACAGAGGGAATGGAGGGCTCACTTTAAAAATAATTAGTGAGCGATCAGAAACTTTAAATTATGTCTGCAAATAGGCCAAGATGATGACATTTAACTAGTAAAACCACTGAGTGGGGAGATGCATTTGGATGCTTTTAACAAAACTATAAAACTTAATTAGAAAATTTATTTTAACCTATTTAAATCCACTAGTGCTAGTGGAAGTTTCCTCCTCTCCACTAGGATTTTCTTCTGCACAAAATGAAGTCTGACATCAGCGGAAATGGTAAACTTCCTAAGAATGAACTTTAACTGAAGTGGGTAAATAAATCACAATATACTGAGCTCTAAAAAAAAATATGACAAAACATAACCGAGTTTAAAGACCCACAGTTGAGGCCTGATGATCACCAGTTTGGGACTCTGCTTCCTAACTAAGGTTGCTGTGGCTGACTAACCCCCTCTGTTGGCATGTTTTCGCTACTACACGACCAAAACAATTCAACTTGTAAGGGAAGTAAGATTTAATCTGAAACTGTTGTTTCATATTTGAAAGAAACAGCATCGGCGTGAAGGTATGCAGTCTGTTTAATTGTTTGGACAGGCAGTAAGGAAGGAAAATCAGACTTTGATTTTATAATCAGCCTCCTGAAGAGAATTTGCATGATTTTAACAGTGAGAAACAAGACCAATTCTGATTTTAAGCTTATAAAGCATTCACAGTTGGAAAGAATTAATTGAGTGGGAAATCAACAGCAGCCAGCTAGCTGAAGTCTACAAGTTCCTGAGTTTCTCCTCCATTGTTCCAATTTAACCTTTGACCAGGAGCCTGAAGCCAGCTGAGACGCCATGAGAGTCAAAACAAATGAAAGAGACTAGAGGACATCTCTAACAGCAATTCCTAACCTTCGTATCAGTGTGTGTGTGTGTGTGTGTGTGTGTGTGTGTGTGTGTGTGTGTGTGTGTGTGTGTGTGTGTGTGTGTGTGTGTGCGTGTGTGTGTGTCTCTTAGTGATGCAGATCCCTGTGGTAGTCTTAGTACAGGGAGACGGTAGCGGGAGCCTGAGGGGCAGACACTTGACATTTCCGGCTCATCTTTAAAAGAGGGCCTTAACCTTTCCCCACAGCTTCTTCAAACACGTTTTAGGAGGCTCCGACAATACAGCCGTGCCGCACAACCAAAACAGAACGAAACAAAAAAAAAGTGAGAAAGTCGATAACGATTAGAACAAGGGCAACATCACCGAGTGTGGAGAAGGAGAAAAGCTGATGTGACTCGGTTGTTTTGGTGAAACTGAACTACAGTTAATGTTGAAAACTCAAATCTAATTGATGCATTAATCCTAATCTTAAATATATAAACAGAGTTAGTACACTTTTCCCACTGTAAAAATCTTTTCAAAAATCTTCAAAGTAAGTTTCCAGACCTTTACGTTATCACACTTTGGAAATGAAAACAATACAAATGAACGAAAGAAGACGGTTTTAATTCACCATTATATGATATCATTTATTACTGTTATTATTTTTGTGGTAATATTAGAGATTCCACAGCAGAGACAAGGTAAATTAAAATATAACAATATTTCATGCCTCTTTCACACACGCCTTACACACCTGACTGGTCTGAAAATGAAACAAAAAAAAAATCCCATAATTTGAAGTTCACGCATTTTCAAGGATTTCAAGGACCTCATGTACAAGTGAGCACATGACAGAAACTCAGGCTCTACATAAAATCTGTTTACTTCTCTGTTCCCAGTGTTACGCTAGCCTCTGCGTGTGAGTAAAACGAGAGCTTCAGTGTGATGGGGTCTTCCTCCAGGCCTCCACCTCCTCCTGCTTTTTCAAGTGACGGTTTGAAAGTAGCTGTCTAATTTGAGCGCTCTAATTACCTGGGATTAGAGACCAGGTGCTATTAAAGCAATTAGACACAAGGCACACTCCAGCGCTGCAGACCCCGCGCCCTAGCCGGCAGGAAACACAGACACGCTTCCAAATACACCACGACAACACCGCCAGTAGGAAAAAAAACAAAAACAAAGAGAAACACACTTTCTCACAGAAGAGGTACCAAGTCAGAATAAATAGAAAATAAACATATGACCTTCAAAAGAAAATCAGAAAAATGTATGTCTTCATAGTCCCGTAGGAATAAGCAATAAATAAATTAATAGCATTGATACATTAAAAAAACTCAATCATTTCCACAATTTATTGATTTTTTCCCTTTTCTCTCTTTCTACCAAACACTACATGACAAAAGTCTTCAGTCTGGTGCAACTAACCCTTATTTAAAAGACAATTTTATATAACGGTGACTTAATAATTCTGTTGTTTCTGTTGTTTTGTTTATGCATGTTATTTAAAATGTCTTCTAGTTCCAGTGTTAAATGTTCAATAGAATTTAAAAGTTTATTGATCTTTGAGAATGTGTTCTTGCATGACTATGCCATTACTGCCATATTACTTGAAAATAGTCTCGAAACAATAATATAACAATTTATCAAAAAGCAAAATTTATCATTGTGACAGGTCTACGTTTTTACATCAGTTGAACCTCTTCAACCACAAACTTTAGTATTTTTGGAGGAACTTTGTGTGAAAGACCAATAAAATACAGCATAGTGGCAGTCAATGCTTTAAAGGATCATGTTTTGTAGTAGTTCCAACTATTTCGGGTGTTCCTGTACACAATTTGCACATGTGCAGATTGAACACTTTACCTATTCTTTGCAAAACCGTCTTCTACTTCTAACAGACTGTCACCTCCCTATCAACTGTTACAGGCTTCTTCGTCTCTGCTGAAGGAAAGCATAAAGTTGTTGTCAAGGTGACGGTGTTTTCAGGGTAAAATGCAAAGTTGGTTTTTACACACATGGTGTTTTTGCATTTTGGCCAACGGGTTCGATTTTGACCTCAATCTGACCAGGTCCACTTCCTTCACATGTTTTTCCTACGAGGCTTGTGGTCAAAGAGCAAACAGGAAGCATGAAAGCTTTTCTTCATGTCATTGAGTTCACGACTGCGTTTGTATCTGTACTGATATTAAATCACAAACACATGAACTTCTGAAGTCAACTGGTTGCACTGGATTTTTATTAAGGGACATTTTGTGAGTAAGCCTGTCTCAGTAATAAAGTGCTATAAATCAACTAGTCGCAAGATACAATAAAGTGAGCTCTATAATTTCCATGTGTAAAACCATCATTTAAGAGAGGCTGCCCTTTAATGTTGCTGAAAAGTCAGTATTTTGAAAAATTCACTGAGTTCAAAGTAGTTAGTTTAAACTTTTTCTACAAAAGTCTTAACTGGCACTTCAACCTGCTTTTCCTGTCTAATCAAAATTATTACTATTTTTATAAACACAATTTTGGTTACAGAGACTATATAATCCATTTTAATGGTTGTTGTTTCGGTTGTTTTATTTATTTTGAATTGTTGAAATGTCTTTGGGTTATAATGTTGGATATTGCTTAGAAATTACATTTTTTTATCTTTAAAAAGGATGTACTTGGATTATTATGCTATTATTATTGTTATATTAGTTAAAAATATTCTCGCTTACCACAATAATTTCTGGGTCAATTTGTTCACAAATTGCAAAATGTATTATCATGACAGGCCTATTTATGCACCTCTACATGAAAATGATTTCACAAAATGACAAAGTAGCGGTCCTAACCGATCGCCAAAGCCTGACCAGCCGATTCTGATTTTGACCGATACTGATTGTTGCATCATTTTGATTGCTTGTTTTGTCTGAAGACAAACAACATTAGTAGCAGCGATGAAGACTCAGTCGCACCCACGTCTCCCAGCAGACCAGCACTCTCTGCTTTAATTGAGCCACAATAAGCAAGTACCAAGAGACTGAAAAACAACTCCAGCATCACAGGAATAGACGGAGGAAATAAAAAACACAAATAAAGAGGAAACCAGCGACAAAGTTGCTTAGTTGGAAATAGTGAGGTGTCGACTGTTTCAGGGGTAGATACGATCGGTATGGATCAGTCACTCAAAATTAAGAAACTCTGGGTCGATTTATCTGCGCACCGCTACTACAAAGCCAAGCACATCCATGTTTGCTCTTGTTGCTCCCGTTTTGTCTGAATAAGCATAACTATTTCTTCTATGACACAAAAGAATCAACACAGTATCTAACCTGTGACAGATGCGTGACTAGCTGTTCGCCCTGGCCCCTATAACTGGTTGTAATTTTCTCAATCTACATTGCAGACTCTGTTCCACTACATCGTTTTCTGATAAAGGTTTACAAAATGCAGCAGCCAATCAGTCAGTCAGGCTTTCAAACGCATCAAATATTAAACAAATACCATATCATCTGTAACAGGAACAGGCTGCATTTCCTTAAGACACAAACACGGGCAGAGTGAAAATTTCATGAGGAGCAGAAATGCACTTATCAAACAGTTCGCTGTCTCGCCTAAAGGAAGGTGCATGCATCGTACGCGAGTGTGTGTTTGTGCTTTATCGGCCTGTGTGAATGTCATTGGGTGCGTGTGCGTGTGTGTGTGTAACACCGATGCGTCCATGTAGCTAGCTCGGCTCGAGGGTAGGATTAGCGGAGAGCATTGCCTCGGCCCACAAACGTCCCATATTAAAAAATGAAAAGGCAACCTTCATTACTATCAGTGGCACATAACCTCCCCTCTTCCTCCTTGGCTGCTACTATTATACACAGCCCTAACAGTCCGGGCAGAAAATACAAGACACTGACAAGAGATTCCATTATTCCTGATGCCTCAGTGTCAACAACATACATCTAAGGGGGCAAAGAAAGGGAGGGGGAAAAAAATTGAAGGAGGGGGAAAAAGAGGGAGGTTGGAGAGAGAAAGAGGTGGGTGTGGGAGAGGAGGGTTAAGCTCATACATTCGGAATAAGTAGATATGAGGGAAGCCGATGATGGAAGTGTTGGACTTCCTGTTGATCCTGGTATTAGGAGAATTTCTCCAGTGTTTAAAAAGGTGATTTTTTTAAACATGTAACATGCTTTTGACACTTAGCGAGTCAGGCTTAGCATTATGCACCAAATTAAACTATAAAGAGAAAGTTCAGATTTTTCAAACTGAAGGTGTTTTCCCACCTGATAGTCCAGTAAACTTGGTTCGATTGGGTGACCAAAATTAAAACATTTGTTCCATTTTCAGCTGGTGGTGTTCGCTTCCACACTGAACTGTGTCAAACGACCCAAACCCTTTGAAAAACCAGTTTTCTGAAGTAGACAAAGGGCACAACTTTCTTCACGAAATGCAAACAAAACTGAGTTGTGTCAGATTTTAGCAGTTGTAGGATTTCTCTGGTAAAACATAAGCCATTTTTTACGCTAGTGCTACACACGTACGTACACACACGCACGCACGCACGCACACTTGGTTTGGTTGTATTAACCCAGATATCATGTGCTATAGCCTGCTTTCTGCTTTTGTATCCAGTTCTTGCAACATGTTCTATGATGTATATTTCTGGGCAGAACGTTTTTCTTCTGTGGTGTCCATGGTAGTTTGTCACCTTGTTTATTTCGCAATGTCAACATCTAACAGAAACACACCCAATTCGCTTTTTTCCCCCTTTTTTTTTGTTGCAACATTTTAAATATTCGCTCAGAATTCGCATGACAATTGGACAGGCCCCGTTTCTTCTTTGGATTTTCATAGATGCTGACCACTGCAGACAGGCAACAAAATGTAAGAACTGTTTTAGAGATCCTCTTCTAGTCATTGTTACTGGACATTTCCCGGTTTTTCTGCTTCTAATGCAACAACTTTGACAATGTTCCATTGCTGCCCACCCAGTAACAAGTACCATAATGAAGATATAGTCAGTGCTATTAACTTCACATGTTAGTGTAATCAATGTTTTGTCTATATTTAATCTACATCAATTCACTAACCAGAGCCATGTCTTATACTCATACATCCATAGTTCAGGTGAAGACAAGTCTTACACATCAAGATCTTTACCATTTCACCAGTCACCATCATTTCACCTGCTAAGAGGTGGAATGATAAATATTTTAACTATTACATCAGGAACAAAGTAATAGTTGAAGATAGTTAAAGGTAAAAAGCTACACCTCGCTACATCCTATATGCCGAAACTAAGGCAGACAAACAAAGTTTAGCAGAAACACTAAAGGAGTTTAAAGCACTGGAGCGACTGAAACCGGCCTTTCGGAGACATAAAAAAGATACAAGTCAAACGCTTTAAGTGGCAGCTTTGTCTCTCCCTCTGGGGCATGACGCTTCAATGGAAACTTAACTGGCCTCAAACCAATGACATAAACCCACGACTCCGTGCAGAGACAAGAGCTTCCGTGTCTTTCCAATCTCACTTTCGAGCCTTCAAAGCAGTGTCAGAGTGTCAGATTTGAGGAGGTGTTGAATCTCATACTCTTTAAAACTTGTAATCCGCTCAAGGGAGCCTAGAGCAAAAAAAAAAAAAAAAAGCCCATCTACAAAGAAGGGACGTACTGCAAAGTGTATATAAACACACAGACTTATTTTAAATAGCAATAGGTTTAAGTATGTTCACATATATGGACAGGAACTGTGCAAAAGGAGACACTGAGACAATCCCCTGATGAATTACCGTATTGTATTTCAGACATAAACACAAACACTTCATGGAATTCGTTATCTCTCCTACTGTTGAAAAGCACTTCTGATTGACTGACTCCTACCTACCCAAGTATTTATTTAATTGCACCTTCAGTCAAAACAAGCACTTTGTTTAATATGAGCTTTGTACGTCTGACGTCCTCGCATTAGGGGGAAAAAAACCCGAGTGGAAACAGGAATGATCGCTTCATGTCATCTTACCCATGAAATTGTGCACCCGATGTCATACGTTGCCTCGACGAGAGGCAGAGGGGACGGAACGAAGTCTAATCAAAAGTTCAATTATGTAAATGGAGATGTGGAGTGGATGGAACAATAAGGAAATGAGGAAGGGGGGAGGGTGGTACAGGAGAGAGGAGGGAATGTAGCGTGAAAAATAATACACATTAACATACAAAGGAAATAACGCTTTACGGTCGTAATCACACAGGGGGGGTGCGGGGGGTGGAAGGCGCTTCCCTTCCAGAGTCGGTGGGAAGAGAAAGTGAGTGTGCATTAATGTGACTGTACATGCAGATGTTGAGTAAAGTCAAGCTTGACGCTTTTAGAAATGATAAATATTTGAACCGGTCGGCTTGTAAAGTGGTTGGCTTCAGTATTAGTCTGAACTTTATTACATTGAATTTGGGCGTTTAGTGACACCTATGAATCAATCAGGTGGACCTGACAACAAAACAACTTCAATAAGTGAAGCATGAATGCCAAGTGTCTTCTGGAGAAAAGGTTGAAGGTCAGAGAGACAGATTGAACCATAAGGCTACAATCTTTGAAAAATAATACACAATAACATGGACAAAAAGAGTGTGTCTGAAGTAATCATGTAGTCAAGGTGAAGTAAAGCATGGTGGTGGTACCATCAAGCTTACGGCCTGTTTTACTGCCAATGGTTTTTATGATAGGCTGCATGGTGAGGTTATTTATATTTGAACTCGTGTTTTGAATAGCTAAAAGTTGAGTTTTGATATCACTGCATGTTCTGAAGACTACAGTTGGAAATAAGCATTTGCAACTATAAGCTTGTACAGATCGTCTCTCTTTCAGTGGTTAATTTATGTTTACATTGTCTAACTTTAAATTAATAATTTATTCAATCATTGCTGGCTGACTGCAAAAAGCAGGACTTAACAAAGAAGGAAGAGTAACCACTAGTTCCCAAACACCTGGATGGATACAATTTAGACCCAGTTAGCTCTCCCAACAGTCTAATTACGTCAAACTGCTGTATGCATCAACTCTTCTGTAACTTTACAGATAATTCCCCAAAATTTCCATTAGTAAGAGACACTTAAAGAATGTGCCGAGATTAATAACCAATGTTTATTTCCCTCTTATTGCTCTTTGTGCATGTGTTTTTGGAGGATGGAGGAGGGAGCTGGTTCTTAGGCATTTGTTCTGAAACAGGATTTGGAGGCGTTTAACTGAAACACAGAAGCAAAACTGTAAGAAAATATAATATATAATATCGACAAATATCAATTTTTGTTTATATTTCCGAAGAAATTTTCAGAATGTGCGTTCCTAGTTTGGGGTTCACCGGAGCCAAAAAAAGCGAATGTTGGCATGCTAGCTTGATCAGCTAAAATGTAACATAGGACAAACAGGAGTAATAAATGTTGGCTTTAGCCTATGATGGAAACAAAAGCAGCCAAGTTAACCAAACTCATGCTTCTGTAAATTACTTATTACAGCTGGGGGAAAAAAAGTACATGAATACAGGAATGGATGAGCCTGAGTGTGACTAAATGCGTTTGTGTCATTAAGCAGGGCGGATGGGAGCAACATGAACGATGGTTAAAATTTCCAATTCTTCTGTTTCATTTGCTTCCTTGGAGCCACAATATGACATTTTGGGCCAATCTCTTCAGCCTTCTGTTGCATACCTTCTAGATTTAATCTCAATCAGTTTTAAAAAAACAAACTTGAATGACACTTCAAAAAACAAGAACGTTGAGGGTCGGGGCAGGGGATGCTGTTCTGTTATAAATTTATATCACATTAATCTCCTTTAACTGCCATCTTAAAACAAACAAATTAGCAGTGCAATGGATTCAGAGATCAGACGCGGCGATAGCGACACCATTGATCAATTAATCTAAGCCTCGGCAGGGAAAACTCATTAGAGAGACCACTTCAGGAATTATATTCTGCAGGTAAAGGAGATGAATGCGTGTGGAGGGAAGCGGGTTTAACGTAGCAGCGACTAAAACCCCCCACACCACATACGGTCATTGTCCAGTACAGCGTGGGCGCCGCAGTGATGAGAGCGATGATAGCACAGCCAATTAAAATGAACATAATTACAAAGTCACCCCTTTGACTCCTGATCAGAATACACATGCATCAACACTCACACACACACACAAGCAGAGAAAACTTAGGAAGTATGGCAGGAGAATACAGAAAGAGAAACAGGAATCAACAGAGAGCATATAGTTATTGCCTGTGTGTTTGGCCCTAATAACACTAATGAATAATTCATCTTAGTCTACAAATCATCTAAAACGCTATATCTCCATCGCTAGCCATTTCTCAATAGCACCCCCTCACGCTGGAAATTGTTGGAAGTGGGAGGTCTTTGCAACTGGACATTCTCCATACGAGCTAATAGGATTTGGGATGTTTGTGTTTTCAAACACTGCAGAAATGTTGTCACTGAAGGAATGTGTAAGATTTATTTTTGATACAAATAGTTAAATGGACAGATAAACTACTTTTATATGTAGCCATATTGGATTGTGTGGTCAGCTTGTGAGAAACCTTCCAACTTTCCCAGTAGGTATTCCCACTTCCACGGATTGTTCATTTTTTTTCAACTTGAAAATTAAGATAAGATCCTTCTTTATTAGTCCCAGAAGTGGGAAATCTAAGCTGTTTTGGGATTAAGTGGACATAAAACTAAACTAACAGAAATCAAAAATAGAAGAAAAAAAATAGCAAAGCGTAGAATAAACAGTATACAAGCTAAACTAGAAATATAAATATAAAATTATAACAAAAAAAAGCAGCCATGTAGAAATAGCATCTCCCAAAACCAGGGAAATCGGGTTGATTTATCTGCCAGCCAATACATCAGTACACCCTTATAAAAATAAGGGTGGAAAGTATAAGTACACCCTTGGAAATTGGAAAATATCTAAATATTTTTCCAATTTTTCTACCATATGGTTATCTAACACATGGGGAATATTTGGGTGCTTAAAAAAATAGTTCTTGTCATTTAAAACTCAGTCTCATTTCCTCCATCACACACTAGAGAATTTATGTGTGGCCACTCACACTCCTAAACACTTGCATGCATTTGAAAATGCATATCAAAAGGCTTATTCATCAAACAATTTGCAGGTCTTTCTAAGCGGTGCAGTATGATTGGGTTAATCCAATTAAAAATGAACTGAGGGCCACTCGTAGATGGCTGGAAGGATTGGCACCGCTAAATGAGTGCTGGGTTTTTTGAATGTGCGGGGGGTCTTAGTCAGACTGGAGGTCCGAGGGCTTTTCAAGTGCACGGGGTTCTCTCTCTTCACCTGAAGCCCTCTTAAACTTCACCCCCAAACCCCTCGATCCTCGGTGGTTTAAGCCCACACACACCTGGAGGACTGGGGCAGATTAAGCCCAGATTAAGATAAAGTTACCCCTTCTTGGCCTGCTATGTCATTCAAACCCGTGGCTTCTGTGGTCACTGGATGGAGGGAGACCCACAAGACAAAAAAGGTCTGGTTTATTCATATACACACACAGAGGACTTTCTGGTCATCCTCATAAGCCCTATTAGTCTGCCACAGAGCCTCTCATAGCCGACATCAATCATGGAGGGATTAGTCAATTCCCTCTCTAAATGAGCGGCGAGGGAAACTTCCCTTTAACTCCAAGCCAGGTCTCTTTTCTTTCAGAGATTACACAGTGATTTGTTTTCATTTTCTTCCATCTTCATCGTTTTTCTGTTCCGGCTTGCTTTCGTTTCTCCATCTCGTGCACCACGTCCTGCTCGTTCTCTTCCCACTCGCAGCTTGCGAGGTAATCCTTGGCAGATAAAACTAAGGAGGACTTACTGAAGGCAGATTACAAGCGGCGCTTTGCGGAAGGCCCTTTTTTACACCGGTCGGCAGCGGGCGCCGAGGAGAGCGAGCCGTCCGCGGATTTGCGGAGGAACTTGTGAACTTGACATGCGCCTGACAGAGGGAGAAAAAAGGTGCGGAAATGATAGCCGCGTTACGGTTGCGGGATCAAAGTGTAGCCCTCACAACACGTTTAAGTGCATGCGATGCACAGCGGCGCGTCCATTTGACACAGCAGAGAGTACAATTTAAATGGAAAAAGATTTATATGTTTTCAAACAAATATTGGTGGTTCTCATACAAGATCAGCTCTGATCTAAATATTTATGCGCAGCTAAATGCCACCTGAAACTTATAAGAAAGTACACAAATGTTTCTTTCAAATATTTTGGGGGGTGGGAAAGGGCGAAGAGGGAATGGCAGTGATACCTTGTGCTGTTCTCTTAACCTGTTGACAGAGATGCCCCTCAGCCTGAAACAGCCACAGGAAGCCCCCATGATTGGGCCTAAACAGCATAGGTAGAGGAAACTATGTCTCTGCTCTCCCACAAGATCCAATGACAGACCACTCACACACAGCAAATAAGGTCTGGGGAGGGGTCCACACTGGCAAAAAGCAGACATTGAGAGGTAATGATTTAGCCTTACTCCTCTCAAGGATTATTCTCCTAATATTACAGGGCTTATGGAAAGTCTAACGTGGCCACAGAGGCCTCATTGCTTTGGTCTGAGAAACTGACTGCTCAGCCCATTTTATTTCTGCTACTGTCACCTGGGTTTCAAAGTAAGAAACAACTCTATTCTAGAGCTTTACATTCTAGACAAGCCATGTTTCTAACCAGGCATGAGCCAGCCATCCAATATTTTCACAATATTATTGTATTAAAAAAAAATCAAAGCAAGAATGTGACATGACAAATTGTCAAGCTGTCTCCTGCCAATTTGTAGTTTGCTCCTAAACAGACTTGACCCTTAAAGCTTTCCCAATGGTTTTTGTTGTGTGACCAGAAATATTTCCTAAGCCAAAATTGTTGGCTGTTAGGAACATTGCTAAAATTATTTCAGCCAACTGGTTAGCAGTGTGCAGTAACAGTTGATGGAGGATCAGCATCGGACACCTTTATCCAGTTGGAGATAAACTGCCTCCTTCTCTAGCATCTTGTTAAAAGTAAACAGCGGAAAGATACAATTTCAAATTTTAGCGGTTTCAAACTATGACGAGTTCCCGGCTAGTCATGGTTCAGCAGAAATTTTGCCAATTCGTAAATTTATCTGTTGAGCAAATTGTAAATATAAGAAATAAGACACCGCTTGGGAAGCCGAAATACCTGGGCACAATGCGACTGTACACGCTATTGACTGGCGTTTGCAAATGCTTTTTATTGTTCTGGTCGCCAGATAGTGCAACCCCAACAAGATGCTAGCTTCTACGACAGTCTCAGGATGGCTTCCACTGTGTGCATTAAAATGCATGTTAGTTGGGGAAGCAAAGCAGGCGCACCATATTCAATGAGTACAGTCCTCAATGCAATTGTCCTGGATTCAATTCTCTGCCCTTTTTGCTGTCAAGGTACTTAAAGATAAAGGCAACTAGAGGCACAAAAACCATGAAAAAAAGCATAACAAAGCAGAACAGAAACATCTTTAAGCAACTATAAACTAGCCTTGAGAAGTGATATGACATATTTCAGGTCAGCGTGACCCACTTTCATTAAGTTCTTAAATGTACGACTTTCTTGAAAGGTTTGTCAAAGTTATCTCAAGATGAAATAACTTTGGATTGAACAAAACGATAACGATGGGAGCAACCAGGCACAGATCAGACGACAAGAAATGACTGTCCTCGTCTCTCGAGCTTCCTTCCGTCTTCATCCCTCAGTCGTCACGGTAACCTCAGAAACACCTCACAGTACGTATATGATCCTCTCCTGCTGCGAACCTTAGCCAAAGCTAATTAAGAAATATCCCAGCCTTGTGCGAACTCAATTAAATAATGTTAATTTACTTTAATTTCAATTTGGAGGTAGTTTGAACCGGAGGAGGTTGTGTGAAAACAGTCTGGGAGAAGGAGGGAGGGGCTCTGGCCTCTGCCGCCCCCCGGGCACAGCAGCTCTCACGACCCACAAAACTCTCTCTCATTGCAACCCTTTGATTAACATGAGTAATTAAAGAAGCCCTACAAGTGAAAAAATATTTCTGCTAATGGTTTAAATGTTCATCCCTGGAAATTCAAAGTGTGTTGATGCAGCAGGAACAATAAAATTAACTTGACCAGCTGTGTTTTTAGGAAATAAGACTTTAAATTAGGCAAATGAATGGCATTCGTTTCCTATAAGATTTGCTTTATGAACCCTGGCTGTGGGCTGTCCTCATAAACAGAGAGGCCAAACTATATCAATTAACTTTATTGTTCAAATGTAACAAATATGAACATTAGGGTTGTTTTCACAGGCTTAGTCTATGAATGTATTCAATTTAACCTTTCTTAGGTACCTTTATTTCGTCTTTTCTCTGCCTCCACCTCACCCCGTCGTCTCCTGTTTTACTTCACGCCTGAGAGCAGCGCTCAGTAGACGGCTTCACAGCCACACAGGCAGGAGCCAGAGGTGTAATGTTTCATGATATTTAAATTCATCTCAAACTAGTTCAAGTGCACAAATATAGGAGGCCTGTTGCAATAAGCACTAAATAAATTAATTGCATGAGAAATTAAAACAAGTTCAATAATTTCCATTTGCATGATTTTTCGTTTTTCTCTTTCTTCTGGAAATCTTCAGTCTGGTGCATTGTTGTTAACCAGCTCTTTTTAGAAGGATAATTTTGCTTACAAAGACTCCATAGTTAATTTTTTGTGTTGTTTCTGTTTTGTTCATTTATTTTGGATGTTTTAAATGTCTTTCAGGTCCAGTGTTAAATGTTCATTAGAATTTAAAGTTTATTTATCTTTAACAGATCAACAGGCGGATTGGGGCAGAGTCTGCCATGAAGTGGGCGCTGTACCGGTCCGTCGTGGTGAAAAGAGAGCTGAGTCAAAAAGCAAAGCTCTCGATTTACCGATTGATCTACGTTCCCACCCTCATCTATGGTCATGAGCTTTGGGTCATGACTGAAAGAACGAGATCACGGGTACAAGCGGCCGAAATGGGTTTCCTCCGCAGGGTGGCTGGGCTCTCCCTTAGAGATAGGGTGAGAAGCTCGGTCATCCGGGAGGGACTCAGAGTAGAGCCGCTGCTCCTCCACGTCGAGAGGAGCCAGTTGAGGTGGCTCGGGCATCTGGTCAGGATGCCTCCTGGACGCCTCCCTGGTGAGGTGTTCCAGGCACGTCCCACCGGGAGGAGGCCTCGGGGAAGACCCAGGACACGCTGGAGGGACTATGTCTCTCGGCTGGCCTGGGAACGCCTTGGGGTTCCCCCGGAGGAGCTGGAAGAAGTGGCTGGGGAGAGGGAAGTCTGGGCCTCCCTTCTGAAGCTGCTGCCCCCGCGACCCGACCCCGGATAAGTGGAAGAAAATGGATGGATGGATGGATGGATGGATGGATGGATGGATGGATGGATGGATGGATGGATGGATGGATGGATGGATGGATATCTTTGGCAGGGTGTTTTTGCATTATTATGCCATTAACATTATGTTACTTGAAAATGGTCTCAAAACAACATTAGTTTATCACAATAACTTCGAGGACAGTTTATCATTCCGCAAAATTTGTTATCCTGACAGACCTAATTTCATATGCCTTACACTGTTAAAACATATATATAAAACTTATTTCTGAAGGTGTGGCAGTGCGTCACCATTGATTACATTTAACACAAACCCTGATTAGATATATTACGCAAACAACTAAAGAACTATAAATGTCCAACTTTCTCTTAGATTTTTCAAAGTAAATTAAGATGTAAAAGTGGGTATGAAACTTTTTGTGAGAACTTTTAGGGCATACATGCCAACTTTTAACTTTTCTCTATATGAAAATAAGGCAAATAATTCATGAAGCGGAAACCTGATGAAAATCCAAAGATAAGAGCATCTAAGTGTAGAGCGGTCTGACTGCGGAATAGAGACGGAGATAAAACAAAAGGAGGAGCAGGGGATAACTGAGTTACTGGGAGGGGAGAAATCAGCTCCACGGAGGAGAGATGGACTGAATCCGACCAGACAGAGCTCCCAGCCCGCCCAACAGGAACTCCTTCCGTTCATTTACATTAATCCCACAGACATTTTCATCCCTCCAGCTCCTCCGCAAATCCGAAACTTGACACATTTGAGGATCTGTATTCTCTCAGACAGGACAGTGGATGGGTAAGGCTGGCATGAAGACATGAACTGTCTCCTGACAGCCTCAAGCTTCACATTCGACAACTTGGAGATTGACCTCAGACACACACACACAAAAAAAACAATAAAAAGTGTCATCCTACATGAAAAGGAAGAGGCTTTTTTTTCAATAATTAGTTATGCAATGGTTGGGTGTGAAATTGGCCAATGGTAGGGCTGAAACGATCAGATTAACCATGAGAAATCAATTATTGAAATTATTGTCAATTTATTTAGTAATCAATTAAATTGTTAACATGAATCTACAGACTCAGAACAAAAGGCATTTGTTGAAAGAACAACCAAAACTTTACAGAAATATATACACAGTGCTTTTAAATTAAAAATTTAAATATATTATATCCAGAACTCCTCTAGTGTCATAGTTTTAGTTTCTCCTGATTCAAATTCTGTAAAAAACAAAAAATCTACTAGCTCCTAATCATTATACCTTTTCGAACTGTTAATCCAAAAAATAAGCAACAAATCAGCTCTATACTGTGTTGATGTTAAGTCAAGCTGAAAGGGCTGAGTTTTCACATTTAGATGTCAAAAGTAAAGCTGTAGATATTACAAATGATCAAGCACGCAATAAAAGAATGCGATGGTTTTGCATTTTAGACAATAAAAGGTTTATTATTTAAAAAAGAATGTTTGCTTGCAACTATTTATGCATTTCTAATGCTGTTAGAATTATTATTTGTTTAATCTTACTTACATGAAGCTTATAATGTTATGCCACTTTTAGAAGTTTGTTCTGTCTGTTGTTCGTTCACTTCTTGTGTTGCAGAAGATAAGCGGCAGAGAACAAGAACACACCCCAACGACCTCGAGGAGAATGTGCTGTTCAAGTTATCTTATATGGATAAGAGTTTGCTGTGTCAAACAGAGTATACTTCCCCCCCCCCTTAGCTCCATGTAATTAGGGCATTCCTGATCTAATAAAAGAGCGAGGCGAGCAGAGAAACTTCAGAGTGTTGTTCGGAGATTGTAACTGAAGCTTTCTCTGACCACTCTCCTCGCGAGTAGAAACTCATCACTGACTCTTTGTCTCTGTTTTTTGCAGTGTGTGATAAATGTCTAGTGTTTGAACCTGACATTTAATTGGTCCTTCGAGCCGGATTCCGATACACCAGACGATTCCAGAGGGTGAGTAAAAAAACCAGGAAGCCTGTGCACAGCATTTAAGACCCTTTCCGGGACTGGTCCTTTTTTCTCACGAGCTGGAGTCCGACGGTTGACGGTTTTCCTCAGAGACTGGAGACACAGTGAGTAGTTTCAGTTTAAAACCAGTATGTATGGGGAACGGTAAAAAATTGGAATAAAACCAGTTAAAGTCCGCGGGAGGCCAGACTCCTCTAACTATAAGTTAAAATCTGTGTGGGACGGCGGCGTCCTCTGGTAAGAAATTAAAACCCTGAGAATCCTAGGCACTATCAGGTAAAATAAAAGCAGTTAAAGTCCGCGGGAGGGCAGACTCCCCTAACTCTATCAATCAATAAATCAATCAAATTTTATTTGTATGGCACATTTCGGCAGCAAGGCATTTCAAAGTGCTTTACATAATTAAAATAAAAACAGAAATAATCAGTGAGAAAGAGAGAAATAAAAATAATAATAATAATAATAAACATTACATCATTAAAACGTCGAAAAAGTTAGTTAAATTCTCTGAGTTAGTTAAATGCTGTATGGGACGGCGGCGTCCCCTGCTAAAGGACGGCGGGAGTCCTCTACTAGGTAGTTAAATTCCGCGAAGGACAGGAGCGTCCTACTTAAAAGTGTGAAAGTGTGTGTGAGTGAATGAAAACTGAATATCACTAGATAAACAGTTTTATACCAAAACAACGGGGAACAAATGGTGAGATTTTGTGGATGTTTGTAGACAAGAAAACTCCGCTCTCTGAGTTGAAGTGAGTTTTACCACAATCTATTTATCACCATCCTGTTGAAATTTTCCAGTGTTTAGAACACAGCAGGTGTTGAGACCACACTGGACTAAATTTAGTTCAAAATGGGTAAAGGGGGAAGCAAACATAAACAGAAGGTCTTAGAAGACCTGTCTAGTAAGGATTGGAAAAGAGTTGAAAAAATAAATGAGGATGCAGTAAAACCGCTTTGTTACTGGGTAAAGCAGTACGATTTTAATGGCAGGTTAAGTACCACAGGTATATATATAAGGAGAGCAGTAGGTGGCATTCCACATCCTAGAGAAGATTTAGAACAATGTTTGGAGGACATGGAGAATCTTAGAAAAACCTACTATCTAAACGGTGCCGAAACACAACAGGTCTGGATGCAGGTTATAGGGCCCGACTGGCATCATGTAAAGGGAAATTATGATCCTTTAAATAGACAACGCGACCCTCCAGTAACAGAGGAACAGGGGAGTGAAAACCTGAATACTAAAGTGGGAGAGTTGCTCACCAGGATCAGAGCTAGGTACCATAGACAGGCTAACTATACAGAAATCGGTAGATGCAAACAGAAGCCTGAGGAATCATTTGATGATTTTAGAGTGAGAATGGAAAAGGTGTTTAAAACCCATAGTGGACTACAGGAGGACAATAATGAGCAGGGTGTTTACAGACAGCAGTTAAAAAATGTATTACATGCAGGATCTAGACCAGAAATAAATGGATGGATTTTGAAACACTTCATAGGGATGGGTAATAGTACACTCGGAGACTACATTAACCATGCCTTACATGCAGAAAAAGTGACCAAAGGAAAACAGAAATCCACACCGGTTTCTACCTTTTTCCAAGGGGAGGAAACAGAGGTTTTCTACCAGGGAGGAAGGGACAGAGGTAGAAGCAGAGGACGTGGGAGAGGACGGAGCAGGGGGCGAGGATTTGGTCCACACCCAGAAACTCGAGCTTGTTGGAAGTGTGGAAAAGAGGGCCATCTAATAAAGGACTGTAGAAGTTCCCAACACCAACAATCAGCATGACTAGATGATGTTGAGAAAGAAAAGGATCTTGAAACAGGGGAAGAGGAAATTTTGAATTTAAGAGTACTTATTTTTCGAGGAGAGATACAGGCCAGAGGTGACTTTGATGATAAAAGGGAATCTACTCACAAGCAATGTCAGCCAGCCTCTCCACCTTTGAACCCCCAAAAGGGAGCCAAATCCTGTTGTATGTAGGTGACATTCTACTAGCATCAAAAAACCAAAGAAGATTGTTTGATAGACTCTCTGGCACTATTGAAACACTTATTACTACAAGGACACAAGGTCAACAAAAATAAACTCCAATTAGTACAGCCAGCAGTAAAGTATCTAGGTCACCAACTAGCATCTGGGGGCCGTACAGTAATACAGGATAGAAAAGCAGCAATACTACAGGCTCCAAAGCCACAGACAAAAAAACAAATGATGTCATTCTTAGGGCTGACAAACTATTGTAGAAGTTGGGTGCCAAATTATGCTGAGATAGTTGCGCCTCTGAGTGCACTAATCTATACTACAGAAATGAAAATGACAGAAACTGAGTTGGACCACAGAAAGTGAAGAAGCATTCTGTAAAATAAAACAAGAATTAGTGGGAAGTGGAACACTAGCTCTTCCAGATTACAAGAAGCCGTTTGTCCAAATGGTTGATAGCAGAGATAAATTTATGACCTCGGTTTTGTCCCAAAAACACGGAGATAAGATGAAACCCATAGCTTTTTATTCTGCTAAAATGGACGCAGTAACCTGTGCTCAGCCTCCATGCATTAGAGCTGTAGTTGCAGCCTCAATGGCAGTGACCGCAAGTGCAGATGTGGTCCTTTTTCATGAGCTAATACTTAAAGTGCCACATGCAGTATCCGCATTATTATTACAAACAAACATGACATTTCTGTCACCAGCAAGGCATTTGTCTTGCATGTCCATCCTGTTGTCTCAACCACATCTAACAACAGAGCGGTGTACAATTCTAAATCCTGCAACACTTATGCCAACCTTAGATGATGGAGAACCACATGATTGTGAAGCCTTGGCAACAACTACAGCAAAATGTAGGGAGGATCTGACAGACACCCCATTAACAAAAGGAATCACAGTATATGTGGATGGTTCTTCTAAGAAAGACCAATTTGGGAAAACTAGAACGGGATATGCTGTGGTAACATCGAGCAAAGTGCTAAAAGCTGCGGCGTTACCACAACATTTCTCGGCTCAGGCTGCTGAACTAATAGCATTAACAGAAGCCTGCAAACTAATGAAAGGAAAAGATGTGACAATTTATACAGACAGCCAGTATGCGTTTGCTACAACTCATACCTTCGCACAATATTGGCAAAATAGGGGAATGGTTACCTCTACAGGAAAACCTGCTACACATGCAGATCTGCTAAAAGAACTTTTAAAAGCAGTAAAACTCCCAAAAACATTAGCAATAGGCAAATGTGCAGCACACACCTCTAATACTGATTCTGTTTCACTGGGAAATGCATTTGCAGATAAAACAGCTAAGCAAGCAGCAATGGGAGAAAAAGAAGTACTGTGGTCCACAGAAGAACAAATCGATAATGAAATATTGAAAGACATGCAAAAACAAGCAAGCACACTAGAACAAAAAACCTGGATAAAAAGTGGAGCAACTGTAAAAAATGACTTATACATCTGACCAGAAGGAAAACCAATCCTACCAAAAAAATCTATATAAATGGGCAGCAATATTGAGCCATGGGAAAACACATGTCTCAACAGGAGGGATGGTAGGATTAGTAAATCAGCATTATACAACCTATGGTTTTAATCTATATTCAAAAAAATTTTTGTAGAGCTTGCCTCATATGCGCTAAGCACAATGCTCAAGGTAATCTACGTCCAAAGCGAGGGAGGTTTCCAACACCTAACTATCCTTTCCAGAGTATACACATGGACTTTATAGAACTAAATCAAAGTGAAGGGAAAAAGTACTGTCTAGTGATCATAGATTCATTTTCAAAATGGATAGAACTATTCCCAACTAAAACACCAGATGCCCTAACAGTGGCAAAAGCCCTATGTAAAGACATAATACCCAGATATGGAATACCAGAAAAAATCTATAGTGATAATGGTACACACTTTGTGAACCAAGTGGTAAAAAACATAGGAACTGCCTTCCACATAAACTTAAAAAAAAAAAACCACTGCAGCTACCACCCACAAAGTGCAGGACTGGTAAAAAAAAAAAAAAATGAATGGTACTATAAAAAATAGATTAAAGAAGTGTATGGAAGAAACAGGAAGGCCCTGGACACGGTGTTTGGACCTAGTTAAAATGTATATAAACATCACTAGTACATCAGGGCTAACACCTTATGAAACACTATTTGGGAGACCGTACAGACTTCCATTATTCAAGAATGAATGGGAAGCAGAGGATGAACCTAACTTAGCAGACTATATGAAAAAAACTATATGAGAAAATCACCAAAGTGGGAAGGTCCCTATCAGGTCTTGTTGACCACAGGAACTGCAGTTAAGATAGCAGAAAGAAACACATGGATCCACTTAGCACATTGTAAACTGGTAATACAAAAAGATGACTAAAATAACTCTCTTGGTAATAACCTTCACTGCTACAGTATTGCTAAGTTTTTTGATCATCAGCCTTTTTTACCTTTTATAAACAAAGTTTTGCCTACCTTCAGTTAGACCCCCAGAGGAAGCCCGTGGTACAAAGGGAACTGTATTTCTAGTATACAGTTGTCTCAAACCGGTGAAGATAGTCCACAACTCTGCCGAGGGGTTCGTAGGAAGGGAATCAAAACATAAAACATGATGACTAAAAGAAATAAGGTGATCTTTGGTGTAGGAGCTACGGTCATTATTATTGCAGCTCTCCTGTTGTTCTGGTATGAAATAAAATTAAAAGAGGAACACGTTACGCCGAGGAAAAAGAGGGACGACTCCATCGCGGCTGATATAGAGTTTGATGAATATGTAAAATCTATAGAAGGTTCTAAGGTTAGGAACATAGACAAACCATGCAGCGGGTCAGGTGAAGTGGTTGTAGATGAAATATACCTGTGCGTTAATGCATCTAGATTGACAACTGTGGTTTCCCTAGACCTAAATAAGATCGAGATAGGGGGTTACCCAGGCTCTGCCTGGGCAGGTTATGATTGGTATATGGCATCACGAGACTATAGTGTAAGCTGGAACAACGTTTTTGCCTATACGGGGGACAGCTGGAAGCCAAATCCAACGAAGAAACACCGAGCACAGTACTGGGCTAAAGTTATGCATCTGGGGAAAATCAATAAAGAGCTGAAAATAATCATAAACACCACAAACAATCCAATTCCTTTCGAAAATGATGTTCCTTGTTTCCACTTTTCCTTATGGATCGAGAAAAGCGGAAACGACCCCTATAAAATGTTTTCCCTGTGCCAGAACTTTACAGAGTCAAGTAACACCGCCCCAGGCATAATGGTTGCGGGCCCACACTCAACCAAACTCGCAAGTTCTGAAATAACTGTATTTAATGCAGAGGGTGATGATGTAGATGAGCTAATTAGAATAACCACAGGAGTTACCAGCCGAAGCAACAACTGGCTTCTAATGATAGAACAGGCTGCAAAAGTTCCACAAGGGGATTGTGTGGTATGTATGGGTCCACGACCACTTTTGAGAGTGGTTCCAGCTACGCTCCCAAATGAATGTTTGATTCCACTTATGAATGCAACAAATCCTACAGGAAATTGCAGTGTATGGGATGAAGTATATCCACTCTCCCCTCTTGGAAAAAACAGACCTGTCTTCTCTAGAAATGTGGCCCGAAATAACTTCACTTGCATCCAACGTTCTGGTAACGGACCTAAATTAGGAACTCTCACAGCAGGAAATTGTTCAACTATAGTAAATGTAACTCGGCACTTCCACCCATTATCCCGCAGTGACATCTGGTGGTGGTGTGGAGATAACAGGTTGTTTGACAAACTGCCGTCAAATACTACTGGTTTGTGCACTGTAGTAACTCTGCTGTTACCTGTTTCAATATATCCTATGACAGTACCACAATTACTTGACTCACTAGGTAATGTGCTTCCATCAGTGTGGCACCAACGTCAGAAACGCTCACTGAAAGATGACGATGATCCCACATACATAGATAGTATTGGGGTCCCACGTGGTGTACCTGATGAATATAAGTTGGTAATCAGATATATGCAGGTTTTGAATCATCTATCTGTTGGTGGTGTACTATAAATAAAAATGTTGATAGAATAAACTACATCCACTACAATGTCCAGAGGTTAGGTAACAAAACAGAGCAAGGTTTCTCAGCCGTCCACGAGCAACTGTCAGCTACCTCCCTGATGGCTTTCCAAAATCGCATTGCTGTGGATATGTTGTTGGCAGAAAGGGGTGGGGTCTGCGCCCTTTTTGGGGAGCAGTGCTGCACCTTCATTCCCAACAATACCGCTGCGGATGGCAGCCTCACCAAGGCCTTGGATGGTTTGAGGGCCCTGAACAGCAAGATGAAAGACCACTCTGGAGCTGATACAGAAATGTGGGACGGTTTGGGTAATGTATTTGGCCGATATCAACAACTAATAGTCTCTGTCTTAATTCCCATAGCTGTGTTTGCAGCAATACTGACCTTGTGTGGATGTTGTTGTATTCCCTGTATTAGAGCTTTAATACAAAAGCTCATCACCACTGCCATCACTCCGATGCAGGAACAAATGTATTCTCTCCTTCCTCCTGACGACAATAAAATGTAACAGATGCAGAGTCCAGTGATGAAGAAGATGAAATGTCTCTCAACTTTCCAGACTTGTATCTTGACTCAAATGTTCCTATGTTGAACTTGTAAATACAATGTTATTGATGTAAGGTGTGAAATGTGTCCTTTTCCCTCTGAGTGTACCTGTTTTGAACCACTTAATGAATTACCAATAGAAAATCGAAAGAAGTTATTGAGTAAGGACTAGCTCTGGCTAAAAATGGCATAAACAGGAGGGAAATGTTAGAATTATTATTTGTTTAATCTTACTTATATGAAGCTTATAATGTTATGCCACTTTTAGAAGTTTGTTCTGTCTGTTGTTCGTTCACTTCTTGTGTTGCAGAAGATAAGCGGCAGAGAACAAGAACACACCCCAACGACCTCGAGGAGAATGTGCTGTTCAAGTTATCTTATATGGATAAGAGTTTGCTGTGTCAAACAGAGTATACTTCCCCCCCCCCCTTAGCTCCATGTAATTAGGGCATTCCTGATCTAATAAAAGAGCGAGGCGAGCAGAGAAACTTCAGAGTGTTGTTCGGAGATTGTAACTGAAGCTTTCTCTGACCACTCTCCTCGCGAGTAGAAACTCATCACTGACTCTTTGTCTCTGTTTTTTGCAGTGTGTGATAAATGTCTAGTGTTTGAACCTGACAAATGCTAAGACTTGAAACATCAGCAGAATTATTTTATGAATTGTCAGAATGATCAATAGAGTGATCAATTACTAATCATTAGTTGCAACCATAGTGAATGGTATACATTAGAAAGAAAATTAAACTTTTTAAAAAAATGTTCCAGCTCCTTTACTCCATTCCTTTAGTTTACAATGCAGTGATCTAACTCCTTCTTGACAGATTTATGTTGTTTCACACAACAACCAATTGAACTTTTGTCACACTGGGGAAAATCCTGAGTCGCAAGCTGTTTTCAGAGTTTAATATATACATATGTAATTGATACATAGATTGATTCGGTTCACACCATATGTCCTGTAGGCATGCCGACTTTTCACAGGCTGCCAGTGAAGTGGGTTGTTCTAATGCAATGACAAGGAGGATAAAGCGTCTATGACGAAGGTAATCAAACATCTGTTCAAGAGCGACGAGAAAAGTCAAATTTTAACTGAAAAACCCAACGGGCTTCTAGATGAATGACCGACCTGGCACCCAACCACCGGGCTTAGCAAGCTTTCCTGGGAAAACCTTGAATATACCCATTAAAACATCATTGTTCTATCTTAATATCTTAATATATCTTAATATGTGAAATGCTTCCCTGAATAATTGCGTTGCAACGGTTTGATTTTCTAGCACCACAAACTGAAAAACTGGTCACCAACTGATTGGATGCAAAAACTTTGAAAATCTTATTGATTGGCAGAGATCATCTGTGGCCAAACAAACCCCTCAGGGGAAGTTATAGATATCAAACTGGATACGGCAGCTTTCCGTAGAAGTTTGACATCAAGTGTATTTATCGCAACTCAAATCATTTTTACCAATTTAAATAGCTTGTAACAATAAAGAAACATCAAATTCATACCTCAAACGCGCCATACAGGATGAGGTTATACATAGCTCCACTGGAATACGTTCGCTGAACAGAACAGGAAACACGCACACGTACGAGCTTAAGCTTAGATTTACACCCTGTGCACGTTTAAAATGCAATGTATTGGTTTCCTTTTTGGCCTCTCGTAGTGGGAATGTCTCCCCTTAATCCGTTCTGACTTCACACTTTCAAAGGTCATCTCTCAGCCCCTGCGCAGGCCAGGCCATGTGTGTATCACTGCACTTGGTGTGAATAAGAATGGGAAACCTATTCACATCTCCTGGATGTGTCAACAAACCCCTGCTTCCTATGAACATCGCATCCCTCTGTGTGCAATAACGAGGCCGTCTTGTCCATCTTCTCCTCCCACTGTTCGCCATCTTCCACGCGTTTCCCCTTCAATGCACATCTCCGTTTCTGTCCGCACCAAGGTTATTATAGTCAACTAATACTGACAAAACAAGAAAAACTGAAAGTGAGAAAAAAAATTGTTTTCATATTTATGAATCGATTTATTTGGCTTTCGAACTGATGTCAAATAGATCCCCCGCCGCCCCCCCACACACAAGTGGTTTATGTCAGCTAGCACTTATGCTAGTCCACAAAATGGCAACAGCAAAAGTTGGAAGAAAACACCAGTTGTTTGATAACTGAACGCATTTTTCTAAACAGTATACTCTGTTGAGTATTCATTACGCAAATGATGATGCTTACATAATCAAAATGCAATACTTTGACCTTCTTGAATTCTGCACCTAAAAATTAACCAAAGTATGAAAAAACAAAATCTATTACCATATCTAATAAAAACGAAAGAATATTTAACTAATAAAAACTAGCAAACACACTAAAAATGAATTAAAACTAGCTGATTTAAACAAATAAAAAGTCACAGCAAAAAATACAACTAAACTATAGTGAAAAAGCCTGCAACTATTATAACCCTGGTCTGCACTCATATTTTATTTCTGTGTTTCCTCCCTCCCTGAAAGCTCCAGAGTCAGGGGCATCTCTTGGCGAAGTGCGGCCCACCACAGGCCACTGGCTCTGGGTAATTAAAGTGGTTTAGGCCCCTTCACCCATGGTCACAGGCAACTGCAGCTAGGTGATAAAGGCGCTGTGCCATAATTACATGGACAGCCAGCATCACCGCTCAGCTACACTAAAACAGTCACAGGCAGGAAGGACACACGGGGAGTAACTGTACTGTGTGAGTGTGTGCACAGGGGGCCAGTGGGGGGTCAAAACCCCCCCTTGTGATCGCTCTGCTGTAGTTAAGCCCCCGGTGTTTAAACCAGCAAAAAGGTTCATTGAGCGCCCCTACACTCACACACACACAGTTTTTAGCCTCCACTCCTTTCCACGCCCGCAGCCAATCATTCCCCCGCCAGTGGTGCGACTCTGGCCGTGAGTGTGTGACCGTCAGCCATTTAATTAAAGCCAGCCATCATTTGACTAATTTAAATAAATAAATAAACAACCAAGACTTGAAACATCAGCAGAATTATTTTATGAATTGTCAGAATGATCAATAGAGTGATCAATTACTAATCATTAGTTGCAACCATAGTGAATGGTATACATTAGAAAGAAAATTAAACTTTTTAAAAAAATGTTCCAGCTCCTTTACTCCATTCCTTTAGTTTACAATGCAGTGATCTAACTCCTTCTTGACAGATTTATGTTGTTTCACACAACAACCAATTGAACTTTTGTCACACTGGGGAAAATCCTGAGTCGCAAGCTGTTTTCAGAGTTTAATATATACATATGTAATTGATACATAGATTGATTCGGTTCACACCATATGTCCTGTAGGCATGCCGACTTTTCACAGGCTGCCAGTGAAGTGGGTTGTTCTAATGCAATGACAAGGAGGATAAAGCGTCTATGACGAAGGTAATCAAACATCTGTTCAAGAGCGACGAGAAAAGTCAAATTTTAACTGAAAAACCCAACGGGCTTCTAGATGAATGACCGACCTGGCACCCAACCACCGGGCTTAGCAAGCTTTCCTGGGAAAACCTTGAATATACCCATTAAAACATCATTGTTCTATCTTAATATCTTAATATATCTTAATATGTGAAATGCTTCCCTGAATAATTGCGTTGCAACGGTTTGATTTTCTAGCACCACAAACTGAAAAACTGGTCACCAACTGATTGGATGCAAAAACTTTGAAAATCTTATTTGATTGGCAGAGATCATCTGTGGCCAAACAAACCCCTCAGGGGAAGTTATAGATATCAAACTGGATACGGCAGCTTTCCGTAGAAGTTTGACATCAAGTGTATTTATCGCAACTCAAATCATTTTTACCAATTTAAATAGCTTGTAACAATAAAGAAACATCAAATTCATACCTCAAACGCGCCATACAGGATGAGGTTATACATAGCTCCACTGGAATACGTTCGCTGAACAGAACAGGAAACGCACACGTACGAGCTTAAGCTTAGATTTACACCCTGTGCACGTTTAAAATGCAATGTATTGGTTTCCTTTTTGGCCTCTCGTAGTGGGAATGTCTCCCCTTAATCCGTTCTGACTTCACACTTTCAAAGGTCATCTCTCAGCCCCTGCGCAGGCCAGGCCATGTGTGTATCACTGCACTTGGTGTGAATAAGAATGGGAAACCTATTCACATCTCCTGGATGTGTCAACAAACCCCTGCTTCCTATGAACATCGCATCCCTCTGTGTGCAATAACGAGGCCGTCTTGTCCATCTTCTCCTCCCACTGTTCGCCATCTTCCACGCGTTTCCCCTTCAATGCACATCTCCGTTTCTGTCCGCACCAAGGTTATTATAGTCAACTAATACTGACAAAACAAGAAAAACTGAAAGTGAGAAAAAAAATTGTTTTCATATTTATGAATCGATTTATTTGGCTTTCGAACTGATGTCAAATAGATCCCCCGCCGCCCCCCCACACACAAGTGGTTTATGTCAGCTAGCACTTATGCTAGTCCACAAAATGGCAACAGCAAAAGTTGGAAGAAAACACCAGTTGTTTGATAACTGAACGCATTTTTCTAAACAGTATACTCTGTTGAGTATTCATTACGCAAATGATGATGCTTACATAATCAAAATGCAATACTTTGACCTTCTTGAATTCTGCACCTAAAAATTAACCAAAGTATGAAAAAACAAAATCTATTACCATATCTAATAAAAACGAAAGAATATTTAACTAATAAAAACTAGCAAACACACTAAAAATGAATTAAAACTAGCTGATTTAAACAAATAAAAAGTCACAGCAAAAAATACAACTAAACTATAGTGAAAAAGCCTGCAACTATTATAACCCTGGTCTGCACTCATATTTTATTTCTGTGTTTCCTCCCTCCCTGAAAGCTCCAGAGTCAGGGGCATCTCTTGGCGAAGTGCGGCCCACCACAGGCCACTGGCTCTGGGTAATTAAAGTGGTTTAGGCCCCTTCACCCATGGTCACAGGCAACTGCAGCTAGGTGATAAAGGCGCTGTGCCATAATTACATGGACAGCCAGCATCACCGCTCAGCTACACTAAAACAGTCACAGGCAGGAAGGACACACGGGGAGTAACTGTACTGTGTGAGTGTGTGCACAGGGGGGCAGTGGGGGGTCAAAACCCCCCCTTGTGATCGCTCTGCTGTAGTTAAGCCCCCGGTGTTTAAACCAGCAAAAAGGTTCATTGAGCGCCCCTACACTCACACACACACAGTTTTTAGCCTCCACTCCTTTCCACGCCCGCAGCCAATCATTCCCCCGCCAGTGGTGTGACTCCGGCCGTGAGTGTGTGACCGTCAGCCATTTAATTAAAGCCTGCCATCATTTGACTAATTTAAATAAATAAATAAACAACCACCGCAACGAGAAAGGGGGAAAAAAAACAAAAAAAAAACACCTACAGATACAAATGATAGAACGGAGAGTTTCCATGACCATAAATGTGAGATCAAGCATGTGGAAACAGGGACCACTGGACGGGGGACACTACAAACATACAAAACACGAGTCATTCGGTAGAAATGACGCATCCGGAGAAAGATGAGCCACACTGAAAAACAGAGAGAGCGAGAGCAGAGATCTGTAGGAAAAACGTAACTAACAAACTTTACTCCACTGAAAAACTGAGGAAAATCATTCACATTTTTCTCTACATTACACTACATTGTAGTGTAATGTGTGCTGTAGGTCAGTTGACATGATGCAAACTTCAATTTTCTATCTTGAATTTAAAATCACATGGGGAGACTACACTAGTCTAAGAACTAAGAACTTTTCCTTTTAGGGTGTTTATTTGTTCGGCCTTTTGTCCTTTTAACATTCTCCGACTTGAATCACAAAGACTTGACTGCTCAGATGTAATGAGGCCAACATACTGGTAGGCTTGATTCTAATAAACACAACCTTTAGCGGTGCCATGCCGTTTCTGTAAACTCACTATGACACTGTGCAGCTTTTGTTAAAGCCTTTTAGTGTCTCGCATTCCTTCCATTTGTTTTTCTTTTGTTGTAGTTTGTGGGATCTGGGAGTTGTCATGGAACCAACTCGGGTTCCCTGGGAGTCAAAACGAAGCGAGCTCACCTTTGGGGAAGAGGAGGCCAGCTCTCTCCCCATCACCGCTGCCAGGCTGCCACGGCTGGGTCCCAAAGGCTGGGCTCTCTCCCCGTCTGGGCCGGAGCTGGGCTTGGAGGTGGGTGAACTGGGGCCTGGGCCTGTGCTGGTACTCGGGGGTGGAGGGCCCCTCCTCTTCTGGATACCGCCAAGATCAGGAGAGGGGCTGCCGGAGGGAGGCCGCGCTGGGCTTGATGTCCTCGGTTCATAAAATGGGTTGGATCTGAAAGTGAAAGAGCGAGGTAACTGTGGTGAAAACAATTAAAGTCTTTAATGTCCTTAAAATAGTCCACAAGAGCAAGAAAGTAAAGGAAATGGAACATCTGGGTTAACATTTACATCAAAATGCAAAAGTGCGTCATCAAACTAACATTCAGAAGCTTTACAGATACATTTCATTCTTCCATTTACAGAAACACAAAAAAACTCGAAGAGACGGGACACAATTACTCCCAATTACTCTCCGCCTAAATTAACAACCCCTACGTCTAATTTAATTCTTTATAAATGCAGCTGTTCTGTGAACGCCTCAGAGGTTTGTTTGACAACATTATTGAGCAAACATTATCATGAAGACCAGGAAATACTGTAGTTTTTATACAACAGTAATTGCACAGATGGATTAAGCTAGGTTTATTATTGCATTGGACTGGGCACGAGGGAGCGCAGCAATTGGACCGTTCCTGCACCTGTCCATTGTCTGTCTATTATTTCCAAATTATGACACCTCCTTGTGCACCTCCAGACATTTTAACACCCCTACCATTAGGCCTCTTAACAGTTGACTGTGAACTACTGGATCTAAAAATAGAAATAACTGCAAACCTCCAAGAAATATGGCCAGACACGGAGAGGAGCAACTAAGAGGTTTTGGAGGAGACATAAACATCCATAACTGAGGTGGGAGAGATCGTTCAGCAAGGCTATCATTCATTGTTTGTTCAGTAAATCTGGTCTTTCTGTATGAGTGGCAGGAAGATAACTGTTGTTGAAATAAAGATTTGCCACAACTCGTGTAGGTGGAAGAAAGTGATTTGGCCAGACAAAACCAGAATGGAACATTTTGGCCTACATATCAAATACAGATGGAGCGAAATGTGGGCAATCCTGTTGGGACAATGTTAGACTGTAAAATGTAAAAATGCTCACCTCATAGCAGGATAATAACTAAAAACGCATCCATACCGTGTGTTAAATTGTGGCTAAATCCGAATGTACGACACACTCTAGATCAGTGGTATTCCAAATTGTCAAGTTAATTGTACTCAGGGGCCACAATTCTTTTTGACCAAATATATATATATATATATATATATATATATATATATATATATATATATATAAAAAGATCTACAGTTCCCTAACCTTCTTGGACTGATTTTTCTCCATTTTTGTTAGTCCAGAAATTTATTTCTTTTGTCAACAACAAAAACCAATGTCTGCTGGATTCAGGCAAGTTTAATGAAAGACAGTGTCCAAGTCTGTTTTTTTTTTTATAAATCGTTGCTGGATATTACACTAACACTAAAAATACTTTGTGTTGCACCTTTTAAGAGGATATAAATCTGTCATTTTGTTCTGTTACATAAAATCCCCCAAAACAGAATGAAGTTAGTGGATGTAGCGTGACAAAACGTAATTAAAGGCGTGTTAAAAATTTTGCTCTATGTAATAAGCATCAGAGAAGAGTAAAGCTGTTTCTTTCCAAAAAAGTAGTGAGTTTATCAAACATAAACACATTCAGTGAAGAATTATTAGAGATAATCAGAACTATCTGAAGACATTTACGGCTGAACTACACAACTGAAAAGAAAGATTGCTTCACCAAAACAAAGGTTTCATGCCATACAATGAAGAACACCCACATTGTATGGCATAGAAGACGCTAATAGGAGAAGCAGGTGCACTGAGGTCAGGACTGTGTGACCTCATATCCTCACTACTGAAGGTGGACTACTGACAGACGGGCAAGAACAGGAGAACATGCACACATGCACAAGCATGCAACAAAAACACACACTAAGATGTTACCAATATGCCTGCATGCTTGTGGCTCTGAAAGCTAGGGGTATGACCTCAAGACATTCACTCAACATGTCATTTGCAGCCCTAAACATACAAGAGAACAGAGCAGGACAGAAGAAACTGACGGAGCAGCGTCATTTAGAGCTACTCTGTGTCAATATATAAGCCGGCCGATAAACTGTGAGAAGTATAAACAAGTGAAGAAACAAAGAAAGGCAGTCAGGCCTGTAGACGAGCTTTAACCAGCGAGCCCAAACTAAAAGACAAGTGAAAGGGCTTCAGTCAAAACAATGTGTGCCCTCCTGAACCCTCTATTCTTAGAAATATGGCTCTTGATGTAGAAGCAAGAGGAAAAGGGACATTGCAGTCAATAAACTGTTTGTATTTTGACAGCTGAGTGGAGCTAAAATATATATCTATGTGACAGCTTTGCTCTACAGCCAAAACCGAGGGGTACACATTTACAGTTCAGGCACGGACACTCTTCTGGAAAGGTCATGGACTATCTTTAAAACATCTCGCTGAGCAGAACTACAGAACGATCCGCAGCAGAAAGAAATTTGCTGAGAGACTTGAGATTTTGTCATGAAAACCTACCGAGGAACCATCAGATGTCCTCGTACATTTGCAAAGATGGTCGTCACGCTTGTTACAAGGTATGGGCAACCTTTTGCAATATCGAGGTACACCAAGATTTTTAAAAAGTTTTTTTTTTTTTTGTTATTCATGTTTTAAGGTATACTCTTGGAATGACCAGATTTTTTTCCCAGCTAATAAAGAATGATATTATGTATCCTTCCCATATATGTTGTAATACTTTGTTAGTGGGCTAAAATTAGACTTTTCCACATTTTACAAAACAAACCAACCATCTAGAAATACAGTAGATGTTGAAAACTACAGGAGTGCCAACTACCTCTCTTAATGGGTAATGCTGCTTTAAAACTACAATTTGCGAGCTACGAGTATCGGGTAAATAGCAAACTGAAAGCTGTGGCTGAGCAGCTAGCTTAACTTGCCAACTAACATTAGCTTTTTATAATTGTACAGGAGTGTATAATATAGGAGTGATTGAGAGAAAAGAAAAAAAAAAAAAGAGTTGTCGCTATTTAGCCTATTTAGCATATTTAGCTTATCGTGTGCTTTTTACATTCCAGCATTATAGGCTCTCCAAAATTTAGAGACGGTTTCCCCAGATGTGAGATGCAACATTTATGAAGGTGTTATCATGAGATATTCCAAAATAAAGCTCTTTAAGGTAAGCAATCATTTTCCAATAGTTAGAATTTTTAAAGTTTTAAACTGAAGGCAAGCCCTTCCTAATAAATAACCCGTGTCAAATTTAAATGCACACAATACAAATTATTGTTTGCTCGCATAGACATATGTGCTTGAATCAGTCTCACTGTGGCTCCGGTTGGGAGCACAAATATAACAATAACTATTAGCAGCACAGCGCAGGGACAAAACTAGAAGTGCAGTTTCTGAGGAAAACTGCAGAAAAAGTGAGGGCGTTTGACTTTAATTCAAGTGTCAATTATTGTGATTCTGCAAATAAACATTTTATTGTGAATTTGTTTGTGTTAAGCTTGTTATTTAGACTATTTATTCTAATAAGGACCGAAACTAATCTGACACAGTAAAGGAAAGACAAAACATGGGGGGGAGAGGAAGCGAGGTGAAATAAAATAAGCAACATCTCAGGAAGAAGTTAAAGAGAATGGCGAAGAGTGAAAGTTTAATGCAAGATGTTGAGAGGTGGGATGGAGGCCAGGACAGAATAAAAAAAAAGGAAGACAAGGCCAAAGAATCCAATGAAACAACAGAGGCCTTGTTCCCGTTGAAAGAGCTGCTTCACCACTTTACCCTGCTCCTGTTGGTGGTGGTGGTGTTGGTGGGGGTGGCCCGTGCCATGGCTACAAGCACGCCTCTAACAGGGGTCTCTCATACAGCTTGGAATGCTACTGGTAACCATGCTGGTAATCCTAGAGCTTCACCTAGTACTACTGCCACACTCTCCTTAATTCAACACAAACTATATTAGTAGGATGCTTAACAGAAAGTCCATTTTATACAATATAACAGACAATAATACCACTGTTCTTTAATTGCTTTCTGATTTAAGTGGCTTAGAAGATAAGATATTTGCTGTAAAGGCAAATAAAGACTTAAACAAGTCTTACTCGTCAAGCTCATCCTCGTCGTTGTGAGAGGTGTCGGCATACAAGTACTTGCTCATGTCGACAGGCCGTACTCCTTTCTTTTGCTTGGTCCTGGGAGGTTCTGGGTCTGGCTGAAGCTCAGGGTCCTGGTCGGGCTCGTCAAACGGGTTCCCGGGAGCAGAACCGGTCTCCAGTCCATCCGGCTCACCGAACGGGTTTGACGAGTCGTGGTCGTAGGAGTAGTCCTCATCAAGCTGCTGCCTCAGAGCCGGCTGGGGAGGGAGCTCTGTTCGATAAGGACGAGAGCGCCGACTGCATAAACAACACGTCTTTCACTAGACTTGACAAGAGCTTTGTTAGCGAGTAGTGAGCCAGACAGCAGAGAGCAAGAAAACAAATCTGACTGCAGTCTATCTTGGGAACTAGCTAAGCATTACATACTTGGTTGCCAATTTCTCTGCTTATATAGTGTGTATTATCTGTACAGATTTCTTTCTCTTATGAAGTTCAACTCCTCCAATGCATCACCTTCATTATGTGTGTCAATATTTCAAATTGGGATGTGGAAGACAAATGATAAAGCATTTTAAAACAAACGGTGTGGATTTTGTTTTTTCCCCAGTTAAAGTTAACGACAGTAAATTGTATTAATGCAAATTTTTAAAGTTTACACTAAGGCGCACATCAAAATAAACTTACACAAGGCAACAAAGCTGATGATCTTTGGGCGCTTAAGGGTGTCTTAAAACCCCTAAGACACCCCAGTCTATCAAGGGGGAAGACAAAAATCATGGTTTGGCAATCTGACTCAAAGCCTTTTGTGGCGCTCCAGACTTGGCCTGCCCATTTTAACGCTTTGATATGCACAGCTTACCATTCAAAAGATGCTCTCCAATACAGTTTTTTCTTAAGATCAAAGCTAAGAAAGACGTGCTGAAAAATCAACTAGTGACTGATTTTGCAGTTTTTTTTCACTTCTGAACCCAACACCGATATTTAAGGTTTTCTACTGGCCAATACCGATCTGATACAGAAAAGCAGTGCTGACTTGACTTAAACATGTCGTTTTTAAATAAATGGACCGAATTACAAATTTATTTGATAACTCTGCACCAGTACAGCACAGTTAAATTCACCCATAGCTTCACAAGTTTGGTCAAATGTGTAAAAAACAACTTTAAATTTGTCTGGTCAGAAGAATTAGGAGTACAACAGGCTGACTACCTCGGTCAAATATCTAAAAATAAACTGCAACAATTCTTTCAAATGGTTCAGAAAATGCAATTAGAAATGCTAAATATTATGAAAAATAATAAAACATTATGTCACTCGGAGCACAAAGCATAGAATTAGACTGACTAGATTCCCCCTTATGGATCAGGCACATTGTCACTGATACCAGATGTAGAATGTTTTTTTTCAATATGGGGACTGATACAGATATTAATATCGGATCAACGCATCTCTAATTTTGCGATGAATTGCCCCCGATTAGTCAATCGGTCGTCTTTTCCTCAAAAATCAGTCAGCATTGGTAGTAAACTCACACAGCTCTTATCACCTACCTTCCTCATCCGGATCACCGAATGGGTTAAAGGGGTAGGGATGAAGGTCACCGTCGGGCTCATCGAAGGGATTGTTCATCATGGTGGGAGTGGAGTCCTGATCCTCATCTTCCAGGAAGTTCAGCTTGTTGATCAGTTCTGTCACATTAGAGTCCAACAGAAAGACATTTAAGCAACGCAACAATGTCAAAAAGCCAGAGAACACACAACACAAGACATCCTCAAACTCAAGTATCCAAAAATCTGCACTTGGAGTGAACCACAAGATGAAAGACCACAAGTACACCCCTCTTTTAGGGGACCTGCTGCCTGAACTTCTGCTTTCCTCGGATCTCTCGCTTGTCAGCGCATGTACAACAGTGGCATTCTGGGAAAAGTTATGCAGTACGAAGGGGAGGTCTCCCGTGAGGGACTGAAGAAACGCATGGAGTTGCTATGGAGATCCTTACTGGAGATCTCCAAGGCTCGTCTACTTTGTTTTAATCGTACTGATCGTGGCTCGTTCCCAGGCGACAGGGGTGCGGGCCGCTTTGAAAAGATTGTAAATGTGTCTGAAGTAGATGCCAAGGAATACTGCTGAGAGCTTTGTGACACTCTGAGTGAGAAGGGTGGGGGTTGCTGCAAGTAGCCTATGTGTCTCTTGATCTATATGTAGTGTGGCGATTTGGAGTGGTACATGATAAGAGGCGCAGGACTTCTTTTTGCATACTGGTGTCTATTTCAGGCTGCAGTTCTGAAAAAGTGGTTTTATACTTTCGACTGCTAGCTGTTTTTTGGGGAGCTGTTTTCTATGCAAACCATTGAAATGAAGAGATTTTCCATTTAAAAATGGGGCAATACAATTCAATGAATATTGTTCTGTTCATATTGAAGAAAAATAAAATGGGTTAATTAGGTATGTTTAATCTGACTCAAGGTCACTCTGCCTCTTCACCAATTCATACCACCAGCTGGCATTTCTCTAGGCAGATATTAATTATGGAAATAATAAAAAGCAAGAAATTCAGGCATAATGTATTTTTAAGATTTTTTTTAAAGGAAGATATTAAATAAATTCACATTTTCTTTGACATTGACTGTTAGGAAATGTCAAAATTTACTTTCAATTGTGTTTCGCCAGAGTGCTAAACATCCAAGTGGCGGTTACGAAATTCATAAAGATCAATAGAAGAACCCCATTTTGTACATGAAAATGTCTAGAAAGATACAAAATGCCAAAGGAATCAAATAACCAGCAACTAATAATCCTATTAGTTAATAATCCTACACTGGTTCACCTCCAAATGCAGTAAAACAGAAAATTTAAGGTCACACTGTCAAAAACAGCAGTAAACAAAAGAATAAACACCAACTGATGTTTACTGATTTTTTACAACACAATAGAGGACAACAAGTGAGGCAAAATAAACTTTATTATCACATGACCACAACAACATCACAATACCAATGACGAGGATCAAGGAGGTGTGGGGGTCAGGAAGGGACCAAACAGAAAAGGAACCAAAATGGGTTACATGTTGAATATTACAAAAACTCAAATGTCTATTTAAAAATAGACACTTAATACATATAAATAAAAAAGGTAATGGTTGGGTAGAGGTTACAAGCCACTGAAAAAAAAGAACAGAAGATGATTTAGGGTGAAAGAAAGGTGGAAAAAAAGACCTTGGGAGGAAGCAGCAGGCTTAGCTGTTGCTTTGCGTGCTCGCTTGGGAATACCATCATCATCATCATCATCCCCATGTAAGCAGCTGAGGGCATTCAACTGGTTTACTATTTCTGTAAACGAAAGGCCCAATACAGGAAGGGAGGGAGGAAGAGTAAAAAGTGAACAATGCATAAAAACAGACCCTTATGCATAATATTCACTCGCAGAGTCACACAAACTCACATTATTTACACAGAAATATATACAGAGTAAGTAAAAAAAAAAAGGAGAAAACAGAAGGTTTGTTTTTTTTTTGTTTTGTTATTGATAATTTATTGATAAATCTGGAAATTTATTAAAAACTGTTGCAGTAGAAGAAAATAAAATGTAATAATTCTGCTTCAACGACGGAACTAAACATCAAGAGTTTAGACCCTAAATGATTTAATCTAATAGCATGGCTCAAAAAGTTGAACTGTTAGCATGGCTATATGAAGCAAGTGTGGAAAAAAAAATAGGGGTTCACTACAGTATGTTGGTACAAACTTTTTAAAGATGCGCCGATTGCAGTTTTCTGGCCAATCGGTGATTTATGAAAAGTCTGACCTGCCAATTCCGATTTTGGCCGATACCAATTTTTTTTTCGCCCCAAAATTGGCCAAATATAGCAACAAAGTGGCTGAGTTGGCAACAATGGGTGACTATTGATAACTGAACACATGCAGACATGACCTGGTCTGTTAGTCAGTAGGCCTGTCACAATAACTACTATTGCTGGATGATAAATTGTCAGAGAAGTTATTGCGATAAGGGGTGATATTGTTGTTTTGAGACCATTTTAAGATAATATAATAGTAATTGTCATGATGCACAACCAAACCAAAGCACCACAGTGAAGACTTTTATCAGCCAGTTTCAAACAAACCAAAAAATGGCTAGATTACTTGTCAAAATGCTACACATTTGCTTACGGTCTCCATTAAAAATACATGTTCCTCCTTAACTCTGTTGAAATTTTCAATGTATTCACCTTAAAAAAACCAACATATTTATATTCCTAAAGACAAAGGGTAAGTAGCAATTTACTTTATAAAATACTAAGAAAAAGGTAAAATAGCAACAAATCCAAACACAGACATCCATCTGGGGTCAAGTATTTACATTAACAAGAGAGAGCAAACCACCCGGTTTGCCTGGTGTTGCTATAAACACTCGAGAAGCTTGCTGGCTTGTTCTGTAGGTAGGATTCATTGAGAAATATGATGATTGCAAGGAGTTGTGCTGGCTTGTCCTGGCCTTTGATTCAGAGATGCATGCTAGTGGAGCGTTGCTGTAGGCATTCAATGCATATATATATAAATGAGATAAGAAAAAAAAGGGAAAAGAAAAAGGAAGGAACGCATGAAGCTTAACGTGAAGAGGTGCCGCTCTGAAAAGTTGGATTAAGCAAAGCAGGAAGCAGTGAGGCCCAGATATTAGACCAGACGGTGAATCCTGAGCATGTATATATGGAGGGATGCGACAGGAAACCCTAAGCAACATAAACACAACCCTCAGGCTGGAAACCACGCTCTATGAACTCATGCATTTGGAAAAATCATAGTTGCTGTTTTTAGGTACAACCCAACAACCAGAGGCCTGAAGGAAGAAAGAAAAAAAAGAAGAAAAGAAGGATATGTCGATGCCACACAAAAAGCCCCGTCAGTGGTGATCATTAATGGAGGTTAAATGGTTCAAGCTAGTTATTCTGTAAACACTTTTGACTAACATGGTTTTTGGTTTTGCTTGCAAAATTATTCAAATATGATTTCATAACAGATTTGGAACAAATCCTGGACACACTGGATCAAAACGGCAAAATGTGTATGTACTACTTGTTACTAGACAAAAGTGTTGTACTTTATATTTACACCTTTATTTAAACTGGTAAGTATCATTAAAATATGGGCTACATTTTATACTGTCAGTTCAATTCTTAAAACAACAACAAAAAAAGAAAAAGAAATATGGTAGCAAAAACCATTAGGACCCATTGTTGTTAAAATATTTCTACTATTTCAGTTCTTAGAAACAGAAAAAAAAATCTTTGATTTTAGCTCATTATCTAAAAATAAAATAAAGTACTGTTCCAGTTTATACCTGTGATCTTGGCGGCCTTTTCCTCTTGGTTAACCCTGTTCTCCTCGTCCTCCTCGTTCTCCTCTTCGAAGTCATCCAGGTTGCCGATGTCGGCCTGCTTCATGCTCATCAAGCTGGCGAGACTCTGCATGTCCTCATCACTGGAACAGAGAAACTTATGATTACAGACTGTAAAAACTGTTCAGGAAAGAAAGAACAAAGACTAAATACTTAAATTAGTACAAAACAAACAAAAATAAACACAATGACACCAAAACAAACTGATTAGAAACCAGTCAGAGATCAGATTCCGACTCTAAAGTGATTCAGGTGAGAAGTAGCTGAATTTCAAAACACTACTTTCATCAAGTGGAAAACCAATTGTATTACAATGGTTTATCAATGAGTCAAAACAAAGAGGAAAAAATGCTAGCATTAGACAAGCGCATTAGCAAATAAAGAAAATATCAAAGGAATAAGATAAATGTATATAGGGGACTGTAGGTGTGTGTGTTGAGTCATCCCTAAAAAATATGTGTTACTGTCAAAAACACGTCATTGGTGAGTGAGTTATTACTGGCCAAAATGAAGTGTGTTACTATTAAACCCCTTAGATATAATAGTATACATGGCACTGACTGTAAGTCTTGGACTTGGATTTGGTATTTCCAAATATCTGTTCCTAAAACGCCACAAAATACATTTATTTTGGTTGTGATATTTTTAAAATGAAGTATCGAAAGATACAGTTTGTTTAATCTCTGTGTATTTTCTAAAGTGTGTTGAAATCAACATTTTGTCTGCTTTGCCACAACCTTCTGTTAAAAGCATCGAAAACTTCACATTTCGACTGAACCTGAATCTCTCCGTGTCTCCCCAACTATCTCTATATGCTTCCTGGTATTTTATGTCGCCTCCTACCACTCCCCTCCATCTCCTGATATCACTGCTCCATCATAATTGCTGTATTTCTCTCTCTTTCCCCTTTGTGTTTGGTGTTTCCCAGGCTCACAGGCTCATTTGAACTGGCATGATGGGGTTTGTTTGTGTGTGGTCGACATCATTCCCAGAAGGGTTAACAAGGGTTACGCGCCATCGACCCGCGGTCCGCGACGCAACAAAGACCTCGGCGCTGCACTCAAATGCAGGGGGGTGGGAGGAAGGGAAACGCTTAAAAATAAAGAAAGTTTAAAATCAAAGCGACAGTTATCATATTTTTGATTAAATAGGCAAGCGCAGACTGAGTGTGTCTGTGAACTAAAGAGAGTGTAAAGGGAACCTGGAAGTCATGAGTACAGGAGTCTGTACTGTAAAATGTTTGCACACCCTTAGGTTAAACTGTGCTGAATATTTAATAATACTTACGTGGCCTTTCCTTCCCGGAGGAAGATGCAGGAGAGAGAGAACTGCAGTGTGGCTGACACCACCTTCTTTGACAGGGGCTTGAACTTGAGTTTGACATCTGTCTGAGTGGGCATGGGACTGGCGTACTGCTTCATGTTTATGCTGCTGGTGGCTAAAGCCTTCCTCCGTCCTGACAGAGACTCCTGCAGACAAGGGAGATTGAACACCACATTTGATGTAGGGCAAAACAAGTCACTACTTCTCAACACCACATTGAGAGGAGGTTTTTAGGAGAATGCATTGTGCATCTCCAATGGCTGATCTGATCTTGAATTGTTTGGATGACGTTCTGTTCTCTAGTATACATTGTCAGTCAGAGTATTAATGTCCAATTAGTTTGGGAATATGCCACAGAGGTGATATAGAGTTTTAGGGTATTTTGACTCGGTTCGACTGGGGACCAAAATGGCAACTCTTTGAAAAAACTTTAACCTCCTCACCCGTGATGGCGCTGCACCAACAACGACTGAAAGAAACAACACAAAAACCTCCGAAGAAGACACAGAGTACAACTTGGAGTAGCATCAGATTTAGAGATCGCAACATTTCTCTTTCGTCTTTGGTAAAAGACCACAAGGCTTGCACATTTGTTTTTGTTGTATTTACCCAGAATGCCCTGCGTTGTAGTCCACTTCCTGCTTTTGGAGTGGTCTCCGGTCCGCTTGGCGTTCATTCAAACTTAACCAGAGTTCACTTCAACCGAACCGAGATCCAAGTTTTTATGTGAACCGGAGTTCACTTTTTTGAGATATCAAATGCGCATTCACACCTTCCATAACAAACCAAACCTATTTAATTGAACTAATGTTTGATTAAAGCGGACCAAGCAGGGGTAGTGTGAATACACCCTTAATGTGAGCATGTGCATGCAGGTCGCTAACCAAAAGGCAGTGTGTTCAGAATAAGAACTGCTAAAAAACCTGGTGGCTGACTGCTAGACCTGAAAACCAAACAGCTGGGGATGTTCCAAGCCGTTCTCTGACCTCCTTGAACAAAAACTGTCTGGCTGGATACGGAAGCACCATGCTGTTGGTGAATATCAGACTGGTTCACCACCTTGCTGTGTTGACACTACCAATGTGAAAATTGCCAAGCCACAATGCCTTCTTTTAAGTACATTCAGTAATAGGAAATTACTACGTTGCTTGAAATGACACATCAAAGGAACAACACACCGGTACTCAGATGTTGCTTCACAATGAAGCACAAAAGCATGCGTTTGTTTAAAATGTCTGCGTCCACACAATTTCCATTTCTTTGTATATGTTTTATTGCATGCTTGTGTATAAACGGCATCAAACTCTACTGACAAACACAGGCCATGGTTTTGCACGCAGTAGCATCCAGTCTTGTCTCAGACATGGATCGAGCTCTGAGGATTCATCCTCTTGTGCTCACAATGGCAAACAAAGCAGGGCAGCTAGCTCTCTTTCACACTACACCAGTTCTAGAGCACATATACATATACACATGCACACACTCCCTGCCGTGTGTGCCAGATAAACCGATACAAGCTCTTTACGTTAGCGGTTTCCTGATGTCTTCACACACAAAAGCCACACACTCATCTCAGATGCTTTGGCGCTGTGGGGGAAAACTCAATCTCAGCCTTATCGCTGAAGACTGCAGGTTATTTATTCACACACACACACACGCACACGCGCACACACACACACACACACACACCTATTCACACACAACTTGTGACAGGTTGGAGTGGTAAGTCGTTTGGTAATAAGGTGATAAACTATTCAAGCCCATAACATTGATTAAAAATCCACAGGTCAGCTAGAAAAGTTCCAACATTAGGTGTAAAGAGGAACATAGACATGTCATTTAAGCCACTTTTTACAAACTTTAGTAATTCTAAACATTGTAGAAGTCATTGTTTCTACATAGAATGTATGTCAACATTTCCTGACTAAAGTTCTTGAAGCTTTCTATAAATTTTGTGTTTATTTTTCAACTAGAAATATAAAAGTTCAGAATGCTATGTAACAAACTCTTTAATGGTGGTTAGGTTTGAATCATGGAATCTGCAAAAAATAATGTACAGACAGCTAGACGGATATACAGGACAATCCATTTAAACAAAATACAGGAATTACAAATATTCCAAATTCCATATAGCGTTTCTGTCCTCATACTTATTCAGACCTATAAAAACTTAAATTTTGTAGCAACCCTGGGAATTCAAAAAGGACAAAAACATGTCTGACATTAGAATTACTTCCAAACAATATATACAAAAAAAAGAATTCAAACATCTGGTAGAATTAAACTCATGCCAATTTTTTTAGAAGAAGTAGACCATAACTGCATCAAGCAAGAAAGTAAGAAATCTACAATTTGATCAAATACTGACTTTTACCAAACTCATGAGGTTTAAAACACTGGAAAACCAATTCCAAACTTGTCATTATCTTTTGCATGTTGATCAAGCCAGGGAGAGCTGCAATAAATGAAAAACTTCTAACTTCTCTACTAGGGGTGCAATGATCAGCCCCAATTTCCTTAAATTTGCGACATCGGTAACCGACTGATACTTACACGTGAAACCGATCTTATCCACCGATCTTAGCCTTACCAACGGTCTAAAAATTAGTCACCGTCTTCTTTTGCTCTGTGGTAAGAGTGTTGAGAGACCCACTCACCTGTTTACAAAAGTCACCCACTTTTGACAATTTAGATTTGTTGCAATATTTAGCAAGGTTTCAAATGAAAACAAACCCAGCATCAGCCAAAATCGGCAGGTCAGGTTTTTTAATGATTGGTGATACGCCAACAGTGCACCTCTAATTTCTACACTGCATAGAAAACATTTAATGCTTCCTAGAACGACATTCTCCAACACTCTCATTTCGATCCTGGCTTTCCGTTCGCTCCTTCTTCCGCCAATATTCAACAGTTCGTCTAATCCAACCTTCTGCACCTGTTCCTCTTCTCCACCTGTCTCCATGCTCAAACAAATGATTTAACAAAAAAAAGCAGAAGAGACCAACCAACTCACTACGGAGGGCACTTGACATTTGATGCTGACATTTGAGCCTTGTCGCATTTTGCACGAAAACATAACGACCTGAAACCGCCGACCCAACTGTCCAAAGAACAGCCTAGAAGAAGGGGAGCAAGAAAAAGGAAGAAAAACTCTCCTTTTACCTCTTATCTCCCAGCAGATTATACCCTTTGCTATTATACTAAGCTAATAGCCCATGCAGATACTTTATGAATGAATTTGCTAAATGCGGCAAACACTTAAGAAGAGGGGATTTAGAGAAGCAGTTTGGGGAGATGGAAGGAGGAGGAGTGTGGGGGGAGTTGGAAAAATAGGAAATAGTTAAGGATATGCAAATAGTGCAGCAGAAGAATGAAATAACCGTTTCAACAGATTTGGGTAGTGGCTGGCAAACAATGGGAATCTTCTCCATTTCCCTGGATGCTGCTTGTCAATCACTGTGTGTGTTGGAGAGAAGGTATGGGAAGTAACACGGATTAGGGTGACTAGGAGGATGTGACAATGTGTAAAATGAAAGGGAAGGACAATACAGAAGTTTAATTTATTACAAAGAGGATAGGACTATCAATATGTTCTTTCTTTGAGCCTACAGAATGACATGTGTGTATCTCTGTGCGTGTGTGTGTGTGTGCGTGTGTGTGTGGCAGTGGGAGTAAAAAAAGGGCAAGCAAGGAGCAGACTGAAAGAGAAAAAGGAGGGGGGTGACAGCTCTTTGCTGCCCCCTGGTGGCAACTGTTTAAACCTGCATTTTGCCATTAAAAGGTCAAGGCTTTCAATTTAGAAAAAGGGACGAGCTAAGTTACCAAGGCTCAAACTGGCCTAGTGTTGCTCGTCCTTTAAAAGAGTGGCTTGCATTGCAGAAGTCTGTGTGTGTATGTATGTGTGTGTTGAGTTGAACTGTGTTTTTTTAAGAGTGCCAGCCCTGCCCCTTTTCTTCCTCCTGGTGCCAGCTGGCCCCAGATCGATCCACAGATGCTCCCCTGGTGGGGGGGCAGAGGTCAGGGCAGGAGGGTGCCCGGGGGTCCTGCTGAATCTCTCTGCCCTAAAATGCCAATGGGACATGCTGGAGAAAAGGGAGGGGAAGGGTCCCCTTTGTGGCTAAGAGATGGATTAATTAGGCTGAGTGCTAAAAACGAATATGGCTTTGTTTAGACCTGGTTTGACACACACTCACACACACACTGGCAGTTGGGCACTGTTAGCACATGATCAACAAAAAGACTAAGAGCCCCCATGCACACATCAATCAACTAATAGGGTTTTAACAAAAGGTCACCAGTCACTTCATTTCTAATGATCTGCTCTGATCGACTGTATGTATATATTTAAGCTTCTAATGTCAAATTCAATCAGAAGTGTTATATATGTAACAAAAAGGCCAGAAAAAGAGTATTGTGGGTATTACTCAACTGCCCTGTTTCAATAAAGCAAACTGAGTGCGGTGATGTTGAATGTGCTGTTGACAAAGACAGAAGATTAAACCATGGCTCTGTTATTACAAGGGTGATAAGTGATGAATCACTGGTTTCACATCAAGCAGATGATTATCTCACTTAAGCCTGTTGCTAGCATAAAACAAAACACCGCTGAACTGCAGAGGAAGGGACAAGACGAGGTCAACTGTACTCCAAATACAGAGTGGATTAAAGCAACGGCTCGAGAAAACCGATGAGAACATATTTTCGTTCCCTCAGAGTGTTTGAACTCCACAAACTTTCACATATTTTAGTGTGATTTTATGTTGACAGACGAAACATAAGGTTGTACATAGTTATGAAGTGGAAATAAAAATGATGTGAACCTGAGTAGTAGAGGTGCACTGATCGCAGGTTTCTGGCTGATTACCGATCACTAAAATGCCTAACTTCATCTTGACCGATACCGATCTTTCATCTTAAAAGTCACTGAATATTGCGACAGACTCACTGTTGGGCAGATCTGTCAGTCAATGTCTCCCAGCAGAGCAACCGGGGACAGTGGCTGATTTTCAGACCTTTGTGCTGGTAGATATCAGTTTCTGATCCAAGTGTCAGTCGTGGTGCAAAAAAAAAAAAAGTGTTTCCATTGCAGTTTTACAAAACACAACTGAAAAACCACCTCATCCTAGCTCAAAAGTGAGTTTTTCTCAAAATTGGTGTGCTTCCATTGAGCGTATTTTAGTCATTTTAATTTGCGCAATTTTATCAGTGGAAACACAGGTAATGATATTGTGAAATAGAGATATTTTGTGCTGCCCTAGTAAGATAAAAAGTGAAATCATGAAAGGGTTGTGAGTACGTTCGGAAGTGAGGGTATTTTTCGTTAAAAATCTTATTAAAAAACTTTCTAAATTTTACATTTTTTAACATTTCTGCATATCATTTGCCTTTTTACTGAACAAATAACTCACCGCACAACAGCCCCTCTGTAATCCACATTCAAAAGGGTTTGGAAACAATTACAGCGAAACTCAATTTACCCTAGAGAATAATCCAAAGCCAGCGCCGCATTAGCCCTCCGCTCCCGACACCCCAAAAATCAGCTGGCTGTGTCTGAATCCAACAGTCAGCAGATTGGAGGTGTTATTTCTCTTGCCTCAAGGTCACAGTTATTGGAAATGGAGACATCCAATGTGCTCACATCTCTCTTTGAATCCACACACAATGGAGTGATTCCTCTGTGTCAATTTGGCCTCCCCTGATAAGTGATAAGGCAGCCCTTTTTACATACCGTCTATGAATGCCACACTATAGCCATTATGGACACATGCGCACACACACAAAGATTAAGGCCAATTTAATCATCAGTTACTATTATATGTGAGGATTTACCTTTTCTCTCCCTGAAGCTGTGTGTTTATATGTATTTTAAAAAGCAACAATAGACATAAAAGGCATGCAATGCTATCACTTTGGTTATGGGAATTACAATAACAATAGTTTTAATATTGGAATGAACTACGTGAATGGTTCTCTTGTCTGTGTTTGGCACATGGTCACACAGACCGGCTGATTTGATCTGTCCCACATTCACATGCATTCAGGAAAAAAAACAACAACAAAAAACAGGTTGACAGGATTTTACAACACTAGAAGAGCCCATCGAGTTCCGAGTCTGAAATGGGAGAGGGAAAAATAAACCCTCTTAAAAGGAAAACATCTACTGTAGAGCACTTTCTTTGTAAAGAAGGTAAAAAATATATAGGACAAGTGGGGCAAAAAAATAATACGAGATAAAAAGCAAATAGTTCCAAAAGCACAACTGGTCTCGTTTTAAAAGTCCGGTTGCTTTTAGATTGAGAGAGGAGAGTCTTTGCAACACTGACAAATCAGTATAGTTTAGATCTAGATCCTGTTCAAAAACACTAATTATCCCAAAGGGAAATTAGATGTTGTTTTAACTCATATCATCCAAGTATCTTTAAAGACATGCTAACAGATAATTTCCAGCAACAGACAACATTCCACAGTAACACATCCTCAATGACATTATCAGTTGTTGGGGAGCACTGCTGCTAATCCACCTCATTTGCTTTTGCCACTCCTCTTTAAATGTCTTTGGCCAGATGGAGAGACAGAATCTGGGATGTGATCGTTACCCATTTCTACTGACGGCAAATAATGTTTTGAACTTCCTCATTTTCTTCTCTCTACACTTTTGTAGTTAAAGCTGGTTACATCCACATAATCTAGAATAGAAATGTGTCCAAATTATGTTTGACAGGTTTTAAAATCATGGTTGATCCAAGTAATCATAGTTTATTATCCCCAGAAAGTGTCAGGCTGCAGCAGCCACAGCTATCAGTTATTCAAAATGTCATCCTTGCTAATGTATTACCCATGCTGTCATCAACCAGTCTTTGGTTGTGCATAAAACATACAAAAAACATAGAAGATGCTTATTACAGTATAGGCAACCCAATATGAATAATATCTTCCTATTTTTGGGGGGGAGTGGAGGAAAATGGAAATTGGTACTAAACCTGAGGCACAGAGAAAAATTGGTAATTGATTAATGGGCAACAGTTTGTGGAGTACTCTGTAGATCGATTAATCACTTCAGCATCAGAGATCACTCATGTTTCAACATTATAAGTATATTTTCTAATGGCCACCAAGCTAATATCTTCAGTCTTCACTTCCGCTCCTCATTTCTGTCCTCCTCCATCTCGCTTCCTCCACTCTTTCGTCTTATCAGTGTGTCCAGGGTGCCCTCCTCTCTTCTACTTTCTGGGTCTTTCTTTTGGGTGGCCCCTTAGTGCCCCCTCCTACACACACTCTCACACCCAGAGCATGCACTTCAGACAGGGGGCTAATGGGAAAATAAATTACCAGCCGGCAAAAGCCCTAGCTCGGCACTTCTGGCTGGAGAGAGAAAGGGCCCACAGGAGGGGCTGGCTGGAATGAAGGGAGGTGGTCCAAGAACTGAGAGAGGGAGAGAGAAAGACGAGAGAGGAAGACACACGAGTCGCCAAAAAAAAAAAAAAAAAAAGTTGAGAAAAGGGAAAAAATGCTTGGGAAAATGAGACAGAATGTACAAGGGGAAAGGAGGACGGTGAGAGAGAGGAAGATAGGTTGAAGGGATTAGCTGGAGTTCATTTGTGGTCTGTGAAGCGTCTGCTCATCACTTTTTCTACCATTTTACCATCTCTGGTCATCACAGACCATCACAGAGGGCTAAAATGACCAATAACATAAACACACATACACGCATCCTATACTCCTCAGAACCATATCTGGGATTGATTACTCTTTGCGAAGCAGGAGTTTAGGTATCAAACCAACAGATTTGCTATGGACATCTGAGATGGTGTGTGTGCCCGTGTGTATGCATTTATATTTTTGAGGTTGGGTTATTGGGTTTTGTTGTGTGAAAGGCGAAAAAAACGCACTCACACTTCAGAAGCAGAAAAATAAATTGTGGTCTCTTGGTTTTGTTTTCTCTCTTTCTGAAGGTTTAGAGGCAAACTCCAAAACTGCCAACTTGTGTTGTCTTTAGGCTTCTGTCTCTCCTCTACTCCCATCCAAAACTACCATGGGAAACTAATTGTGAGGTAAGGAATATGTATTCATTGCACAATAATCCAGAGAGGACTTTTTATTACACATGTTGAAACACAACATGTTTGCTCTTTTTAGTTTATTGAAATGCCAAAACAAACAGCTGTGAAAAATCCCTTTAATATTTCATCATTCTTTTGCTTCACTACTGAAGGAAGCAACCAATAAAACACAAACTAACAATTTACTTTCAAATGTTAATTATGTTATATAAATTCAAGACAAAAAATGTCTGTTGGAACTCTGAAGGTAACTCAACTATGTTTTCAATGAAGATTTTCTACAGCCAATTCTTTTTTTAAATAACATATTGTGATGTCCGTTGGATGATACTGAACAATACTGTTCTAGTTTCATTCTAAGATAACAGGTTAAGAAGATCATGAGTTTTAATAATACATCTGACTAGAGCATCTATATTTAAGAGATATCTAGTGGCGATATCAAGGTGAAGATAACGTGGAATTGTTTTTTGGAAGCAATTTCCATCCAACTTTAAGGATCTGTTTGGTTTTGCAGTTTTTGGCAGGCTGCTGAGATCTGACAGAGCTATGATAGGGCTCTAATCCAGGGCAAAGCTGATTTGCTTAAGGGAGGAGAAGGGAGGGGAAGGGGGTTAAGATGGCCTCCGACAAGAAACAATTGCCCCAAGTGAGAGTCTGCCTCTTTCCCACCCTGCTCCATGACAAAGGTGTACTCTCCATGCTAAGTGACAAATCTGGGGAGACAAAGAGCATTAGCAGGGTGATGCTCTGCTCCAGTGCCTCCGATTGTGGCCAACTCAAAGAGAATCTAATATGGATTTTGAAAAAAAAGGAGAAGGAGAGATTAGAATGAAAGAGAAACAATGAACACCTTCTACCAAGGGGGAATTAGTGGAGGGATTGGATAAGAAGCTGGTGCGACTTGGTGTGTGTGTGTGTGTGTGTGTGTGTGTGTGTGTGTGTGTGTGTGTGTGTGTGTGTGTGTGCGTGTGTGTGTGTGTGTGCGTGTGTGTGCGTGTGGGCGTGCGTGCGCGCTGCATGCTTGAGTGCTTGTTCTTTGAAATTCTGTTTTTCCGTGAAAGAACAATACAGTTTGCAGAATGTATTTATGTGCATTTACATGCAGCCTAAAATGGTTCTTGCAATATTCTTAGCATGCATCAGCCATCTTTGCCACTCATGGAAGCAATCTTTGTTTGAATTGGAGGAGGTGGAGGACAAAATGCAATTTGAAAACTACAGGAGCCTCAAAACAATATGTCTTTTGATTTCAATAAATTTTTTTCCTCCTTAAAACTTCAGGCTTTAGTCTAACACCTGGAACTCTTTGGGTGTGGCACTCTGAAAAAGATCCAAAGTACAGATCAGTTATGGATCACTCAAACCGCCAGTAGCTGGCTTAGCACTGGCATCAGAAGACATCTCAAGACCCCTATTCTTTGTCACTTAGCAGAACAACTGCCTCCGTTTGCCAAGAACTCAGTGTGTGTGTGGGTTCAATCCTTTGCATCTTCACATCCAAACAGGCACTCACACGCACTCACCGACAGCGGCTTTTCAAGCGATAATCTGGAATGATTCATCCTAAACACAAATTTAAGCTAAGTTCATCACACACACCTGCATGCATACACACATGTCCTTTCTCCACCGCCGGTAGACACCCAGCGCACATGCCGCCCACTCATGCCCAATGGGTCAAGCTTGTGGATAAACAGGGGGATTTGCAGAGGCCGCTATTTGGCGGCCCACACAGGCATGTCTACATCGCAGGCAGCCATCTTAAGTCCTAAGAGAACAAAATAAATAAGCAAGGCAGAGGAGATAACTGTTCAACTGACGTTTCACAGTTGTGCCTCGCTTCCCACCAGGAGCGTCTGGCCACCCATCGTCATCGTATAACACACAACAGAAACGAGATGAGGGGAAAGACAAGGCGGGAAAGTCTGATTAGAGTCAACTGAAAGTCACGAGGTTATCGAGGACAACCTCAGACAACTGTTGGGAGAGGAGGTAGTGGGCAAAAAATAGACTAAAACGTAATATTCAGAAATACTAACTCAAAAGCTAACTAAAAGGGAATGGGGTAAATACAGTTTGGTAGAAGAAACCTAATGTGACCCTGACTCTCCAAAGTCTTAACAGACCTTATCAGTAGTTTTCTGATAGAGATGAGTTCCATCAGCTTCTAAGATGTCTTGAATTAAACAGTTTTTTGAGACTCTCTATATTAAAAACACTAGAATAAGATCATTCTAATGAAAGCTGCCTTGTGAAGCACAACTCAGTCGCTGCTACCACCGTTCCTGAGCTATTATTATGGTTCTTGGATATGAAGATAAATGCTTTAAGCTTGGTATCATATACATTTGAGACTCCTCCTGTTGCTTATGTAAGAAAGGAAGTAGTTATTGTATTGTACTGTCACATTGGCTGTGTTTCCAACCAATTGTCACTCAAGTAATTTTGTTGAGTTTTTTTTAACGTTCCCAGTAAGAGAAAATACATAAAATGTGAATTATGTGTGTTTACACCTAATTGGACCAATTCAAGTAGGCAATGTGCAGCGTAATTTTGTAAGATATTGACGTTATGCACAGCTGTAAGAAACAAGAAGTAGAGGTTGCAAACTAGCATAGAGAACACATATCAGGAAAATGGAGAAATGTTTTCAGGAATGTGTTATTGGCCAAGTTGAAAATGTTCCCTCATTGTCAACTGATATTGGTGACTTTACATGTTGTCCAGAAACATAAAGAAATCCAATTCTAATGCAAAACAACAGTATAAACAGCTGGTCAGTCATGTGAGGTGCAAGTTTACTACATCTTATTTGTATCATAACCCTGACTCCAACATCTCTATGTCAGACTTTCTCAGCCAGACAAAGATTTAGAGAAGCAGCAAAGGCAATTGATGTGGCTTGGCAGTGCGTGCCAACAAGTGATGGTGTCAACCAGCACAGATTCCTGTGGAATATTGTCACTGTTGCCTGGAAACTAAACTATTAGCTGTTACAAGCTATGAGACTATTTTATACACAGTCTTTTGTCATACACCTCTTCAGATTTACTATAAGAGTATCTGCTACTGGTGATCCTTCAAGTCTATAGCATCATAAACCACTATGGCTCTTACTTTAATGAAAAGAGTTACGACATTTAATGTCACTTTTGGATAACGAAATATTCCTGAATTGCAAATAAGATGAAAGAAACCATTATTCCTGTTTGAAACATTTGAATTTGGAGTAGTCAGCTGGAAAAGACTGACCAAAACCGGACAGAATACATTCTCTATATTTGTAAAACATAATAAATGTTTTTTTTATCTATAAAATTTTCTCTTAAAGTATTGCTTAAGCCTTGCCTTGTTCATATGTACCCAAACCTGTATTTTGGATAGTCCTGTGAGCTGGACACATCATTACACACTTTTCTCAGTTAAAGCTTTTAGAAATCCAGGCCAAGGGTCATAAATCTTTGATACCAGCATGGTAACATAATCTAGCCACTATGCTATCGTTGATTTCCAGTTAGCTCTACATAAACCCCATGCTCAACAAAAAGAGTTATGTCAGTAGGTATGTTTCTCTTGTGTAAGTAGATCCCTTGGACAAAAAATAAAATAAAAAATTTGTGGAAAAGACATTCATATTTGATTATATTTAAATGCATAAATTGTTATATAGGTAATGCATGATTGACTAATTGAGAAGGTGGACATATGTACATACGAACTGTCAGTGTTTGCTTTGGTGTCTGGTGGCATCTGCTGTGTTGTTGGCTGGAAACTAATCGCAACGGGAGGCTGAAGCCCCAGACTAAGGAGATGAAAGCCGAGGTCACAACCTGGACCAGTGGGACAAGTCACTTTCACAAATACACTCTCACGCATGCAAGTCAGAGCATACACAGGCTGCGTGCACATGGCGTACACAGGACTCGCTGCAGACATATTGGTCTTTCACCGACACACATAGAACACAGCATGAGTGGTGCAGCGCAAGGACGAAGGATGACAGAATGAATAAGATAAAAGAGCAACCGTGTCAAAAATATGACAGATGAAATGCACAGAAACATAAAAGAGCCAGAAAAAAAGGAGTATGAAATGAATTAGAGGAGGCACAGAAGCAAGGCTCTACCTCAACTGGGCAACGGTTTAATCAGCTTAATTAACAAACATAGGCACATAAGCAAAAATAGGCACGCGTGCAAAGATAAAAGATGTGTGTGCCAGCAGCGTTACACAGCAGAGCGTGATAGCATGGAGAAGCATGTGCATCTGTTCTTTAACCTGCAATTGAATAACTCTGGTAAAGTATGTGGGTTAAAAAAAACCCATCAGAATATTTATTCAAAATGAGTGTCAATTTAATAATTTAACCAAACTGTGATTATTATTTTGAGATAACACAGTGTTTTTTACAGGTGTATATAAACTCAGTTTAAGATTTAACTCTGAAGCACAAGTTAAAGTCCCATCTTTTTTTTCTTTTTTTTTGTGGCAGGCTGCTGAAGATTTTCAAAACAGTTTGAAACCGTTTCTGAAAGCAGTTCATACATTAAAAAGCTTGTTTTTAATGTGAATAAAGGCCAGCTTATGCTCCCGTTATGAATATAAATAGGGACATCCATGTTTAACGCAAGCGTCGCATCATGTTTTCAATTAGTTTGTTCAATTGTGGTGATTGTTAGGAAAAGTAGCCATTTGTGGAAACTTCCGAATTGCTTCCATATTTGGCAGAAAGGCTCAAATAGCAGCAAACATGCCAATGGTAGAGGAATTGATAATCTGCATTTTCAGAAAGAGATATAAAAAGAGGCACCAGAGTAGATGAAATTGGGTCTTTGCAACCATTAAATACATTGGAGTACGAGGATGAAGAAATTCTGGGGTAGGATTAGGGGTAGTACTTAGTTATTCGACAGTGATGTAGTGAGAGAAGCAAACAACAGCATAGAGCTCTATAGACATGTTTTTATCCTTTACAGTCCAACATAGTTATATTCCCTGCTGCAATTTTTGTAATTATGCGCCTTTAGGTGAAACTGAGCAGAAAAAGACACAAAGCACTAAAGAGACAAAATAAAACAATTTATCTGTCAAAAAGCAAATTTTCACACCAAGTGGACACGAGTCATGAGAAGTCAAGAATGCAAATGTCTTGAACAGCAGGGACAGCACAGAAGTTCAGATAGTTACATACATTCATGACACCTGCGAAGAAACGCAACCACACAGGAACCTCATGGCGGTAGCAGCTTTTAGTCAGCAGACTGACCACATGACAGGGTGGTGTGGTATGGATTATAGGCCAATAAGCCTATTAGGGTGACAGCAGGGACCACCCGGCCTCCACAGTCACCTACAACCCACAGACACAACCACACACTGCCCTGACATACAACTTACTGGACACAAAGCCAGATACAAACTCAAGCAAATACTTCTGACAATTTGTCTGACAAAAACAGAACGATATGAAACAAAAACATTTACATTGTAATCTTTACGAAAGTAAGACCATTATATTCTTATTTTTTACAGGCTGGTAATGCCTTACAAAGAAAAGAGGCAGAACATGCAGGCATTTACAGTTGCAATAGGTGTGTGTGTGTTAGTGTGCCTGCGTGTGTGTGTGTGTGTGTGTGTGTGTGCGCGCGCACGTGCGCGTGTGTGTGTGTGCGTGTGTGCCTCCGATGCGGTGTGTGTGCCTGCACAGAGGGGAGTCTGAGCGTGGGGGGTAATCACGAGCATCTGTCCCCTCTCTGAACGGCAATTAATTAGATTAAATTAATTTGGGAAGCATGTGTGGATGTGTGATCAAATGCTACAAACCGCCTGCCTTCTTACACCCACCCACACAGGAAATAATGTACATTCTCTAAGCTTTGAACTATGAAGCACATTTCAGCTTAAATTATCATTGCAGGCACATGCAAATACTTTAAGTGAACATGCCGTTTCCTCTGACACAATAAATGAACCCTATTGAGTCCCAACAAGTATTTAAAAATGAGCAGAGGTGAAAACTTCGGTGACACACGCGTGCACACAATCACAAATTAATCCCAATTTGTCGGCCACGACACAGGAGAAACTTTTGGGATTTCATACTTCATACCAGCTTTTGTCACCTTTGCGTGAATAGCCAGGAGCTGAAATAATTGTGTTTTTCTTCCCCGAGGCCCAGTTGGTGCTCACAAGCCACTGGCCTACGTAATATGTTCCAGACAGGGAGAGGGGGAGGAGGGCAATGTGGCTTTGGGTGCGATACAAAAAAGAGCTAGGGTGTGTGTTTGGGAAGGTGTGCTTAATGCTGAAGAACGCAGGCTGCCTACTCCACTCTTATTTTGTGCTAAATAAATTAGGTTTGGAAAAATTCAATATTTGAGAACAAGATGTTTGTGTGCAACAAATATGGACACTCCTGTTGATAATACTTTGTAGAACCCATCTTTGCCAACAGGAGAGGATCTCCCTACATCATTTTATCAGGTTGGAGTATTCAGGGCAAGGGATCTTTGACTATTCTGTGCACTCCCTTTACAGTAGTGATGCACTCTTATGTATTATGTACAACAATATGTCCTACATACTATTTTATTTGATGTTGAAACATTTACATGATTTAGGTGGCTTACATCAGTAAAAGTCATTTTAACATGTCTGCATCGGTCCAAGAAGTGAAACTGGTCCAACATTAAAAGCTAATGTTTATTTTCATTTTTTTGTTGTCTGTGTTTGTGTTTCAGGAGGGGGTGAAAAGAGTTGGGTTGGCAATGTGGTGATTGTTAAGTCATATGCAGAGTTTAACTTTATGGCCTGAGCATGACCCAAAATTCGGACCAAGCCAGGTCAAAGGTATTTCTTCGATAGACAGGTCAGGCTCGGTTTCTGTGGCACGTTTAATGAGCCTGCAATAGATACAGTACTAAGAAGACCAAACAAGAATGTGCAACAAAGTTATGATGATCTGCCTAATATAATCTGAATAGAGGAAGTAGTTTAAAAAATGTTAAGGGAGGAAAGAAAGAAAATAAAGTGCAGAAGTTCATTAGACTCAGACAAGCAGCTAGGCAATTTTTCGCTCTTATCAATCAGACATCCTAGAGGATTTCCACTGGACTCACCCTGCCACTACAACAAGAGACAAAATGGAGCTGGAAGATGTCAAACAAAAGCCAAGAACAGGAGAACTTACATGGCTTACTTGAATAAATTAAACGAAAACAGAAAAACTTTAATTAAAATATGTCGGGTTTATTTGGGCTCGGGCTTAGAATTCAAATGAATTTGGTCAAATCAGGCTCGAACACAACGCCTACAGGGTTGGATTTTATAGACCTGATGTAAACCATAGTTACATAACGTTGGTGGTGGTGCACCGGGGGATAAACTGAAGAGAAACTAGTCAGCGGGGTGATTGGTTTGTTTTCTGGTGGAAGTGGGGGGGCATTTGGTGTGTTAAATGGGTAGGAAATATAATAAAATGCATATTTATTTTATTTGTTTAATATAAATAACAGCAGTACATTTTGGTTTTTTGCTATATCAGCAATTTTAATATCAGTCAAAATGTTCAAATTGGTGCATCCCTAATTGCTATTTGAGTAAAGCCATGCCAACATCCTTTTTTTTCTCCAAAGTCCTTACTTATATATAGCGAGAGAACCCTCAACGCTAAATACTGTAAGAATTAAAAATTCTTGTGTGGATGTTCTTGTGTGGTTGTCTTGACATGTTTGGCAACATGTCAAGACAGGTTGCCAAACAGCAGAGCATCCATACGCGGTCAGAAATGCGTTCCGTCCTTGGTGACATTGATGTAATGTGCACAAAAAAAAAAAAAAAAAACTGTTGAAGTAGGACTGAAAGGGTAAACGATGGGGGAGGAGCAAGGCAGAGTGGGCTTTGGAGTCTCTATCACTGTATATTCAATGTATTCTGACATGATAGCTTCTCGCCTTTAAATACAGCAGCCCTGTGTGAGTGTTGGTGCGCGTTATTTAAATCCTCTCACAAAGCTTTGAAGATGAGTGAAGTTGGTCTCCAATCTCCAGCTCTGGCTGATATGCAAACGCAGAGAAAATACACACAGACATACATACGCACATTAACCCCACTGCCACTATGCACACACAAAAGGGCTTGCCAGCACAATGCCTTCAAATATAGCTGTCCAATCTTCTGACTCTCAATTTGCCCACCTTTTTGATAATATGTGGCTGTTTGAAAAAGGGTGAAAGGCAAGGGTGGCATGCAATTTAGAGATACTACTACGCAGACATTTGCAGTCATCCACCTCACTCCATTGCTTTCTCTCTCTCTCTCTCTTTCCATCTTTTGATTATGCGATTCGCCTTGTCAGACGAACAAATAGGGGAGGGAAAAAAAAAAGGTAGTGTTTAACACTACCTTTTTCAATGACAAAATACAATCTAGACAGGGCCAGTAATTCGACAGAGAGGGATTAGCCTAACGCAAGGTTGGGCCCCGAGATTAAGACGAAGCCAGAGAGCGGGGATCTTGAATTTCATCATCTTCAGTGCTTGGGCACAATGGTCTTCTTCCCCTTTTCTCCTCTGCCGTCTGATGAGGGGTCAGGAGAACTCACCTCTCCTCTTCTTCTGTTCCTTTTACTAAGAGCGGCACTCATGACTGCTTTCAGCCCGACTGTAGATACCAGAGTGGTCGGGGAACCTCAGAAGATCAGAGCTCTCTACATACTTCTGAACAAACAAGGACAGTTTGGGAAACTAAAGACCAATAGTGGCCTTTTAAAAACTCCTAAGGATGTTGGCCTGTCATTAAAAGCATCCAAAAAGGCCGAATTATCTACTGACAGCTACAAACATGATCCAACAGATTTAATTATAGCTGCATGAATGAAGGCCTATTGCAGATCATTGTGCTAGGCTGCCCTCTTGTGGTGAATTTTTATAGTTACCAAATTTCTGCAAATCTGCACTTGAGACAACGGGAACACAATGCACCGATAAACTAAAGGATGATAAGTTTGGAGCCATTCATTGTGGAAATTAATCTTATAATGATTTTAAATTCCTAGTGATTTAGTTAAACTATTTTGTTTCCAATGCCAAATGATTTCAAAACAAATAACTTCAATAAACTTTACACGCATGAGCCGGATGTACAAGTTTGAAGTTACTTTAACTTTTCTCCAACACCCTCTTAGTAAAAACTATTTCCAACAGCACTAATATTTCTTAAAAGTGCCCTTGCAAGTTGTAATTTGACCTTTTGTTGGCATCAAAAGCTTCTGGCATAATTCTGGTTGTATGCTCCAGCACATCTTAGCAAACGATCTAAATTAACGTCACTAATTCTGCTATCTTAGCTTGGACCTGGCTTCTAATCACAGCTCACCTATTTTAGAAACAAGTTGACATTAGAGCCGTTCCACAAATTCAATGCAAGTTTTACTGACTCCAAATCCTGCTTTGATGTGTTAGAACAACAAACTGTGTTTCAGTTTTTAACCATTTGGCTCGACATGTGCCCCCTAAGAAAAGCTGATAAGCTAGAGTGATCAAGAATATTTCAGGAGCAATAACATAATATTCCGAAAACAATAATTTTGCGATATGACATGATAGCTTCTTGCCCTGATAGTTTAGGTCTAAGTGACAAAAATTGTGTGATGTGGAATTGAGGGTGCACCAATAAATCGGCCCTGATTTTTGTATTTCTGGGACATTAGAGATTAGCCGATACCTGCATCTAAAACCCTCGTCTTATCCTCCAATCTCTACAGTCCACAGTTAACAAAAGTCAGCCCACTGTTGCCAGCTTAGCGGCTTCATGCCTATTTTAGCGACTTGTCAAAGAAAAAAATTGGTATTGGCCAAAATCTGAATCGGCAGGTCAGGCTTTTTAAGAACAGTGATTGGACAGAAAACTGTAATCGCTGCGCTACTAGTTTAAACTTAAAGAAACAGATACTATCAAGTGTGGCTGCGGCAGAATCATGTTGTCAAACTATTTTGCTGAAAATGTCCAGAAAAAGGATGTACATTTCAGAAACAGGATGAAATAATAGAAAATGTATCTCTAAATTCAGGATGAATAACTTAATGGTTGAAGCTTGGACACAACTGGTTAATATTCCACATTACAGCTGCTTTTAGAAAGGAAATAAAAGAACAACAAAGAAGAACACGGACCTCAAATATATTCAAAATTTGGATTTGGATCTGTGACAGGAAATCAACTAGTTTGTATCTGCGATGTAGTTTACAAAGGGACATTTACGTAAAAATGAGTGTTGGTTATTTATTTTCGCTTGTGTAATTTGACCGTATATAGATTAGAGAAATTTACAAGAAATGGCGCATCCAGTTCTTGTTTATAGAATTCATTATGCAAAAAAAAAATAAAAAATCAAAAGAAAAGAAAAAAAAAGTTTTAAATGCGTCATTAAAAGGAAGGCCACAACTGATCTGACTTTCATCACTACAATGAGCAATTTAACCTTCTGACCCACAATTTAGCCTTCAATCAAACCTCCCTTTCTAGTGCACATGTAGTTGTGTGACTTTAAAATGTATATGGTCATTCAAACGTAGAAACTTTTTTGCAACTAAAATACAAAACATTTTCAGCACTTATAAACTTTCATGGTACATAAGTTGAGTTTGAAAAGGATATTGTTGCAAATTTAACTTTCTACCTCTTACACACAAGAAAGTGAAAATACCCAGCAGTCTGGAGTGACTCTTGTCAAACCAATCAGTAAGCAAGCACATCAAAATATTACGATTTCCATGTACAATCCATAAGTAGCTGTGTGTGCGCTTCGTTGATTCCAAATGTTAGCCAGAAGCCCTTCACATCCAAGTTTATAAAGGAGTAAAGTTACTGTCTCCCTCTCCCATGTTCTTCATTCCAGCTGTCAGGAGCCTGGTATGGCTTTGATCTTCTGTCATTAGTCAGGCATGCAGAGACAGAGGCAAAAATTTAAACTTGTCTGTTTTCTCTCCTTTTTATGCTCTTTTTTTTTGCCCTCTCCCACGCTCCTTGCAGAAGACATCGGCTGACCAGTTTGTCTCTTCGAGTCTCTTTCACGGCATAAATGTGCTGTTGCTAGCTTTGACGTGTACAGAAAGCGACAGCGTCGGTGCGCTCAGTTAGCTCGTCTTAATGCTTTCTGTCCCACAGACATTCTTTCAAAGGACTTTGAGGAGTCTCAAAGGTCAGAGGTCATTTGCTGAGCTCAAGTGATGTAACTTCAGTCTGAGGTCACATCAGGCATCATCAGGAAGCATTCACTGGAGATTCATGAGCTGCTGTTATTCCCTCGAACAGCACTGCTTTCAGTAGATTAGTGAATGGCAGAGACGTTCACATGGACATTTTGTTGATCCTACTGAATCAGAGAAAGTGTTTGCAAATACTGAGTCTGAGTCAAATACTTATTATCCCTGCAGAACACAGTAGTCATATGATATAAATCCACTATTAGTACAAAAAACAAAATAAAGTGAGACAGGCAGTGAGAAGTCTATCTGGATAATAGGGAAAACATATTAATTATTTCCACCTAAAAACTTCTGCTATTAAGGCAGTGAAATATAAAAAATATTTTACTGCAGTCCAATCATATCTTGGCAATATTGCTTAAAGTGGTATTGCATTAAACAAATATTATCCAGTCCCCCTGTGAAAATAAAAAAGTAAATACTTGCCCGTTTTCTAATATTTTTTCAAATTGTAGAGCTGCATAATATCAACCCGATGATACAAGTCTGAGATAGCTTTAGCATGTTAACTGCTACAATACACACTGGATGCTGTGTGAAAGCGGTGGTGTTCCTAAAGTCACCACTGTTAATGAGACCTTATCAACTGCTTAGTAAAATTTGGGCAATTAATCTAGCTGACAGAACTGAGAAAAGTGGGAATGAGTCAGTTTCGGTATCAAGGTTCATTATCAAGGTTTGTAAGTAGTTCTGGTTTCAATAACTGATTCAGTTTTCCATAATACAGCTCCTCGCTCCTCATAGCAAATTTGCGTGTGCTGGGACAATCACTTGAAAAAAGGCACAAGTGCCGAGCACACAGAACAAGAAAGTGACTGATTTTTCTGAGTACGTCAGCCTGCTGAAAATGGTAACTGAACACATTTAGGTCACGGGTTTGTGGCTGGTTTAAAACAAAATTAAAAAGTTCAGTCTCATTTACAAAAGCTTCTTCCTGTGCCTGTGGTACATCCTGGACACAGTCTCTCTTTCCCTTCTCTTAGCATCTGGTTTGTTACCTATTAAATAATATGCATTCAAATCAAAGAACTATATGCAGTCCTGAAAAACAAGTTACTCTCTGCGTTACTTAGCTCCACTCAGTTTTGCCTGTTCTCTCCCTAATTTCGGTCATCAATATTTTCTGCCTGACTTTGTTCCTCAGATTTTACAAAAGCATGTCATGAAAGGGTCATTTTTACTGCACATATACATTAGATTTATTAATGTATTTTTAAATGCATTAAAAGTAATTTCAACAATTCATATTTAGTTTAGGCAGTTGTTTGGCTTATTAATTACTATGGTAAAGCACAAAGTTCATAGAGACATTAGCTTTGTTTTTATGCAAATTTTTGTTCAATCAATTACACCCAATGTTACACCTCCATTATCAGCTGCCTCCTTCTTCTGTCTTCTCGAAAAATATCAGTGAGCTTTGCACATTTAGTGGCATCCTCCACTAATGCCTCTCTTTTCTTTAACCCCACCTGGTTTCTTCCTACCCATTTTTACTCTCTAGTCAAAAGATGCAGCCGCTTCTCCAATCTGCCCAGACTTATAGCAGATGTGCACTAATGAAGAGGACTCAACCAACTGTGAGCTTAACAGGGGTGTTGTTTTTTTGTTTTGTTTGTTTATTTTTTGGTTTTTGTTGAAATGATAGCTCCCAAACTGCCATTGCCATCTCTAAAAGGGACAGATCAAATATGAGAAAATAGCACTACTAAGATACATATTCTACCATCCTTTTTCCACCCTCGTTCATGGGCGCTGATCAACCCATGAACAAAGTCACCCACCGGGAAACCTCCCAATTTTCGCCATCACACCTTGGTACAGGGGCCAGAACAATGGTCAGGACCAGTTCTACAGGGGCACTGGCCCCTTTTGGCCCTTGTCAGTCAGTTTCGGTGTCAAGGTTATCACAATTGGAAATAGTTATAGTTGAACTGCCCATGACTTTGGACCACCAAGCAACAGTTCAGTTTTTTTTCCCTCTTAAGCCTAGGTATGACGCTCCTGATGTCATCTTTGGTTCAGGGGAAAAGTGACAGTTGCATCCCATGTGCGAGCGATTCATCACTGCGTAGCAGTACTCGATGCAGCATATCCAGCCTCAGTTTACTCCTTATGAAGCTCCCACAAATTTGTTTTTTAATACATTTTTCTTGACAATCCTTACAGCTCTGCGGTTCTCCATACTGCTGTTGCATGTTGTTCTACAACTATTTTTCTTTCCACCAACTATGAATATTCTTGAAGGCAGCACTTCATGAACAACCAGTTTCTCCAGCAGTGACCTTTTCTGGCTTCCTCTCCTTATAAAGGATGTCAATGATCGTTTTCTTGACATCTGTCCGGGTGGCAGTCTGGCCTACTGACCCAGACTGGGAGAACATTTAGAGGCTCAAGAAACTTTTGCAGATGTTTGAATTAATTAATTGACTGGGTGTGGCACCGTGACTTTCCAATAGTTAACATTTTCACAATATTCTTTTTTTAACACACTGAGTTTTGGGTTTTACTTATCTGTAAGCCATAATCATCAACATTACAAAAAGTAAAAGGCTTGATATGTTCCACTCTAATAAATCTTCATAATACATGAGGTGATTGACAAAAATACTTATCTTTTTTATATTCGTATTCTATTTGTTTTTATATGCACCTTTACAGTAACCACGACACCCAAACATGAAGTAGCATGTAATGACATCCACTAACCACATGGTGGCAGAAACAGCACAAAAATATGTTCTTGTACACTCAGAGGTTGACTTTTTTTTCTTTTTTTTACTTAGTTTTCTAAAAGTTTTCAAATCTGCATAGCACGCAAGTCACATGAAGCGACAATTGTTTCACAAAATGAGGTGAAAAATACTTAATACTCACATTTTCAATGACAAATGTCCACTCCTTGTCCTCAAACTCTTCCGCATGGGGATCCTGTAAAGGCAGAAACAGCAATCATCAAGCTAGTATTTTTTACTAACTTTTATACATCTGTGGATGGATGAATATTGTGTACAATTTACACAATATTAGGAATCCAATAAAAGTCTAAAAGTGGAAGATCAACTGCTTTATTGGTGCTCTGCCTCAGCCTTCTGGGTTACAGCTACCTGAAATAAATAAGTGCTGTATGTTTTTACATTTACTGCACAAAAGCCCAGAGCTGAGCTGACATTTTTTATGTATTTTGATGCTTTGAGACAGAAAAAACAGGAAGCAGATACTTTTTGTTACAACTTTAATTATATGCATCCAAAATGTGGTGTGGGGGCCCTTTGCGGCTCTTTTAATGATTTTGTTTGGCTCCTGACCTCAAGCCAAGAATGATAGAAATAATTGACCCAAACAATTTGGAAAATGTCTGTTTTTCTCTTAATAAGGCAACAGTCTGAAGCCCTTTTTATGTTTTGGATGCTTAATGACATATTGATTTCATTTAAAAAAATGTATTGTTAAGCAGGTAAAACTCAAACAAAAAAATCGCTAACTGATTTTTGCATTATTAATTTCATAAATCTTGTGGGTCACAAGTAGTTTAAATTAGCCAGTTGTGGCCCTCAGGGCACAAAGTGTGGACACCAAATCTAGGTCCAAATTTTTCAAATCTAGATCTACAAAAGCTAATTTATTAGAAAGACCTAGTCAAAGTACACCCCTTATTATCAATAGAAATTCTGCAACAATACTTGAACACAATCAAGCAAAGGGTGATACACAGTTACTTTTAGTTGCATATGCAACTAAAAATCTTATTCAGATTTTTATTTGCATGAGCAAATAAACAAATTTACCATCTTTTTTCTTTCACCTCAAAATTATGTGCTACTTTGTGATGATCTGTCACATAAAATCCCTATAATAGGCACTGAGGCTTGTGGTGTGACATGAAAACATAGGAAAAGTCTTTGAAATCTTTAAACAGGTTTAAACTATGTGTTTTCACATAGTTTACATTTTTTTGGCTTCGTCTTTTTTAAAGAATCCAGAACTGTTTGCCTCATTTTCCTGCTGGGGTTTTCCCCTATCCATGCACTTTTGGATCTTAATATTTGTTTCATAAATAATACTGATAAATAATACCTGAATATTTCAAAAAATATATCTTTTCTTTTCTTTTGATGCATACACTGTGTACAGTTTCATTTTCCGGTCCCACACAGAATTACTATGCAATAACAATAGAACAAATAAATCCAATTCAGGGAATAAAATTTGTATTTTCGCATTTTACAAAGTAGTTAAATTGTATTTACATTTTTTAAACATATATTTCTAATATTGCATAAAAAAGTTTAAAAGGTTAAATGAAAAATCTGTGGAATGTGCCAATGTATTTACACAATTAATCAATTACTTGTTGGAATAATCAATTATGAAAAATAATGGGCAGTTGCAGCCCTAAACTTTTTCACAAAAAATTAGAGAAAAACAAAGTATTATTTAACGAAATGGCTGCTTGACTTATTTTTGAAGTGATACATTAATGTTGGTGAGATATGGCTGCTTTTCACAGTTCAATAATCATTCTCCATCACTGTTCAGATCTTTTACCGTCAAACAACATTTACAAATACAAACAGGAGGTGATTCTCCTGCTCTGAATGATCCTCTGAACTCCATTATTTTATAAGCACATAAACCAAGCCAAGCATCATCAGCCATCAGTTCTGCCTGCAACGCCGCTAAATATAACCAGCAGGTAGCTAAACACCCAATTTCCCCGTCTTTGTCTTTATTGACCCATTTCGACGAAGAAATTCAGTTTGTATTTTTCCGTATTTATTTTTCTTGTGCATCCCATCTGCTGAGAAGAAGCAGATGCCAAGATTTAAAGCAAACAAAATCGAGTCCTGCAAAAACACGCCGAAGACTTCCCACTGACTGCACTGCTTGTTGACACTTCTGTGCACATTCTAAGTTAGTTTTTATTTTCGGTCTTTCCTCGTGATTTACAAAAGTTCGGCTGAGGTTGTGCGCTGATGCAAATCTTGCAGCTTTTGAGCGTGATACAACACTGCTGACTCAGCTGTTCCCACTGCTGAGCCTTAGGCCAGGCAGCACTATGAATAAATCTGCCAAAGACTGTCTTTGTTTATTAAAGAACTAATCCAGTCATTTCTGTTTTCTAATGCAGTGCTTCTCTTTAAAATATAAACATCTGCATTTTAGCAATAGGAGAAACACCCACTCTGCCTTCATTTGCATTTCTCTGCAGGTTTTAAACACTGCACAATTAAGTCATGTCGCTGTGTAGCTACTCAATAAAACTGTACAGCAGGCACTTCTAGGTAAATACACCTAATGAAGCTGCTCACACAGAGAACAGGGAGGAACAAAAATGTAGCATGCGACATGTCGGTACATGATTTGTTTCCAATATATCTGCAATTATTGAAATTATAGGGAATTTAGCTTAAAAAATAAAAAAAAATCATAACACATTGTGTAACGGTCCGGATTTTGTTTTACTGTTTGTTAACTGATACAAAACACTCTGAAGACGAGGTGGTGGTAAGCTACGGAGCCAGGGTTGATTGATTTGGCCTTTATCTAAATGGAGAAGGTAAACTTAGTACAAATACATGTTTGTGACTGTTTAAAAAAAAAAAAAGAAAGTGGAGGCTAAAGGAAAGTAGAATGGAAGACCTGGAACACATAAGATAGGATTTAAATATCTGGAGAGACTTTCACAAGATACGTCTTGATAAATCAGGGTTGGAATTTGCTAAGAAGCTTCACAAAAGTCTTGTTTCCATCTCAAGACAATAACTTGTTGTTAAGAATGAACAGACATGTGACAGGAAGTAAAAAGCCATCACCTTCTCCTCTGAACGTGTAGTGGCATTTCTTGCTGTAATATTTTAAAAGCCTGCAAATATGTAACTGTACTGATGCAGGATAGTTTCATAATGTAAAAAGGAAATCCCACAATAAGAAAAAAAATGGAATAAAAAAATAAATAATTCGTACTGGAGGTTAATGCTGACATTTCAAATATATTAAAGGGCTCATTTAAATTCATCAAGCAATTAATTGATTTATTGCCTATTGTGACAGGCTCATTTCAAAGTGTCCACTTCAGTTTAATCGCATGAAAATATGCAATAAAATAGTCACAAAAATATGAAGGTGTACTTACTTTTGTGAGATACTGTGTTATGCTTCTCCAATAAAATCTGTATTTATTCACAGGCTTATTAGACAATGTTAGCAGGGGTACCGATAAATGTTGTCAGCACTGAAAGTGTTAATGTTAGGCAGCCTGGTGAGGGCTAAGAAATGGAACAGGACAGTGAGCTGGTCTGTCAGCACAGAGGCTCTGGAATGTTTAAGTAAGCAACGTACTTTAGATTAAGGAATGTCGTCTATATACAATTACATGAGCAACTATAAAACAAAAACATTGGTAATAAATGTACATGTGCACATTCTTTTTCCTCATATTTCCAACTATAGTCTTAACACAACTGTAGCTTACCTTAAACAGAGTGACTGTAATCTCAATGTTCTCTGGTACAGGCCACACTACAACTCCTCTGTATGGGTTTTTGATGCCAGGCTGCCAGCTATGGGACTACAGCGACAGAGAGAGAAGAGAAACAACAATGCCAAGAGGAAATTTGAGATGGGGTTTATACATATATATAAATATTTTAAATGACATTTAAATACTCTCTATATATACATAGAGAGAGAGAGGATTTAAATGCCATTTAAAACGTATAAACCAACCTTAGAGGATTTCCGACGACTTCTGCGTGTCCAAACCACCACCAATTTATCTGGTTGCCTGTGAAACAGAAAAATGGAGGATTGGTGGAAAAGGAAAAAGATTTACTTTATCTTTGGACTTTAGAGCATAAAACCGTATTGAGTCTTTAACGTAAACGCTAACGTACAACAGAAGCAGATCCTGAACTACACTTTGAATTAAAAACATACCGTGTTCTGCAAAAGTATTCATACCCGTTTGAACTGTTTTTTTAGGATTAGAATAACACTAACTGGCTATCTCTGGTCGTCCCGCAGTTTATTTTGAAACTTAAGTAGGACAATGTGCTACTTTCGGGTGGGCTCACAGCTTATTATTCCCACCCCCCCACCCCCAAAAAAAGTAGTTCCAACAAAGTCCTTTACCACCATTCTTCATTTTATATAATCAGGTGGTGCTAACAAATCTTGCTTTTAAAAGCTGTGTTTATTATCCCATTTTCCAGCTGCTGGTCCACACAAGAGATCAGCTGATCTGGACTGTGAAACGTTCACAAGCAGTGCCGGTGGTTTAAAATAAGTGTTATCAAATTAGATTCAATTATATTGGAGTATCTATTTTGCAGAGATACCGGGATAAATAATATGCGTCTAGATAAACTTTTACCACGCAGTAAAACTGTTCTCTCTCAAAAAAAAAAGTGAAAACAGTGAATGAAACAAGGGAACGATGAAAAAGTGCGGAGGTACTTTTATTGCGGCATGTTGTGTTTTATAGATCTGTTATTGTACTTTTCTATCATCTCAATTCAAAATGAATTAGAACCAGGGTTTGTTAAAGAGTGGTTTAGTTACATACACAATGTTACATTGGGAATGCAGACATTAGGCCGTGCATGAGCAAAGGAAAGTCAGAGCGGCCGGCAGGCACGGACCAGGTGTTGATCAAGTGTGTGAGATTTAAGCACATCCATGACAAATTATTTTTTGTTCACAAGGATGCGCTGACGTCAGACTCCATGTACGCTCAGGTTGGGGACTCAAAAATAATGCCATAATTATCAGTGGCACAATATGGAGGAATCACAAAATCTACTGGAAAAGTGAGGATGTTTACCACTTCGCTCCCCTACAGATGCAACACACACAGCCTGGGAGTTTTTATTGTTCCATATCAGAGCACTGGTAATGATTGTTGAATGGCTCAGGCCTCAAGTTTATATATTATCTTCATCTGTGCTGCATCCACCCTGTTAATCTGAATAGCTAAGCCTACTTGACTGCAGTACAACACATCGACATGAATACCTGAACAATGGGCAATATCTCCGACTGGTTCAGAGACTTTTTTTTCCTCCTTGAAAGACTGGTAGCACTGGTGAAACCTCACTTTTTTCTTATTTACTGCTCTACTGAGAAATTAGGTCGCATTTGCAACTAAATTGGTGACGCTTGTGGAAAACTTTAAAAAGTAGGACTTCTCTTGGCCCCCTTCTTGCCCCTTAGTAATGAAGGCCACATTTGTAATGTGAGTGACAAGTAATTGAGTTGGCAGATTTTTCCACCTGAGCTTTGAATCTTTCTCCAGATTTACAACCGGCCTCTTGCCAGCTTCTCCGATAAAAGCTCTCCATCATGCCTGGCCTGTCAGTTAATGTGGATGGACATGTCTTTGTAAGTCTGCAGTTGTCCCATACTCTCCATATTCAGGTGATAGACTGAACAAAGCTCTGCGACGTATAAGGTATTAAATATTGTCTAATATTCTAATCCTGTTTTAAACTTCCTTGCAACTTTGTCCTTGTCCTGTCTGATGTGTTCCCTCGATCTTCATGGAGCGGTTTGTTTCCCAATGCTCTCTCTAAGGCAGGGGTGTCAAACTCCAGTCCTCGAGGGCCGGTGTCCTGCAACTTTTAGATGTGCCTCTGCTGCACCACACCTGAATAGAATTAGGCCATTAGCAAGGCTCTGGAGAACGTATATACACAAAGAGGATGTAATTAAGTCATTTCATTCCAGTGTTTGTACCTGTGGCACATCTAAACACTGCAGGACAGTGGCCCTTGAGGACTGGAGTTTGACACCTGTGCTCTAAGGCCTTCACTGAAACACAACACCTTGGTTTTAAGAGTCTGATGCAACCGTAATACCACAAGTATCACTTTTAAGAAAAATAACTATTGCCAGCTGGATTTACTGCATCTACATGAACCCTTAAGTCATCAACTCTCAAAGCCAAATACCAAAGCAGCTGTTATGGGAAACAATGACACAGTGTACCAGAGATAGCAAACAGCAAAATGACAGCACAGGGAGAATGACAAAACAATTTCAGCCTTGAGGAGAAGCTCTTCACAAAGAAACTATTGTTCAGCGACGCATGCTATCTCAAAGCACGGACACAAACAAATATCAGCCACTCAGTTTCCCTTTGTGCAGCATTTGCTGTGCTATGAGAAAAATGTAAACCATTTGTCTGAAGGCTAAATGATTTCACACCATTTCTGAGTTTCTCTCCAACTTCAACACTGCAAAGTCCTGAGAAAGTCCCATCCGCAGCAACTCTCAGAAAACCTCTCTCCCTTGGGTCGCTTTGAACACATCACTCCCAGATGGGCATGTCATACAAATGGTGTGTCCTTTGGTAAGGGAACCTAGAATCATAAAACCAGTGAGTGAGGAAGTGAGGATAATGATGGCAAACCGCTAGGATTAACCTCTATATTACAGCTTCCGGCATCCCAGCTTTCTGTCTGCATCCGGGGTTTCTGTAATGTTCACCAACTCAAAACTACTTTGTATGACCATTATGAATAAAATGTAACATCTATGTCACAACAAAAGTTTACAAAAAGTTTTTGTTTTCTTTTCAGGGGACCAAAGGTGTAAAAATTCTGGGTTTTTTTGTGGCTGTTGGCATCTGCTTTGTGCTTTTCATATTGTGTATGGCTCTCTACAGCCTTAACCCTCACAGTGCCAAGCGTTTTTTGCATAGAATGTAAACAGCGTTGTATAAGTTAACAACAGAAGTGAGCAAATGCAAATGGTAAAGACGAACATTGTCCAGTCAACTGTTGATAAAATTACAGCTAGCTGGCTAGCAAGCCTTAACAGCATCTTACCTTACAGAATGCAGTGAGTGAAGATATCGAAGTACAATTCAAAGTCTTACCTGATAGAAAAGTACTGCAAAAAAAAAAAACTTATGAGATTAAATTTATGAGATTAAATAGTCCTATCACAACAAAATTTAAGACCTGTGATTAATGCTTTTAAAGCCAAGTAAAATGTCTTGAAGTCATTAAAGAAAATGTAAGGTCTTAATTTTAGATATCTGAATACAAGACTTTCAGTCCAATTTTATGCTTTTTGCTCTGAGTGATGTTATGCTTTCTTATAGAATTCATAATTGTACTTTCTGAACCATTTGAAAGAAGGTTAGTGGCCTTTACTTTTTTTTTTTACATGTTTGAACATATTTCAAACATATTTCACATATTTCAAACATGTAAACATACATATTTAAGAAAAAGTTTCTGTTTCTTAAATATTTATTTTACATTGGCTGTTGTACTTTTAAGTCCACTGGACTAAACAAATTAAAGTTTGCTTTTCTTTTTACATGTTTGACCAAGCTTGTGAAGCTATTGGTGTCTTCAAATGGGCTGCACTGGTGCAGAGTTGACAAATAAATTTGTAATTCAGTACATTTATGTCTGAATTGCTTTTTTTGTTTGTTTGTTTTTAAATGAACATTTAAGTCAATTCAGCACTGTTTTTCTGTGCTGAATACCAATACTAAATCTCAGATATTGGTATAAGAAGTGGAAAAAGTGGATCAGTGCATCCCAAGCTAAAATATAACTATCACTTGACTTTAGATTGCAGTGGCTACAAAGGCAATTAAAAGTCCATGGAAAGCTCTTTTACAATTGCTGGGTACATTATGAATTGGGGTGGGGGGAGGACATTATAGTAGGAAGTAGGGCTGTATAATTAAATCGATTCTGCGATATATATCGATATTTTCCGCCCTCGGAAAGTATCGATTTTTCATCCGCGAGTATCGATCTGTTAAACCATAAGGGTCCATAGCCTTATAGCTCTTTTTAACGCCTAATTTGTTACGGCGTAGCAGCAAGACTCCGCCTCCATCAGTCTTACTTTCAACTTGAGCTTAAAGTGCACATTATAAACTACACACCAGTCTTTAAATTGTGTTAATAGGCCAAGTATAACCGGAGTTATGCTAAAATTAGTAAACCATATTTTTCCAAATGTCAGAGAAATGTCAAAAGCGCCGCCATTCCCCGGCTTTTACGATTATGTGAGAGGGAATGAGCTTCCAAACGTACAAAACGAAACGAAACATTAGATTCCTGTATTTTCGGAAATGTAAAATCTTCAATAAATAACGATGGGCTGTATTTTGTTGCTGAGAAACGAAGTAAAGTTGCACAAGTAACCGTGAATGAGAAGCGGAACGGCGCAGCGGAAAGGAGTAGCGGCGCGAACGGAGCAGTTGCAAAAGCAGTGAGATCGCGAAATTAATGCAAATTTCGACTGGAGGCATTCACTTCGTAATTAGTTTTTAGCTTAGCGGTTTCGTTTAAAAGACTGCATTTGTGGCTGCATTTTTACTCCAAAATGCAGCCACAGTGTCCAAAAGAAAAAACATAAGTGCAATCATTTGCATATTGAGAGTCTACAGAGTCTGATAATCTCCCCACTCTGCTCCTGGATTACCGTTTAAACTTTTGAGTTTTATGTCAAATCCACATGAATTAAATAACAGAAACTAATTCTCTCACTGCATCTTTGTATCAATTTGTCCAGCTGCAGACTGTTAAGACTGTCAAATCAGAGTCAGGTATTGTGTAGTTGGTGCTTTTAATCAGTTTTCAGTTAACTAAATTCAAGTCTATGGAACACAAAATGTCACTAAAATCCCTCTGTCCTTCTAAAATCTTTCAGAAAATCGTAAAAATGCACTGAAACGTAGCGAATTGTATTGCTCAACAAATATTGATACATATCGTATTGTGACCAAAATATTCCATATTGTATTGTATTGTGAAATTATTGTATCGCTACACCCCTAGTAGGAAGAGCCAAAACCATGAGGGGTTGGTCTGGTTGGAGTGTGTCAAATTATCATCCAGATCTAGGTTTCATAGTATCAAATGTCCTGAGTTGATCTGCACTTCACATCCAAGTGGTTTTAATCCTCTGGCTGATTCAATGTGCATAAGGGTCAGAGGAAAGATGTTAAAAAACTTGGGAAAAGGGCAACAACAAAAAAATTGAAATTGACTTTAAAATATAAGGAACATGGTTTAATAATTTATTTACATAACATAACTAATGTATTTTAGGACCCAACTATCAAAAATATTCCACACATACTAAACACTACAGGACTAAAGGTGCTAGCCAAAATACAGTGAAATAAAATGTAAGCCAAATAAAACAATTTCAGGCAAAAAACAAAAAAAAAGTGTTTGTGGTTAAACACTTTAAGTACAGTGGACAGTAATCTGTCAGGATGGTTGGAAGTGCAGGGTGTGTCAGGAAGTTGTGGCTGCCCTATGTTTCCTGTAGGTAAAAGAAGGAACCACAACATATTTGATATTGTTTCAAAGCTGGCATTACTCACAGCAAAAAAAAATTTAAAAAGGCAAAAGTCAAGGTCAAGGGGTCGTCTACTTAAAGCAAACTTGTTGTCTCTTACAAGGCAAATGTTCAAATGTATTCTCCTCTGTGGCCTTTCTGAGTTTGTCCAACATACAGTACACAAAGATATCGAGAATAGACATTTTTGTCCAGTTTCTTTCATTCAAGGACTCACCTAAGATGCCCTGCGGTCTTTAGCATAACCCTCTGGGAAATCATCAGAAACTCCGGGCAGCTTTAAACCACAGTGTTATATAAAATTTTGTCTATCGGGCTAATACAGATGTTAAAAAATATTACCAATATCGGTCAATACCAATATGTTAAATTTCTAACATCGACTGATACTGATGTTAGTGCCAATACAACGTTCATCCCTAAAAATATATAAAGTATTGCATACTGGAAAACAATTCCTCCTGGAACCAGCTAGCTTACAGCACTGTGGATGACTAATACTGCAGAGGTCACAATTGACACAGGACACCAGATTTGTTGTTGCTCCAAAGTCTAAAAAGACTCAAATGCAGTGTCAAAAGTTTCATCCAAAATTCCTTCACAACCAAAAACCTCAACTCTGTGCTATCACCTGGCAAGGTAATCATCTGCTGGTGCCAAAAGACCTCTGCTGAAGAATCCGTTGAGGCCGTCAGATTTGAGTAAAATAAAGAGCCACGTCGAGCGTTTGGCAGGGAGAGAATTATCTGGCAGACGATCCTATGAACGCCTGCCAAGACGAACACATGCTCAACAGAACTTAACATGTCAAAGCCTGACGTTCGCTGGTAACCTCCAATGAAACAATAAGCCGTCCAGTGGTATGAGGAAACTAAGGAATTTACTATGCGCACACATTCGGATTTTGCAACAGTGGGGGAAAAAAAAAAAGCAGGTAGAGATTCAGCGTTTTGCTAAGAGCATCCAAAGAAAACTCAAATGTTGAAATATAACACTGCACATTAAGAATGTCTCCATTTTTACTGGCTCTGAAATTATAATGGAGCTTATGAGAACCTCTCTTCACAGTTCTTTACCATAGGGAGTTAGAGAATACTTACTACATGAATTAGGGATTTTAATTAGATGTCATCAAACTGAAGTTGAATATTGCACAAAGCAAACCTCAAAATCCACCCTTTGCATTTTAAAATTATGTAACATGTTTATAAGTTGGTTGACAAAAATTAAGCTATTGAAAGTCTTGCAAAAAACAAAACATTAATATTTTTTTAAATGTTTTGATTATTCAATGACAGGCCCTCTCTATGTGATCACTGCCAAGAAAAAATAGAATAATTCTCAAAGTGCATTTGATTTATTCACATAATTGCATGCAACCAGAAAGAGACTAAAATCAATCACAGAAAACCCATCAACAGTAAGACTCCTAAAGAAAATGCCCAAGTTATATTTTATTAATTGAGGGATAGAAAAAAAAAGTATTTAAATGCGGGTAAATTTCATGAACCCACAAGCCAAAGTGGCCAATTTGCAATTTGAACAGATTTGTAGCATTCAGTTCCTAAAACTTGTGGGGGGGAGCAATGCACCCGAGCTGCTGTCAAACTGCAGCAAAGACAGAGGTCAGTAGAAGAGAGACTGTATTGAAATGCAGAATTACTCTGGTTGTGCTGTAGTTTGCCTGCGGTGTGTGGAGGTTCCAAAAACCACTACACTTCTACAAAAAGTGCCAAGGCTAGTTGGACGATAGAAACCAAGGTTCTGGTCCCAATGTTGTCCAGATAATTTGTCAAGTTTCAAAAGAGTCAGGCATTTTTGTCACTAAATAATGTTAAACAAAATGTTTTTCAGACATAAGTATGCCTTTTTACAGAATTAAGAATTGACAATCAAAGGTTGTATCAATTAACAAATGTGCTTATTTTTTATTTTACATATAGAACATAGTGTATTGGTAGAAGTATACAAGTATGAGTGTATTGGTACAAATACAGGTTGTTTTAAACTTAAACTTCAAATACACACCCAGAAAAAAAAAAGTGTCTCGCAAAGGTTTCATTTAGCCAGGTAAAAACCAGCCCCTTGTTTTACGCTTTGCTTCGTACCGAGGGTCTGGTCCCTTGGCTGTTGAGTAATGATTTCTCGCTGGAGGCGTGGACCCTGTCAAAGTTTTAAATGTTGCCCAACTGCTAACGTTTGTCCATTAACAACAAATAATTTCAAGCAAGCTAAATAAAGCTTACCAGAATTTGCCTGCGGTGTAAACAATAGCTCTCCACTAGAAAGAGAAAAGTACCTAGCCAAATGAGACCATTGTTAATTTTAATTCAATATTTAGAAGTGTGGCCAACATGGACTGAACAGCTTTATTCACTTTCTCTGTTGCCATTGTTAAAACTATAGGCAGATTTCAATTCTAAAAAATGTCTGTCTGTTCGCCGATCAGAAATTCTACTGGAGAAATTCAAATCAATGGGAAAAAGCCCAGGTGGAGAAGTGAAGGGTGATGAGAATCAAATGGAATTGGACAGGAAGACAATGGTCAGGCTAGTTTTGGGTACAAAATTTTATTCAACCAGCAACAGTGGCTAGTTAAAAACACAAATTGTCACTCCTCAATGTAATCCTCTGCTTTTCTTTACATCTTTTACTAACATTTTAGAATCCAACTTATGGCGGTGGTTGAACACTAAGGGCACTTAATTTCAGAGGCAAACAAAGAACTGTAAATCTGATCAGACTAACGCAGGGTACAGAGAACAGAGGTGAAAGTTTCTTCTTCAAAACTAAATATGGCAGGAATTCCCACAGAAAGTTTTATTTCATTAGCAGCTTGAAGCAAGACAAAAAAAAACTACAAAAAAAACCATAGTTTCCAGATAAATGACAGGTATGAAAGGAAATGGATACTTGGCAACAATGCAGGCTTCTGCTGTAACCCGACTCTTTCAACGTAATTATCTCAGCAGATGACGAACCCACTCTCTGACTCTGCTGCATCACCACAATGAACATGATCAACCTTGCTCAAGCAGGTATTAACTTTAAGTATCTATAAAAACTCAAGGACTAATTGAATTAGTCCTGAACGGATCTATTCATCTGAGCACAAACTAAACTCATGGCTTCGGGTGTCAAGTGGCTGTCACCTGGAGCGTTCCCAATTATAGATAAAGACTTCTCTTTTACTCATCAGGTCAGGTGTTCTCTACAATTCTTAACACTTCAATCTAATTAGTTTCTCAGTGTATGACTAGAGTCTAATATTGTTGAGAATTTATCATGAAAACTTTTTCATGATAAGAATTTAGATTTATCATTGTCATAATAAATTTAATTTATTGGTGGCAAATAAAATTAAATAAAATAATGAAGTATTAGGAGAAATTCTATGTCCATATCACATACCCCTGGTGCGAAGGCTGGATGCGATCGGACTTTTACAACCCGGAATTTTTTTCTCCCCAGTTTTTGACTCCATAAATTAAAGGGTTGTGCTGTTTTTTTTTTTTTTTAGGATTTTAGAGCTACTAAAGCCGAGGACGGTGCACACAATTGTAATGGAAACGCAGCTTGTGTGTCACAGCACTTATAGTCCCACAAACACAAATACTGCTCTTGAAAAACATTCCCATTGCTTCTTTAGAACACCCATCACATGAAGAAGTGATTTGTATCTCTAAACTGCACGCAATATGTTCAAATTTATTGGTATTTATTTATTGACATTTTCATTGAAAAAGCAGTGGGGAAAATAGTAAAACTATCAATTATAAAAATAAGCACGTGTTTTGTTTTTTTGTCTTTTAAAAATTACAACGTTCAGAATGCGCACAATCACAAAAAAAAAATCCACATCTTAGAATCCACAGCAGCAACATGAAGTGCTGATTACGTACTGGGGGCCACCCACTCTTTGCTCTGGTAAGAGATGTACATTTTTCTCATTCCATTCTCCAACACGTTAACATCTGTCCCAGGTCGAAGCTGTGCGCAGCGGAGTTAGTCACGCCTACAGCAAGCCACTTGAGAATCCGCGTCTGCAGCCTACATCTTTCTTTTACAAGCCCCGGCTTCTCCCTCACTGCAGGACACGGGGCTGCAGGCGGAACCGCAACACGCAGCTCCCATTCTCTTCTCCGCTATCTCCGCCTGTCTGCCTCTCTGGACTTTCACTCCTCATGTGTATAATCTACAGAACTCTTGACAATCGTACACTAAAGAAATGCTACATTATTATTTCATTTTAGACAATAAAATGTATTCAATTTTAAAAAAGGACTAAATTGTTAGTTTATTTGCATCTTTTAATATATTTCTAATAGCATAAAAAAACACTTTAAAAAATGTGCAAAATGTGCCAATTTTTTTTATTCTATTGATTGTCAGACTAATATTCCTGACCTTGGACCACTGGCTGCATGTCTTCCCATTCTTCCTGTCCATTTAATGTTGAATCAAGGCCAGTAGAGCCATAAAAACCTTTGGAAAGTGCCTTTTGATAAGAAAACTTACTCCACTGAAACTTCCAAAACAGTGTTTGAACAAAAAATATGGTGGGAACATTGAATAACAAAGCTCTTATATTAGTTTGTTATACCACTGCTATAAAAATTAATACATGCGATAAACACTCAAATTGACAAATTTAGGTTATTTATTTTATTTTTCTGCTAAATTATCATGTATAGCACTTTCACATGAGCCAGTATAACCGTTTTAAATAAAGATCGCATTCTATGTTTTTTTACTTAATTTTAAGGAAACGATAGTACTTATATTCAATGTTGTGAGATCTTCATATTGGTGTGTGCTCAGACTGACTGAGAAATCACAACAAAATTAAACAGGGGGGGAAGCAATTTCACAAGGTCAGGCCCCTCCCAACAAAACACATGTCTGCACTCTAAGAAAATTGTTCCTGCGTGTGTGTTATGGCCACCAGAAGTGAACTCAGCTTTCCTTTAAAGAGTTTTCATTGCGCTTCAGTGACAGTGCTATCATTACTCACCATTTCTTTGTGCATTCTACCATCAGCTCCTGATATGAAGCCACAAACTGGAATTTGGAGGCATGCTTCCCCACACGTTGCAGTCTCTTCCACACTGAGGCCATGATTCTATAGGAACTGATAGTTTCTGTGAGGTTTTACAGCCCCTGGACTTTCTTTAAAAAAAAAAAAAAAATTAAAAATCAAGCTAGTGTTTATATGTCTCCAAGCATGTCCAACCTGGATAGGCACATACTTAATGTTCCACCAGAAACCCGTGAAAAAAAAGGTTGAGGTCCAGCGGCAGTGAGTGATATTTACAAACTGCTGAATGACTCCAAATGTAAGCACATGATGTCTCTGAGGTATTCCAGGTCTGATTTAAAGGTGGGAATGATCCTGAGAGGAAACGCACTCCATAAATTCAAACGGCATGATGAGTAATCCATTGGGTATGAATATCATGTTTCCATCAGATGATCTTCCTGCAAAAGAGAGAAAAAAAGGACGGGCTTTAGAGCCAAGGCAATATAGTGTAATCTGGATGATTTCTACAATTCCCGCAATGTGAATTAAAGAAATTATTTCCTTCCCAATTACAAAGATGCTTGGAGCGAGAATGACATTGCACATGTCACAATACAAAAGCTTATAGACAACCAGCAGCGTAAGTTCAAGTGTAAGAATGTGTTTGAGAGGGCTCCAGTACTGCATGCCGGGGAGCTCTGGTGAGAGGGGGGGGGGGGACTAAGGATTCACTGGCGCACAGAAACAACTTGGAGTGTTAAAATATGAATATATGTACCAAGGCAGTAAACAGAGACGCAGTGACATCACTCTAAAACGAGTCGAGTTACATGACTTGTCCACGAACGCTATACTGGTGGACTCTATCCAAAACTGGGATTCGTAGAAACATTCTGGAGTCATGCATGATATTTAATGGAATGTTTCTGAATCCAGGGAATAGTCCGAGCCGCTGCATTCCGCTAAGCAGGACCATTTAGGCTTCAGAGCCACTCAGTAAACACTCACCTTACATTGATATCCGACGCTTTTCAAGTACAGCTAAGCTCAGCGACAGAGATGGCGAGCTGTCTGCTACAGACTAGTAGCCGGAGCAGAGCAGCCTTTGCTAATTATCTTACCAGCAACACAAGCCATAGTTTTAGCTAGCCGCGCTAGCAGCAACGGCTAGCTATATCACAACACGGCACGAGCGGAAACCGTTGCCTAACGGTTAAGACCTTTTACTCCGCCGGTCAACTCCGAGTCTCAGGACGGAGAAAGAACAGGCATTTGTGCGTGTATATCCCGCTACTACGCAGGCAAAAGTATTCCGACTTCTTAGAGGGATTCCCACTGATAACTAGTGCCAATAGTTACCGATAGTTTGACTGACCTGCTTCTCTGGCAGCTGGTAAAGGGAGGAGAATTGCACAGAGCTTTTGATTAAACTCGTCGAAATAAAATTGCTTCCGAACATGTTGCGAGTTATCACTTATCTAATAACAAAACATTTGACATGCAGAAAAAATATTTTAAATAATTAAATATATTTATCAATAAGTGACGGAATATATAGGTTTTTTTCTGTGAATGTTATAACTACCAGGAAAAAAGTTTTATTTTTGAAGGAAGATCATCCTACTTCCGGTGTGATTTTTCATAATTGACTTGACGCAGCTTCTCCCCATCATTTCGCCTACCTGGATGGCAGTGGCGCCACGAAAGAAGGGGCCGAGGGAGTTTGGGGCCACCCTTATGGATTGCAGCCCCATTACTTAACTGTGATCAAAATGTGATTTTATTTATTAAAAGGAAAATATTTGGTCAAACCTAGCCTTGTGTGAAAACCTAAACTTAGTTTATTGTGCAGTCCTTGACACAACCGTTAAAGCATTTCTAATAACCGGAAAGGAGTTTGATCCACTCTTTATCCGCAAGATTCTTTTAATTCAGCCACATTGGAATTTGATGTTTTAGAATGATAGAGCTTTCCTGGTCATGCCACAAAAGCCAATCACAATTAAAGCCAGACTTAGACTCAGCCATTCCAAAAGCTTTATTATTATGTTTTATTATTATTATTGTGTCTTAGCATGTCCAACCTATGTAGACGCAGGACGTTTTACACAAAGTGTGTTGAAAAAAATCTAGGCTAGTTAATATAAATATTTGAAATTCAAAACAAGTTTAAAAGTAATTTCATTCTTTATTTGTTTACTTTCATTTACTTTTCATTTATAAAACTTTAAAGATGTATTCAAGGTCTTTTTGGTGCCCCCTGCTGGCCTGGAGGCCCTGCGCTGCAGCTTAGTACGTTTATGGCATGGACACACTTTTTTTTTTACCTGTCAAATTGATGTAATTTCTATTGAAAATTGTTTTAAAACAAACATATTTGTGTTTCTGAGTATTGAATTGAAGTCCTATATTTTGTGTTAAACATTTTACTTGGTGTCTGCTACCGCAAGTACAAAGAACACGCTAGTTGAGATAGAATAGCTGATCTAAGCATTTTAAGTGAAGATGAGACTTCCATTTCCTGAATCGGTCTCATTAATAAGTGGGTATTAACCTTATAATTCTGCATGCTGGGAGGTTTTGTTTCCCATATTGGGAGGAAAGGGAACACTCCCCATCCATCAGAAATCAATACTCCTTCCTGTCTCTCCAAACACACACACACACACACACACACACACACACACACACACACACACACACACACACACAGCACAGAACTTCACTCAGCCACTCTCAACAACCACAGCCTTGTAAATGGAGAGCAAAAGAAGATGCATGTCTGAGGCCAGGATTGCTGAGGGAAATATAATATGAGTCAGATTCATTTAATCTCAAAAGAAGATTCAGGCATAATAACAGGAAATTGATTTCTTATCCGTGTATTTGTTGCCTGGGGTAACAAGCATCATTTGAGACACTGGATTTCTGTTTCCTGTTTTTATTTATGATCACACTAAAAACTAAATGTGAGGTCATGTGAATACATTAGCTCACAGTAAGACAGCCTGTGATTTTCTTACGTATTTACACACACAGACACATAATATCAGTTTTAACAGTAGAGGGAAAATTCAAACAATCTAAAGAGATCAAAAAAGCTGAAGAACTTTATGAATTTTCTGTAAAATTTCCTTTAAAAAAAAAAGAAGCGACTTAATGTAAGAAATAAATTAGGACACTTCAACATTTATCGGCAGTTAAAATGATCAAAATAGGCTGTTGATGTAAAACTGAATGGCAGCGCCTTCAGAAAGAGCAGTTTGCTGGACTGGTAGGCGATTTAAAAAGGTATCAGTAGAACCTGAAATCAGCCAACTCAGATAAGACATGGCTCATGTGAGCATTTGCTCTGAAAAAAATATAAATATTTATTTTAAATGTATATTACATATAGCATTTGAATGTCTGCTCAGTCATTTTCGGGTCAAGATTTGTCCCAAATACAGACAACCAAAATACACAGCAACAATAACCCTAGTAGCTAAATTTTGGAATGTTTAGCATCATTATTGTATTTGTAAGGAATTCAATGTTATTGTGTACCAGGTTTTGAGTGTTTGCGGCAAAACGCTCTTGACAGGAAGCCGTATTTTGGATCAGCCTTTATTCACACATGACTTTGCAAACAATTAAGCAGTTTAGGGTCAGAGCGGATTTGACAGCAGGGGCTCTACTGGTCCTGCTGCTTCCCATTGCCAGTTTACATTTCAGCCCCGGCAGATTACAGGGAGACTCCCTCTGTGCATCATGGAATGCTTTGATGTGACAAATGACCTGGTGCTAAATGACGCTTTGTGTGTCTGCCCACATCTCAGCCAAGGCCTCATTTCAGAAGTAACACCGGGGGCTGAAAGGCCTGATGGAGACGAATGAGCATCTTATTAAAAGAAAGGGAGGTAAACATATTTTCTCTTTCATTCAGATGTTTAAATTCCTTTATTGGTAAGAAAACGAGGCTTATACACACTCATCCTTATCAGTTGGCATTTTGTTTTATGTTGAAGTTCTCCCAATGACGCCTGTAGCCACGGCCCACGTTTTCGCTTTTCTAGAAAAAGTCTGAACAAATGTTGATCCCAAGTTGAAGCAAGAATCTCTGAGAGAACGTTGGACTTCGACTACAGTTAATGATTACTAGATCCCCCGTGTTCAAATCAGGTCATGTCTTCTGTCATGAACTAGTCCTGTAAAACTTTCACAGTATTTTTTTTTCTTTTCCTCACAATTTTTTTTCTTTTACCAGAAATCAGCCCATGTTGAGTCCACTTTTCACGTTTTACAGCGTTCCAAACACAAGCGTCTATGTATTTAAGTATAATTTTGTGTGATAGACCAATACATAAGGCTTTACATAATTGTGATATGAAAGAAGTAGGATGAAGAGCATCAAAAAGTACTCTGAAGGAAAAACTGCAGAATGACTAACTTTTCAGGTGTATCTCAACCAACTCTGCATTTTTAGACTGTCTGTTTGTTTGGTCTTTTTTGCATAATAGCTCAAGTCCATATTTAGGACTGTTGTAATTCCAGAACATGATTTAAACTATTCTAGATCTTTCAGCACAAGCATAAGAATTGCAGAGTCCAGCAAACTGGGGATGGGTTGATGAAGACAGAGAGTGACCAGTTCAGTGGATGGAGTTGTCACAATGCCGTGAGTGATTGTAACACTACAATGTTTTGTTATGTCTTGTTTTGTATGTTGCACAAGTCCTGAGATAATTCTGCTCTTTAGGGTGTGTACAGTAATGAAAACTTTTAAGCAGCTAGGCAGTGTTTTAAAGTCCATCCATCCATCCATCCATCCATCCATCCATCCATCCATCCATCCATCCATCCATCCATCCATCCATCCATCCATCCATCCATCCATCCATCCATCCATCCATCCATCCATCCATCCATCCATCCATCTTCTTCTGCTTATCCGGTGTTGGGTCATAGGGTAGGAGCCTAGTGGAGAGGGTTTGTCTTCTCTCTCCCCAGCCACTTGTTCCAGCTCCTCCGGGGGAATCCCAAGGTGTTCCCAGGCCAGCCAAGAAACATCGCCCCTCCAGTATACCTTGGGTCTTCCTCTGGGCCTCCTCTCGGTGAGACGTGCCTGGAACGCCTCACTAGAGAGGCATCCAGGAGGCATCCTGACCGAATGCCCGAGTCACCTCAACTGGCTCCTCTCGATGTGAAGGAGCAGCAACTCTACTGTGAGTCCCTCCTGGATGACCGAGCCTCTCACCATGTCTCTAAGGGAGAGCCCAGCCACCCTACAGAGAAAACTCATTTCGGCCGCTTGGATCTGTGACCTTGTTCTTTTGGTCATGACCATAGATGAAGGAAGGTAGATCGACTGGTAAATCAAGAGTTTCACTTTTTGGCTCAGCTCTTTCTTCACCACGACAGACCGGCACAGCGCCCACTTCACTGCAGACTCTGTGCCAATCTGTCTGTCGATCTCCTGCTCCCCCTTTTTTTTACAATTGTATGTTTGTCTATTACATAAATCCCAGTGAAATTCACTGAAGTTTTTTGTCATATGACAAAATGTGAAAAGTTTAACCGGTAGAAATCTTCACACAACAGAATACATTCAAAACTAAACACAGCTTTTTTGCAAACAAGATTTGTGTTTGTGGATCTTTCTGAGGGCGTCATTCTGCCAAGAGTGGTCTTGTGTTTCACCAACTTTGAATGCAAGGAGAGATTCACACCTAACTTCTGTTTCTCTATGGCACGCCTCTCTAGCTTTGTGGTGAGCCAACAAAAACACATTGTCCAGGACGGAGGCCAGTTCTCTGAGAGTAGAGTCTCTTGACGCGTCGAGTTGGACCACTTGAAACAACCTGTTGACAAAGCACGGCCCTTTAGATAGAAGCCAAGTGACCCTGAACCACTTCAGAGGGGCACAGAGAGGCAGAAGCCTCATGGTTTTCCCCAATGGGGGTAAAAGAAAAGACACGTTTAATTCATTCATTCAGACAGGTGGTTTTTATTTGGATTTTATGATGGCATAGAATCCAAATAAAATACATCGGTTTGTGGGTTTAATGTGAAAACATTGAAGAGGTTTGGACACTCATGTAAGACATATTGTATTTTGGATACAGTGTCTGTCTCAAGCAGCGACTGACTATAATTTCTCAAAACTAGATTGTTATTTTTGCTCCTTCAACCATCTCAGCTCGTCTCCATGTAGAAAAATGACCGACATGCTTGTAGTTGACAGATAAAAGTCTTTCGTTTTGAAGTTCCTGAGTCATGGCAGAGTGTTTGATTCCTATCTGTTACAGGAAACCTCCATGTTTTCAGACGCATGACTGGATTCAAAGATCAATGAAGGCCGAGGCAAATTCCTCTTAGATTTGAGCGTTAATGCTACAACTTAGTCAAATACAGCCGTGATTCACAGCCAGTCAACGGACAAGAGTCACCAAACCATTTCATTTTCTAACATTTCTTCTAGCTTGTAGAAGAGATCATGGAAAGACGACCCTCTTCCTGGTTTAATGTGACTTTAATTTCAAACTGATCTGATAACGGCTAAGTTGAGTGAAAATGGATAAAAAAAAAAAAATTATTCCAGATTGAGCTGCAGCTTGTGTTGTCAACTTATTTTGAAAAAATAAAATAGACTATAATAAAGTGTGAAGCATATCAAACCACTTAAATAGTGACTGAAAAGGTGAGACAAAGGAGATGTTTAGGCCGTTTCCAGGATTGTTCTGCTTTGTGCCTTTTAAAATCAGCGTTACACATATCTACTGTTTTTCTTTGCTAGCTAAGGCATGTAGCAGTAGGAAAAGTAAATTATCCATTTTCACTCAACTTAGCTGTTATCAGATCAGCCTGAAATTAAAGTGGCATTAAACCAGGGGAGAGCCTTCACTGTGCACAGTGATCCTAAGTTTCAAGAATCCCATCCCCTTTTTAAGGTGGCTGGGCGCTGATTACATATCGTCTGCTAGCTGCTGATAGTGAAAACCAATACCTAACATTTCCACTGCTTTGCTGACAGTAAGAACAGCACAGGGCTGGGTGACAGAGTGGATGGCTTTTCTTTATAGCAGTTACAAAATAAATGTTTGCTCAAGCTTTCGCAGATTAAAATCCCATCATCTGCTAAGAGTGGCTGGCTTGAATGTCTTTGACCGAAGCTACATAAAAAAGTTCAGTGTCTATGTTTTGTATTCCGAATGCAGAGAAAAGATGACAAGAGCTCTGCAATCGTTTGTAATAAAGATAAAGGACAGTCCTCTATTTCGGAACTAATTTTCTCACTAAATAAAGGTTCTTTTCAGATCAACATTGCAATGAAACATACATGAGAAAGGCGTACAGATAAGACACTCTCCAATTTCCCCTTGGGAAACAAAAACAATCTGCTTCTAAAAAACAGGTCCTTGGTGTAAAAGTGGATAAATGTGTTTTGGAGATGCAAGTTTCACAAAGAAGTGTTGTAAATAATTAAAAATAAAACTTTTATGGGGGGAATCTTTGAGGTTGTGTAGAGCACTTACGAGGAATCAGTATTTCATCTTCAGTAGACAGAACTAAAGTGGTTTCACTTGGGGGCAAAAGTATTTGCCCCCAAGTAAAAGGGCAGATTTTTACAATCTGAAATATATGAGACTCTGATTGTCACTTTTGTACATGTCTTCTGCTGATGTTACTTCTTTATCAGCCATCTGAAATTCACAACTATTTTCAAAAACACTCCAGGGCCAAGCAAGGAGCCCTGAGGAACTCCAGATTAAAAAGCGACTTAGGTCAGAGTTTTTACTTTTTCCTGGGCTGAAAATCAAACATTCATAGCAAAAAAGGGACCCCATCTGAATTTTTTTTATTTGAATCAAATCCAGACTTTGTTAACTTCCCTGCAGAGGAAGTTAAGAGAGCGAGGAAGAGAACTGGGCAGGAAGCACAAAATCAGCTCACCGTTATAGGATCATTAGTTATATCATCTGGATGAATGTAGAGCAGACCGAACCCTCTTCTGTGACTCTTCCCTCACTCCCATTCACAGGACCTGAATACAGCCTGTATGAGTCCCTGGATGGTTGTTTTGGGCCTGTTTCAAAGCCCTTCGTTCTGTTCATTGACCAACAGAATGGTTTCCTTGTGAACTCTGACAAATTAGACACTTCCTTCTTCCCCCCTATTATAGCCTGTTAATTAACAGTGCAGTGGCTGGATGAAGTCAGTAAAGTGTTCTCATCCAGAAGTAATTAAGCAACGCCTCAAGGCTCGTTTGGCATATAGATATTGATCATCGTTTCTCTTTAGTGTTTGTCAGTGGATTTCTTTTTATTGTGTCACATAAAGCCACAATCTGAATCATGGTTCCAGCTGCCACTTTGATCACTTTGTTTTGAGGTTCTGCTCAGCTCACCCTCTGTCTAAGCCCGTCCACGTCCTCGTGTTGCTTGCCGAGATGATTTTAATTCATTTAGGATCCCCATCCTAAATGCAATGCTGCCGCCGTTCTTACACTGGTCCACAGGTCATTTCATCCTAGAAATGAAATGAAAACAAAACAATAACAACAAAATAAACACGAAAGACATGGCAAAGGGCATGTCATTTTAAGTTAAGCACATAATTAACTCTACTGTAGTATATTCAGTTCACAAGCAGAAGCTTTCATTGTCTGGAGTTTACTGTAATATTATCGGTTTAATTATCTGTTCTTAAAGTTTCTTTTTAACTATCATTAAAAGTAACGTCTATAGGACAGGATACTGTGACAGACTGGTGACCTGTCCAGGGTGACCCCGCCTCTCGCCCGAAACGTTTCGCTGGAGATAGGCGCCAGCAACCCTCCTGACCCCACTAAGGGACAAGTTTGTTAGAAAATGGATGGATGGATGCTTACGGTAATTTTGACTAAACAGCATATTTTGAAATAAAAGCAGTCATAATAAGTAAGATAGTATTAACCCTACATGGGTGAGAAGAGTTGTTAGAAATCCTGTTGTCATTTTAGAAAAATATCACTTGGAGGCAGTGGTGCATTATGTAACTTTTACAAAAAATATGTTTTTTGAGACAGCTAATCTATGAGAAAAAGATCTATCTCTTGTATTTGTCCAGACGGCAGCAGGACCATGTCTTGTGTTATACTGTCACGACATAATAATAATTTTGAAAAATAAGCCAAAAATAAAAAAACTAAAAAAACATAAAAGTTGCACAGTCCAGCTTACTTACTTTTGAAAATACATGGGTATTCAAAAGTACTGCATTTTCCAATGTCGTTAAACTGCTGATATGTAGAACCACTCTGCTACAAAAAGTCTATACCTCTTTTGTAAAAATGTTTGCCAAATAATGTCACCAGACTGGCCCTGTACTGGAGAGCTCACCACACTGAGCGGGGATGAAGTATTTCCAAATCCACCCAATGTGTAAGTTTGTGAGTCAGGTTACATGAGCAGTGACTGTGATTGGTTCCCCCTTCTTGTGAGGAGGACAAGAAGGTTCAGCAAGGTAATTTCAATTACATTGCTGAAAAGTAATTGTGACCAATTACCTTTCAGCAACTGTGAATGACAAAACTATCTCCAAAAGGAACGAGTAATGACAAGCTTCCTAGAAATGTAGCCGAGTCAATTTTTGTCATTGAAAATGTAGTGGAGTGAAAGTCAAGTAAATCAGAGATACTCAAAATATGTACTTAAGATACTGACCTCTATTGACTATTGTGTGTCTGTAGACACAAGATTCATGTAAACTGAAAAAAAACCCAACAACAACAACAAAAAATATCAGTAAACACCCCAACACTACAAGGTTTGTCTGCTGTTTATTCCTAATAAACAGTGCTTAATCGTTCATGTTTAAAGATGCCAGTGGCTGCATGTAGTGATGGTCCTGCTTCTGTCCCCTTGATGGTCCTGCTTCTGTCCCCTTTGTTTACAATTTTTCTGGGGGTATAGCGTGGACTATCCATGTGAGCAGCAAACATTCTGCTGATTTGACTTAGTCTGCTCACTAAAGAAATATTGTCCCGATGGACAAAAGTTTATAATTATAGCCAAAATTGAGCTCATTGTGTCTTCTGGAGGGTTCAGAGTAAAAACCTAACACATGGGTAACACATGGTTATTCCCTCAGAGAGAGAGAGACAGAAACAGAGTCAAGTTACTTGTATTTGTCAAGTATTTGTTCAATCTTCCTTCCAAGCAAGGAAAATTAGATAAATACATTTCTCACCAAAGTGGGACATCTTTTATTCCAGGCTGCGAGCCGCAGTCTCCAGGTGGCAGACAGCAGGCGGTGATGGATCAGCCTCAGCCGGGGAAGAGAGAGAACAAACGTTTCACCCGAGAATCCTCTTTTCCCCCTCATTTCACAAGAGTTGTGCAACATGACAGTTGTGCTATGAGCTTCAAGACTTTAAACTGTCTGATTATTCTGTTTAATTTGTTTTCCTACAAACAGTTTGACAAAACACCCAGCCAGCCCTAATTTTATGTTGTTTGCTGAAATATGTTGATAAACTTCGCATGTGTCAAATGCGACCAGTACCAGATGTTTATGTATTTATCTATTTTTTTTTACAGGCATCAGATTCCATTTAGTTTTACTTTAGAGTAGTGCAGTAATGGACTGAACTCCTAGAGTTCTGAAAACAGAGAACATAGATAGCTCAGTGAGGTCTATGTGTTGTATGTAGCATTTGTGCTAGCATGTAATTCAGATTTGTCTACGGTAGCATAAACAACACCTCAAACAGTTTCTTTTTTCGCACAACCTGCAGATTTTTAACATTTGAAGAAACATTTGAGGAAATAATTCTGCTCTGACGTTTTGTACTCGGTTCTACTTTTCCATCCTGGCTACCTAAACCAGGATGTGAGTCAATGTAGAAATCAACAGATGCAGCAAAAATCCCCTTTAAACGCAATAAAAAGCCACACAAAGTGAGCAGGAAGAGAATAATACTCACATAAAGGAATGAGACGGTGGTAAACAGGGAGATGTGAGCAGCGGGACGCCCCGTGTTCTCGCTGGTCGACCTCTAGCATGCAGAGTCCATGCTAGAGATCCTCTTATTGGTTGCAGGTGTAATAACATGAACTGATCCAGGGCCTCAGTTTGGCCTTCAGTGGTTCACAGAGAGAATGTTTCTACACCCCACAGCAACCCCTTCCTCCTTTGGAAAACAGCAGCTCAGCAGTGATTTATAGAGTATGTTTTCACACAGCTCAGCTTGTAAAAGATCCTGTATTAATTTACTTACTTACTTACTTACTTACTTACTTACTTACTTACTTACTTACTTACTTACTTACGGCTGTTTCTTTCTGCCTCTGGGAGGAGAGCAGTTGAGATACAACCCACAACCTCCTGTTTTGGTGTTGCTTTTGTGACAGTGGCAGTGCCAGTAGAGTCCAACAGCAGGTATAGGTTGCTTCTTAACTCTAGGTGGCGAGGATATCTTAACCCTTGTGATCAAGTGGAAAATGACTTCCTCTTAGTAGATTACTTGTTAGAAAAATAGCGACAAGGAAGTGATCACAAGAAGCTGAAGAGCCCCTACGAGGTTGATTTGAGGCTACAAATTGCCTCAATTTATAGCCTTTAGAGGACATCAATGTGTCCCCACCAGAACAGTGAGATGCAGTTTTTTTCATTTCCCTTTGGGATCAATAAAGTATTTTTGAATTTGAATTGAGTTAAATTTGAAAAACCGACGGTAAAAAAAAAAAAATAAAGCATTTGGACGGACTTGTGTAAAAGATATGACAATGAATTAGCTTCTAATAGGAGAAAAATATCCAGTTTGAAATTATACTCCAACATTTTCAGCTGGTGGAAACCTTTACACTTGCCAATGTGTAGCCGTTTGACTAATTTAGAGAAATTTGAATATGTCAGCAAACGATGTCACTTAAAATGCGCAGACAAGGAAACAAAACAATTTCCCTGAAGATTTACGCTGTTGAGACAAACGCAGCAGAAATGTTGCTGAGAAATAAGTCACTCTGTGTCACCAGGGCTGTCACTATCTTCAGTATCACTATAGGTGTTGATGAGTCATCGAAGCCATTTAAAAATCTTGCAACCAGAAAAGGAATAAAATAATGAAATAAATAAATAAAAACAAACATCCAGCAGGGACAAAGTCAACCAGACGGAATATGAACCAGATGCTAGTCGACTCCGGGTCGCTGCATGCACTTTGCGTGGAATCCAAAGCCACGGAGAGACAGATGTTATAAGTTAATTTGATATAATTATAGTGATGCGTTTGGTCAGAGTAGTCCCACAATCAACACATTTAAGGCTGAGGAGTTACAGATCATCATGACGCTGTGTAATATGTGCATCTTGTGGGTAATTCCTGCATAATTGCTCAAGGATTTTTATGTTGCTGCCATGGAGGCAGACTTTCTCCTTGTCCTTTTCTTGATCTCGGTGCTTCTTATGGCTTTGGAGAGTCTCGATATTTGAGTCTGTAAAATATTTGGGCGTGAAAAGGATCCTCAGCCAAAACAATGACAACAGTGGTGTGTACACACACAGAGCAAACAACTCGACAAAGGTCAGGTTTTAAGTTGGGTTTTAGGAGCTGCAGAGATGAGAAGATTTTAACGATTTGGTCAAACGTTTTGCTTAGACTGGTGAATAACGCTTTACAATGATCTAGTGGAGAGTGAAAGATGATGCTTAGTTTAGCAGTACTTCATAAATGATAGAAATGTGAATATTCCATGACCATATAAGGTAAAAAAACAAAAAAAAAACACAGTCAAAGTCACACATAGTAGATCCAGAACGTATTCACAGTGCTTCACTTTTCACATTTTATGTTGCAGCCATATTCACATTATTCTCTTCCATCAAAATTCAGCACACAAATTATGACAACGTGGACAAAAGTTTGAGGTTTTTTCCCCCCATGGGTTAATTCTGACTGGCGTTACGTAACTATTCACAACCATGTGGCTAAAAATTAAAGCTGCTTCCATCAACTTTGACATGAGATTTTATTTTATTTTATTTTTTTGCCCACATTGACGTAATGGGGCATTTATGTGTAGAATTTTGAGGAAATAGATTAATTTAATACAGTTTAGAAAAAGAAATAAGATAAAATAATATTTGAATATGACTGTGTAGCAGTGAGAAGAGACATCCTTAAAATTGCTCAAAATGTGCTGAAGGGGGAGTAAGTTAATCAGAAAACTTAGTATTGATCTGAATCAACAATAAGTTGATTCAGATCAACTTACTGTTACTAATAAATAACAACTGTTATTTATTTTTACTGCCTTCAGGGGAGCAAAGCTTTTATTAGGGGGGTTAAAGGCTGCACCCCTCCCTCTAAATCACACCTAAAGCTCAGATTTTCAAACAACCACAGACTAAAACTGTCAACTATATTGCTTATACATTGTCTTAATGATTACTTATTGCTCACTAAAAGTTATTCTGAACTTTTGACTTTGTCTAAAAATCAGGACCTTTAAATACGCCCTTTAATGATTTCTTTTCTCTATATTAAAAGAAAACTTTGAGACACTCCGTATGTAATTTAAATACCGTTTCAGGCCAAACATCTTTTCCTTTTAATCATTCACTCGGTCACTTCCCTGACCACACGTCTCGCAGTGGCTGGACAGATAAATGTTTCGATTGTTGTTTCTATGTCGCATGACTTTGTGTTTTTGTGTTAGTTACGATGTAAAGCACTTTGAAATGCCTCGCTGCTGAAATGTGCTCTACAACTAAAATTTGATTTGAAATGAATAAAACAAACAGGCGTCAGCCTCGCGTATTTCAGGGAGGTTCAGCCGTCGTGTTGCTTGAAGAATGAAGCTGCAGAGTCTTCTGTTTGGTTTGAAGGAATCTTTAACCAGATTGAACATACAGTGGGATGAACTTCCTCCTGGGAAGTGAGGGACCCTCTCAAAAAAAAACAAACAAACAAAAAAAATTCCAGTAAGTTTAAAAGCGTAATTGCAAAGTTTCAAAGCCACGAACCACAACAACCACATTTGGTCAGATGAGAAAACGTTTGGGACGCGGATCATTACCTTCAGCCGAGCTCTAAACGAGGCTATAGAGCTGCAGGACAACATTTCCCTCTTTTCCTCACTTCATTTACTGCTACACTTCATGTTTGACCTAAAACCTGCAACCCCCGGCTCCGGGTGAGCCGCGCAGAGTTCTTCTCCATACTTTGCGTCCCCAAGTCAATCACTCGGGGTGCAGCAAACGACAGAGCACAACACAATTATGTTGGGCAAACTGCGGCCTGCTGGGTAACTCAGCCTGAGTAATGTGATTCATTACTCTCCTAAACAGACTGATGAGCCGTAAGTGAATTTAAAGCACAAACAAAGCTGCCTCAGAGCTCCTCAGCTGTACTAAAAGGGTTTCACAAGAAGGCAGACGCAGCAGAGATGGAAGAAAGAAGTTTTTTTTCGGTTCCTTTTAATTTCATTCGGTGTTTAGCACCACAAGCATCCAGCGAATTCTTCTCAACGGAAAAGGAAAAACGATCTTTTTGCTTGCTGTCATTATTTTCTAATAACATCAAGCATTTTCAAACTAATCTTAAACCATCAAGTTAAGCAAATTTTGATACAATTTCTTCTATCAATCATTGTAATTTACATCTATTATGTTTTGTGAGGTCAAGACAACCAGTTAAAAGTCATTAGGAGAAAATATGAATTTTTGTCCCGGTTCGTTGAAACATGCCATTTGTAATTCAGACACCACTGACTGTGCTTCATATAAGTTTGCAAATTCATTGAAATTGAATTTGTAGGTAAAGAATATTTTTGGTTATGTATATTTATTATGAAATATAATGAGCCAATAAACACTGCTGCTGCTGATGATGATGATGCAGCAAAAGGACGTTAGAAAAACCTTTCATTTGTTTTTGCACAATAAACAAGAGGTTCACTAAATTTGCTACACTCTGCAAAATTCCTAGTTACAAAATTGTCAGTACAAGAGACGAAAAGCAGAATCAAGGGATTCTGGATATTTGATATCAGACAAATATAACAAGCTGGGACTGTGACGAGGTTTCTGGTCGTGTTTCCAGGTATTCAATTTTAAACCGGCAGCTCCGTTTCTGGGAACGGAGGCAAAACTGTTTGCTGCTGCTTTGGATCTGACCCAGTCATGGGATAATTCACCACAGCCGGTCCAGGACCATCTGAGTGGGAAATGAAAGAAGGAAGACGAATGAAGGGGACAATAAACAGAGAAGAAATACTCTCAGTTCTGTTATATATATATATATACATATATATACATATATATATATACATATATATACATATATATATATATATATATATACATATATATATATACATATATATACATATATATATGTATATATAAACGACTAAGATAAGAGCTAAAGGATAACAAGTACACTTGAAGTATGAAAAGCAGCTTCGGTGTAAAGAGCCTGCAGTAAAGACCAAGAGACTCAGAGCCTGTGCTGCACCAGCTGCTATTTTTATGCATGATAACAAGAAGCTATAAACTCTGCTGTCCATATTACTGCACATTGCAGTTTTTTTTTTCTTTAATGCTGACTGCACAATGTGTGCGCCGGGTTGTGAGTTGGTCCTTTTTTGTTTTTTTTAACTGTCTGATGCGTGGACCTGCTGCAAATCTCTTTCCTGTCGGGGCCAATAAAACGACCATTAAACATGATCACAGGAGGCTTTGTGGGAAGGTTTAAGCAGATGTTTGCAGATTTTTTTTTTAAAGTGAAAAAAAAAAGAGGGGCAGAAACACAGTTCTTCTTTTGCGATTTAAAAGAAATATGGTTAAGCTGGAAGGCTGTACAAAATATGGGACAAACCCAGCAGTATTTTTCATCTGGTAGGAACATGAAGAACAGCAGCCGTTGTGCTCCGTCTGAAGAAACGGGGATTGACGTCCAATGAGTTTCATCATTGAACGTGATGTGGATAATCTTGGGCATGTTACCAGAAGGTGATATACCGCTGACCTGCTTATTATTTGAAGATTTATTAGAAAGTAATTCAACTCAGTTTATTGATATTGGGCCAATTTCCAACACGTCGTGTCTCAAGGAACCTCGTCTATCCTGTCATACAGACGTTCTAACTGATCCTAGTTACCAAACTGTGCATCAAGTTCAGTTTGTTATTCAAATAGTTTTAAAAAGTTGTCTAAGGAAACCGATCAGATTGCATCGAGTCGTGGTCTTGCAGCGTTCACTCCTGAGCATGCGTGTAGAGACAGCAAAAAAGAAAACCCCCCTTTAACAGGAAGAAAGCTTGAACAGAACCAGAGCGGCTGACTGGGCACTTGAGCAGACAGAGTGAGTAATGTGACCTAGAAGCACAAGTAGTGTGTTGTCTGAAAAGTAAAAGGTTTTCCACCAATTAATTTTTTCCTCTTGACATAATTTCTCTCGCAGAATGTTCTTCTGCTTCCTTTTCCACTCAGTCTTCCCCTGGTTGGCTGTTTTTAGCCTCCTCTGTTTTTCCTCCAGCTCATTTTTCCCCTCGGTGCTGGTGCCCCCCTCTGATCTGTCTGTGTTTTCATACCCTCGCCTCCACATTTCTGCTCTCCCTGAAGAATGTAAAGAATCGGAGCGCAGCGTCCTCCCTCCGATGCCTCGAGTGGAAAAGCTGCAAACTTTGTTTTTGTGAAAACCAAAGTGCACTGCAGCTGCATCACTGAGAGCAAACTGGGACCAGGATGGCTGTTTGTGTTAACGTCGCTGTGTCCAGTCATAAAGTGTCTGTTTATTGGTAACATTCCTTATTAAACGCAGTTGAAACGTCTGGCAAGGTTTTGTGACTCGTACTGAGAGATAAGAAATTATGAAGGCGGCAGTTCAGTGAAATATCCGTCTTAATGGCAGAGGTTTTGCTCCGATTATCTCCAAGATGTCTGCAGAAATCGCAAAGATGAAAACCATAAATTCTTTACTGGTTTCTGAAGCTGCGTGACCGCGTAATCACATCAACATTTTTTAGATTTCTTTTTTTTTGGTGATATAGCTGTAAATGTTTGGGTCATGTCACAGCATCTTTCATGAGTATTCATACCACTCAAACGTTTTTGCTCTTTGCCTCATAACCTCAAAATGAATGCTGTATTCAGGGTGATGTGTTTTTTTTACATGTTTCACGCCATCTAAAGCATGTTTAATGTGTCCTCTGCTTGGTTTATGCCACTGTTTTCCTTCCATGTCCAAATTATGCTCTGCTTTTTAATTGGACTATCATATGAAATCCCAATAAAGCTTGTGATGTATCATGGCCTGTCACGATAAATTTTGCTAGACGATAAATTGTCCCAGAAGCTATTGCGATAAACGGTAATATTGTTTTGAGACCAGTTTTAAGTAATGGCACAATAATACAAGAACACATTTTATTGCATCTTACCATTTTAAACTAATTCAAATTCTAATAAACATTTAAAGACTGGAACTGGAAGACATTTAAATTATACAAAATAAATAAAGCAGAAACAACAAACAAAATGAATTATGAAGTCTCTGTATACAAACGTATCTTCCAAAAAAGGGGTTAGTTGAGACCAAAATAACCAGACTGGATACTTTTATCACTCAGTTTTTGGTAAAAAAAGGGAGAAAAGAGAAAAACGATAAATCAAGCAAATGAAAATTATTGAGTCTCTTCTAATTTATCATTTATTGCTTATTGTGACAGGCCTAGATGCAACATGGCAAAAGATAAAAAGGTTCAAGGAATGTTACTACTCTTGGACGGCAGCGTAAAAACATCGTTTGAAGAGAGCACAAAGGGTTAACAATACAGCGTTCCTCAAAGTTTGGTGTCAGGCCCTCTGCTTTTCGGTTAATTAGTTTAGGGATTTCCTCGTGTTCTGTCTGCTAATGTCACTTGTTACGCTGATGATAGAGTTGTTTGTACTCTTGTAATATCACTCATGCTGGTTTGATCTCAACATCAAACAAACTCTTTATTCTCTGTGAACATGTTCTACATCATTTTCTATTTCTATAAAACAGAGACAGTGTTTTACTGTCTACCATCAACCTTCCAGGGACTGCAGGGAAAATGACCCTCATATGGTTGAATGTGCTCTTTTTAAAATACTTTTCATCTTCTTGACTCATAATCACCTACAACAGATGGCTCCTAGTTATGAAAAAATGGAAACAGCCCTGTCCTCAGATGTACAGGGACAGAAATGTTCTTGTCTAAATTTATTCTAGGGGTTCAACAGGATATCATGGCAGGACGTGAGACACAAGGTGCTGAAATCTTCCTGAGGATAAATCTCAGCCAACAGGATGCAACTCATCAGTCCAAACGGAGGAAGAGGAAAACGGAAAAATAAAAAATATATAGAATTAGCTCACCTCCGGTACTACATAATTTACTGAAGCACCCTTAAGTTTGAAACAAGAGGGATACAATTTTATTTTATTTTACCATTTTATACTAATTCAAATACTTCATGAAACAAAGAAAAATATGTCGTATACAAGAATCTTTAGTTATTTGGCAGCGACTCTGAGAGGCAGTGGCGGAGCCAGAGGGGGGGCCAGGGGGGCCAGTGCCCCCCCTGTCATCTGATTGGCCCCCCCAGTAGCCCCCCCAGATGATTGACATGTAACAGCACCAGGTTATTCCTGTACATTATTTGGAATCATTCTAAGCTAATATCTAAAGAAGAAAAACAATAATAAATATATGAAAAGAAAATGTATAAAACTTTATATATAAAGTCCATGTGATGACATAAATAAATAGATTTTTATCAGGCGTGATACCAGCCTCCTTTATACTCATAAGAACAAGCTGATATTCCTCTCCTGGGTGTTTCAATTGTGCTGCGCTGTGGTGAAACTCAAAGGCTAAAGCACTTCATACCTGGTGGTGATGGTAAAACACCAATAAGTTATTTATTGATCCTCCGCAAAAAAAAAAAAAAGCAAAAACCGAAGAGGGGCAATGTTCATAGTTTGGATCAGAGGTTGCGCTGGAGTTTTTTCGTTGACCGTCAAAGAAAAAAATCATTTTATTTCCAATTTGTAGTCATCAAACGAAACATTTATTATTTCTCTGCGAGAACGTTTTTGAAATCAGGTAACATTTCACGAAATGACGTGATTAGAGGACGGCAGAACTCTGATCGTTTCCTGATCCCTCAGCGGGAGAAAAACCCCGCAGAAGCAGATCAGCTGCGCTGGACGCTCCAAAGCATTTGGTCCGTTAAAGCGACCAGATCAGAGATGATCCTCTGACAGATATTGTTCTTAGTATGATTAATAATGAGCTCCACGGTGTTCTCTGTGTGTAAAGTTGAAACTGTCTGCGCACCAAGTGGTCAGCTGCGCTTCATCACAGTCTGGACAGAAACCAGCGAACTGCTCTCTGTTCTTATCAAGACGAGGTGAGGAGGGAATCTGACATATTAACTCAGTTAAGTTTTTACTGGTTTTGTTTTTAAAACACCATTAACGTAAGCAGTGTAACTATATATTGTATATTTGGCGTTTGTCATCTCATGTGGGATTGATTGGAGCGTAACGGTGGAGCATTTATTGCCCAGCGCTCTGCGCTTGTTTCTGCCTAACGGATCTGCACTTTAATTTCTTTCCTCTGTCAACAGTCAGCTGCTATTCCTCTACTTAAACTACAATAAGTAGATCACATTCTCTTTAGGTTTTCTCTGTGTGCTCCAAACTCATTAAATGTAAACTCATTAGAAGCCCGAACCACCATCAGGCAAATAATTCTGGTCCGACCCGAAATATTGTTACCTGTCAAATTACCTGTCCAATCAGAGCTTCCTAACCAAGGTGTCCATAACTCTTCAACACGCTGTCAGCTCCCGGTCAGAAAGACGCATTTAGTTCAGTGTCCATGAGATGATATTCAGAAAGGATCTTTTATTTGATTGATTTTAGTTTCCTCTGTGATGAACTCTTTGCGTAAAGTCTATCATGTCTCCATGTGCGCCAGTCAAAGGTGTTAATTATAACATGTCAAATGACAGAGGGGCTTAAAAAATAACCAAATATTCAGTTTGATTATTTTTTATATATATACTGCTCAAAAAAATAAAGGGTTCCCTTTATTTTTTTGAGCAGTGTATATATATATATATATATATATATATATATATATATATATATATATATATGCACACACACATTTAAAATTTTGCCCCCCCAGAGGTAGTCCTGGCCCCCCCCAACTTTAAAAGTCTAGCTCCGCCACTGCTGAGAGGGCATCACGATCTTTGAAAAAGAAAAATCAAACTCCATCCATCTCAACTGAAACAGCTCTCCCTAAAAAGAAAAATCTAACTTTTGGATCTCTGAGGAACTCCCACTTTGGATATCCCGGTTTTTCATTCCGAGGCCTTAGGGATACGGTTGTCCTGCCAACAGTTTCCCCTTTCCTTTATCCCCACGTGAGACAGAGGATACACGCGAAAACGAAGCCTCAGCGGATGCCTGACTAAAAATCAGATATAGCCTGTATTCATTGAAAAGGGTACAAAACATTATGACAGTTTTTAATACATTTAGAAATGTAGAATACCAAAAAAAAAAAAAAAAAAACTTAAAAAAAAACTTTTCCCTATTATTTTATTTGGACTACGGTGTAACTTTGCTATTAAAACGAGTAAATACACCAGCCCCTTGTCTGCTCCGATTAGATCCTTTGCTGGGAGAGTGACCGATGGTCATCCCTCTAGTGTCCGTGTTGATCCAAAAGCTCTAGAGTGGAGGGTCAGCATGTTTATCAGTTCAACTAAACACACAGACCGAACTAGACCCCACATCCTGTTTGAAGACTGTGATTATGATCTTTATTTGAATTTCTAACGACAAGCTACACTTAAAGACACAGACCCGGTAAGGAGGAACGGGCGTCAACAAAAATCTCCAGTAATTTCTCAACAATTCTTTGAACAATGCTGCCCTCTGCTGGCAGAGAGTTGCAATCACACCAATTGTTTTTGTAAAAAATGGCTTTATTGCTACAATTGGAAGAAAATACGTTCGTGTTCCCATAAACAACGCAATAAACCCAGAAACCATAAAAATCTACAAAATTAATTTTTAAAAATAATTTTTATAAGCTAAAGATTTGCTGTGTTGGTGAAGCAGTGTTGGGGCTTTGCGCCATCTAACTGTGCTTATAAGATTTATCCATTCCTTTGATGCTCTATTCATTGCTTTCACAAATCCGTCCTGATCAACAAAATTAAGCTATTTTTACCATTTTTTTTTTGTTTTTTGCCAAGATGCATTTTAATGTCAAAATGACATGTACCACAAAATAAGTCATTATACAAGTATCAATTCCTTCAAGTCAGTATTTAGATTCACATATTCATACAGTTGTCCCGAATGGACATGTCTTAGTCATATCTGGAGACTGCAATTTTATCCCATTCTGCTGAAGTCCTGCTTAAAATTAGCTATGTGATTGAGGGCTTTGACTGAGCCACTCCAGAACACCCTCTTTGTTGTCCTGAAACAATTTCTGTGTAGTTTCACCTTGGTTATCGTCTTGCTGGAAAATAAGTGTTCTCTGGAGCCGTAGTTGTCCATATTTTTTCTCCATGTTCATTTTTTTGGGGTCATTTTGTAGAAATCAGACTGCTGAATAATCTGGTACAGAGCAAGTGGGACAGTTTGGAAGCACTTGGCAAAGAGCTGAATTATTGAAGTGTTAAAGTTTTGCTATAAAGCAGAAGAACATTTACTAGTTGGGAAGCTTTCATAGGTTTTATATTCACAATTTATTTATTTTAAATAACAGATCACCATACAAAAAAAATACCTTTATTTAAAATTAAATAATTTGCTTAAAACAAGCTTAATTAATGGAACTGAAGAACATCCTCACACATACAGTACAAGTACATCTGGTTGGGTGATCATTTTGGACTTATGTGCGGTTTCGACTGTGTGACAAGTAAAAAACATTTGGGTTTTAGAAAAGCAAGCATGATGTGAGAACTCTTTAGTTTGGAAACATTTAAGTGGATTATCTGAAGTGAGTCTGAGGAAAAAGAAAGAGGGCAACTGTAAGCGTTACACAACAGAAGGTAAAAGCAAGATGTAATCCAACTAGAGAGCATGAAAAAAACCCAGAACATAGTCAAAGAAATTAGCTAAAATGTATGAATAGGACCCCAAGTAAACATGTCAAGTAGCCACCGACTGTGTTCTGAGAGAATTTAACCAATTACTGATTAAAGAAAACGATTAAAAAGGTGTTTTTACTTGTATTTAAACTATTTTTAAAGTACGAATTGAGTGGCTGTTGATTCTTTAGCTCGTTTTAGTGTTGTTTAATATTTTAAAGTAGACAGAGACAAAGACAATCACAGATGACTGCTGGGTGGGGATTCTAAGAAGCAACAGAGTGAATATGTGCTCTGATGTTAAAAACAAAACCATTTCTAATCTAGAGACATCAGTTTGCGTACAAAGCATTGACAAGCCTGAGTTTATCACCCTGACCAGCAGGGAGAGCTTCTTTAACGGAAAATAATGTGAGGTTTGACCAGATAGGATCAGCTTCAGACTAAAAATGACATTTCAGACATTTTCTTTGAGAATCCTAACACTTGTATTTTCTAGAGATGTGCCGATCAGGTTTTTTCCTGCCGATTCCGATCACCCATGAGGGCCGATCACCGATACAGATTATTTTTTTTAGAGATTATTTGTCTCATGTTAGGACAGCGAAAGTTTTAATACGCATGTAAAATGTATTTTTTTAAGTTATACACTGCAGCTTTAAGCAGAGGTTCGGTGTGAGAGTCACTACCAGGTGGAGCAGAAGCGGCGCTCCGTCTGTGAAATATTACTACCTGTAGCGCGTAGCAGCGGTTCAACAGCGAGAGCAGAACCAGCGTCTTACATCGCAGCTCGAAGACTTAAATAATTTTGCGGGTTATTTGTTTAGCTTTCTGGCCGTCATGCTAATAATCCGGGTGAGTGTTTGTAGCTGTGCGCTGCTTTACCTGCTATCTGATCCTCCATATGTCTTTTTTACTGCAGTGAGCCTCGATGTAGCCAAACTCCGTCAAGTATGGCATTGTTTTTATGCCATATTAGATTCGTCGTGTTGATGCATTTTGACATGCTTCACCCCACGTGCTTCACGCAAACTTCCCCATTCACTCAGTGCGTTATAGTTCCACATCGCTTAGGATTTGAGATGCAGGTGATCCATCTGAGTGATCGGCAACAAGAGACTGTGATCGGAGACCACCGATCATGCACTTGTTCATGGAAATCGATCGATTATGATCGGTGTCCGATCGATCGGCACACCTCTAGTATTTTCATTTACATTTTGTGCACAGTGCATTTCTTCTACTTTTCATATAGCTGTAATGAACATAAGACAAAATGCAGCTATCCTTAAAAAAAAGTGAAAACATAAAAATAAAAAAATAAAAATCAACTAGTAAACATTTCAGCATCAGCTTTGTGATGGGATGGAAACGTAACGTTTGATGTTTTGTTGTCAAGACATTCTGGTGGGAAGATTTAGCAATGATTATCGACTCATAATAAATAAAAACCTAATCTTCAATAAAATTCACATCCAGGTTTTTTTTAACCCTTGGATTTCTCCAGCTCACCTTCCGTCCTGCTGAGCGAAACAGAACCAGGCCACCATTTTATCCAGAGACCCAGTCTGCTGTAACACAACATCCACAAAAAAACACATGAAAGCAAAGTATCTCTAGTACAGACAATGTGAAACAGCTATGGATTTCTGTAACACCACTCTTTCCGATCAGATAAGCGACTCATTTAAAAAGACATACTAATAAAAGTCATGCTGAAGCTCTGCTTGGAGTGTCGCATGTAAATACTTCAGGGAGGATGATGGGAATAGCAGCACAGTTTAAGCCTCAAGGAAATAAAAACAAACAAAAAAACCTACAAAGTATTGCCCGGGATCGCCTTTTCTAGCCGGTGAACCCGGTTGTTTGGCGCTTTTTTCACCGATACCTCTTTTAACTTTCTATCTGAGTAAGAGGGATGATGTTATGTTATTCTCTACATTAATACAGCAATGAGACCCTCCATTGTGGAGTTGACAGTGTTTAAGCAGTATAAAGCCTTTATAAATAGCCGTGACATAAATATCCATTTTTGAAGACATTCACTTTGAAAGAAGCCAAGCCTGTTGAATTAGCTCGAGGAAGTCAAAATAATATCTTACTTTCCCACAGCTTTATGTAGTCTTATTAAAGCTGCAAACTTTTAAGTCATGACTCTGCTAAAAAAACAAAAAAACAAAAACATGCCACTTTTTGGGGTCAAACCGAGCCAACTGGGTCCCATCGGTCTGATCACTGGCAGGTGATGTCAGGTCGATTGAGCCAGGACCAGATCTGGATCATCTCCTGCGGCGTCCTAGGGTGAACCAGCATCAGGCTCTTGTACACGCACGGGTTCGACCGGTACTTCTCCTCTATGTTAAAGGTCCGGAATCCTTTGTGCTTGTCCGGTGCGAGCCCCAGCTTCCGGAGGCACATTCCGGTGTAGACGTCGTCGATGGGGTAGAGTACCACGTGTTGCGAAACGTTATGCAGGCGGGCGGCGAGGTCTCCGGAGTAAAGGTAGCCCCCTCCTCCTGCGTATGGCGGGTACGTTCCGGTGTACATGCTCTCTGGGATGAAGTACTTGACCTTCTTGTCCCGGTGGGGCCCCGCATTGGTGATCACGTCACCCACAAACAGGTCCCTGGCTTTGGGTTCTGATAGGCCCTTGAGAAAGCCCAGGATACGGTAGGTGTTGACAAAGACGTCATCGTCACCCTTGAAGATGTAGCGGGCACCAGGGCAACGGGTCTGGATCCACTCCAAGAAGAGGAGCTCCTTGACCGTCAGGTTAAAGAAGGAGTCTCTAAAGTCCCACTGCACTAAGTCTTTGTGTCGTCGGCTCTCATATTGCAGCATCTCAGACAGATCTGGGTGGTGGTCAACGGCTGTGGCGTTCCCCAGAAGGAAGATGGTGACCACCGTCATGTTGGCGACAATGCCTGCCGAGCCCCAGGATTGGCGGATGGCCTGGCGTCGGTCAAAGTGCGGCGCCAGGGACTTGACGGCGAGGAGCAGAAAAGGGGGGTCATTACAGATGTCCGGCTGGTCCATGAGGACGGGGTAGGACCGGCAGCGCATGTAGAGCAGAAAGTCCTTGAAGCGGTTCGGTAAAGAATTGTAGTCTTTAACCTGAGTTCTGACCCTGAGGTTGGGCTGGCAGGGGTCGGAAGGTAAACTGGTGTCGTTCAGCCAGTCGGGCAAGTCTGCAATGCTGGAGTTCAAGGTGAAGATGGGATTGTGCTGAAGGTCCATGATCTGCTGCTGGCGGTTCCAGTAGGGGGAGCTCGGGGCCAGCTTGGTCCAGAATGAATCGGTGGGAACAGTGGGTTTCCGACGGCCATCTTTGTCTGTGCTGCTGTTACGGGAGATGAGGATGAAGATAAAGAGGTTGACCATCGTCAGTGTCACCATAAGCTTTAGGTTCCAACGCAGCAACGCCATGGCAGTCTTCCACCAGACACCACCTACAGAGACGGGAACAGAACTGTGATCAGTTGGGGAAAACTTGCAACATCAAAGAACTGTTTAGTTTCAAGAAGAAAATGTAAGCAACTTCAATGTATAAAAAGGCATATGATGGGAAAGCAAAATGTACAAACTACACATTTTCTCTTCCTACTCCAACAACTCTCCTGGGGTCTTGAGAAATTAGATGGACCCCACAAGATTTCTACTCATTTACAAACAAGATTTCTACTCTTTTACAAGGTTTTTTTTATGTGGTTTTGGGAACTGACAGACTGATGCTTGCCCAGCCTCCCCTATCCTACCATGACAAAAGACTTTAGGAGGGTTAAATACAAGACCGGTAGCTTGGGGGTTTGAAAATCATGTCTTCCGAAACTCAAGAAATTGCTTCTTCAGAATTTAAAGACATATGAAGAATAACTCAATGTGTTCTCTTCCAGGAAACAAGCCAATATATGCCTGAAAATTTTAAAATTTAATATTTAGCATTTTAGAGGCTACAAAGTCAATTGTTACAGCACATTTACAAAAATAAAAAAGTAGACTGGCTGCAGCTGTTGGCCTGTCGCAGTAGTTCTGCTTTGGTTATTCAAAATATCTTCCTGTTTTTTGTTCTTTAAAAAATTAAAGTTTACAAATTTCTTCAAAATGACAAGTAGATATTCTGTACACAAAACATTTGTGAAATTAATTCATCCCTCACTTATACTATAAACAACATGATTTTTGCATCATCATCGCTGATTTTGCCCAGCCCTTTTATCCTCTCTTCTTTTTCCCTTTTTCTGCATTATTCTTTCCTTCCCATCCCATGCAGTTCCTGTATGCAATATAACAAAATTCACCTGGTAAAAATAAATTATTTACTATTAATTGATCCATTGTACGTCTACATTTGCCTACCTCTCAGATAATTTATTTTATATTGTTATTTTATTCATTATTACTTATTTAATTGCTCCACATACTGATGTCATTTGTATCACCATTATTGCTTATACACTCTTGCACACAGTTAATATTCATTCATTAAAACACAACATTTTCTGTTTCTTTTACCCATACACTGTATCTTGTACTGTAATGTACAATAAATCTATAAAAAATAAATAAATAAAAGTTTACAGATTTTTAAGTGAGTGAACTTGCATGATATTTGAAAAAGGTCTCAAAACAACATCATTGTTTACCAGAAATATTGCATTCAGGCAACTTTTTCCATAAGACCTGTTTGAAATGGAAATATCTTTTATTCAGTTAATTATTTTTTGGGTATTAAGACACATCTGGTTCCATGTTCGCTATAAACTGAAAGCAGAATGACAGCTGCACGTTATCACAATGCTTGCCTGGTTGTTCTGCGTCTCTGTTGGCACCTGTGAAGGACTGGCGATGAATCAAGGGTGTACCCTGCCTATCCCTTACTGAACCTATGAGATAGAGAACAGCCCAGCCTAATGGTGAGTTCACACCAAACGCGTTTTGAGCGTCAGGCGCATCTGGTTTACATTCAAAGTCTATGTGGAGGTGTATCGAGGGCCGTTGCGGCACGTTTCGAGTGTCTAGCGCAGGGCAATTTGAACCATTTGGAGCACATCAAACTTGTCCGACGCTCCACATAGACTTTGAATGTAAACCAGACGCGCCCAATGCTCAAAACGCGTTTGGTGTGAACGCACCAAAAGTGCACAAGCGTCAACCTTAAAGAGTCAGACGCGTTTTTGACACACATGGCGCGTTTGGTGTGAACGCATCATAATAGAGTTCAGAACAGCTGTTGCGACAGAAACATCCAGTCCCAGGGTCATGTTATCACAGTTTGGTGGAATATAACTGAGTGACTAAAAGTGCTGTCATGCTTCAGAATCGCCTTATTGCACATCAGCTCCTCAGAATCACTCATTTGTTGATTGTGTAATGCAGAAAGTCATGAAAGACTACATCAGATTTGTTTGGAAGAAAAAGATTTAACCAGGACTTTTTGTTGCTTTTACACTCACAACTAAACTTCATTACAGGAAATGCTCATTTACAGCTAAATCCAGAAGGTCACATATTCCAAATAAAAACATCCTTAGATTTTACCAAACTGCTATTGTTTGTGATCAGAATGACTAAAATAATTTCTATTTGCAAAATGCCACAATAATGAAAATCAAGAAAACAGAATTCCAGGAAACTATTGAGAGAAGCTTGTGGAAGGAAACTCAAAACATCTGACCCAAGTCACACAGTGACCCAAGCACTGTGTGACATTAATATATAAATTTGACATATTCTCTCATTATTGTTGCAATTGGCAAATAAAAATTATTTTGGTCATTTAACTCGGAGGTTCCCAAACTGTGGGGCGCACCGGCGTGCCATTGCAGGGGGGGCGCGGGAAGCTGTCTTGATGAAAAAACAAACAAACAAAAAATGAATGCTGTATGGCTGGGTTTTTACCTTAGAATGGCAAATTCTCTGTTATTCCTCTGTCAATTTGATACAGTAGGGGCTTCCACACTTCCCATTATCTGTGTCCTCTGTCACTTTGATCAGCAGTTAAAACGGTTTAATCCGTTGTTAACATGTCGTAACCTGGTTTTCCGAGTCGCCTTTAAACGCAACATGAGCGCTATGACGCTCGCACTAGGTTTACACCTGTGCGGCAGTGAAGGAGATCTGCTGCTGCTGTACAGAGCTACGCAGGTGTGTGTTAGAATCATGGCAGCAAAATGCAAAGGACTTTTCACAATTTTTCCCCCCAAACTAACCAACTGAGTTGAGTAAAACTGTTGGATGCAGGTAATGTTAGCTAAAAGATGACTAGCTAATATCAATACATCACCTTAAGCTTGTTAACAAGTAGCTTGTAGGCTACTGGTGGTGTTGTCTATGTTCAGCTACAATTCATTTTGCTCCCAAAAAAGTTGATCCTCCCTCCCCTTGTTCGTCTGGAGCCGGGGCTGAGTATAACAGGGAGTCTCTAAGAATCCTCCCCTCACCCCCTTCGCTCACACACATCGTTCAACCAGGCAGCTATTTGTAAGCCATAGGGGAGCCCAGAAATAGTTTGGAAACCACTGGGGGGGCCGAGGAGAAAAAGTTTGGGAACCACTGATTTAACTTAAGTTAAATCAGAACAAACTTTTCTTGATATAGGTTGGACAGTGAGATAAAAAAACCCCCCAAAAAACTGTGTTTTTATTTTTTGGATGTAAACTTCTGGTTTCAGCTGTAGCTTATTTTAACATCAACATCTTCTGGCTCTTCTGCTTGGCAATCAAGGCGATCGGAAAGCACTCTAGAGCTACGCTAGCATTAGCTTCTTTCTCAAATAGACTTTAGTGGGGTGGTGTAAACCTGTTTTACTAAACCAAAAGTGAGTTAACACTATCTGTTCATTTAGCCCCTAATGCTTCCTTATTCCCCCGATCATTTGGTTTCCAAAGATGTTTACACACATCTCACCTTGCAGAGAGAAAGACGTTTTTGAGAACAACTGGTCAGGCATACATGCAAAGACTAGAGGAAACAGTCCAGCGTAAAACAAAAACCAGTCAGTTTTCTTGTAATTTATCTTAAAAATAATCACAGCTCAAGTCATTTTAGGGAGAATTGTGACGATCCAGCAATAAAGTTCCTGCAGGTTTTATTTTGCCTTGTGCTTGCTACATTTCCACACAAAGCAATATTAACTCTTTATGGAAGCAAAATATTTAAAATGGCCAAAATGGTTAGAATTTAGACTCTGTCATGCAAACGAAGACAGAAAAAGAATGCAAGCTATACACAAATAATAATAAAAAATACACACAAAAAACTGTCATTTAATCATTTCAGATTTTTGGACTACAAACTAGGGCTGTGACGAACAATTTAGTAATAGATTATTCTGATTAATAATTCTGAATTTTTTTTTTCATTTAACCACTTAAAAAATATAAAAACATTTTTTTAAATCAAATATTAGAAATACAATCAAATTAAAAGTAACATTTTAAATAGGAAAAAAAATTATTGTCCAAAATACAATATAGGATTTTATTTAGTAAATTTGAACCAGATGAAAATACTTACAAACATCTTAAACACAAAATACGTCTTGTACAGTTTTGGCTTCATTACCATTTCTTTGTTTTTTCAACAAATTACATTTTTGAGTCTGTATGCTCCAATTAATTAATCTATTACTAAAATTGTTGATGATTAATCAATTACTAAGTTAGTTGATTAATCAGATTAATCGTGATGAATTGATAATTGAAATACTCTTTTTAGCCCTACTACAGAATTTTTTAAAATGTCGTTATAAACATGACTATGGGAACTTCAACACATTTCAAACTGAAAGAAAAACTGCAAATATTTCAATATGGTCGGAAGAAAAAGCATTAGATTGGAAAACCTTCAGAATATTGAAACTGAAGGAAGTCTACCAATAGCAACCTAATCTTTCAAACTAGCTAATCTAAAACTGGCCTACATTTAATATACAGTAATCTTATATACACAAACTGCTCTCTAGTTTAATAATAATATATAAAAAAATACTAAATAGAGAGTTAGACCAATAAAAATGAACCAGTGGGTTCACCATCTTCTGACCCACTGCCTGAATACTTCCTGCCTGTGTATTATGTTGCACTCTCAGATCCTAGCAACAACTGTGCACTGCTTTCTCTCCATTCTCCTCTCCGTGCCTCATCCAGCCCATCTTTCTGCATGGCACTTTCTCCCCTTGATTTTCACTCAAATATAATATGACTGGAAAAATATGTACAAGGGTTTAATCGGTATCAGATTACCGACGGAGACAAGCACAAACAAGCTCTCTTCTGGTGACTCATTTTCCTGTCTTTTCCTCCTGGATAATTGCGCTTTCCTGTCGAGTGCATCCCACACAGACACAAGGACTTCAGGGAAATGAGTGGGAGAGAAGGCTGCCTTGTTAATAAAAGCAAGGCTGCTGGATTACCAACATGAGAAAGTTGACATCAAAACACCAAGCATGGCTAAGCTAGAAGTTACAAACACATAAAAAAAAAAAGTGAAAAATATGAGCTCTCTCTCAAAGTGCAAATATACTTTTAAATTTCACACTTCATTACTCTTGGAGTTTAAAATAAATTTTTATTAGGAAATTCTGCAATGAACACAGTACAGATGTTTGTCACTGCTCTCCATGTCCATTTTTATTTGAGTTTATTTCAGAAAAAAATGGTCAAGCGTACAGTAAAAAATTGCTGTATTTTAGGCAAAAATGTTTCTTATTCTGATTTAAAAAGGGAATTTAATTGTTTATTTGAATCTTTTAATATATTTCTAATATTGTGTAAAGGAGGCTTAAGTGGTTAAATGAAAAATCTGGAGAATATGCCAGTTTTTTGTATCCAATTAAATGTCAGAATACTCGATTAATCAATTGCTAAAATAATTGTTAGTTGCATTCCTAATTGGTCCCCATTATTTAAAAGTGCATAGAAAAAACACCACATGTAAACATCTCTGTAGTCAAAGAAATCATCATAAAACAAACAAAATTGTTGTTCCAATGTTTTCTAAAGCAGTAAAGTAAACCCTGTATCGTTAAATATTTCACATCAAATGATCTGATGGATAAAAGATGGAAAATGTATTAGTTATAATAATCACAACAACATTTAATGGTTTAATCAAAAAGTCATAACTGGCACCGTGACTAATACAAACTAAGTATTAGTCATGCTCTAAAACGCTGGAGAGCAGCGTTGTAGAGCAGTAGAATGACTGAATCATCAGCATATTAAATGATTATCAAGACTGTCATCGACCAGAACAACCAGTCTGACAATCATTTAGAGCAGTGGTCCCCAAACTACGGCCCGCCGCCACATTTGGTCCGGCCCCCTGAACAATACCAGAGAGCATTGAGATTTTTTTTTCATATATTGTATTTTCCGGTTTATATGTGGATTTTTCTTCAACCACCAGGGGGCTCTTTAGCAGTAAGTGTGTCCTGTAAAAACCAGCATCATCAAATCTTCTAAGAATTTATAGTTCTTTAAACAATTACAAATTCTGCAGAAATATTAGTCAATTACATGACTAATAATTAAACATTATTTACAGTTCGACCTTCCTGGGAATGTTTTCTGCTTTAGCTGCTTGTTAAGATCTAAAAGGAAACTAAACAAGCCAAATAATCAATTGTTACAATAATTTCCATTGATGGTGTAAAAATCAACAACAACAAAAAAATCCCCTCATTGTTTGTCTTTTATGCCACAGGTTAAACAAAAACAGGGGATAATAAAATCACCCGTTTGTGGTCGTTTTATAGACGCGTCACCAACAAATCACTTCATGCTACGATCAGTTTGAATGCAGACAGGAGCTTCAGAGACCAGGCATCGCACCTGTGTGTGTGTGTGTGTGTGTGCAGGGTGTGGGGCACTGGGGAACAATGGCAGGTTGAAGACTTGTTTGTCTTTGAGCATCACTGAGCAAACACCTGAGCTTCCCTTTTATCAGTAAATAATGCCCTCCCGGTATTAATGTTCAGATTTAAATTAACTTTAGGAAACACCTGTTCTGTCAAAGAGATCCATTAACATACACAGCGAGTGATCTTACCAGTGCAGGTGAGTGTGCCTCTTCAACTGGCGTTGTCTTGGCGTTTAGTCTCAGCTGTCTTACCCCATGCTTATCTCCGCCCTCTGGGAACAAGAGCCAATGGGGAAAAAGGGTAGGGAGGTTGGGAAGGACCTGACGATGAGGATTAAACCTAAAAACGCAAACAAAATAAAATTAGTTTTGCAAACTACCTTATTTTGCATTTATTCTATTCATTTATGTTTTAGCAAAGTCTCCGGACAGAATTAAAATACGATACGGTTTATCAGCGTTAATCTTTAGAGCAAAGGTGTTCAAAGTGGAGTCTGAGGGCCTTTTGTGGCCCCTGGCCTGATTTTGTGTGGCTCCCCAAACCACAATTCAAGATTGAATTAAAGTTCACCCTTAATGTATGTTAGTATAGAATTTGTTAGCGGGTCTTAGGCCTGTCACAATACATTTTGCTGGACGATAAATTGTCCCAGAAGTTATTGCGATAAATGATGTTTTGAAACTATTTTCAATGATGGTATAATAATGCAAGTACACCCTCTCAAAGATCAATAAACTATTATTTCTCAGGAACATTTAACACTGGAACTGGAAGACATTTTTAAATATCTAAAATAAACAAATCAACCAGTTCAAGAAATTAATTATGAAGTCTGTAAAGAAAATTGTCCTTGAGAAAGGGGCTAATTAGGATCAATCCACCAGTCTGAAGATGTGGTGGTAGAGAGAGAGAGACACAAAATCATGAGAATGGAAATTATCGAGCTTGTTTTGATTTGTCATAGATTAATTTATTTATTGATTTATTGCTTACTGTGACAGGCTTAGCAGGCATTGACCATTTTTTGACCATCCCAACCTGGAGGGCACATTAGATAGCCATTGATCATTTCCATTTAACATAATCAGCTCTAGCCAGGATGTTCTCTCTGGGTGGAGACGCTGCTCTAATCTTCCATCTTAATTGTTGAAAATCAGATTTCTTGTATGCAAAATTAAATCAATATACTGCAGAAGTCTCTCCATATGTGGGTAAACATCCCGACAGCTTGCCAGCACATACAGGCAGCAGGAAGACAAAAACCTATCAAAATCTTACATTACACAGCAGATCCATAATCTGAAACAGACACGACTCGCAATGTTGTACAACGTGTTATTGGAGTGAAAAGATTGATTGTTGCATTTAATAGAAACAGTGTCTCAGGTGCTCTTCTCAAAACGGAGAGCAGACTTCTCAGGTCTAATAAACGTTCCCATTCATTTTCAATTGTTCATAGAGTCGTATTTTTCACTGAAGGGTAGAGCTGTTTCTGAGTTTCACTTCTTTAGTCATGTTAATGCAGATCTGCAGCGATTTTAGTATATTTATCCAAACAATTTGGGATCTTTAGATCAAACTTTTGACATTTTCTCTAAAGCATGCCCACAGTACAAACCCCAAACACCGAGATGCAGCTATGAATACAATGAAGTTCACATAACGCTTATTCACACTAAATTTAGTCTATGCACTTTACGAAAAAGGTCAATTTAATCTAATAATGAATATAGCTGCATATTTAATACATACACTTCAATTTAATCTAGGTTCTCATATTTGTGATGGCAACAAAAAAAAAGGTATTTTAAGTAGGTAGGTAATTCGTGATTCATTCTCTCTTTCCATTTTCTATTGATATCCACAAATAAAAAAAAGAAAAATAATTATATCTTTTTTAATCTTATACAAAAAAATCTTTTCAATTTTAGTCTGAAGTCAAAAGTATGAAATGGAAAAATGAACAGCAGGACCGACTTTGATTCAAACATTTCATTGCTCAGGTTTACATGACCGGGTTTTACTTGCTCTCCCCACCCCCTCCAGGCTAAGCTTTGTTTACTTTCTGTAGGTTTTTCTTTTTGACACCAGGAACATTGGCAGTAAAGACGGACTAAGCTAGGTTTATAGCTTACTAGTCTGCTGGTCTCAAACGCTATTAATCTGAAATTAGATTCCTCCCCATGCACCTTTGATTTTTTGTAGCTTAACCAAAGTTAAGTTGCAAAACTTAATTTTGCAACAGCCGACCATGTGCCTTAGTTTTCAGGGGAAAAACGCTGCATGTTCTTGGTGTGCAATATTTCATGTCAACAGCAGGTAGTACATATGTTTGCCTTCACTAGAGAATGTTATTTGAGATCCTAGTTTGCCATGCGTTTTGGTTATTGTGGGTCCCCATCAGCATCACAGCAAAAAAAGCATCTTTAAGAAACCGAGGTGAAGGAAACAAACAGAAAAACTAAAGCAAACAAGCTCATACTGCCCTCAGTTGTATGAGGGTTGCAGATAAGGCAGCACTAGTTCTGAGGCCTGAACACTTTGCTGGAACAAGTTCAGCTTTTGCAGAGTGAAGATAAAGCACGCCTAACCAGCCACAGGAACCAAACAGTCATGCAACTTCAACTTAGGCCCGTCACGATAACAAATTTTGCTGAGCGATTGACTAAAAAATTATTGCAATAAACGCTAATATTTTTTCAAGACCTTTTGACATTGATTTAATGGAAATAACGTAATAATGCATGCTATTTCCTGCCATAGATAGATACACTTTATTTTCAAAAGAACACAACACTGGAACTGATAAACTAAATAAACAAAAACAAAAATAAAATGGATGCTTAGTCTCCATTAACAAAAAACGTACTTAAAAAAAACTAAACAACATAAAGCCAAAGTGGAAATAAATACTGCATTCAACCAAAAGAGTGCAGATTATGAAGTCTGTATACTATATTGCCCTTCAGTAATCACTAGATTTAAATAGAGAAGATGGGCACATCCGACTACATAATGCAGTAGTTCCCACTACAATTTTTTTTTGCCTCCATTTTCCCCTTGTCAATCTTAGGACGTTGGCCGATCTAAGATTGTTGCTGGTGATTTTGTTCCGATCTAAATCAGGGGTTGTCCCCGACTTGAAGCTTAACGCCGAATGGACTAATGTGACAGGTAGCCAATCAGAAAGCGCGGATTCTCCTCCGTGCTTTTTGAGGGGAAATTACAGAGAGGAATCCCAAACAGCTGACACGGTGCAACCCTAAGTCCAGCAGACATTGGAGATATGTGGAAACATTAATATTTATTCAACATTTTGTGCAAAGTATATAGAAATGACAAGGGGAGGAGTTGGAGCCAAATTGCTACCTCACTTGATAAATCCGGTGACTTTTCAGCTGTTCTTCGTTAACGTGACATAAATAGGTAATAATGATTTTCATTCAGTCATGACTTTATGCTGACTCTAGCCACATACATCACAGGTAGATTCTAGTAAAGCATTGACTAATGCCTGATTTTAAAATTATTTAACTGGACTTGTAGTCATTATTTTGTGCCCATGTGGCTGGACACCACATGGCACGATCGAACCCGATCGAACCGTTATATATAGGATTTCTGTCAGATAATGTGTGGTTTCTCAGGTTTTGGAAATGGGCCGACAAGTCGTGTAGTGTGCGCTGGACATTACACTAAGGAAATGAGGAAGGGAGGGTCAGTGGAGAGCACTGGAGTTGAGCCTTTTTTCAATCAGTGTCATCAACAGAAAGAAAAAACGGCAGGAAGAAACGATAAAGCCGATAATTAATATGAGGTCGATAGGTTTAATTTATCGTGCGATTAATTGATTTATTGTTTATCGTGACAGGCCTACTTCAACTGCACTAAAATTTTTGAGAAATTATTGACCATGAGGGCAAAGAGTTCAAATTGTTAAAACTTTTTGGTTTAATATTCAACTCTGCCTCTGCAGATCTTCTCCATATCCAACAAGCTCCAACTGGGGTAATAGGCATCAAGCTCCGGTTTGTAGTTAACTTTGTGTTTCTCCCATGTGTTGTGAGACATTGTTTCTAGGTACCTGACAGCAGAGATTAGTAGCTGGATCTCTATTCAAATTTTTTTTGCAAATTTCTTTCAAGCTATTAGCAAATAAGCAAAATCAAGGGGAAGTGTGCAATACAAGCAACAAATAGTTGTTTTCATTTGACAACAAGACTGCAAAAATGGAAAGTAAGTTGACTTTAAACATTGAAAACCATGCAGTTTTTTGGCCACTCACCCATTACTGATCTTTAAAAAGTTTGACCTGCACTAACTTTAGCCCATACCAATTTTTTGTCTGAAATGTCGCTAAATCTAGCATGAAAGTCGCTAAGTTGACTATTGTTTACTGACAATGTGCAGACATCACCTGGCCTGTCAGTCAAACATCTCTCACAGGAGAGCAGAAACGTACAGTGGTTGATTTTTAGACTTTTGGTGAGGTAAATAAGATTGGAGGATAAAAATTGGCTTCACATGCAAGGATCAGCCGATCACCAATCACCCAAAATTAGGGAAATCAGCTCCAATAATAATATCTAGTAGCAGTTATTTGATAATGGCCACCATTTATTTTTGTAATTTTTGTTTACTAGCAATTATCATAAGATGCTTCCCAACATTTCTAGCAATTATCATAAGATGCTTCCCAACATTGTGCATACAGCAAAGTTGCGTAGAGAAAAGCAAATGGCCCAAGGACAGACACCTGACGTTAAAGTTAAAACATGCAAAAGTAAGCAAAGTGTCTTCATTTACATACAACCAAGCAGAAAACAAAGAGCTTTTGATTATTGCGTCAGTATCCTGAGCTTTAAATATAGGCAGATTTTCTCTCTCTCCCTCTCCGTTTTTTTTTTTTATAAATCACTCATCTAAAGAGCATCTATTTTTATTTTACTGATTTACTTCAAATGGTCTACTTCTAAAATTACACATTGAACTTTAGACTGACATCCTCCATTGCCATGAGGAAAAAAAACCAAAACAACATTGCCACCAAATTGTGAAAAAAAATTCAAAATCTGAAGCACTGCTGACAACTTTGCATATCCGAAAGATGTCTAAAAATTAAATGCAAAAAGAAACTATAATTGGTCGCATAAAAAAAAACAAACAAAAAAAAACTGAGTGGTTACATTATTTAAATCAAAATATTAGATGATCCAAGTCAAAATTAGAAAGAACAAAAGCCTAGAGAATGTGCTTGAGAACAATTTTAATTTATTTAAACTACCAGTCCTGCCTTCCCTTATACAAACGCATGAGATTGTGATTAATAAAGAGGTATTTTGAGCATTAGTTGGGAGCGGGAGTGGTCAGAGGAGGATAGAGTTTTAGTTTTAGTGAATAATAGTGACATGGTGCAAAGTCAAGAGCTCCATAAATAGCCTGAAGGCTGCAAGTGAAGAGGGGATAACTGTGATAGAGTCTGGCCAACAAACATCTACAGTAAAACAACAGTATTCACAAAGAACTAAATGTCTGCTTTAGCTTTCATCAGACAAGTGGGATTAATTACCATGTTTATTCACTTTGTCTTTATTGGACAGGAAGCCACAAAACACAGGAACAGCTGTTTAGGTTAGAAACTATTTGACTTCATCCTCTACATTTAATCATCTTCTTTATATTTGTTTCAAAGTAACCGGATGTTCTAATTAGGTGAGGGAGGAATAAATTAAAGCGACCTATTTCATCACAAAATAGTGATGAAAGAAACATGCAGTCACCAATGACGGCACTTCAATGCACATCACCCTGAAATAGAAAGGAATTTCTCATTATCAACAAATACTTGTGACTCTGACTCGCCACTCTAAAGGTCACCTCTCCCTTTGCTATGACTCATTTATTTGCCCTCAACACAATTTAACCCTAAAACAGACAGTGGTAAACCATGTCGACACAAGTCATCGTTTTACGAATAAACCCGAGTTAACTCGAGCAAAATTAGTCAAAATCAATTAACCGAGGTTTAAATAGACAAAAACAAACCAAAAAAGAAAAGCAGAAACACATAACAGAGGTGTGAGCTTGATTTTTCCAAAATTGGAAACTGATTGAATATTTCTGATCAAACTAGTTCTATTGAAAGAAACTTTGGTAACACTTTATTTGAAGGGGTGTGCATAAGACTGACATTACACTGCAATAAACATGACTTAACACCTGTCAAGAACATAAAGAAATCTCTATGAATGTCTATGACTGTTGTCATAAAGTATCATTCGGTAAATAATGACACCTTTAATGCAAAGTGGCTCTAAAACCTGCATTAAAAGTCCATTAAAAATGCCAACTGTGCATGATTTTGTAAATTATAATAATTTAATGCAAAGTTGGCATTTTTAATGGACTTTTAATGCAACTTTTAGAGCCACTTTGCATTATAAAAGTGTCATTATTTACCAAATGACAGCAGTCATAAACATTCATAAAGACTTCCTTATGTTCATGACAGTGTCATGTCAGTCTTATGCACACCCCTTCAAATAAAGTGTTGCCGAAACTTTTAATAGCTGAAACCTAATGTTGTGATGTTGTGGTGTCACCCTTAACAACAATGACTGACCTCAAGAGTTTGTGATAACTTAAGCCTTAACTCCAAGTCATGTTGGAGGATTTCTGAGTTTGAATGGCACGTTTATGGTCATACTTTGTGCAGTATCCAAGTTGGATTCAAGTCCAGACTTTGGCTTAGCCACTCCAAAACTGTGTTTTAGTTATTCAGATGTGTCCTTACTGCTGTGCTTTAGAGTATTTTTCCTTCTGCTTATTGAAAGTGTGATTGTGTAAACTATCATGTACTGATGGTTGAACTTTCTCCTGCAGGATTTTTTGATAGACCACAAATTCTGTATTTTCATGATATGATATTAAAAACCCCCCCAGTTTTTTGCAGTTACTCTGGTTATGGTTATGTTTTTTACAATAGTCATCATGTTTGATTATCTGAAACATTACAGAGTAGGGCTGTTGTAAACTAATATATTAGTAACCAAGTATTCTATAGATTAATCAAGTAAACGGATAAAAAATATTGATAAGATAAAATATTGGTAAATCTAGCATAACACCAGTGTTACTATCGGATATCAGCATCAGTTCAACTTTTCACATTTGAGCATTCCTAATAACTTTTCTGTAGCTTAGAAAATTAACTTGTAACAATAGCTCACTTTCTAAGTTACCCTGAAGAAATGTTTTACAAAAATCTGAAATTATATTCAATTTAATAATGAAGAGGCAGGCTCACAAATACGCTCACAAAAATGTCTATAATCCAGCTTTTAGTTTATGTACTATCTTCAGTCAATTTAATCGATGAACTCTCACCTTGCCCAAACATTTTTAACTTTAGTGTCCATGTTAGCGACAGTATTTGAATCGTTACAGCCCAATTTCAGAGTGACAAAGAACGCTAAAACAGAAAACTGTAAGGGGGCAAACACTTCAACATCACTGTAGTTATTGCAAACATACGACCACATTACCAAAAAAGGAAAAGACAGCTTCTATTTTGCAGCCCGACTGTTTTAGAACGATAAGAATGAAAAGTACAGAACAAATCAAACTTCTGTGTAAAACCAGAAACCAAAGCATGGAGTCAAACGATGCTTTCAGCCAAGCAGAACAGCAGAATGGTAACAGCTGCTTGGGTGCTTTTTAGGCTAAAGGTGTATCGAGTTGTAAAACACTGTTGTAACAAGCATCATGACGGTCACTTCCAGTAAATATTTGACGTTTCTTAGCTATAGCTTGCTGTCTATTTACTTTAGAATCAATGTCTCTGTTGGGCCTTGCAAGATTATTGCCATTGTGAGCTATTATTGGCTGAACTGGCCATGCACATCCTCAGGAACTGAGAACAGGAAGCCTGAAGCAGACTGAGGAAGAGCCTAGACATAGCTACAATTATGCAACAACCATTTATTGGTCAGGTTCTATATACTGTATTTTACTGCTCTTTCATCAACATATGCAAACCATATATCCACATGAGTTCCTCATACTTTATCTCCAGTACAGAGGACAGAGTTACGTAAACTTTAAAAAATTTATTTGCAACCATTCTGGGTGGTGTCAACATTGAATTACAGGAACATCCCTACAGAGTTATTATACATTCAGTTCCCCAAAAAGAACAATACAACAGTCAAATCCTGCACGTTTAGCCACAAAGACACATGCCCATTCAGGATGATGCAGTGCATCATGTGAACAAGTCACGCTTTTTAAAATATGAGCAAAAAGATATTTGTTTCTTGATCATACACCAACATCGTTACTGCATGCCAAGATACATTTACCTTGGTTTCACGTTAATGGGGTGATGATATCAGTTTTCAAAGCACATTATGTCACAATCAAGTAAATGTTATCTTCAGTTGTATAAATGAAGCATGAATTTGACTTGGCAACTTGATGCTGTTAAAGTGAATTTGCAGTGATCGGGACTGAAATCTGCATCACAAGTTAGCATCTGCATTTTTGTTGACTGTAAAATTGCAGAAATTTGAATTATGAAAGTAGATTTGCTTAAAGGAAACATGCCAATTTTGAAAAATAAAATTAAATAAATAAATAAATGGAAGTCTTTTGATAATATTTTTTGCCCTAGCATGACTGTATCAAAATTAGCATAGATCTCAAAACTGCTGTGGAAACACTTTAATGTCCATCACATGAGTAACGTGATCAACAACCAGAAGTCCCTACTGGCAGACGCAACAAAAAGACAGGAAGTGCTAAGACGATGATGAAGGCGCAGCATGTTTTTTTAAGATGTCACATGAACAAACTTATTCCCTTGTGATTGTTGACATTAGGGGAATATCGACAAGGTTTTGCACACATTTGTAATGGAAATGCAGCTACAGATAAACTGTCAGAGTATATATATATATATATATATATATATATATATATATATATATATAAACTAAATTAAAACAAGCCATCAAATTTAACATCCAAGAAGTCCTTTTGTGTTAACAATATTGCAGACTAATATTTTGATGGCAATTTGATACTCTGCTCTACAGGACAATCAAAAATACATGTGCACCATCTCTATTGATATTTCTAAACTGCCCTGCAGTTAATTTGCATCTGAAGCACCAAAGTCAAGCACAGCTCACTCAGCATTATTAATAGTTGACCCACCTTTGGTATTTGTGCTAATGTGTCTTTTGTAAAACTGAATCAAATGTCATGGATGCAAAAATAAATAAAAAAAAAATAGAAGAGAGTTGTGATTAAAATAATCATTCATTTCTATGCATAATGCTTAAGAAAATATATTGCCGTTTACTAACTAGCAGTTAAAAGATTATGCTGCAGTTTGCATAAACAGGGAAGTATGGATATCTGTGTTAATGAGAAAGTAAATGTAGTACAGACCTAATGAGATTTCAATATAATTGGCAGCACCCATGGGCATCACCAAGACACCCCATTTAAGAAGGACTGAAAATAATGACCTTAAAATTAGAAGAGAAATTATACATCTAAAAAATAGAGAAAATGGCAGCCTTATGTTAGAGTCATTTAGTTTAAACACTTTACACCTCAGCTGGAAACCCACTAAAGATTAGATAAGGATTTTATTTTCTACAGAGGTAATCCAAACTCAGCGCAGCAAAAAACCTGGCATTTAGCCTAAATGTCAAATATTATTCAACCTAAAACATTAGGTTGAATAATAAAATTATTCCAGCTGACAAAATGCTTCATAAGTCAGACTGTTCTAACTAAAATAGTTCTCTAAACTAAAATATAAAGTACTTGAGTGTGAGCTGTATTAGAAAGAGCATTTCTGAAAAGCCCTTTGTCAAGGTCCCATCAGTGTATACAGGTTCCAGTTCAGGGTCAACGTTTAAAGTTGACCAAAACAAAGAACATGTGCTTTCAGAAACTAATACTTCTAGTAATACATTTAATCTCACATACTCGGATTTCTACTTTCTCCAAACCGGCCACAAATAGTTAGTCAATCCTTTTATAAGACTATATTTTTTTAAGCTTTGACCTGCTCCAGGTTAACAAACAAGTCAAGAAAGTTCAATTTTTTGCATCTGGATGATTCACAAAATAAAATGTATCCGGGAGACAGAAAGGTCTTGCTCTGGACAGATTTTCCCTTTAGCATTTCTTAAACGCTAATTTTGTCCCCTACTGCTTCCATTTTACATCAACAAACAAATCATTTCATACACAACATCCTAGTACTGACTGTGTATTTCTTTGCTAAAACAAAATAGTGGTACAAAACTATGTAAAAACTTAGTAAAAATAAAATGATGCAGCAACAAAAAGACCTGCACCCTGGAAACCCCAAACCATGTGGCGGTTACTTCATATTATCAAGTTGCTTGATAATATGAAGTATTATAAGAAATACGCTTATACCCAAGTATCTAAACTGACTGAACAACAAAACATTACATGATTACTTGTACTATAAAATGAGATTTCATAGAAGGGTGACGACCTAGAGCTGACAAAAATTGTTTTGTTTTCCACTAAGCTGATTTGAACAAAAGCAACAACTGTTGCACAGTAGCTACACTTTTACACATTTGGGAGTAGTGTAAAAGAGTTTATGATGTCTAGTAACATGCAAAAAGATTCACAAAATCTACAAACTATTCATCAAAGGTTTCCTACAGAAAAACCATGAAAATGATTTTTTTGGTCCACATTCCTTTTGCTTGTTGCTCTATATGCACAGTTAGAAGTTACTCAATAACCGAGTAACTTCTAACGGTAACTGTCTTCATTTCATGCCAAACAGATACCAGGCAAAGTAGACTCAAGATGCTCGCCAAGCGTGATTATACTTCGGTCTCAGCAGTGTCACTATAGAAATGACACACACGTCCCTAAACAGAAACCTCGCAAAATGACTCATGAAATTATAGAAACTTCAATTCTTGGATTTCTAAAATAAATAAATAAATAAAGTCGAGTTAGATGATAAAGTTTATTTTTCAATCTTTGAAATGCGGCAAAAGAGAATTAGATCCCGTTTTACACCACACACTAGAAGCCAAGTCAGATGTTTTCACAGTGTGACTTCAATTTTCATCTAATCAGAGTGCTTCAAGTTTTCTTCTTTTGCCAAGTTGCAGTAATATAGCAAAACAGTGTTGATATATAACCATTAATCTTGTTTATAGATTTAGTACCTTCTGCTTACGGTAGCCCCGTTTAAAGGCTGAACTGTGAAAAACAGGTTAGCTAACTACTGTCAGTGGCGTTAAGACTCATTATAAAGTAGTCCCCAACGCTTAGAAGAGCAAAACTCGACCAATGCGGGTTAACTCACCAGGTTTCCGCCGTTGTTTATCTACAAAAAGTCTTCTAAAAATGGCGGAGGGTAAAATTAATCCATAAGTCTCTCCGCTGTCGTCTGTTGCCCTTTTTTGTGTCTCCCTGTTCCCTTCTGCTCGCCTCTCATAGATATCGGCTGGATAACGTCTGCACACCAACTTTCAGTTGTTTCAAAGGAAACGGCCGCGCGCGCTCGCGCGCACGAATGGGAGGAGCACATACACATGCGCGTGCGCGCTACCGCTAACATTTTTATGGCCTCGGGAAGCTACTGAAACTTAATACTGTTGTCCAGGTGCAGTCACTCAAAGTCAACTGACCACCACCACAGTGGAGTTTGGGTGGCCCACGGTTAAAGCATACTTATCGCTAAGGAGCTAACAACTGAATGAGCGGAAGTGTTCTAAATAGGTCAAAAATAATTTTCAAACAATAACAGATTCTGGAAACACCTTTTGTATAATCACGAGCGTCAGAGTAAGTGGGATTCGCTGCTTATTTCAGTAGCCTATTAGATTCATAAGGTATTTGAAATCTATTTTTAAGTCATGACTTCCCCCCTCTTACATTCTTGTAAGAGTCACCATGAGACCAAAATTGTGTAAGCTAAGTAGCTATGTCCTGATGTCTTGAAGAATAAATATGTCAAACTCCTCTAATGAGGTGTGTCATCTTATTTCTCAGGATAAATTCAGTCACAATATGGAGGAAATCCCTTTGAATTTTGTGTTTGGGATCTTGTTTTTATATATTATGATTCATATATCTGACCACAGGTGAAGGACAGAAAGCAGACCAGTAATCTAGTGCTTTGCGTACCTGTTTAGCTTTTTCCTCCTCATGACAGACAGAAGTAGTTCCCACATTACTCTCTCTATTGATCTGCTCCCTCCTGCCATCACCTTCTCTATCAAACAGAAGCTAATGCTAAAATGTTACAGTAAATTAAAAGCATAAAAACAGTTTAGAAAACATTTCTTGAGATTCAATACCTTGAGGGAGCAAATTCATGTTCTTGGCCATACAGAAGATCTTCGTTGAGAACAAAGAGTATAGCTGAGAACCCGCTCCAGTACAGGCTGTAGGTAAATGCTTGAAAGACATCATCAAAAAAACAGCAAAGATGAAACCATGAGGTAAAGGGCCAACGAGACAATTAGTCCAAGATGGACGTTTATTGAACGTTCAGAAACTACAGCGGCTGTGATGAGCCACAGCAAAGGTAAACAAAGACAAAACAACCCGAACAGGTGATCAGCTCAAAACCACTCGCACCTTTTTACTCTCCGTCTCTCTTAGTCATTTAAGCACACCCGTTGCCATGGCAACCGCCATGAGCCGAGCTCCTCGAGCCGAGCAGGGACCGCGTTAAAAACGTAACACTCAGTTCGTTACGCAATCATGTTTTTTCAGGCTTGATATTTATTTTGCGATCATTAATAAGCGTTCCCCCGAACACAGCGGTGGTTGATTAGTCAATTTTAAACTCCTGCTCTGCTAGTTATTTTTGATAATGGAACCGAAACGCACAGAATTGCTCAACACCTTGTAGAAACAATAATCACTGAGATTATTATTGTTGTTGGATCATTAATTTGAACACGTTTAGTTGATGTTTTATTTTATTGCTTTTTTGCTGTTGTTCTGTAATAAAGTCACGAACGTTTAGATGAGCCAAAACGTTCGTGAGGACCAGCACGTCCTCACGTGCTGCTCTCAGCGTCCTGGCGGCGTTCAGTTTGTCACCTGATGCCGAGATCGACTCAAAACCTTCCGCGATCGACGTGTTATTGGACCGCTGCTCTAGCAAAGCACGAACAGCTCAGAAACAATATGAAGTGGGGAAAAAAGCTATTTATTAACTGATTAAGTCGTGTTTTAGATTGTTTTTGAAAAACTAATCAGTCACGGTTGATTAATGGGTGAACTCACGGCTGCACAGTGAACCCATTGATTTTTTTTAACAGCAGACAGTCGCTCCCTATCCGACCGTACCCGCCTACTTTCACCCCTGGCAGTGGGTCTCAAAGCTTAGATTTGGGTTTAAAACTATTGTGTGGGACATGAAGCAATCAAGATTACTGATTTAATTTATGTTTACACCAGCAGTTTCACTTTTAGTTGTATCTGTGAAAAGATCAGTTATCTAAAATCTAATCTACTTAGACTTGGCTCCTTGATACCAGAAAGCTGATTTCCCCCTGTGTTGTAGATTTACTGTAAATCATTGACCTGCTTCTGGGCCACATTTCCAAAAGTGTAACCGCAGTAGATTCATCCATATTTATTGCAAATTAATCCATCCAGAGCTTTTGCTAGTTAGAAGAAAGGCTATAATAAAATTGGAGTATTTTGAGTCAATGCGCAGTAGAGATGTATTCTTGTGCGTGTTTTCCAGTGAGTGTCGCGGGATTTTAAAACAGCAGGAGGCCGGTCCTCTGGCCGTTTGTTGCTAATGACAGGGCAGAGACTTCAATGATCTGCTGGGTGGAATACCTCAAGCTTTTCATCTTTCTAACAAGATGCCTAAGCAAACTCTACAAACTGGAACAATGAACACCCCCACGTCTTTTGATTCATATTGAGTATAATTATAATGCACAAGCTCACTCTCAATGGCTTTACTGGAAGTTCTGCTATCACATTTAGGCCTTTCAGATAAGATTAGTGTCTTGGTGAGGCTACTGTTTGGCTAAAAGTCCATATAGGTATTTCATAAAGAAGAAAAGGTGAAATACCTGTCACACACTGAGCGCATTCCAAGGGAAATTGACATTGTGAGTAAAATGCGATGTGGTCATGGCCCTGTGGGTACAGTTTGAATATAAGTCAAAAAGCAACAGAAAGAGTTATAGAAGTAGAAGAAGAACCAGGGTAAATTAAAAAACAGTGAGATTACATGAAAAAACAAGATGAAGACATGAGAGATGGCCAAAAGTAAAGAATGAGGCATTAACAAATTCACCATTTGCAATTTCGATTCTCTTGGTTTTGGTTTCATGCATGTGATGCCCAAACAGTGTCACCAGAACAGAGAGGAGGATGCCTAACCGGGTCAACGATTGTAAGTTGACCACAGCTGCAGGTGTGAAGAGCCCCAAAGACAGCCAGAACTCTGGTGTCGGCTTCGTTTGTCCCAGGCGGGGTATTAGGTGGCCCTGGAGCCGTTGTTATCGGTGTGTGTGCGCGATCGCTCAAGACTGTCCTCAGAGCAAAAAGTGGCACTCGGAGAAGCTGCTGCTGCCACCCAGCTGCTACTGTATTGGGTTTAATTGTTCCATTCTTGGGGATCCAAGAATGGATAAATTAATGAAAACTTATAGTATCGCTTGCAAGGGATTTGTTTTTTTACCATCTTCAGTTTATTTTTACTAGGTTTTGTGGTAAAATAATAACCCCTACCCCTAAATGAAATCCAACTATTTGTGTTCAGAGCCTGCACTACGCTGCTAACGGATTGAAACAAGCTCTTTTTAGTGTAGAAATCACATTATGACATTATAACTACTTTTTGAGGGAACATTTTTGAGTGTTTGGCTGACAACTAACCTGATTTGACAACCAAGGAAGGGGAAAGAAGGCGCTGGGGAGCACTCATGCCGCCCCCAAAATGCCGCCTTGGGCGGTTGCCCATGCCGCTTATACCAGAAACCGCCATTGGCTGTGTGTGTTGAAAAACCAACATTGTACATCATCAAGACAGTTTCCCACATTCCCATTGAGAATCCTTTAATGTCAAGATGCTCATACTAAGCATCTTATAGCAAACAGCCACGGCTGTCCTGAAGCACTCTCTTACACAAAGGCTGGAACACACATTGCCACACACCCACAGCTTCCAGTAACATATCCACATCGACTGAGAAAGAGGAAGCTACATCAGATGAGTTATGGCAACATGAAAGTGAATGTGGTGTAACTCTTTATTCCACTTCAACGGTCCAATGATCCCACAGCACATGTTTTATCAGCAACCTGGACTCCACTTCAGGGTTGGGTTGAAACAATATGTTTCCATCTGATTCATGCTGTTACAGTTTTTCAGAATAAGTTCAAGCCTTGCCGTTCTCAAGAATCGAGACAGGATGTCTCTGTCTTAAGAGACTGTGTTCATATCAATCTGTTTGTTAATAGGATAATAAATCCATTAGTTCAAGGGAAAGAGCCAGACACTGCTGTGGAAGAGCATAAAAAATTCAAAAGCAAGTTTTCTTGTGGTCATTAAGGAGGAGAAAACGCAACAATTCAAGTCAACCAAAACCAGAAATCTACAGAGGACCCCACAATTTGTAATTTCAGTTGCGAACTGTGCAAAAATCTTCAGTCATCCATCCTTTATATGTTGCTTTCAGGGAGCTTCTTGTTATCTTTTAAGAAGACTTAATCAGTAAATCTTCAGGCTTTTTGTTTTCTTCATATTTTTTCTTTTGTTCTGGGCATATTTTTTTTTAAATCATTTTGTTTGCCATTTTCAGAAAAATGTCTTTGAGCTTAAACCCAATTCCCCCAGGAAACAAGTACTACTTTTATTTTTTGATGGGGCAGAGAAATTCGCCCAACTCAATAGTAAGATGAATTTAGCTCAAGACAAGGCAAATCCTGGTAGAATACCAGAAGGAGAAAATCTACAAAAGTTTAAGTTTTACCTTCCATTAAGACAACAAACCATAGAGCCAGAGCTACATTGGGTTGGGTTTAGATCAAAGCATATTCATGGGTTAGAATGGCTGAAACTTATCCCAGTAACCTATAGCTGCTTGTCGATCTATTGCTCAGTGTACTTTTAGCCCGTTAGCCTTGCTTTTGTATGTGTGTGAGTTTGTGTGTGTGTGTGTTTGCATCAAATAAGCTCGTGTTTACAAAGCAACATTTTTGTGACAATGTGCAATTACAACGTAAAATGTAAAATGTACATGTCTGACGCCAAGCACGAACGGAAAGATACACCACACCCGCGGTTCTGTGTTTTAGAAAAGATTGAGCTCATATCCTGAGAATGACATATAGCTGTTGAAAGATCAAATGGGGCTTTTTATAAGCTTCCGAAGCAGACTGGGTCGTACTGTGGTTTGAAGAATTGAGGTGATGGTAAACGCTATTGAAAACAAGAGCTAATAATAATAATAATAATAATAATAATAATAATAATAATAATAATAATAATAATAATAATAATAATAATAATAATAACAAATTAAGAAAAACAGATGTCCAGGGACATGGGTGTACCCCAATACGTTTTCCTCATAGCACCACATGGGCTTCAACTGCTTGTCAGTGTTTCTTCTCCTCTTACAGGTTTTCTCCACACTTGCATATATATATATATATATTTTTTTTTTGCCCAAGTTAGCCTAACTTTAGCCTGTCAGCAGCAGAGCTGTCGGTTACCCAAGAAGATGGTTTCCTTTGCGATCTTTATCATTCTTGTTTTCGTCACACCTGATTGACTGCAGCCTTTTCAACTTTCGCTGCATGGTGGTCTTTTTCACCAGCTCTGCTCAAACTTTGACCTGAAAAAACATAGTATCCTCGTATCGTTCATCTTCATCATCAGCCTTGTTTATCAAGGCCCTTTTCAAATACGGTGCCACTCCCTTTATTTCGAAACCAATAAAAATTTGTGTCACTTTCTTCAATCTGGCCTGGTTCAATCTAAAAGAAAAGCTCATTATAAAAGCTCACTGCAAAAACAAAAAAACAGAACTTTTTCTAGTGCAAATATCTTAGTAGACTTAAAGTGAGAGAAAACTAACTTACAGGCAACTTTTGAGCAAGACATAAGCTTGTTTTAAATCAATAATTCTTCCATATTGATGAAAAAGTACTGGTTTTACTAGAAGATTATTTCACTACAACATGGGAAAAATCTCTTGAAAATTAAATTTATGTAAATTTATCTGTCAAAGGAACTAGAACTTTTTTGTGAAGTAAAAATAAGCATTGACTTAAGTCAAGCTAATACATCTTGCTGAAAAGTTGCTTGTAAGTCAGGTTTGTCTCATTTTAAACCTACTAAGACATTTGCACTAGAAAGTAGAGCAAAATTACCTGGTAAGGTTTTGTGTTTCTGCAGTGCTGGATATGTAATTTAATATTCTAAACAAGTTGAATGCATTCTTTTTTAATCTCTTTTCTAACTCACTTAGTGTATTGTTTTTCAGTTATTGGGACAGACTTTACAAAATTGGCATTATTCCCTTAAAAACCACTCCAGCATCATATTTTATTCTCCATCATCTGAACGACTTAAACTCTTGCTTTATAACTTCTCTGTGCAGCTTACAAGAATGCTTAATTGCTGTTAAGGACTAAATTGTGGGTTTTCCCAGAAAGCAAATGCCTTCTACCGTTGAAGGCCAATAAAATAACAGAGAGCTAAACAGGAAAGAGAAGCTGCAATCTAAAATGATCAATAATTCACACATCGATGCCATCTATGTGACCCGATAAAGATCAGCTTTTTGCAACTTTGACAAATAACTCTTGAGTTTTACAAAGCGATGCCTCCTCCTGTTGACGCATCTGAAAACATGGTCTATTAGATGTTTTACTCAATCTTAAAGTGTCTGTTCCCCAATTTAAACCATCCAAGCCACAACAACTTACTGACTCCAGCTGCAAAAGATGCAACAGAAAAACACCCCTCACCCCGCTCTTCTAGACCATTAGAGTCAAACCCAACCACCCGCCCACCACAAGCACAGCTATATAGCGCACTTCCTGTCATTTTCATAGTAAACCCACAAAAAGAACGGATGAATGGAAGGAAAGAAAGGTTATTTTCCCCCCCCCTTTGATGGTGTAAAAAGAAGAACAGAGTAGAAATAGCCTTTATTGTCCCAGAGCGGGGAAATTCAAGTGTATAACTGAATAAATTTTAGGTTCTAGGTTCACACAAAGATTTAAAAGTATTGAAACTATTTTAAAAACAAAATGCAGCATAACACACCGTAAAGTACGGACAGGATAGTAACATAAAAACACAGTGCAGCTATAGGAAATAGCATACTCCGATGTGCAACAAATTAGGATAATGTTTTTTTTCTTTTTAAAGTACAAAATGTGCTTGTGTATTTGTGTGTTTTAAAAGACAACAGACTATTTACAATATGTGAAAAATAAAAAGTGACAGAGATGTGCAAAATACCAGCAGAGATGTAAACAGTTATTGAGCTTGTTGGGAGCAGAGATGGTTACAGAGTTGTCACTCATAATACAAATCTGATTATTTCACAAGTCAGTTACTGAGGAGACTGAGGTTATCTCATTTATGTTCAAAAGTGAACTATGAAGAGGACGGAAACGGATTCCTGGTTTTTTGGGAATTTTACAAAGTTTGACATTTTTTTGCTTGCAGAAAGTTACCTGCGGTATGTTTTTGTCATATTTACACATACACAGAGATAGACTGGAGTAGATGAGGAGCATCTGTGAGCAAATTTCAACCTCCATCGGTGAAAAAAGTAAGAAAAGATATACATTTTTTGAAGTAATTATTGTTTTGATGTATCAGACTCAGCAATTTTTTTAACTAACAGGAAAATGACAACATATTTAGGCCAACATTTTCAGCTAATCCTGGAACACTTTAAAAGGTTGAATTCAAACATACCCCATACTTTTCAGAATTTATGTGCAAAAATTGTGACTGACTTTGACTTGTTTGTGTTTGACAATAAAAGCCTATAAAGTTTGGGGGAATTTTTTAGTGTGTGAAAATGAGAGAAAGTTTTGGGACTATAGAAAAGTTTTTTCTCTGCATGTGTTCAGATTTCTTGGCCCACTGCCTACATTCCTGTTTGACATAGCTCTGCAGAAAGCAGAAAAATAAAACCTGTATCTTAACCTGTATCTCCCAAAAGAGGGTGTATACATTTCATTAAAGAAGAACACAAAACAAAACAAACAAAAAACCCCCCCCAGCTTCTGCAGCTTCAGTTCCTGCAGATAAAAACGTTTGCTGGAATTATTTGTTGGTTGTCTGTCCAGAGTTCCTCTTGAAGCAACAATAGCAGCTTTGTCGCTCTTTGCTCAGATCCTGGCAGTGATGTCCTTGGGTCCTGTGACTTTGGGTCCTGGCCGTCTCGTTTGTTCATTCCGCTCTCACAAGCCAGCATTTTTATGGGACTGGTTTCTGCATATGCGTTTAAACGTTCTAATTTTCTAAGACAGCCTGATCCTACCTCCAAAAAATGATGGAGCCATTTTGTGCTTCTGGAACCCAAAATGTACCTACCAAACCCCTATTTCCATCAGTTTCAAGGCTTTGTCCCTGCGGCTTATGCAAGCTCTGAAGTATCAATGCTTGAAGAAAAGAAGGATCAGTGATCTGTCCCTGTTTAATTCCCAACTAATCAAGCAGTGCAGAAAGAATGTAGCAGCATGTTGTGGCAGTAAATGAACTCCCAACACTGCAGACCTAAAGTCTTCTTGGATTTTAGAGAGTTACCAAAAAATCTGCTTTAGCAGGTTTTCTATGGGTAGATTGGACAAAAAGACTGGAGCATTGTACATCCAGTGCTAAAATCTCATAAACAAACCTGACCATCGATTAAGTATGCTCAAAACTTGGTTTAGCCGGGATGATTTCCAGAAAGGGCCTCCAAGATGGCTTTCTGAAACACCAGGCTCATTAAAAAGCAGTTTTTATTGTTGGTTGGTGGTTAAATCAGGAGAGGAGGCAAGAGAATGCAAAGAAAAGTTTCATCCATAAGTGCCTAAAAAAACCCTGATGTCAAGACTCCAGATCCTCCAAAAGTGGCTATAATAATAATAATAATAATAATAATAATAATAATAATAATAATAATAATAATAATAATAATAATAATAATAATAATAATAATAGACAAGTCAGAGCACTCCATGTAAGTTTGAATAGACAGACTTACACTGAAAGATGACAATTCAAGATCAAAGACAGAGAGACACATTAACTCTTTGTTGATCCCGTTGCTGTGGATTCACTTCTTCTACGTCCATTTAATGGCAGTTGGCGAACAATGTAATGGAGAACAACACCATCATCTGGTAAGGAGTGTTTACTAGTAAAATGACCAGCATGTCAAAATACTCCCAACCGCCCCAAAATCCTTATATCCTTTTAAAGAAATTACTCTGTCTTAAAAATGGAATACTATCTGCTCTCTTTTACTTACTGAGTCTTTCTGAAACAAAACGATAGGTCTAGTTTGGATGATGCACAAAACAAAAGTCAGACACAAAAAACCAAATACGCCTCCAGAAATCAAATGATAAAAATTTAATGAACAATGAATCTAGACCGCGTTATGATGATAAAGAAATTATGCATAAACGCGTTTGTGACTTATTTATATCGTTATTAGTGTGATTTGTCACAGCTTTTCAACACACTGGTCATTTTACTATGTTATCTATCTCATATTAATTATTATAATTAACATGGACACTCAACTGTCAGCAATCCACTGATAGTCTGCTTGTGTAAACTGACATAAACCGGAGAAGCAAAAAGACAGTGCTTCTCACTGTACAGCATTTCCTGTTGTGGTAAAGTTGTGGAAAAAAAAAAAAAAGAAAAATTCAAGAAATTCTAAGAATTCTCCTTAGATGATGCCAGTACGAGTTGACAAGAAGCAGGTGAAAACATTTGTGACGGTTATAGAAGCAGAACTACGGTTATGTAGAACAGCAAAGCAGGGCAGGAACTACGAACTGGGTCACTGAAACGCAAGAAAAAACGGAAAAAACAAGTCTTTAGGGTATTCGGTGATCTCCAGTCTTTGACAGCAGTAACAAAGAGAAGTGCCCTTTTTTTTATGTGTGATCCTTTGCTTCATCAGCTTTCAGTACAATGACGTAGGCCAACTTATGATTCTTTTGCACAGCAGTAGACAGAGAAATTATCTGAATCATAAATTGTGGCGTACTTTAGAAATGTAAAAATGATTGATGTTCTTTCTTCATCTGTAGTGGTGAGCTTTTTTTTTTGTGACCAGTAATCATAATAAGGCCAAGGTTAGAGCGATGTAAGAAAAAAAAAATGCAATATTTGGATTACATCGGTTTGACTATGATAAAACAAGAAAAATGTTTTAGTTTCAGTCAGTGGACGTGATGTTTCCGGACCGAAACTGGACGGTCAAGCTGGACTGTTTGTGCAGGTCTCCATCCAAGGTCAACACAGGTAGCAGAAAACATGAGCTGCTTAAATTGTTAATCATTAGCTCTGAAAACAGAAAAAAAACAGTTGATGATTACGGCAGTGGGAGTCTGAACACTGTGACACACTTTGCTGAGAAAACATTTACTTTTGAGAGAAAGACTGAGCTAAAACAAAAAGTTTTCCGTTATGAAAACAAAAACTGCAACACTACTTTCTTGACCTGATGTTTTGTCCATTTGTTTATTGATCTTCATTTCCTGATTCCATGCAAATCAGGATCAAAAGTAAACCGTCCTCTAACGGTTCCCTCTATTTCCCTGCGCAACAGAACCTGGACGCCAGCAGCAGTAAAATGAAGGTTGTGGTTTTGATGCCACTGGTTAAACTGAAGGCATTGTTTTAGGTTTTGCATTAGATCCGCTGCTTGTCCTCTAATATCTCTATCATCCTGTGCTACGGCTGGGCAAGAAATCAATTTGATCAATTAACTGGTTTTGAGTTTTTTTTCTTTATTTTTTTCTTTTTATTTTATTTTTGTAAAATCTGGATTTTTTTTTTCACCAAGGCTCTCTTTGGGTTCAGTCATATCAGTGCTGCCTAGGCGGTCATCTTGTTAGGCAAATGTGTTTTACAGCTTCTATTCATTTTGGTCTTTGAAATCATGTCAACTCTATGATGGAATATTTGTGTCAAGCTTGTGTCAAGATTTTTTTTTATTAATTATGAGTTTAAAGACATATTACCAGAATGAAGTCCTAATTTTATGAGAACTCCAACACTCCAAAAACTTAAAATGAGTGTTAGTCATCTTGTGAACTTGTACTTTGGTATAAGTTTTACAGAAAATACTTAAACATATCAGTATTAAATTTAGCAGGACTTTCAATCTTGATAACTAAAAGCATTTTCTCATTAAAATAACTTTATTCTGCTACTATTATGATTATATTCTTGAAATGAAGCAAAAACTCTCAGTTGTACAACTCACAGAGAGTATGGCTGAAATAAAAACCCCTTTTGGAACAAAGATGACATATACATATGTAATTTTGTTTTCAGAAAAGAAAGCAAACAACAACAAAAAAGATTAACTGTGATTGGATGTGGTATGTATTAGAATGGCCCTTAGCGGCTGGAGGAAATAGGAGACTTGAGGCAGAGAAACGGTGCAAATCCCACTGGATGTTTATTCACCAATATTTAACAGACAAAACAACCCTTCTTACATCAGCCTAGGGTCTCAGCAGCAACACTAACCAATGTGGCCAACATGCAGCCTTTTATAGTCCCTGGCTGTTCCAATTAACAAACCCACCAAGAAACAGGGTAAAACAAAATACATACACACAAACAAACTTTGACAAAATAACCAAATCTTCTGAATAATATATATTACCAAATGCTATTCATTTTAAGCACCTCTAAAAACACATCTCTATTGATAAAAATATAAATCCAACATTAAATTTATACAGTGCATAGATCTATTGATACCCATCTTCCATCTGTTTTGGTCTCTTCTGGAACCTTTAAAAGGTGCTCAAGCTCCTGGGGAATCTTTTAGCCTGAACACCCTGCAGAGGAAGAGACAGAGGTAAGCCACATCCACACAAAGCCTTCAAACATTTCAAACAATCACAATACTTATTTTATCCCTTTGTTGTATTTTAACAGGACACCATCAGTTCCAGCTGAGATGCCACTGCATAAAAACACAATAAAATACTTCAATATGTTTGTATCCATTTCTTTTATCATTCAACATGCATTTCTTTTATCATTTAACACACATTTTAAGTGTTGTACAGCCAAGTAATGAAGACCTTCATTACAGTATGAAAAAAAATTGGGAATTTTATCGCATTTAAACAAACAAAACAAGCCTTTCCAGTTCGCAGTAAAATCATAGGATCACATTATTCTAAAAATAGACTGCATGCAGTCTGTTATCTATCGCCTTTCGTTAAGGTGGGCACATTTCAGCTAAATGACGTCAGCATCTTTACAGTGGAAAAGCTAACAAACTTATACACCCACAGCGGATCATTAGATCCCCATTGATCAAGATTGAAGACATCTACTATGGACAGGCAGGTCAAGCGCATTTTAAGACCCTCCACACCCAGGACACTTTCACTTCACTACGTCTTCCATCAGGAAGAATGAGGGTGAACAGGACATGCACAAACTGGTGCGGGAGCAGCTGCTGTCCTCGTGCTGTGGTCTGTCTGCTAAAACAGCCACTCTGAACGTGGTGAGCAACTGGCTAGGGGAAGTCATGCTTCCCAGCCCTGGTCCTCCAGGCACGTTGACCTGCTTTAAAGCACTTGATTCAGATGACTGCAGTTCAGCAAAAGCCTGTTAATCAGCCTTCAACTGAAACCAGGTGTGTTGAAGCTGGGAAACGCCTACAACATGCAGGGAAATGTGGCTTGACCAGGGTTGGGAAACACTCCCCTTACCAGATGCATAAATGCTGACTAAATATATATTTTCTGTCTTCCTATTGGAAATACATTTTATTTAGGTTCACAAATGAACCTAAATAAAATGAAACTTTTTTATGTTGCCAATAAAATTTTATTTTACGACAGCCCACCAGTCCTGCTTAGTCTTGTTACGACTGGCTGAGGGTCGTAACAAAAACGTGAAACCATGCCGCAGTTAAAGTGCATACAAATGAATATCAAAAACAATGGATTGTGGATATCAGTATCTGTGGTGTAATGCAAATGCTTGTATGTGTTGTATGAGTGTATATGGAAGTGTTGAAGTGCCAAAACAAAGACAAACTCAAAAGTGTAACAGGAGGGGAGCTGAGGCCTGGCCACCAAACATCACAGTGGCAGAGTGGACGCTGAAGCGACAAGCAAACGCAGAAGACGGAGACAGCCAGGTTAAAATACTCTGTGCTCCCAATCACCGGATCAGAGACACCTGCAAAGGGGAGGAGCACAAAGACGGACAACAAGACACTTGCAGCCCAGCCTACAAGGCCCAGGGCTGAACTCTGAACTCTTGTTTGCCTAGATAGTTTGATTTGTTTGAAAGTCAGTCAAACTTTGATGCTGATAAAAAAATAAAAAAATAAAAAATTCTGGTCTGCCGGTTTGGTTGTACTAGTTCCAATGTGTGTGAATGACAAGCAGACCAGATGCCAAAAGCAGAAAGCAGATTGTAGTGCACGGCATTCTGGGTAAATACAACCAAAACAAATGTGAGCAATGGTGGGAGAAAGTGGCTGGTGACCAAAGACAAAAGAGAAATCCTACAACTGCTAAAATCTCTGGTTTTGATTACATTTTGTGAAGAAGGAAGTCTCTCTTATGTCTTCATCAGAGGCTTTTGTGTTGCTTCCTTTTTGGTGCAGCGCCACCACTGGCAAGGGAGTGAAACGTTTTTTCAAAGGGTTTGTATCGTTTGACACAGTGCAATGCGAAACGAACCACACCAACTGAAAATGTAACAAATGTGGCAACTTGGTTCCCAGTTGAATCGAGCCTACCGAACTATCGGGCGTGAAAACACTCTTACTCGTACAATGGCAATAAAGCTGCTTATCTACAGAAGGGGTGCTCAATACATCGATCAAGATCTACCTGTCGATCGCGAAGGTTAAGTGGGTAGATCGCGGGTAGATCAGTAAACATATTACAAATATTTTAAAAAAATTATCGAGAAAACCCAGCTGCCGGTGTACAAATTGGTGTCCATCACAATGGATGGAGAACCCACAATGGTTGGCTGCTTGAATGCAACATCACTCCTCAAAGCTGTAGCACCATGATTTGGAAAACGTCCAGAAATTGACGTCAGAGCTGGAGATGCAAGGGAAGGCCTGTGTGCAACTTGACAGTGCATGCTGCACAGAGCAGACTGATAATTGTCTGTCAGAGTTTGGCAAACGCTTTCACAACTTTTTTTTTTTTTTTTTGCTTGAGCCAGTCGCTACATTATGTGCTATCCTTTTTGAGAAGATGTTAAGGTTGATTCACTCGCATCCAAAATCTCAACACTGTTTCACCCAAACTCTTCTGGAGTGGAAGATGAAATTTTGACACTGCAAGCCGATATTGAGCTGAAGTCCTGAGCTCACGGATAGTTCTGGAACTTACTCACAGAGGCAAAATGCCCCAACACGAGGAAATGTGCTTCCTCCTTTACTGCATTTTTCGGCTCCACTTATTTGTGTGAGTCAGCCTTTTTCCAAGTGAAGATCATTGAGTCAAAGTACCGTTCCACCACGACTGATGATCACTTGGAAATGTGCTTGAGGGTGGCTGGCAGCAGCTATTGTCCGGACTGTACATCCCTAGCTGATTCCATTCAGTGCAAGTCATCAGAGTAAACTCAGGCAGTGACAAAAAATGTGCATAGTTGTATTTGTGTTGTGTACAACTCATACAACGCATGAGTTGTCCCTTGTATAACTCAGGTAGTTATACAAGGTACATAAACATACATCGTACATGTAAATAATCCTCAATATATTAGTAGATAAATGTATATTTTTACATTTTTGTAGTAGGTGGATCGTTTTGACTTGGTCATTTTATAAGTAACTCGCAGGCTGATAAAGTGTGAGCACCCCTGATCTACAGGGCAGAAACAACAACTCAGACAATCAAAAGCAGATCTGATGATCTACCGTATATGGAAGCATGTGTTTGGAGCACAACCAATCAAAGTCCAATTGGCAGGCCTCAAAGAACACCAAACATGCACCATGTCTAGAGATATAAAAACTATATGAAAGTCACAAAACATTCAGAGAAATTAGCTCAACACTAATTCCTCTTTCAAAGCCCTTGAGGTTTACTGTTGCTGTGAAGTGTGATTTCTCAGACAGATCTCCAACACGTATTTCTCTGGGCTGCCGGGTTGATCGTGAGCGAGATAAAAAAATCTTCTCAAATAAAAGTCCTTATATGACCTTACTTCTTACAACTTGCAGCTGAAACCAGATGTTCACACACCCAGACACCCCCCCCCCCCCCCCCACACACACACACACACACACACCCACACACGCACACACGCATACACACACACACAGAAACTGTAAAACATGACAATTTTTTTTATCTCAGTGTCTGAGATTAAATCAGAATTAGCTTAATTAAAGATTAATACACTTTTTATCAGCTTGATGGATACTCAGGTCCAGATGTTTTTGCTTTCTGAGCTTTTGATTCATTCATGCTATATGTTAAAAATACGTATCAACACCATCGTGCAATAAGGAGGCAGGTTGTGTGTCACAGGTATGTGTGGGTTTTGGTATGAGATCCGAGTCTCAACTTCAGAATAAAAGCAAAATGTGCTGTGAACATAGACTTCTTTACAGTGAAAAGGGCCCAATACGTTGACTGAAAGACTGCTCAATGAGGAAGAAGCCATTACTCCGAATGCAACATGAAAAGCATTAGAGTGAAGGACAATGAGGTTAGTTTCAGGAAGTGTCCTGAGAGCTTATGAAGCTAAAACTGAAATGTGATGACCATTTGGAGGAACAATGGAAAAGTTTTGGGATTGGACTTATTTTTGACCACAGAAGAATGGCATATGATGAAGAAAAATAAACTGGTGTTTAAAGATTTTGAATTAAAACAATAATAAAACAAAAATCGGATGTTAAAAGAGTTATCTCCCCCTATTGGCAGTTATTTTTTATTTTTTGTAAATACTTGCCGCCATCCAAGCAGACCCACATCAGGCCTGATTCGACGTCGAATGAGAGGGGAAAAAAAAAAATTAAGATTTTTGTAAAAGTCTTGTTTCTGCTCTATCCAACTTCCTCCCTGTTATGTCCTGTTATTCAACTTAAGGTATTCTTTTGCGGGACGGCTCTGCATTCCTCCCATCAAACTGAAAAACGTTCTGTGACGAAGTTGCCAGTGTCGGTCGTGACCCTCTGGAATGCTCTCCTTCTGAAACACCTCATCCCTGGGGATTCGGGAAAAGAAAACCCCTGCGTTACTCTGACGACAGCACTTGTTCACTGAAACATTTATCCTGATGTGACTTTTACTCCCAGGACTTTTATTTTGAATCACTTATCTGCTTTTATTCCACCTTTTCTGAATTGCAAGCTATATAAACGTCTTTCTAGCATTTATTTTCTTGATTCTGTTTCTCACATTCAAGCCTGCAGTGTCTTGTAAAGTTATTTACCTGGAACCTTTTGGAAGTTTTTCTCTTTACAGTCTCAAACCTGTGTGAATTTTTGCACAATTGAGAAGTAAAGGCAAAATCACACATTTCCTAAATGTCTTCAACAGGAACTTTTCACGTTCCTGTTGAAAAAATTGTAAATCAGTCTACAGAAATGGAGGAAAATGTAAAATAAGGGTGTTAAGAAAAATAGAATTGTCTTAACTTAGACATTTACTGTTTAAATTGGAAAAAGCAAGAGGATTTAACTTTTCTTTGAAACTAAAACTAGATTTTATTGTATATCTGATAACTGCTTCATTGGGTCCACCAAGTTCAAGTTTTCTGCTTTATTAAGGTTTGAACTAATTTGACTTTCTGGGGTCGTCTTCCCTACAGCTTGGCTTTATATCGGCCTCTTCTAATTGTTACAGTGCCCACAGTTAATTGTTAACATGCTTTGAGCACAATCCAGTTTGTAATCGGCATAGTGTTTTTCATTTTGGCTCTCCATTGATCCATTTGACTAGTAATCTTTTATTTCTTCCCCATTTCTCTGGTTTTAATTTCCATTTTTAGTTGCTTTAACTGAAAAACCTTTCATTTTCTGCACTTGAAAAATGCATGAATCTGTTTAACATTGTATTTTAAACTCAACTGTGTGTACAACTTTGTGTTGTTGTTAGAAGGTATGAATACTAAAGTGCAGCGCTGTATGATATATAATATTACTGTATATCTGCAGATTCTCTGTGGTTGTAATTACAGTTTGGTGACTAATTAAGTACTATACTTTTGTATATCATGGTATATGATATAGCCTTCCTTTTGCATAAAAGGAAGGCTTGTGTACTCAAGTGCACCGTTCTCGTTTTGGCATTTCAGTTCATGTAAACATAAACTGAGAAGGATAAAAATAATGGTAGTCACTGCGTCACTCACATTTTACCCAACTGGTCATGGGATGTGATCAGTCACCCAAAGAGAGGAAGTTCACATGACTTTAGTTTTGAAATACTGCTGTGTACAATTGTCTGAAAGTTCACTTCCTGGCTGAAGTCATCATTTCTACCGAAAGCAAGCTTACGTTTTGAAATTTCGATCTCAAATTTGGTTGGAACTACTTTGCTTCATAAAGAGGAAACAACCCAGAGAGGAAAAAAATAAGCTCAGTCATCATTGGAGTGGTTCTGATAAACCATGAAAGAGGAAGAGGAAGGAAAGAAGATGAAGTAAATGTGTTTTCACACCTTACAGTCTGATAGACTTGGTGGCATCAAACTGGTAACATTTATTAAATTTAGCCGGTGTGGTTTGCGCAGTCAAATGAACAAAATCCTTTGAAAAAATGTCTTCCCCTCCTCACCTGTGGCGGTGCTGCACCAAGAACTACTGACAGAAATGACAGAAAAACCTCCAAAGAAGACACGTTTTGTGTCTTCACATTTTACGAAATGTAAACAAAAATGCAGTAGCATTAAATTTTAGCAGTTGTATGATTTCTCGTTTGTCTTTGATAAAAGACCACGAGCTGTTTCTCCCGCTTGCACTTGTTTGTTTTGGTTGTATTTACCCAGAATTCCTTGCGCTACAGTCCGCTTCCAGCTTTTGGGACCGTGTCATTGCCGTGGTTTTATATCAATCACCGCTTCCTGAAGTAGAAACGGATTGGTTTTGTTAAAGAGAGGTAAGTTATTAAAAAGAAAAGAAAAGAAAATATTGTGATAGTAGATTTATCAGTAAAATGTTTAAGAAAAATGTTGAAAAATGTAAATGTTAAAAAAGGAAAAAAAAATCTGAGAGAAAATGTAAGTTTCTCCTTTCCATACAGCTCATCCAAAACAAGCACAAAAAAGGCCTAACTTATCTTTAATAGTGTGTCAGCCTCTCATCCTTTCACACATTTCCTAATCCTTGCTCACTTGAGAGATGCACTGAAAGGAGATCCTTCTGTCACTCTGACGCTGATGGCCATGTTCTCTTATTACAGACAGAAATGGAAACACTGAGACTGTAGCAAGGCATGCATGTGTGGCGCTCACGTCAAGAAGAGAGGTGTTGAACCAAATAGTATTCATCCAATAAATAAATATGTGCCTTATGTCCTCCATCTATGCATTGACAATCAGACATACGTATGTGTGAATGCGTTGAAACTCAACTTCCTGTTCTGATTGTTTTCAGCAATCACATGTTTGTTTTCTTTTTTTTCACGTCAGGAAAAGGTGGCTCTAGGGAGTTGCTTCCCAAGGGTTAACAAGGTCACTGTGTCAGTATCAAGTGACTAACAGTTGTCTCATTACCACAAGGTTGCTACCTATTTTGCATCATTAGCTGCATTGGAGCAACACTCAGGCGTGTCAACAAACACCCGGAAGGAAAACAGCTGATGGAATGGTGGACATACTTTGATGAAGGCGTTGTGAAATTACATAAAACATTTGATTCAACAAGAGGACGACAGGCCCACATGTTTTCACGAGCTTCAGACCTATTTTGTCACTCTGGAGTCACAAACCTTGGTGTATTTCACCAGAATTTTTAGTGGTAGATCACAATAAAGTAGTGAATTTTGGTAAATTAGAATTTTATTTTATTTTACTTTTGTTCTTTGCTTAATAAAATCTGAATGATGAGGCATGAATTTGGATTCAGCCCTGTTTAATCTGAAATTGCTGAACAGAATATTACCATCTCATTAGAGTCCAACTTAATGCACCTTAATTTCAGTTAGAAAAAGCCTAACGTTATTGACATTTTGGAGTTAAAACAAGGCCATAAGAAAAAATAGGAAACAAAAAAATAGAAATTTTCTTTATTTTCCCACAGTGGGACAATTTCCATTTAATTCAGGATTTGAATGCCCTTGCCAAAGAAAATGGCTGATGTCACCACTGAGTGAAAACAGGGCTTGAGGAGCGCCCCTGCAGGCCAAAAGATCTCAGCCTCCTGCTCTGTCCCTTCCCGTAAATAGCACTGGTGTTGTGGGGAACCTCATATGGCCACAACTCATGCATTGGCTGCTGAAAAGTCCAGCCCATATTAAATACATTCAGTGACTTTCTGAAGCCTGTAGCTCTTAAAGACTGTTCAAGGAAACCTTAATGTGTGCCTGATTGTATTTCTGATTTGTTTGGGTATGAATTAAGTTGAACAAAATATCAAAATTAGGCAAAATGCTTAAAAGACTCTGGTATCAAAAATTTCCAATTAAATGGTCTTGTGCTGTCTGACATGCGTCATGCAGAGAGGTGCTTCTGGCTAGACATGGAAATACAATGTGACCAATCAAGAACAACTGTCAGCGACACGTCTTGCGAAAATTTTTGGCACAGTGCAAGAATTTTTCTTCTTTGACACATGGTATTTATCCTAATTTCATCCACAGATTTTTGAACAACAAGATGGATGGAAATGTGCACTTGCATTTTTCAAGTGTGAAGTCAAATTTGATTTTGACTTGATTCTCTTAATGTATTACAGAACCGTTTTTAGGATAAAACACCAATGGTCTGGTTTATATTATACCTCACTGATCAGTTATATAGTTTTATTCTACTGCCTCTATCATGGACTTACCATAATGTCCAAATCACGTCCTTAGTTACTTCAGACTCTAAAGAGCACCTTGAGTCCGAAGTCAAAAGAAATTATAAAGAAGCAAAAAGGTACTTAATTAATCTAAAAATAATCTGGAAGCATTTTCATGAAAAATAAATAGCAAAACTAGAATACAAAATTTTGAGATGCCAGTGGGCACAAACAGGTTAGTAAAAAATAATACCACCGAAGAAGAAATATATGGTAAGGGCTTCTAAATTTAAAGACACAGGCTTGCAGAAATCACAGTGGTTTCTACTGTCTACAGTCAGGTATTGTTTATGGAACATATTTTTTTGTATCTTTCCTCCATCTCTTCTATCTGTTCACATGCACACTGCTGCTTGCTTACATAAACATAACATTTAAGCATGGTGTCAGCTACCTTAGCAACTACATTTTAGACTCCTGTTCTTCCAACCCAGAAAAGGAATTAGACCAGTGGATACTTACTCATACTTATCTACCAACCCTGAGTAGGAGTATCTAGTTTGTATACTTTGGATCAACATTATTAGATTCTTTTTAGACTCCTGTTTTTCCAACCCAGAAATTGAATTAGACCAGAGGATACTTTTCTAGCAACCCTGAACAGGAACACCTAGCTTACATACTTTAGATCAACATTAGATTCTTTTTCTTCTTTTGCTCTTTCCTTTGGTTTGTTATTTTGTTTCTATTTCTTTTGAATTCATGTAAAGCGCTTTGTATTGTCTTGTTGCTGAAAATGTGCTATATAAATAAAATTACCTTGCCTTACCTTATCTTCTATGTTACACATAAACAAAAACTGATTAAGGCAGGCCAGCACACCTTAGAGCAGTGGTGTCCAAAGTCGGTCCTCTAGGTCCGGCATCCTGCATGTTTTAGTTCTCTCCCTGGTGGTAGTAAGAACCTTTTCAGCATGTCAATGTTCTTCTTAGGCCTTCTAATGAGTCATCATTGGATCTAGATGCGTTAAACCAGGGAGAGAACTAAAACATGCAGGATGCCGACCCTCCAGGACCGACTTCGGACACCACTGCCTTAGAGGGTGCAGAATGAGAACAGAACTTGTGCTATAATTGTTGCTTTACTTAAGACGTGCTAAATGAGCTCAGTGCTGGACTGTGAATGTCACTCTGTGAATGTCACTCTGTAACATGTAACGTGATCATTTTCAGCACTAAAGTATGTTTTATACTTAACCAAATCTCATCATTTCTCTATGTAATGACACTGAGAAGTTTTGGTCAGAACTGGTAAATGGACTTTGGTGTAGCACAGAAGGAAAACTTGGCGTTCCTAAGATAGAACAAAAACTATCTTAGTAACATTTGGTGTACCAAAATATAACTTGGTTACATTTGGACATTTTTATTTAGCTCCTTAAATTTTTGATAAAGCTTTCAATGCTTGATGCAACAAATACAGAAAAAAAAGTATTCAACAATCAATCCATCCATTCTCTATTGCAACTTATTCCGAGTCAGGGCAGCAAGAGACTAGTGCTACCTCCAGCAGTGACACTCAGCAGAAGTCACATGTGGGGTACCCCAAGACTCAATCCTGGGATCCCTCCTATTTAACATCTAAATGCTATCGCTGCAGCTCAGGTTATAACAAGAAGTAAGATTAGCTATCATAACTACGCAGATGAGACACAGCTCTACATTACAATGTCACCAGGTGACTCCGAACCCATCTTTCTCCTGCTGAACAGAAACAAAACTGAAGAAATTGTCATTTGACCTGGACGAGGAACAACCAGGAGTCAACACAGCTTCAGTTATTGCAGCTAGAAAATAATGATCAGGCCAGAAATCTGGGTGTGGCGATGGACTAAGATCGGGACATTCAGAGTCACATAAAGACAGTTGCAAAGTCAGTCTTCTATTACCTGAACAACATTTCCAGGATTAACGAATTAACATTAACATCTAGTGTTCATCCACTAGACTAACCAGTCTCAGTGAGAATTTGATTCAGTTTCTTTTTGACGTAGGCACAGCCACATTGTTGTACGTCACAGAAAGCGAGCTCTCCTGCGGCCTGTCTGTGTTATCTTTTAGACACGTTTCAGCTTGTTAGCGATCTGTGGAAGCCTGATTATTATCGAGAGATTTAATTTCCATATATTACCAAAGGAAAACGTGTACCAACAGGGGCTGGGCATTGTAAATTACTGTTCAAGGGGTAAAGTTGTGTAGACCTTTTTCCCGTCTTTCTGCTCCTGAGGATTGTAAACAACATGCCTTGGGTCCTTTCAGCTGGAAACATTTACGTTGCCTACAAACAGTGTTCACCCACTTGGATGCTTTACTGTCTTATTCCTTTTACAAATCAATTATGATTTGCCTTTTAATTTAAAAAAATGCACAAAAGAACCCTTTAATGTTAAAGTTTTTAATGTCTCCAAAAGTAATAATTAAACACAAATGTGAAACATAAAGTAAGTGTTTGCATAAATAGTTATCTTCTTTAAAGCGACTGACCTAATTCAACAAAGGTCTAGTCAAATGGTGCAACAGCAACCTGACAGAACTTGAACAGTTTTACGTGGAAGAATGGAGCAAAGCTGTAGTGTCCAGTCAGGGGTTGAGTACTTTTGTTTTTGTTTTTTATGCAAATCTGCAAATGCTACTGGTCTGATTTCGAAAAGGCAACATTTTTTTTTCTCAAGTAATTCTTTGTCTTTTGTGGAAAACAATTAAACAAGCACGTAAATTTGCTGCTATTAAGACTTTCCCACATTCAGGAAATTCCTCAGACACCATCTACTGCGACCGCTGTCGTTGCGACCGCCATGCTGTTCAGCTGTGGTCTCTTAAAAGCTTCGCAATTATCCACAAATGGAGTTTTCCGTTGTGGTTAGAACATGTGTTTTTGGAATGTCATTTGGATAAAAAAGAAAAAGAAAAAAGAAGTGGAACAAAAAATGAAGACCGTTTCTTTATGGTGAACATCACAGCAGCTGTTTATGACCTTTTCACATTTTTGTCAATCTTAATTCGACAGAACACAAAGTAATACATAATTGCGTAGATTATTTCAAATTAAATCATGCAAACTGTGGCAGACATTTGTATTTGAATCCACTTGAGTCGATATTTTATAGAACCGTCTGTCACTGCACTTACAGCTGCAAATTTCTGCCACAGTCTTCTCCACAGTTTGTCTACAGATTCTGAATTGTTTTTCTTTCTGGATTTAAGTAATTCCACTGAAGCTGTATCTGTATATCTTTGGGTTGTGGTCCCTCTTCTTCCTGTATTATCCTCCATTTGCCTCCAACCAGATACAAATCAAAACTGATTAGCTTCCTTGCTAAAAAAATAAGACATAACACTGGCATGATGCGGCCACAAATCAAAGAACAGAGCTGTGGCAGATTAGTGGAAACCAGAATAAAACAAAACACACACAACAAAAAAACAAAACAAGTATTGATCAACATCCTGCAAGTTCATGAATATACACAAACAAATAAGCTATGGCAGTGGAAACTTACCAGTATTTTATCTGTATATGATTTTGTTTTGATCATTTAAATGGTATGAGCCTATTGCTTCTTTATAAGTAACACTATAAATCAACAATATAAATCAACCCTTGCATATATTATTACATAGAGGAGCTATTGTAGAGGTAAAGCAATAAGAATATGTAAAAAATTTCCAAAGGTTAATTATTGATGAAAATATGATTTACTCTCACTGCTGTCTCTACTTTAAAAAACCTAATCCAGGCTCAGTTGTGATTACTTCTGGTACGTTGTGTGGTTATGTTTTTAATGGGATGAAATTAACAAGCAAAAACTAATTTCACTGGACGTAATTTCTTTTTTTTTTAGTATACTGACGTTTTCACAAAATGGGACAACAGCACTTAGCATTTTGACACGTTACCCACGACAAAAGCTGCAAACATGAAAGCCTCTCACTTCGTGCTGCTTTCATTGTGATCAGTCAGGGGATTTCCAGGCATATTGTCTGACTCACTGTTATGGAAAAGCTCCAAAGGAGTGTTTCTTTGTTTGCTTCAGGTGGGTGGCTTGACCCGCAGGTGGGTAAGATGGCCGTGTCCTTCATGTGACATCAGAGTCTCTGTGTTGTCAGGGAAACAAAGTTTTAACACAAGCCATTGGGGTTGAATAAGGTCAACCAGTGATCGGTTTGTTCAGAAAGATCTTTAACACGTAAAAGTTTCAAAAACATTTCAAATAAGCCATAATTTACTTTAAAAAATTGTGTTGACCTGTCACTTACAATCCCAATAAAACATCAAAGTTTGGGGTTGTAAAATGGCAAAGTGTGTATGAGTTCCTCCTTGTGTAAACTAATTCATAATCTCTTTGTTTTCGTGCAGCCAGCAACATTTATGTTGCTTCAGCAAATCAGCATAACCAAAGTTCAAAAACATTCTGGTTTTGTTTCTTGGTTTGTTATTCATCTTTTCAATGATCATTGTGAAGTTATAAGATGTCAGCTGCTTTTAGCTGAAATTTGTCATTCATTCAAAAAGGTAGCCTGGTAAAAACCAGCCCCTTGTTGCATGCTTTTTCTCGCATAAAGGTTCCGTACCAAACTAAATGCCAGTTGTTGAAAAATGATTGGACTCTATTCAAGTTTGAAATTTTACCCAGTTTATATTGTTTGGCCAAAGACTTTGTGTAAAATCCTTAATGTCTGGTAAAATTGGTACCGTTTGACCAAATGTTAGCGATTTTACCTCGTCGTTAACATTTGGCTGTGACATACGAAATGCACCAGTTCGACAAAATAGAGGTTACGAGAAATGACCTGAGCTGTTAACAACCATTCTCACTATGAAGAGAGAAGTGTCGAGCTGAACGAGGTGGCTGTTCCCTCTGGGATTAATTAAGTACATTCATTCATTCATTCATTCATTCATTCATTCATTCATTCATTCATTCATTCATTCATTCATTCATTCATTCATTCATTCATTCATATTAATACATTATTTAGAAGCGTGGCCAACACAAACTGAATGGCTTCGTTCAGTTCCTCCGCTGCCTTTGCTAAAACTACAGGCAAACTACAATTCTAAAGCAGCGCAGAAAATCGTCGCCATTGTTCACAACTTCTGTTTGCCGATTGTCTCAGTTGAAATCAAGCACAATGAAAGAAATCCCAGATGGCACACTGATGGGAGATGAGAACCGGGTGGACTTGCTTCGGAAAGTAGCGGAAAGGCTAATTTAAATGCGTTTGTGTGCTTTAGACAGCGGTTATATTTAGTTTTAGTGAGTAATTGGAACCTGGCAAAAGCACCTCACATTTCTCAGTTCTGAGACATTGTTGCTATTACATGCAATTTTCCATTTCTCATTGCTATAATTAGCTGGTATTTGTCAATGGTCAAAATAATGGTCTAACAAATCGTGGCTTCAACAAAGTAATGATATATGCACAGATTTTGACAAAGGAAATGACAAATGGGAGGAGAGACGGAAAGTGTGGTTTTGCAACTTGTGTTTGTGATTTCATGAGGGAAAAAAGTGATAGGCCTAATGCAATGATTTTTTTTCAGGGCAAATGCAACTTTTTCCAGGTTCACACACATTCAAGTGACCAACTCCAAACCACAGCATTAGTGTAAAACAAACTGAAATTAGTGACATTAATCTCAGTTAGATTTACAACTAAAATCAAAAATTAAAGGGGACAAAAGAGCAAATGTGAAGCAAGATAAAGGTCCAGGAACTTCGGTGTAGTGTGAGAGGAGATCTTTGCCATTTAGTCTGAGATCTGTTTTTGTTTTGGTGTGACAAGCAGAAACTTGTTCAAAACCAGCTCACAGGTTTCACAGTTAAAACACATTGTTTTCTGGAAATACTCTTCAGAGAAGTTGAAAAGCCTGCTGGACAAAGACTAAACTGAAAAGATGACATTCTCTGAAACAGTTAACTCCTGGTGTGGTCAAATGGATTCCAAGAAACCGAGTCACCTCGGCCAAAGGCATTTATTCATGCCTTTGGCTTTCCATTAACATTACTGGCTTTTTTTTTCTTTTTTAAAGTTTTGCATGTGAAAGAATTATGAAAAATGGAGGATTTAAAAAAATTTTCCCTCAGTTTCTCAGACATGTTTTTACGTTTGCTTGAGGTAGTTTTTATTTTAGAGGAAGACTTGATGCTCAGTAGAGAATTTTGAACATATTATCTGAAAAGTCCCAGCACAAATCACAGCATATCCCTTTAAAATAAACTGAAACACTCCTAACTAGGCAATAGGTCCAAAACATGACAGTCAGGTTAACTGGTCTCTCTAAATTGTCCTGTCTGGACTGATGATCTGTCCAGCATGACCCTGCCTCAGCTGATATGCAGTTCCACTAGATATTTGCTAACAGCTACTGGCTAGTCTGAAGGGGCCGAGTGGGGGAGTCACGGGAGAAGGGAACTCGGAGTTTCGAAAGTGGGCCTACATGTCCATGAAGGCATTTTTGCCAAGCTGAATGGTTGCCATGGGAGATTAAATGATTTCTCAAACATGCATAAAGGAATCAAAGCAACACTCCCAGCATATTTTTGATTAAGACATTATAACATGATGTGAAGTTATCCCTTATGGAATTTGTACATTTTTTGATAAAAGTTCTAAGATGCAACACTGTTTTAAAAATCATATTCTCCAATGAAGATTGTTTAGGAGCCACATGTAGTGATTTATTAGATTTCTTTCAACCCACATCTACATTGCAGAAAAACTATGTTGCAAAACCATCCACACAGCGGAGAAACGTATGAGAAATGTGTGAGAGCCTTTAACACTGTGCAGTTTCTCTTCTGCTCCATCTGAAATACTCAGATGTACTGTATCTATTTCTAAGGAAAGAAAAGGCGCACTCACTGTGGAGGAAATGACTTAGATTAGATGGTGTTTAGTACTTGGTGGAGGATGGGTGGGAGTGGTCTAGGTGAAGTGAAAGTGAAGTAAATGTTAGGTTTTGGCAAGAAATGAAACTTATGTTCCAGGCAGCGTGCGGTCGGTGAGGTGTTTGCCCACTTCTCGCTCTGATGTCCCAGAAATCAAGAAAAGCAGAAAAGCACTCGAGCATTGTTCTGTGGCTTGTTTGTGAATGAAAATAGCAAATTTTCTAAATGTTCTCATGTTTGTGGCTTAGCAAGTAAAAACCATGTGTAGAATGAAAAAACTTTCTTCTGAATAATAAACGCTTTAATATGCTCCATTAGCATAGGGCTTTCCTGGCCTGGCTCATTACTTAGAGTTCACACCGCAAGAAACTTTCACTTTTAGGAACCATTCATGCAGTATTTCTGTATACAGTTTCCTCTCTCTTTCAAGTGTCACAGTCAAAGAGTTTTATTTGTGGTCTGAACAAGCGGCAACGTGTGGGCTGGGGATCAAACCTCACAACCATTTCCCTCCCCCCGTCCTCCGTCAGGCCATTCGGTTAATTGGTTCTTGGTCAGATTTAACCTTTTAACCAGAACCTTTGTCCATCTCTGCTCAGCGTCGGCATGTTTGGTTCTGGTTTTATTGACTGATATTACGCTGATATTTTAAAAACTTTTTTATCTTGTTGCTTTTGCTGTAATGTTTCAAAGATGCTTTCGCGTATTAAAAAGACAAATCGAGGAAAAGCAAAAAAAACCCCCAAAAAAACATCTGAATCAGGACGGAAGCATTCGCTGTGTTTTGTTTGGGCGTCTGTACAGGTGCTCGATGCTTTACAGAACGCACCCAGATCCAGATCCTCTTCTTTTTCTGCCGTCCTTGATCAACACTGACTTGAGACTTATGGACATGGAAACACAGCCACAAAGATACTGTGTTCTTTCATTTGTGTGACGCAAGCTTCAAAAAATGAAGCTTTTTTATCCCCAACACAGGCAAGCTGAAGGAACATCATGTGTATTACTTAATACATCTGGCTTAGCTCTTTTTGACAATCAGTTAGCACTGTGTAGCTACGATATAAAACAGGTGCAACAGACGTCCTGAACAGAACAGATTGATCGGCCAGTTTGGACCTGAACAGTGCAGCCAGGGTGCCGGAGTGACTGGTTGTCAAGAACCACAGCCACAAAGATACTGTGTTCTTTCTCAAAGAATCAAGATCTATATAGACACACGCGCACACACACACACACACACACACACACACACACACACACACACACACACACACACACACACACACACACACGCACACACACGCACACACACACACACACACGCGCGCACGCACGCACGCACACACACACACACACACACACACACACACACACACACACACACACGCACACACACGCACACACACGCACACACACACACACACACACGCGCCCGCACGCACGCACACACACACACACACACACACACACACACACACACACACACACACACACACACACACACGCCCCTACACGCACACACACACGCACGCACACGCATCAACAGTTTCAACCAGATCTCTAATGAGCCACTTCCTTTAAAGTAAGGCTCTCTCAGACAATTATCAGCATTTACTGAGCTGTTTCCACGGAGATAAATGATGTTCATGGTCGTAGTAACTCTCCGGTCATTATCAGGAGGAGATAACATTGCTTTCAGCTGCCGTGAGGATATCAATAGCTGTTTTTTTTTTCATGATGTAACACTAAGCTCTACAATGCCGAATAAAGGCGCAATAATCAACTGATGCGGTGAAAACGCATCTGTTCCCTTAAAGATTTCTTCTGTTTCTGCTCATCAATGTTACCCAAGCCAACCTGGACCTATGTGAAAAGTAACTACCCATCTGCAGAGGTACGAATCCCCCCACAAAGGAGCTGTCTGATGAAGCACATCAGGTTAAAAGAATCTCAAAAACCAACTGGTCATGACATGATCTCAAATTGTTCCAGAAAAAAGGTTTTGCATGCTGATGCATGCGAAACCAATTTTGGGTTAAAAAATGACCATGCATCACCTTTAGTTTGTTCACTTTAGAGTTGCAGACATTAATTTTAGACCCTACTTGGAATCTTAACCTTGAAACTGATATTGTGACACCTTACAGAGGAAATTAGGTTTGAGTTGGTATTTGGGTTCCTGATGTGGGACCTCGTTTTGGGCTTGAAGCAGGAATCGTAAAGTTTGTCAGGGTCCTAGTTTGAGGTTGTAGCAGGGCACCTGATGTTAAAGTGTAACTAACCCCCAAATCCACTTTTGGTTGTTGATAAACTGTCTAAATAGGTTATGAAGGGTTCTATCTTTGTGACATTTGTACATAAATTTGTTTAGTTCTTCTATGTTTTGTCTAAACTAATCTCAGTGCTGACCCCTTTGGTTGAACGGTGCCTAAACAGTTGGCTTCTGTTTGTCAAAGCTGTTTAAAACATTACACAGCCCTGCGTTTGGGTATTAAAGCGTCTCACAGTCACACTTTATCTCATTCAGAGCTGCAGAGTGTTGCCGCCGATAATGCAAAAAATTAAAAAAAATTGCTAGATTTGTCACTTATTAATTTTTTGATAAAATGTCACTAGTCACTAAATGTAGCAATGAAGTTTATAAGTTAGCTACAGTGCTTCTTCTGTCCCGCTTCCCCTCTCCTCTCAACACCCCACCCCACCCCTTGGTGTCTCTTGGCTCAATTTGATGGATTTTTTCTAAATTTTAGCTTTTACAGGGTGGGTTAGTTAAACTTTAAAGTTAGATACCTGATTTGGGACTAGCAGTCAGGAACAGGTCATTGAGGCAGATTCAGTTTCAGGTTGTCTAATTTTGAGGCAGGCAACTAGTTTTGGGCTTTCTAGCAGGAGACATGAATTTAAGGCAGTGAAAATGTTACAGATGTTACGTTGGGCCGTAATACTGGACATTACAGACCAGAGTCTGGAGAAGACCCATAATTATTATGCAGCTGTCCTATTGAGTTTTAAGTGAAAAGTTGAAAAGTTAGCTAGGTGACTAAAGAACTCTCTTCTGGCTAGCATTCAGATGAACTAAAAGAGGAGAAAATGAGTTCATAAACAAAGGCTGGCATCTTTCCTGTGTTCTTTGGAAGAGCAACAATGATGCCTATAAAAGGGAACAGGAATCACAGACCCTCATCCCTGGAAAGGTCAGGACAGAAAAGACTCTCTCTTTCTCCTTCCTGGGATTCTTTTTATTGCATTACAGGGCGGCGACAGCAACAGAGAAGTCTTTGTGTCTGTTCCAGTAGTTTACGATTTCCACTCAGTCGACATTCAAATGCCAATAACTAAGCTTGCAAATACTAGAGTGTTTTTTTTTTAGAGAGCACGTGGCCTAATTTGGAGCTACAACCTACCAAGAAAAAATCAAACTAGTGATGTAAAAAGGCCTGGTGGCTTATGAACGAGTGCGATGAGTAGCTGAAGTTGATGTAGAGGAAGGAGGGCTTATTCTGGAAGGGGAAATGAAACCTGAATCTTATGGTGATCAGGTGCATATTTGTGCTCACAGTACCCCCTTTTCTCATTTCCTGTGATTTGTGATACCTTGTGGTGTATGACATAAAGACAGGCCATCTCTGGCGTTAGCGCCACTGGCTGTGAATATTAGTCCTTGATAGAAATCCTGAAAACGACTCTCTAAACATGAGACTACTGTTACAAAATACCTTTAGAAAAATCTACTTCCCTTTTTTATTTCAGGTTCACTTCAGGTTTTCACTTGCTGATGACTTAATTTAACCACTTTTATTCTGTTAGGTTCATGTAACGCAGTGGCACGAAACAGGTTTAAGCACAAAAACGAGATAGTCGGGTTTTCTAGAGAAACTTCTAGATGCATGCCACTCTTAGTGCCAGCAAGTTTGAAGTGGCTCCGTCACATCAGTTATTGTTTATTCTTTTTATAGACATTAATTCATCATTTTTAGGGTGAAAACTGTCCATGTTTGGACAGTTTTCCCCAACGTTTTATTTTTAAAAACAGCAAGGGATATCAACAACACAAACCAGGTTTTTGCTTTAGCAGCGAAAGCAAAAAATTAATCACTAAACCATACATTGTCATTCTGAGTTTATTTTATTTACTTATTTTTGACCAGCAAACCATCCAACCAAATCAACGAAAATTAATCTTCTATTGTATGTTCATTCTTTTGATGTGTTCGATGTGTTCTACTTAAACAAAGTTTGCTGTGCTTCTGTACAATGACAAATTAACCCTGGATCTGATTCTACAAAAATCAACACGTTTCTGAATTGTCATCTTATGGGAGAAAGGTTTTAAGTGCTGTGAGAAAAGCTTTAGAATTGCCAAGAAAGTTCAGCAAGTGAGTGCGTCCTGAAAAGAGTTCAACACAGGGATCGAGTTGCCACCAGGGCAGAGCTAGATCAGGACTGCCAGCAAGCAGGTGCTTGATAGAGAAAGGAATGACAACTGCTATCTTTTCCTTACTATAGGGCACACTGTCTTTTTTCATATATGAAGCGCACTGGACTATAAGGCACATTAAGTGAAACAAAAGTCAGATAAGTCAGTCACTCAAGGTGCAGTATGTATCACTCTGCAATGTGTACAACACACAAAATCCATATTAATTCACTACAGGGGGCTGTTTTACTCCAGAACAATGTATAAGGTGTTCCAGATTACAAGGCACACTGTTGTTTTCTGATTAAAGCTCTTAACTTCACCTTATAGTCCGGAGAAAAACATGGATATTTTCAATCTTTGGTCAAGAAATTACACTGATCCTCAATGAGAAACCATTGACTTTTTATTTAACCTTAACTTGATGTGTTTCTCAGTAAAATCTATTGAGTCACTATTGAGACTTAAATGTTTATTATTCCAAAAACATCTGACATAGAGGCACAACAAGACATGAAGGCACAACAAGAGTAAAGATGTGAAGTTTGTGAAGAACATAATTTACACCAGTTTCAAAACCTTTCACCATTACCAGATTTTGATTGGCTTTTGGTATTAAATCTGTGCTACCAGGATTGATCGTTTCCATCAGTTAACAGTTATCTTACTAGCGGTCCTGAAGCATTGTGTAACGAACTGTCCCTATTTAGTATTTCCTTTCCAGTAGTTATAAATGTGTTGTGCGTGCCACCGCTTTACTAAGAACTCTTCAAAAACATTTTTAACAGATACAGTCAGATAGTGTGCCAAGATTATTGGGCTAGCAGGAGAATACCTACATTTCAATGAGTCAAAGCAAAACCCACATCAAGTGTGTGAAAGGCCTTCTGAAGAAGTAGTTTGTTCTTCCACTCTGAACAGTGGTTTGTTCAGTCCCATGTCTTGAGAGGAAGACTGTGCAGTGAGATGCACAGTCTTCCTCTCATTTTCCTCACCGCCTTTACTTCCAGGGTGATATTGTTGATGGTGCAAGCACCTGCAGTAACGGTAACAATGTGCAGCACTCATTTTGGTTTAAATGTGGAAATCTGTCACTCTGTGACCGACCTAAATTTCTTTGCTTGAATTGGGGTTGTGGTGCAGGTGGTACGACTGCAAATGTGTCAAACGTCACTTCAAACTTGAGCTAAGATTTCCCTCACAACACCTTTACCAAGAGAGGTTTTGCTGCACAAAGCAGCAGTGCAGACGTCGGCTGTGTCGTAACACGCCTGTGGGTATTCGAGCTGAAGCATCAACGAATGCGAGCAGTAAAAGGAATATTCGAAGGGCAACAAAAGAGAAAGACTAAAAAGCTGGTGTACGTGCTGGAAGTGCTGCGAGTGCAGATCTTAGCATGATCCGTTCTCATGTGAAACCACTAGAGCCATTCCCAACTGGGTCATTTTTTTTTTTTTTGCTCTGTGGGGGCTGTAAAAAGGCATGCTGGGTAAATGTGGGAAAGAGCCGCTAAAGTAGTAATAGAGGAAAAGAATATATATTCCCATCTATATATCCCATCTCTAAAAACAAGAAAATGTCACATGCAATTTCTGGTATAAAGTTGATATAAATGTAGATACTTGAGCTGGTGGCACATCAACTTTGCAAAAGTGTGGAGGATGTGAGTTGACAGGTTTGTGGGTTTTAATCTGCACGGGGAATTATCAGTTACCTTATCTCTACTGTTGAATCTCAAAATATATTTCACATGTCACACAGTAGCTCAACAAATATTGACACAAAACCTAAATGCTTAATGTGGGCAAGTATATTTGTATTAATAACTGAGTATTTTTAGGCTACGAGTTTTTATTTTATTTCCCTATTTCTTTTTAATTGGTGCTGCCTGGCAAAGTATATATATATACTTTGCCAGGCAGCAAAGTATATATATACTTTGCTATACCTTGATGTGTGTGTGTATATATATATATATATATAAAAAAATTCCCTTCTCACCCTCCGCGGGTGGTCTGTTTCATCCTCTGAGCTCGGGTCGTTCTGCGCAGTATCTTGGCTGTGCCTAGAACTGCACATTTCTGGATTGAGATATCTGATGTTGTTCCTGGGGAGATATATATGTGTGTATATATATATATATATATATATATATATATATATATATATATATATATATATATATATATATATATATATACACACATCAAGGTATACATCATCAAGGTATATATATACACACACACACATCAAGGTATTTAAATTCCACACGTTTCAGTCCTTTTCTATCTTCAGTTTTGTGTTGCTCCATCTTATTAATTCACAAGTAATTACAAAATGAAAAGGTTCAAGGCTTAGGCTCAGGATGGTGGCACAAATATAATGCCGTTCAGTATCAGCAAAGCTGAGAAGTGTTGATCTTTCTCACCAGCAACAGTGTGCGTGTTAAAGCACCTATATGCCTCACGAGTGGAGCGTCCGTGCAAGAGCAGTGCAGTCTGGGCATGACCACAGAGATTTGTGTCAGAGGAAGTTCAGACTTGCGTTCTCATCAGACTTTGTTGCGTAGTCACTGGAAACAAGAAGCTCGTGCTAGTTTCCCCAGACAACGTCCAGAAAGCAAACTCAATCATACAACTGGGTTTTTGAGATGAAACACTGACACAACTGTTACAGGAAGATTCGCCAGGATCGGATTAAGATGTTATGCTTGATTAAAGTTCTGGTTTTGAGCAGGGAGGGAGGGTCTTCAGCTCCACTGATGGTTCTCATTGAATTTCCTGTTGACAACGATCTCTTTCTTTGTCTTGGCTTTACTTCATCTGCTTCCTCGGAAGCCTTTGGTCATCCCCACAGACCAAAACATAATTCTCGGGAAGCATTCAACAAAAGACAGGGCTCAACCCTTTTGTGAACAACTACTTCTAAAGGGACAGATATTTACATTTTCTCCCCAAATGAAACAAGTGTTTTGAAGTGCTAATCAAATGTTCTGTTAAATAACACACAGATGTGAACAAGACAACGTTTGTTTCAAACAGGATTTATACTTCATGCCTCGACTGTGACTATAGTGTGTAGATTTATCCCCAAAACACTATAATAGCTAAATTACATCAAAAGAAAATCCTGAGCACGGCTAAAGCTGTGCTAAGCTATTAAACCTGGCAGCTTTTTGTCCCTTTGTAGTTTTCCTACTCACAGGAAACCTTCAATTGTGGAATGCCTCTTGCATCTGTAGGGGAAGTTATTTTACTTAAGCCAAATTGTTTCCCAGCATGTTCTTTCACTCAAATGAAAAGCTGTGGTTATGAAAATGAGTCAGGCCCGGGAACAGAACCATTTGAATGTGCTCATGATTGATGGATCAGCAAACCGCTCGTTTGGACTTGGGTGTGTGAGTGTGTTTTGGTTTGAGTGGGATTCTCGTTTCTAGAGTGGATCTTGGCAGATCGGGTTCCTGATTGTACAAATCGGGTTCCTGACTCTGTGAAAACTGCAAACCTGCAGTTCTGTCAAACCTCTGAGGATATAAGAAGCTGCAGGACATCCTCTCTCTGCCGGATGATAAACCTTCAGTCTCTAGCCTCATAGCGTTCTTTAGTGTTCTCTTTATTACAACCTCTTGAGATTGTAATTAAATCTCAAGAGGTTGTACTGCAGCTTGACTGAAGGTCAAACTTACCTTCGCTCTCTGTCTCTCTGTCTGCACTCAGATCAACATCCGTCACCAGCCAACCTCTCTGGAAAGAAAAGCTCATCCTCTCACTTCTCCAGAACCGGTGACTCACCTCAAACCCACATCCTCTCCAGGAACCGATTTTCACACTAGAACCCATTTTACCTTCTCCAGCGCATGCAAACCATCATCAAGACTGTAAGCTTATTCCCCCTAAAAGCAATCCACCTTGTAATCATCTCCCAAACCTCCACTGACCTGTTCAGAGAAAAGAGCATCTCTAGTTGCACATTTTCACATTTTTTATATATTGTTAATAAACCTTGGTTTACTGCATTCAAGTCAGGAAATTGCCTGCAAACACGACAAAGCTAAGACCATAGACAGGAAGGTGATCCAAAACAAAGCTAAAACCTCTCAGGGGAAAACATGCCTTTCAATGATTTACAAGGTTAACGACAAACTGACCAGGGGCAAAGAGGGAAAAACTACAGGACTCAATCATATGGATGATGGGTATCGACTGATTACCATCAATAGCCTGCAGCGACACTAAAATAGGAAGTAAACTCATCTGCAAGTGCAAGATAAATACATATACTGGCATATAATTAATATATAGGAATTAGAAAAATGGTTACTCATTGAATATAATCTGATCACCAGTTAAGTTGAGCTGCTACGGATGTTTTGGACATATCAAAAAGATTCTGCAGCATGACCGCCGCAGCGCTCGAACACGCTGTATACCATACGTGTCCACTACTGCTAGAGAATCAACACAGCTGCTACTTAGATACTGTATCAATAAGGTAATAATGTTACTTACCTAAGGCAAAGCGACTTGGAGACTCTTTACTCACCTGATGATGCTTGGTGCTTGAAATGGAAAATTAAACTGATGGCATTCCTTACTGTATGACTAGTTTGGCTAAAACCTATCTGAATGTATAAAATAGTAATGCTACTAAATGTACACAATTCATTCTCTAGTCAGACTTAACACAACCCAATGACATTAAAAGTCCATTTTAATAGACTTTTAATGTCAGGTAATACCGGGTAAATATGGTACAAGTTGTTTTTCTTAAACTTTTATTTCTCAAAGTTTATATTTACCTTTCTGTGCTTCTAGGGCTTGAGGGTTTAAGCGTATTAATTATTTGGAAAACTTCCTTAAAACACAAAGGTTCTGGTAGAAATTGACGGTAAAAATTTAAATTCAATCTGTGCAAGCACTAGCTGCTTATTTCCTGTTTGTCCAATGTGGTATATTTAGAAACAGATTTTAAAATACAGGAAGTCATGTGAACAGCTTTTATCTGATGGGAATATCTCTGAGTGGACGACCCGTTTGACTCCCGACGTCAGTCTGGATTTTGGGTCTCATTTAAAGCAGGTTGTGTTATGAAAGTTGTTGATGAGAGGAACTTGTTGACTTGAGGGTGGAGTGTTCCTGTCCAACACAAACAGGTAGGGAAGTGCTGCTGTGAAGAGGGTGATTAGCAGGCTAAAGAGCCACTTCTCTACCCAGTAGTTACGTCAATGTTTATTCCTGCAGAGGACTAAAATGAGCGTCTTCGCCCACATTGCTTTTTAGCGCCACAATTTCACAAGTGAAAGTCTGCCTTTGTACGCACTTCTGTGAAAGCACTAGCACCTTCTCCTCTACCACAAGTCCGTGTGACCTTAGAGGAAAGAAAAGTTGTTGGGAGGGGGGTTTCCTCTAGTATGCAAACTTTTCTCCAGAGATGTTGTGACGACATATCTGAAGATGGTAGAAAAGAGCAACTCTATTTTTGGAAGTCCAATTCATAACCAAAAGACAGCAGAGTCCTTTTAGTGCAGCAAGAAAGATTCTAATTTTTGATGACTTTTGTCTTTTACTGTCTCTGTCTTGAACTGAACACATAAAAATTCAGTTTGGTTGATAAATGTCACGAGATAAGCATTATGAGATAAGCACAGATATTTGCCTTCAACAACAAGCAAACTTAATAATTTGACTCCCAATTGCTGCAGCTGTCTAAGGTGAGCATTAGTACCGGTCGTTGTAAAACTGGCCAGAAAAAAAGTTAGAGTCAACTTTGTGCAAGTTTTCGGACCACGGTGACAGAAGACCGTCGCTCTGCTCCACTCCTGCCAAAAAAAGCCCAGGATAAAATTTTTTGTTCCTTTTAGAAGTCAGTAGACATCTGACTAAACTGTCTTTTGCAACTGACTAAACTGTCTTTTGCAAGTGTTTAGTTTTCTCCCTGGTTCAACACAAGTGAATGAAAAGGTAGTTACTACCACCAGGGAATGAACCAAGACATGAAGGACGCCGACCCTCCAGGATCGACTTTGGACAACCCTGATCTAAAGCCTCAAAGTTGGTGTGAAGCATTTCCTCCTGCGTTTCTCAAAGTTGAGTCAACTTTCACTTTGTTGACCTTGACTTAGAAAAAATATGTAGTCATGCAACCCCTAGTGGAGAGTCTCAAGAAGATTTCTTCAATAATTCCAAGGATCAAGAAGGAGTGCTGGACACCAGGAACTGGTTTCTACCAGGAAAAAACAACTATCAAAACTTCAAGGAACACTTCAATCAGAAGTCACACCCTGTAGTGAGAGGTCAGGAGAAACACACACATACACACACCAACCTACCCACAACCTTGTGGATTTGATAATTAAAAATGAATATTCACAGGCACCTTTCATCCAATCAGACACAGCTTGTGCTGAGCTGTGAAGGATAAAGGGCAAAGATTTGAGTCTCTCTGTGCGTGGTTGTGTCTGGATGAGCTAAATTGATGTAGAGCAAACAAAAAAACTTGTAGCTGTAATTACATCAAACGGTGTAGTCTGAACACTGTTACAAAATAAAATGCTGCACATTTTAGATGATTTCTTAGTAGCAAGTGTTGAAAACCATGCCTAATTATCTTAATTGATGGGACTTAATAGTCTGCTTGATGGCACTGTAGTTGATAAAACACCCTTAATGCAGTCGGTTACAGTAACTGATGCCCAAATCAAAAGATTGGTGAAACAGCTGAGGGATCTGTGTTGAGGATTCTGAGCTCCTTCAGATTTCTAAACCTCCACTTGGTGCAGAAGAGCAGAACAGAACCCGCCGAGGCCTGGGAGGAGAAGGAAAATCCAGTCTTGTGATGACTGTTTACTCTGCCCCACTCGGACCGAACACTGCATCCATTCATCCAAAAGAAACACTCTGGAAAACCACACACACGCACACAAGTGTGTCTTTCTACTTTCACAATGGCTATTTATTGACTTCCATTCAGTTTTCATTCATTTCTGCAAATTAACCCCGACACTTACCTTAAGCCTAACCATTATCTGTACATGCCTAACCCTAAACTCAATTCACACCTTAGCAGTAAAACTAATCCGTAAACCTTAGCCATAAAAAAGAGGGTTCACTGCCACATAAGGCCAATTAGTCTTCAGACCTTCTAGTTAATATGCCAGAAAATCTCTTATATATTTATCATAAGAATTTCAGAGTGCACGGAGTAATATTGAAGCATACTCATGGAAAAACCTTCAAACAAAGTTACAGACGTTTGTCCTCCAACCTGCTCAAATATGCTGCCACTATGTGCCATCACTAAAAAGCCCTGAATCTGACCAATCGTGAACTGAACTGGTCTCAGCTGAACTAAAGCACCAGACTGAATGAATGGATTATTTTTGCTGCAGCTGGAATGTGTTCCTCTCTCACACAAAGGAGCGTCTGTACCTCAGATGCTGTGAAGGAAAAGTTGATGTGAACCTAGAGCAAGGTGTTTGAGGAGACTTGCATGGGGAAGAAAAAAAAAGACAGGGTGATTCCAGAGATAATAAACAAGCCAGGAGCAGCAGCAGAGTTCAGTATCACGAGACATCTCGATGTGAGTAGGTGTCACAGACAAACACAGATGTGTTTATCTAATTATGTAACACTGCAGGTTGATAATGTCTCGTCTGAAAGTAAAAGATGTTTCCGGTACCGGTGCTGCGTTACCAATGGAAGCAAAAAAGGCGTGACATCGCCATCTAGTGGATGCGTTGCAATGTTGCACCTCAAGGGGTTGGTGGAGGTTTATAGTCAGTTAATGCCAGCCGTGTCTGGGAGCAGATGACGTCACAAGAAGGCTGATGAAGTGAACTGGCTGACATGGGGATGTAAAAAAAACAACAAAAAAAACTGCTTATCTGACATAAATTTCAAAGCTTTTGAATTTTCCCCATATTGTTCCCACTATGCAAGGATTTTAGATCTTAGACCTGGGTGCTGTCCCGTGGGCTTGTTGGTGGCAGGTAAATAAATAAATAATAAATATGTAAGTCAAATATCAGGACAGGACAAGTGGAAAACAAAACATCTACTTGTGAAAGGCAGTAATTACTGACCACACGGATATCAAATAACACACACCTGTGTAAAGAAAGGAAAGGGTTTCAAAGCTGTTTCTCCGGGACTCTTACACAGACAGGTGGTGGAAGCAAAAGAAGAAGACAGGAGACAGATGGCGAGAGCTGCCGAGGCACGAGATGAACAACAGCGTCGCGAAAGCAAAGTAAAAGGATTATGGGTTGGCTGTGGTTGGTGGTGCAACTCTCCAACTTCATCTGTCAGCTCCTGAAGCCAAGTCTGTTTTCACCTGAGCTTAACTTATGAGCCAATCTGCAAATCCACAGTAAAAAAAAAAAAAATCTGCTTTTGATAACCCTTTTACATGAGAAACATTGTCCAGTGTTGGCTTACTCAGGGGGAAAAAAAATAAAATTATACGTAGCTGTACTAAAATCTCATGCTAAATATGTTCCATAAATTATAGTGCTATATTAAAACAACTTATTTCATGCTTGGTAAATATTAGTAGAATTTAAATACAATTGAAAATCAACTCAAAGTGCATTTCATTTACTTTTATGTGCTGAAGTGCAACTATGTACACTTATACTTTAAATATATTTGAATTATTGTGCTTAATCTATGTTAGAATGATACATTTTGATGTTATTTTAAGTGCATTTATAAACTCTTTTACTCTGAACTTTCATTAAAAACAAAATATATTCTAAATCTATTACAACTCTTTCCATAACACCTTACAAATATTTTAATAATTGGCATAAAAATGATCTTGAAGCGTTGCATTTGAATGTAACGCGCTAACAGACCACACAACTTCTAAAATAATGTTTATAACAGATCTGTGGAAAGCCTTGAGCACACAGAAGGGGGGAAAGAAACTCTCCTGGGTGTGGATAAACTTGGTCAGTAAAAAAAGTGGCACAAAAGTGCAGCAGGGCACGTCGTTCTCTTTCCATCTCCGCAATGTTTTTGCCCTACAGACCCCTTCCAAGCCCCAACAGATGCAGCCTGCCGATCAGCTCTCACACCGTTGAGTTAATCTGAAAATCAGATCAGGCAAAATTCACTCTGACATCTAACACACCCGTGATTACGCCCCTAAGTGAAAATCCCAGAGGGACCATATGGCCCACCTGGCCAGCAGTCCTACATGTAAGAGGATAATGCTGGTAGCCTGCATGTGTGAGAGAAGGGCAAGAGAGAGAGAGGGGAGGGGATCCGTGCTAATCTTTGCTGCTGTCTTAACAGGCTGTTTGTTCAGCAGGTCAGTGTGAAGAGCGAGGTGACGGAGGAGAATACACTCTCACACACACAACCGCTGCGCTCGGCTTCTGGCTGATTCTGAGGTTTTGTTTCCCAGAGGAAATAAGGAAGAACGTGGCAGTGATGTACCGGTCGCCTGCTCTGGAGAACAATGAGCTGATGGCTTTGTATGGGGAGCAGAGAGAAATTTACTTTGAGAAGGACGAGGACTGCATTAGTGAGGTGAGGCTTTATATCCACTGTGGCTCTAAAATCACAACCTTTTTTTCTTCCATTTAGCATTTCTCAGCTGGAACACTGCAGACCGATTTAAAACAGAATAGAAACAGCCTCTCTCTTGTCCTGCACACTTAACAGCAGAAACAGATATAAAGGTTCACACAAAAGATTCTCAAAGTATTAAAAGCAATAAAAAAACAAGATTAATAATAATAATAATACTATATCAGAACTGTTATTACAAATAGGCGCTTTTTCAAAAACGCATGTAATTTGCATTGTACATTGAAATACATTTACTTGATGATTTTTATGATGTTTGACAAAATGTAATGTTTATTGCTTATTTTGTAGTTGAAGACCTTTGTGATGTTTTATTATATAAACCACTTTGAAATGCCTAGTTGATGAAATGTGCTATACAAATAAACTTGACCTAAGTTGAGACTACATGCAGACAGTAAATATCACTTTAGTAAAATGTAACTGCTTTCAAACGATGGGCATTTGCACTACTATGCGTTTTGGTATTACACTTTTTCAGTAAAATAGCAAGGAGGAATTTGTTTTGTAGACGCAAATGGAAATCAAGTTGCACTATAATCATCTGCAACTTCTAATAGACTCATATGTCTTATACTGATTTCTTTTAATTCATGGAAAAAATACAAATAATCTTATTTAGTTCACTATATTTTAATATCTCAGCTACAAAAATATGATTCAGTGTTAAAAATCTAACTTAAAATAGAACTCGTATATGTATATATGCTGCAAAATACACGAGAACCACTGAAGAGACTTGAAACAAAATGTCTGTTTACCGATTAAATCTGCCAATTTTGACTCATGATCGGCTGTTACTGGTGATGGCATTCCAAACACAGGAAAACAACATATTTTTCCTTTCTGTAAATTAATGAAAACTAATATTTCTCACTGTTGTTGGGGTATAAGATAATTAATAATAATAAAAAAGCATAAACTTCAGTGCACTTTTTATGTTTATATCACCTCAGCACAATGCGTTATAATCCATGCGTTATAATCCATAAAAAAACAAAAAAAAAAAAAAAACAGCATTAATAAAATTGGAAATTGGCTTTAGCCAAGCACGGGTGGGAAATTCAGGTCCTCCAGGGCCGGTGTCCTGCAACTCTTATCTGTCTCCCTGGTCCAACACACCTGGATCCAATAGCCGAATCACCTCCTAATTACCTCATTATTTGACTCAGGTGTGTTGAAGCAGAGACACATCTAAAAGTTGCAGGAGACCGGCCCTAGAGGCCGCCTGGAGTTGCCCATGAAAATAAAGTTTTCCCATTTTGCGTAACATCGGCTTACACCAGGACCATCTGAAGGTTTGTTTCTCTAATAATAAGAAATACATCCTCAGTGTTCGACACGCACTTGACTGTACATCCGACCCTCCAGGAGAACGATCAGGACTCGGAGAGCAGCGAGGACGGAAGCGGCGGCCGAGGCGTCCGCAGCTCTCTGTCGCTGGAAATCTACGGCCTGCAGAGGGAGGAGCGCGTTTTCTTCTCCAACCAGGAGTACTACATGAGGCTGGAGGAGCTGAAGAGCGCCCACCTGAGGAACATGGCCGACCTGGAGAGGATGTACATCAGCCAGGGGCAGGACAGACATGGAGGAAGGGAGGATGACGACGTTCTGGGGAGAGGGAGAAACGGAGAGGAGAAGCAAATGTTCCGGTCAGAAATGTTCAGCTGTCCCTTTATTGATGTTTTGTGCATTCTGTAGAAACGGCATATTTTGTCACGTTACGTCTACAGACCATAAAGGGGCAGGATTCTGTGTTTTCCAGGAATATAATGCTATTTTATAGCATAAAATTGTAACTGTTAACTGCAGTTGTTATAAAATATATAATCACTTAAAAACCATTTTAATTAATAATTTAACGCCTTAAAATTAGGACTATGTCTCTCTCTAAAAAAAAAAAAAGCGACTACAAATTCTGAAACTGCGCCTTCAGGAAGTTATCACAACATCGCTCCTCTATTAACCCTTTAACAAGATTTTTACCAGCGTTTCACTGAGAAGTATAATGAGCTCAGGAGATGCAAAAAGTGTTTAATTGCTGCTGGCTAGTCTGCGGGAACTGAGTGGCGGAGTCACAAGCAGTTGCGCAAAAAGTGGGTATGCAGGGTATGCAACGCATAGGGGCGCAGCACCAGAGGGGGCGCCAAAACCCCGTCTGGAGGGGGCGGCGCGCCGATGATTGTTTTCCCATACACTTCGGCGCGCCTTACGCTCCTTCACCTCGCGCACATAACGAGGTAAATGTAGCGAGTTTTACCCTTCACGTATCGTCGCCTCGGGGGGGGGGGAGGGAGTGAGAGCGTCGCTCCTTCATCCTGACGATCCTTCTCTCGGGGTGTTGGGTGGTGGGGGGCGCCGATCTATGTTTTCGCATCCACCTGAATAATGTGTAGTTGCGCCACTGGTCACAAGGGAGGGCTGCTCTGTGAAGCAGAAGGTCTGAAGCCTAGAAACTGCAGCTCCAAGAAGGAGCCGCATCTTGAAGGCGGGGTTAGGTCCAGCCAGATGTTTTGCACAGCTGAATGGTTGCCATGGGAGATTAAAGGATTTCTCAAACATTCATGAAAGAATCGAGGCAAAACTCCAGGTATGTTTTTGATGAGGGAATCATCTTATAACATGAAGTAAACCTTATAAAATCAGTTTTACATGATGCTGCCCCTTCAAGGTATTTTGGTGTCATCTAGATGGAACACAAATGGAGTGAAATTACACACAAATGGTTTGTTCACAGTGGCTCAGTTTTCAGTTTCTTAAAATTCTGTAGCAAGTTATAGAGAAGTAAAAAGAACCTGTAAAACTTTGAAGAAAATTTTTGATACATTAAGACACAATCTCAAACCTATTCAGTGGTAGATTTAAATGCATCTAAATCTTGACTTTCGTTTTTATCTTGAATCAGGCTGATTTTGAGTCTAGATATCATTTTAGTCAAATGTACCAGTTTTCAAGGAATGGGCATTTGCAATACATTGCTGATAATAAGAAATCCTGTGAATTTCCTCTGGAGCTGCAAAAATCCAAAGGTTTGGCAGGACAACTTGTTCACAGGAAAGCTGAAGTTAGCTCAAATGTTCAAATCTTTGAATTTGACTATCAGGATCTGCTGGTCGGGTCAAGACTGAGTCGGTTCATCTGCAGACACGGATGTTCTGAATTACAAATTTATTAAACTCTTGAACAGTACCTCACACTTGGATACGCCAATACCTTCACAAGCTTGGTCAAACATAAATACAACACATATTTAATTTGCTCAGTCTGTGGAGTTAGGAGAATATTAGCCAATAAAATAACTAAAGCATGACATCACTCAGAACACTGATAGAATTAGATTTAATAAATCTGCCCTTATGAATCCTTCACATTGTCCCCGATACCTGGTGCATCTCTACTATTGTCATGTGGTCAAAATAACTCATGTATACAAATATGCACTACTTTGTGTTGGTCTGTCCCATAAAATCCTTGCTGAAATCATTGATGTCTGTCATTGTAGAAAAAGTACTAAACAAAATAACAATAATGGCTCTCTTGGATGTCATTGAATTTGTTAAGCAAATCAAGCGTACAATAACTCAGGACTTGTGAATGTTTTTATGACAGGAAGGGTAATGGCACCCTCTTTGGCAGCGGCCCCACCAGGAGGCTGCAGAGAATTAATTCCCAGGAGGAGCTGGACTTTCGTGACACATCCAGTGGCTCGGACCAATCAGAACTCAGCGGAGAGGATTTCCTAGGAGAACTGAACTGGACTTCCAACCAGCAGCAAACCCTTCAGAGGTTGGTCCTAAAAGTCACGTTTCACTGAACAGTTCATATTATTGTTCTTGGCAGGACTGCTTGAAGATATAACTTAAAAAAAACTGTTCCTCAGGCTGTCTGTGTTATCCTTAATTCTCTTGTTAAACTGGTTTATTATATAGTCTAGTCAGGGTTGCAAGTCTCCAACTCCAATATTTTGTTCTACTTGAGTTGAACCAGTGTCAAAAAGTATTCTCTTGTATTTTCATCCAGAAAAATGATGCATAGTCCCGAACACATGATGGCAAAGAAGAGCTTCAGGTTTCAGCCGAAAGCCTCTTGTCCCAAACCACAGGGAAGATTGTCCCATCAAACGAGTGCCAGAGCTCAGTCCGGCTCCAAAGTTACCATCCCCAAACCCTTCCAGATGATGCTGAGAGAAGAGGAGAGGAAGAGGCACAGGGTGCGGACACGTTCCGAGGTCGAGCTGGAGAACACGCTGCTGAGGCGAGAGCTGGAGGAGCTGAGAGAATGCCAGAAGAAGTTCAGAGCTTCGCCTGCACCGGCTCACATCCACCTGCCTCTCTACGAGGTCATCAACCGTCGCCCCAGAGGCGGCTGCAACAACAACAGCAGCCCTGGAAGGAGCCAGGAGCCTTTCCAATTCTTGGAAAGGGAGAGGAAAAAGAGGGAAGCCAGGATAGCTGCAGAGCTGGGAAACTTTGGTCGGAGAGAGGAGAGACAGGGCTTCAAGGCTACGCCGCTGCCGAGCTCAGTGTACCGCAGCAGATGTGCCAAGAGCCCAAGCCGCCACCAACTTCAAACTGTCTTCATGATGGAAAGAGAAGCCACAGAGGGCCAAAGTGATCCGAGCTCCGACCCGGAGCAAGAACCCCAGCAGTCTGACGGCTCCCTAGACTTCAGCCGGTCGCAGAGATGTTCATTATCCAAGTCAGTGAAGAAGCAGATAGAGCTGTCTATTGAGATGAAGGAGAGGAAGTAGTTCCTCACCATCCCTTTCAAAGTCCGAGGCAGAAACGTCTGCAAGCATCTGTAGCCAAGAGAGGATCCCAGCTTCTTCTCACTAGCAAGTTACTCTTTTATCATGTAAAAGAAGTTTGCACTGCATAGTTGAGCAGTAGCTACGTTGCTCTCTGTACAAACAGTTGGTAGCTCAGGAAGTATAGATCTTTATGAAACGGCAATACACGGTTGAAGTAATGCTAATGTTTTAGAGCATTATTACTGTAATCACATGTGATCGGCTCTCCATAATAAATTTGATTAATTTTGCAGTCTTTGACTCTCTGTTTCTTAGTGCTTCTTGCCTCAGGACTTTGTGGAGTAACATTTGCCTCCAGCTAAAACTCGCATCAGAAAATGTCAATACAAAAGAAAATCTATTAACCTACCATACTATCTGGTCTCCTGTAGTGGTCTGTGTTGCACTGAATTTGAAGAAGACTCGGACCAAAGACGGTCTCTTGAAGAGGATTCTTGGGGTTGTCCATAATGTTCTTGATATTATGTACAATCCTCCTTTGCACCACAATCTCCAGTGGTTCCACAGTAGCCCCCAGAACAGAACCAATTGTCTTTACCACCAGAAATGGCTTTTTGTCTATTTCTGGAGACAACCAGACAACTGCAGAATTATGAGTATTTCTGCAGGTGACGGAAGTCGGATTTATGCTAGAAGACTGACGTACAGGATGAAAAGGAATGGTGAGGGTACAGTCCTTTGCGGTGCACATAGTCCACACACAGCCTTGTTCTGCTTCAGTCTCTGCAGCTGCTTCTTCACTTGACTTCTCAATATGTGGGAGGGAGAGGAAAAGGAAGCAACACTAACTGTCTCATATTGGTCGCATGGAAATATAAGGTGGAAAAGCTCTCCTTCAAAAATATCCCTTCTCTGTCATTTGTAACTTGACCAGATTTTGTGGTTGGCTTGGACTGAGTAATATCCTCCCCTGATGGTTTCCTGCATTCTGATTGGTTTGTGACAGAGGTTCAGTCACGACGGCGTTCATGCAGGAACGCATCTCGGATTTATAACAATCATTTTCTTTAATATCACCTCTCTTTGCCTCAAGCTCTTATCTGTCTTCTTTGCTCAGTGGCACCAGTAGCTCAGAGCGAAACTGGAAATGAACAGTGAGAATATATGTTGCAGTTGTGTGCATGTGTGAATATAGTGTCTTACTAAATATTCATGTTTGTCTTCGATATTTGAGGCGGCAACAATTACAACAGACAAAATGAAAATATGAGTAAACAGACATTTGTGACAGAGGTAATATGTTAATAAACAGAGATTATTATATAGCACATTACACAGATATGTCTGAAATATTTTTTTCAACTTTAGATAAAACTATTGCATGGCATGGTTGAAATATGCTTATGCTTTTGTCCACAAGATGGCACGTGTCGTCGTTCCTTCACTGCCACCCAGCACCCTCCCTGCCTCCCTCTGCACACCCCCCACCTATCAGTAAGCTGCTGCGCAGTTAATTACTGAACCACTCTTGGACGGCACGCAGTGAGTCTGGAGAGACTGAAGAAGAAACATCACTGCCACATAAAACCGGATAAAACCAGACGGAACCTCTGAACTACGTTTTTAAAAATCTTGGCGCAATGCACGTTCTATGGCTTCTGTTAGGTAAGTTCCAGTGATTTTATGGAAAACCGCTTTTCTGCACGCGCCGCTTTTCCTACAGGATTTACATGCACATTGCTCGACATAAATTTGTATCAGAAAGGTAAATTGCTTTGGATCAGCTTTTACACTGATTTCATAAGCGAAGTTATGTCTAAAATAAACAGGTTAGTGCTTTTCGGATGTCTTCATTCATTTACGGGGAGCGCGCATTGCAGCCAGAGGGGTGGATCCGGCGGATACTTATAATCATGTCAATGTTGTAACTTTTAGTTTAATCGGCAGCTATCAAAATAAAAAAATAAAAAATAAACGAGGTCTTGCGTGGAGCTCTTTTTACGCTGTTTTGTGTTATTTTAAACGCGGAGAGAATCGATCTTTTTCCAACTTTTGTCTCCCTGACAAATAGAAGTCAAGTCAACAAATACAGGTTTCCAACACGTAGTGTGCATTTATAATTTTTCATTTCTGATAAGAGAGGATGGAAGCTGGCTGACAGCAGGGCACCAAAATAAACACTTCCTGAAAAGATCAGAGTATAGACTTTTTGGGTAAATCCCCTTCTAATGTAAAATATGACAGGTTACTAATGAGTTACACCAACATTTAATTTCCCATTGGGATTAATAAAGTGGTTTTGAATTAGAATTGAATTTGAAAAAGACTGCATGGAACAAGTGTGAATGGTAATCTGATCTTTATTGAAGTCTCACAAATCACATAAGGGTTTCACAAATCCCAAACATGGATTAAAATATTATGCTTTTATTTGAGAATAATTTAGTCTCGCTTTGAAGAGTCTAGGTGTTGTAGTTTTGGAGTTGGAGCAGCTCTCATGTGACCAAGATCCAAAAAACGTCTGAAATCAACCTTTATTGAAGTTTCAAAAATCAGATAAAAGTTTCACAAATTGCAAACAGTGGCGCAGTTGGTAGAGCTGTTGCCTTGCAGCAAGAAGGTTCTGGGTTCGATTCCTGGCCCCAGTCTTTCTGCATGGAGTTTGCGTGTTCTCCCTGTGCATGCGTGGGTTTTCTCCGGGTACTCTGGTTTCCTCCCACAGTCCAAAAACAGTCAGGTTAATTGGCCACTCCAAATTGCCCCTATGTGTGAGTGTGTGTGCATGGTTGTTTGGTGTCTCTGTGTTGCCCTGCGATAGACTGGGGACCTGTCCAGGATGTAACCCACCTCTCGCTTGGAACGTTAGCTGGAGATAGGCACCAGCACCTCCCGACCCCACTAAGGGACAAGGGTGTAAAGAAAATGGATGGGTGGATGATGGATAGATGGTAGAGTCTTCTTGAGGAGGAGAATAATCTAGTCCAGATTTGAAGTGTCGCATTGATAATTTTATCTAATATTGTACATATGCAGGATGTTGGGGGTTTTCTTGACCCTCAACCGCATCTACTTTTAATAACTATAGAAAATGAAATTATTGTACTTAAGTTATAGACAAACAATTTTCTTAAATAACTTTTCATATTCCATGTTGATGTATTAAGGTTTGGCTAAGTACATATTTTTTTATCAAAACATACAAATTACAGTAATCATGATAAAAACTTTCATTGATACTCAAAATAAGAATATTAATGTTATAATCGCCACTGTTAGGAATAAGTCTCACAGCAATGTCCAACCTCATGCTGCAGACCACCACAGTGGTAACAGAAAAATCCACAACCTCTTTTGCTAGGAGTTTTTCTGCAAACTGAAATGTACAGCTTCCTTTAATGGTTCAAATTTTAGGTAAAAAAAAAAGTAATTCACTGTACATGTCCATAGCGGGAACAGATTATTTCAGGTGGCTGACAGAGCTAAAATATTTTGTTCCCCCCTCCTAACTTTGGCAAATAAAGAGCAAATGTTTTCAAACTTACAGGATTTGTTGTTGATGGTGAAAGGAATGAACACAGTAAAAGACTTGCTGGTAAATTAATTTGTTTCCATTTTATAGAGGGGAAACAGATTATTTCAGGCAGCTGAAATATCCATTCTCTCCTCTTCTCCCTCCATAACTTTGGGAAATAAAAAGCAACTGTTTCCATATTCTCAAATATTATTATGTGTGATAGCATACTAGACATTTCCTTAATCCAGTAATCTGTCATATTTTACATTAGAACGGGATTTACCAAGAAGTCTAAAATCTGATCTTTTCAGGAAGTCTATTTTGGTGCCCTGCTGTCAGCCAGCTTCCATCCTCTCGTATCAGAAATGAAAAATTATAAATACACACTACATGCTGGAAACCTGTGTCTGTTGACTTGACTTTTATTTGTCAGGTTTAAGAGACAAAAGTTGGAAAAAGATTGATTCTCTTCGCGTTTAAAATAACACAAAACAGCGTAAAAAGACCTCCACGCAAGACCTCGTTTATTTATTTTTTTATTTTGATAGCTGCCGATTAAACTAAAAGTTACAACATTGACATGATTATATGTATCCGCCGGATCCACCTCTCTGGCTGCAATGTGCGCTCCCGACACAGATTTTCACAGGGGAACAGAATGTTGCACAAGACCGGCACTACCGGATGTCGTTACTAGGTTAGTTGCAAGTGAATGTCAGACACACATGTGCGCCTACCTGTTATCCGGCTAAAGAGGAATTGGCTTTTGAATCACTGAAATGCTGATGAAAGTTTATTAAAATAGCTTAAAGAGTTGATGGTTTTATCAGACAGCCACTAGTGCATGTTTTATCTCTCCACGTATTACCAGGTAAATATATTTATGTACATTTTCAGATTTTTCTGGATGTATTAGAAGTAAATTAGATCTTGACACAACTCTCCTTTTATTAACTTGATGGTCATTGCTGTAATGGACTGACTACCTGACCAGGGTGACCCTGCCTCTTGCCCGTTGACCCCTGGAGATAAGCACCAGCACCCCTCCAGACTCTACTATGAATAATAAGAGTGTAAGATAATGTATGGATGTATGGATGGTTCATCACTGCAGGCACAAACACCTGTAGCTGTCTATATGGCACTGGCTTTAAAAAAAGCCTCTGACTTAAGACAATGAGTTGTTGAGTTGCTCTGTTGTGAACCAGATGCTGAGAGCTGACCACAATGCTTTCAATGTATGAATTGTGTTACTCTAAATATCCATCCATCCAACCAGACTTCCTGATTAGCTTGTTTAGCTTTACTAATCCATTACATATGTCATTTATAGTATTCGCTTTTAGCATTATAGCTAATATGAGCAAATATACCATTTGAATAGTATATTTGCTATTCAAATTATATATTTTAATAGTATTCAACTAGTGTTTGAATAGTATTATAAAAGGTAAAAGCTAATGCTATTTGAAGATGTAGATAAAACCTAATAATATTTGACTTTTGAACTAAAAGCTAATGCTACTTTAATGAAAAGCTAAACGCTAATGTTATTTGAATATAAATCTAAAGGGTAATGCTATCTGTTTTTTTATCCAAATAAGCAGTCACAATAGTAGACTGGTGTGGATAAAAAGGGGCATTAGCTTCCTAGTCTGATTTTTGTTGCCCTGCATTCATCTGAAACTATGCTAATCTTTCATTAGAGTCCCTTTTTACTATCTGTACACCAAGATTTCTTTAACTAATGGCTTCTCATACAGATGCAGTACTGTAACTTAAACTGTGTTGGAACAATTTTGTTTCAAACAACTTTGTTTTATTTTGTCACAGCTTTGCTAGCAAAAAGCATGGCCTCCGGGAAGCTGACGTGTAGCACCACCACTACTAGTAACGGGACCGTCTACAAGATCTCAGGCTTTGGCAAGTCCCACTGTGTCGCACAGTGGATCGACATTGATGTAAGTAAAATAAGTTTAGTTTTTTTTGTGCAAATTGTAGAGAATAACTAATATTTCTAATGAAGCTGGAAGAATGTGAATAGTATTACCTTCAGCTGACAATGTGTAGCAAGCAGTTCTGAAGCTTGAATTGAACTACTGCAAGATTAGTCAATTAGAAGTCTCTTGTTTTTTATATGAATTATTCAAAGGATTATAGAATTTAACTTGTTTAAACTCCACTTCCTTCTTTTAGAACCACATTTTGGCAAATAGTGATGGGAAAAATGACAGCTTGGTGGTTGCCTTAAACCTCACCACCTTGCAGACTCACTACTGCTACAACAAGGTCATGTATGTTCTGGACTGTTACCCATCGACAGAGGTAGCTATTCACACTGAAACACAAAGTGAAATAAATATTTGTAAAAAATATTTGACTCCATTGCTCCTTCTTTTCCTCAGCCAATTAAGATCACATGTGTCGGTGAGTATCTGCTTGCTTATAGCAGAATATGAGGAAGGCATGTAGTTTCAAAAGCTTTCAAGTGCTTCTGCTTTTTTTCTTCATCACAATGTCCCAGTTACTATTAAAAATACACAAAGCATGAGCATCAAGAGCAATCAGCTAATCACATAATTTATAGTAAGGGGAGAGGATACTATTAGCATGCATAATCTGAACGCGTGTCACTTAGTAATACATCAACCAATTCATCCAAGCAATCCTTCATGATTGCGATTTCAATATCTTGTGCGGCTCTAAGTGCCATAATTTCTCATTATAAGGTGGATGAAAAATTATTTTACTATATATTGAGTTACTGACTTGATTTCTGTCCAGTTCTTCTCCAGTCCTGGACAAAGTGGTGGTCTTCCATTATTACAAACCTTGTTATCTGATAATTTTTTTTGCCATAATCCTACTGATTAAACATTGGGTCTGTCTACTTTGTCATGCTAACTGAAGCATGATTCTCTAAACTTCCAAGATTGATTTTACTTTGCAATTATGATATTCTTCTGATTTTTTTTAGTTTAGCTGTGTTAACTGCAATCACTCTACTTTTATTTCAGTCTTTATTTGATGATGAGTAGAATTTCTGAAAGGTTTTCAGTATTATTCTTGTTTTTACAGCGAACTGCTCTGACAGTGCTGCCAAGACAGGAGGTAAGAAATAAAAAACAGCCACAACAATTACATTTCTTTAACGGTGTGCACCTGAAAAGTTACCTCATATCATCTTTCCTTTCCTCATGATAAGATAGGGAAAATATCACCCTTCACATTGGAGATGTGATTGTTCCAAGTATAAATCACACAGAGCAGCTGCCTAAAGTAGCAGGTTTAAATCAATTATCGTGACAAACAGTATTTCATGAATAAGGCTAATATGTTATGTCTGCATTTTCCTTTATCTGCTTTCAACTTTCTCCTTTGTGTCTCTTTTTTGCACCTTACTAATACTGACTGCCAAAAACATAGTGGTAAGTAACTGTGCAACTGTTAAATTGTACTTATGTTAACACGCCCACAATAAAAAAAAAAATGTTTGGCTTCAAGTCAGATTAATATGTTCCACTTTCTCTGCAAGGGATGCATGTCGAGCAGATTCTGCATGTCGAGCAGATTCTGCATGTCAAGCAGATTCTGACTGCATGACTCACAAACAACATGGGCAGTAGCAAGGCCTGTCGCGATAAACGATAAATCAATTAATCGCACGATACATTAAACCTATCAACCTCATTTTAATTATCGGCTTTATCGTCTCTTCCTGCCTTTTTTTCTTTCTATTGATGACACTGAATGAAAAAAGGCTCAACTCCGGTGCCCTCCACTGACCCTCCCTTCCTCATTTCCTTAGTGTAATGTCCAGGGCACACTACAGGAGTTGTCGGCCGAGCGAGAAGATCGGCCAACGATCTAAGATTGTCATAAGAAGAAAATAGGGGCAAAAAATGGTGTAGTCTGAACTACTGCATTAGGTAGTCGGATGTGCCCGTTTTCTCTATTTAAATCTAGTGATTATTGAAGGGCAATATAGTATACAGACTTCATAATCTGCACTCTTTTGGTCGAATGCAGTATTTATTTGCACTTTGGCTTTATGTTGTTTAGTTTTTATTCAAGTATGTTTTTTGTTAATGGAGACTGAGAATCCATTTTATTTTTGTTTTTGGTTGTTTTGTTTATTTAGTTTATCAGTTCCAGTGTTATGTGTTCTTTTGAAAACAAAGTGCATCTATCTATGGCAGGAAATCACAAGCATTATTATGTCATTTCCATTAAATCAGTATCGAAAGGTATTGAAACAATATTATCGTTTATCACAATAATTTTTTTAGACAATTAATCATGCAGCAAAATTTGTTATCGTGACAGGCCTAACAGTAGCCAATCCGCAGCCAGTCTCACTCACATGAGGCTGGCTTTAATTAGTACAGAAGGAAAAGTCCCTCCCTCTCATGAAAAGTGACCTTGTGGAAGAGTGCAACAGGGCTGCATTTTACACCTTTCATGTTTAGTCATATTTATTAAGCAAAGGCGAACCTTCGTTTTTTTCCTGCAAGTGTTTTCCACAGAACTCACTGGTAACCTACTGAAATATTCAAGATGATGAATTATCGATGAGGCATGTTAAAAAAACTACTAATGTTTGTGAGCAGCAAACGACTTGTGAGCAGGACCAAGATCAGAGATTATGCATCTATATGTGATGAGTCTGATAATGAGTCATGTAGAAACTCCCTCAGTCACGCCGGGTTAATTCCAATAATGTCACAATGCTCATGTAATTCAAGTATTGCTCATCGTTTATGCCAAATCCCAGTGGAGCAGAAAAGTGTGCAGTCAGCAAATACGTTGGTAAAGTCAACATATTAAGCTGTATCAAAAATAAATCCTTAATATGCTGTCACTTATACGTAAAACACATTTTAAAAGTGTCTGTCAAAGAAATATGCTACGGCTCTTGCATAAAGCAAATAGCTTTTTAATATGTTGTGTGCATTTCAGGTTTACTGGTAGCACAGTAAACAATGTTACATGATAAAAACAAAGCAACCGGTGTTTTTGCATAAAGGTTTTTGAGTTACAGAGTAATTTGCAAACCCAATCCTTGGTTAAATCTTATTTAAAAGGCATCATAGTTAGGATTAAACATTCCGGTCACATTCCTATGACCTCTAAGGAGTTTGTTAGGATCCACTATCACAGTGGACCCTAAACAATAAGGTCCACTGTGCTAGGAGTGGCTTTTGGTTCACATCAGGCTCATTGGTCTTCAGAAGGATGGTAAATATTCCAGAAAGCTAAGCAAGTACACACACGCACACACACGCGCACCTACACACACGCTGAGTTACTATAACAAATGACAAGAAAAACATGAAAATGCATGAGAGAAAATGAATTTTCCACAACAAAGTATGTTTCTATACCTCAGTGTTCACATTAGTTTTTGTTTCACCTGGGAATTAAAAACTCTTAAGATCTGTTTGACTTAAATCAGACAAATGATGTAAATTAACAGCTGAACTCTGTGTTTTTCTTAGGAACAAGCAACCACTCTCTCATCCCGGTGATTTGCATTATTACCTTTGTCATCCTTTTAGTCATCAGCCTGGTGGGGATTCGTTACTGGAGGTATGTGGGATGACGCATGTCTTTACTGTGCCTTGCAAACACATTCACACATCTTGAACCTTTTCACATTTTGCCTATTATGACCCCATACTTCAGTTTTTCTATATGACATACAAACACAAAGTATTGCATTCTCATGTCAGATTGGATGGAGATTTTTAAGTGTTGCCACAATATCTTAACTGAATTTAGGTTTAGACTTTGGGTCATTTTAACACATGATGCTGCCACCATATTTGAAACTTACTACTATTGTTTGCTTACAGACGTCAACGTCGCAATCAAAGTGGATTGTGAAGCGTCAACAGCAAGATCGAGGAGAGTTTTTCTTTTCAACACTTTGTACTCCCTTTGTACACATATATTGTTTCACTTTCAATTATGATAACCAATCAAACGCTTTCCTATTCATGCCTGCTAGAAATTTTACTAATCCTGTACATATACTGTATGCTATAATTTACAATCAGTAACAAGCTACTGTGACTCCCAAAGATCTAAAGGGTTCAGCACACGGGAGGCAACGTCCTTCTCCATTCATTTCCTATAGAACTTTTGCAATGAGGCGACAATCACTTGTTTTCCTCCATCCAAGTGACTGTCGACATTCCTGCATGTGAAACATGTAACTGAACACAAGAAAGTTAAAAAATTCAGTTTGCTTCAGGTATTGTCAACCAGTAGAAGAGGTTTTTCATTGACTAACCAATGAGATGGGAGTAAACCAAACACCACTTTTAGCATGTGTCTGGTTTTGGTGTACTCTTTCAAGGTTCACAAAGTGATTATAGAGGTATAGACAAAAAGGCAGCCGTATTGGAACTTGTTGACGCCAAGGTGAACTTGCGCAGTAAGTTGTCTCTACTGTGATGAAGTGTTGAATGAATGTCTTTTTCACAAACTAGTGTAGAGTCAGCAGCAAGATTTCAGTGAATCCCAGCAAAATCTTCATGCTATTGTTTTGAAAATTCTCAAAATTCCCTCCAATTTCATAACCAGATTTCTTGGAGACAGATGATCATGGAGAGCGCGATTCATGATGTCACATTGAGCGGCGATAACTTTTGCCTCTCGCTGTCGTTCGTTGCTTCCCGTGTGTCGAGCCCAGATCTGGTCTACATTCAAACATTTTGCACTGCTCTCTGTTACATTTGACCAACGATTTCACCTCACTGATATAACCTGACTTTTAGTTTTAACTTCTGTTTTTATCACTGTCAGTGTAGTGTTAACTGGTGCGCAGAAAAAGCTGTGGAAGCTTTCTTGAATGTACCACACACAGAGCTAGAATTTTATGTTACTCATGTTGTATGAAGTTGAATTCTTATTCAGGATGTCTATACATTTGCTAACGCTTTAACCTAACTTTGCAATGCATTTTATAAGCTTCAAACTTGAGTGTTACCTTTACTTGTTTGATATACAGTCATGGCCGAAAGTTTTGAGAATGACACAAATATTATATTTTCACATGATCTGCTGCCCTCTGGTTTTCATGTCAGATGTTTTCATCACATACAGAAATACAATTGCAATCATATTATGAGTAACAAAAGCTTTTATTGACAGAATGAGTTAATGCAGCAAGTTAATATTTGCAGTGTTGACCCCTCTTCTTCAGGACCTCTGCAATTCTTCCTGGCATGCTCTCAATCAACTTCTGGACCAAATCCTGACTGATAGCAGTCCATTCTTGCACAATCAACGCTTGCATTTTATCAGAATTCCAAGGTTTTTGTTTGTCCACCCGTCTCTTGATGATTGACCACAAGTTTTCAATGGGATTAAGATCTGGGGAGTTTCCAGGCCATGGACCTAAAATCTCTATGTTTTGTTCCCTGAGCAAAACATAGAGTTATCACCAAGTTATCACCTTTGCTTTATGGCAAGGTGCCCGATCATGCTGGAAAAGGCATTGTTCCTCACCAAACTGCTCTTGGACGGTTGGGAGAAGTTGCTCTCAGACGACATTCTGGTACCATTCTTTATTCGTGACTGTGTTTTTAGGCCAGACTGTGAGAGCCGACTCCCTTGGCTGAGAAGCAACCCCACACATGAATGGTTTCAGGATACTTTACAGTTGGCATGAGAACAGACTGGTGGTAGCGCTCACCTCGTCTTCTCCGAACAAGCTGTTTTCCAGATGTCCCAAACAATCAGAAAGGGGATTCATCAGAGAAAATGACTTTACCCCAGTCCTCAGCAGTCCACTCCCTGTACCTTTTGCAGAATATCAGTCTGTCCCTGATGTTTTTCCTGGAGAGAAGTGGCTTCTTTGCTGCCCTCCTTGAGACTAGGCCTTGCTCCAAGAGTCTCTGCCTCAGTGCGTGCAGATGCACTCACACCTGCCTGCTGCCATTCCTGAGCAAGCTCTGCACTGCTAGTAGCCCGATCCCGGAGCTGAAACACTTTTAAGAGACAGTCCTGGCGCTTGCTGGTCTTTCTTGAGCACCCTGGAGCCTTTTTGGCAACAATGGCACCTCTCTCCTTGAAGTTCTTGATGATGCGATAGATTGTTGACTGAGGTGCAATCTTTCTAGCTGCGATACTCTTCCCTGTTAGGCCATTTTTGTGCAGTGCAATGATGACTGCACGTGTTTCTTTAGGGATAACAATGGTTCACAGAAGAGAAACAATGATGCCAAGCACCAGCCCCTTTTTAAAGTGTCCAGTGGTGTCATTCTTATTTAATCATGACAGATTGATCTCCAGCCCTGTCCTCATCAACACCCACACCTGTGTTAATGGAGCAATCACTGAAACGATGTTAGCTGGTCCTTTGAAAGGCAGGGCTGCAATGAAGTTGAAATGTGTTTTGGGGGATAAAGTTAATTTCCTAGGCAAATATTGACTTTGCAATTAATTGCTGTTAAGCTGATCACTCTTTATAACATTCTGGAGTATATGCAAATTGCCATTATAAAAACTGAAGCAGTAGACTTTGTAAAAATTAACATTTGAGTCATTCTCAAAACTTTTGGCCATGACTGTACACTGCCTGGCCCCTCAAAAAAGTAGTCGCCCGGATTTAACTAATCAGATAGACACCAGCCTCTGATTGAATATTTAATGCGTCGGCCGTTATCTTTCAGGTAGGAACATGTTTTCACACCTGATACTCACAGACTCAGTTTGATTGGAGACCAAAATTGCAACATTTGTCCCTTTTTCAGCTGGTGTGGTTCACTTTCACACGGCACTGTGTCACACCAAACAAAACCTTCTGAAGCTCTGAGCTTGTTCACCCTCCTTGCCTGCGGAGGCACCGCACCAAGAACCACTGAAGGAAATGACACAAAATCCTCTGAAGAAGCTTCCTTCTTCACTGAATGTAAACAAAAACGGATCTGATTTTAGCGGATGGAGAATTTCCCTTTTGTCTGGTAGAAAACCACAAACCATTTCTCCCACTAGACTCTCGCGTTTGCTTTGGTCTTATCTACCAAAGCAAATGTGCTCAAAGACTCTGAATTTGCTGATTGACCACGTTGTTCTATCATTAGATTTCTTTTTCTTCTCTCGTGGCACAACCACATTCCAAGATGACAATGTCAGGATTTATCAGGCTCAAACTGTGAAAGAGTGGTTCATGGAGCGTGAGACATTTTCCCTTCAGATTGACCGACATTTCAGACATCAGCCCCATTGAGAACCTTTGGGATGTTTCGTAGAAAACTTTGCGCAGCGATGAAACTCTCCCATCATCAATAGAAGATCTTTGTGAAAAATTAATGTAACCTTGTGAATAAAGCTAAATCAGAATAACGCCACAGTAAATGTGTGCTATAATCAAAGATAAAGTCGGACCAACAAAATATTGGGACTTTGTTTTGAGGCAACTTTTTTTTTGGCCAGGCAGTCTTGTTCTTGTTGATATGGATATCTATTTTTATTACAGAATATTAAAGAGTATCTGATAATACAGTATATAGAACAAAAAGCAACTGCTATATGCAGATGAAAATACATATTAAATATTATCACCTTCCCAAAATTATGGCCCATGTCCTTTTTGCCAGATGTGATTTTTTTGTTGCTAAAATCACTTTGGGAAAAATAACGTAGGCTATTTTTTGAAGAAAAGTGACAATATTTATGTTTTGATAAATATGATATTTACATGGTGCCATCCAAAAGCATGTTGATAGTCGAGTGTAACAGTTTGTTTTTTTGGGTGGGGGAATCAGTTGAAACATTTTGATTTTCTCCTTGTTGGGTGTACCGCAAGGCAAAGGAAAATTTCAGATCAATTCAGGATTCTGGTGTAGCTGAATTCAAACCTTAAAACACTTTGACACTTTCAATCTGCCACAAAAAACTATTATTTCCCTTTTTTTTAATTAAAGCGGGATCTCAAAGGTCAATCCATGAGTGCCATTTCTGCAACTTTTTGGATACATCCCTGCTTCAAAACACCTGAATCAAATGAATGGTTGGAGGAGGGAGGAATCCACTAAATACAGGACAGTGGCTTTCAGCAACTGGAACCGATCAGATGACAATATTTTACACCAGCCGATAAAGCTAAAACATTAGTTTCACTCCGTTTTAAAATGCATTTTGGATGGAACCATAAAGTAAGCTAAGAACTTCATACAGAGGTTGAAATAAGCATTACATCTTACGAGTGTAATTATGTTTTTATATGTTTATTGTGAATGCTATAATTTTACAAACACTGCTAACTTTATCTAAATATCATACTGCAACTTTTCTGTTTTCCTGAGCTTTTCACTGGCAATAAAAACTTTTCTACAAGAAAAATTGTGTTGTTTTGTTTCCCCCCCCCAATGAAATCACTATTGACTGCTAACCAGACACAGAAATATTAGCCACTGCTGCATTTGCTTAATGTTAAGAAGAGTTTTTATGTTTTGATAAAGTAGATGATGACACCATGGGTCACTTGGTCCAGATTCACTTTTGGTGAATGATATATTTGTTATTTTTTTGTATTTATTTGATATTTTTTCTTTATTAATGAGACAGAAGCTTCTGTAACACATTGAGGTTTGACCTACTTTATACAAGCAACTGGTTAATAGAGTAAGCTTATAAAAACCAAATAGTTTCATCAATTTTCTTTTAACAAAAAATAAGAATCACACCAAAGATGATTTGAATTTTGAGGACACGAGATGCTAGTCAATGAAACCAAAGATACTGTGCCCACGCATACTTCCTGTTGACAGATGATGAAATTGTACAAGAACCACATCCTCAAGTCTTCATTCACAAAAAAGATGAGTTTTTTTTTTTGAGAAGCAAACATTGTGTCACATCTGAGTAAGAATTTGCCTATCTAGAAAAAAATAAAGAATTTAATCAATTTGCTTTGAAACAATAATAGTCACCAATAACTCTATTTGAACTCTCATCTCATGACCAGTCAATGAAACCAGATAAAGGTAAGGTACATATCTACACTTCCTGTTGGCAGAGATGTTGCGACACAAACCACTTCCTCATAGAATTCATTCACAAAAACAGCTGACATGCTGGCATCAACACAAAAGAATATTTTTCTGGTTTTTCATCTGTGCTTTTTTCTATTGCTGCTCGCACAAGTATGACTAATGCCGACCATCCAACAGATATAATAGATAGTTAAGAATCTCACGCATTGAATATTTTCTGTATCAAAAAGTTCTTCGGTATGGGTCAGACTGTTGTTTGGTCCATAATAACACTTTATTTGACATGACATAACACCCATCATTATTTTGTAAATATTGACACTCTAATGCAAAGTTGGCACTATTAATAGACTTTTAATCCATCTTTTAAAGCAACTTTGCATTAAAAGTGTTATTTACTGAATGACTTCATGACAACAGTCATAGACATTCATAAAGACTCCATGTTCATAATGTTATGTCATGTTTATGACAGTGTCATGTCAGTCTTATGCACACCCTGTAAAATAAAGTGTTACCTGATTCATTTCTGCATTTACACATCCAGAAAGTTAATAAGAAATAGACATAACTTCAAAACATAAACAAAAAAAGCTTTTTATTCAACAATAAAAATGAATTAGTGATGCTGTTTTCGACATTTGAATCAAGAGATGGGGTTTGAGTTTTTGAAATCTTTTGTTATTCTAATGTAGTTCCTGTTGACAAAGAGAAAAGGTGTTAAATTAGTCACTTCCTCTATCTCTGTTATTCATAAAACCAGATAACTCGTGAAAATGTGTCTGCAGAAACAAATGTGACAGACGGCCTTAACTTATCTGAATTGTCAGGATTGTGTCTTGTAACTCAGTTTTCTTATTTTTCAGATCTTTGTCTCAAGTGTTGAGTGTACTACTATAAGTCTGTGACCTACCCATATCATCTTGCATTTTTATTTTAGCACAGATATTTGTTCTTGTTTCAACCAATAAACCAAAAAAATTAATATTTGTCCAGTAATCAGAACCTACAGATACACCTTCTTATGTCTTTTTGCTTTGCTGAGAAAGCAGAGCTCTGACTGACAGATTCTGAAAGCAAACATGAAACTAATCATGCCATGTTGTGACAGAGTATTTATGATCCTGAATTAGCAGCACCATCAAGTTTAACTGACATTATGATATTCTTTTTTCTGAAAATATGTATTTTACTCCAGATCGTCTCTTTTTGCTGAATTGTAACCGGAGCACTGATGTCCTGCACTACTTTAGATGTTGTTCTGGGTTCTTTGTGACCTTCTAGATGAGTTTTTGATGTTATCTTGGAGTGTTTTTTGTAGGCCTGAACCTTCCTGGCAAGTTTCAGCACCGTTTCATGTTTCCACCATGTTGTGATAATGGGTCTAACTTTGGTTTTCTTTTTCTTTGGAGTCCCAAACCCGTAGAAATTGATCTTTGGAACACTTTTCAGGCAAAGTTAGACAACGTTCTTATTCATTTACTGGATTTCTTTACATTAGTACATCATGTGTTGCTTTTTGTGATCTATTGCCTACTTCTTCTTGTTCTCAGATGGGTTCCAATTGTGTAATTGGTTGATCAGATCTGTTGTAGTCATTGAAATTGACCTCAGTTTAAAATCCAACATGTCTCTGTTAAGACAAGGTAGAGGATCACTTTTTCATGAAGGCAGTGGAAAGTTGGTTTTCATGGCTTTCCCCCATATATAAATTAAATAATCATTTAACAAATGCAATTTACCCTGGTTGTTTTCATTTCATATAAAAATTTGCTAAGGAAAATATGAAATCTATGAGAAAGCAACTTTTTCACGCTGAGGAGAATTACAAAATTAATGTGCATCAATGAAAAAAATGACAACCATTTGACCCTTGAGAGCATTTTGTTGATCAATGGATTTTTTAAGTAATTCCCCGAGGTGAATGCAGGAAATGTGAAACCAGCTAATTCCTCTTTTGCCTCTTCATTCATAAAAAAAACAAATAGAAATGCAATGTTTCACAAACAAACATTGCATCTTGCCTTTTTTTCAGTAATATCACAGGGACACCAACAGAGACCTTAGTATGTATCTTGAAACTTAAATCTTTTTTTTTTTTCTTTTCAACTGTTTCTCCTTAATTCACAAATTAAGTCTCATAACATTCATGCTTTACATTTCTGGCAAATCTTTATTCACGTGTTCACCAAAAAAACAATTCACATGAAGTGAGTGTCATTTTGTGCGGTAAAGGGGACAGTCACATGCATCTTCTGATTTCTGAGAGCCTCTGACAAACAGACGAGAAGTGAGGGGGAGTGACTGGAAGTGACTCACAGAGGTGCAGAGGACAGATCTCCAAATAAGGGTTAAGAGTTTGAGAAAGCAACCACTGCAATGTGTTGTTGTTTTTTTTTAAACCTAAAAAAGGATTTTGATCTTTTTTTTAAAGGATAGAAACAAAAAAAACTAAATGTCAATCTTTACTGACAGATTGTAAAAAACAAAAATGAACACATTAACCTTTTTAGATCATGAATGGTAATGTAAGGAGGTGATGGCAGTGTGTGAGCTGCTCTATCTTTATTGAAGGTTGCACACACACATCAGCCAGTCTGTTCTAAACTGATATCTTATCTCATCAGCCACTTTCAAACATAAAAGATTTTTGCTACTGAGTGTTCTCTGACTCTGAAATATTCCTACTGGTGCAAAAAAACAAAAAACAACAACAAAAAAACAACAACTAAACATTGGGAATCTAAAGAAAAAGCTTCTCCTTTTCCTGTTTATCTTTGGCTCCCAAATCCAGGTTTCACTGTCTTCAGCCGCTTTCAGATCAACATTTTTATCTTAAATCGGATTCTTTACTCCTCGTGGTCAGCTGAAAGGTTCCCCGACACACAACCAATAGAAGCCTCTGATCTAACACAAAAATGCATAACGTGCACCACAACATGCAAAAATAAGTTAACAATAGAAAACTGAAAGAACTACTAAAAAACACAGTGAACTTAGTTACATTCTATGAAATTTCCTTGTATTTAAATCTGTCTGAATTGCTTCTTGAAAACTGTCTGAGCTCTGAGTAACCAGAAGGGAATTTTTCATTCAACTGTGTGTTTTCTTAAGGCCCGAAGCAGCTCATACACAGGGGGAACACAGCAGTTATTTGCCTATGTGTGTGTCTGTGAATGCAGCTGAGGTAGTCAGTGAGTTACTCTGTCTGTGTGGTCAGTGTGAGGCGCTTGTCGACTCCACCCACAGGGTGCCGGCCTGAAACCAGGGGAGGTTATTGTTAACTGGGATTCCCTCACACAGGCCGGCAATGGAAATGTTAATTATTATGTACAACTTCTTATGAATTCCTTTCCAGTGAAGAGGCACAGCTAGTCCACTACTCTTGACTCTGTTTTTGTTTTGTTTGGCAGGTTTTTTATGTTGTAATTTGGTTTTGAGGGGGGATTTATGCTCTGGGTTTTATCTATATATTCCTTTTATGAAATATTTGCTAAGTATGACTAAGAGTGATGACTTGCAACAAAAACAAACATCCTCTGCTCTCGCTGGTTAATTAGTTACAGCTGTTCTTGTAAAAAAAAAAACCTGACTTTGCACATAAGCATGAAGATAAAGTAAAATTCCTCACATTCATTTAGTCTTTTTACACGTAGAAATATTAACTCTGAACCTTCTGCTTGAATATTTGTGGTGATTGTCCTTAATCTCAAGTATTTTGTAGTTTCAATCAGTTCTTATTCCAGAATTGCTTCTATTTAACTCCGTCATTTTCTACTCTTACCATCTTCCCTGTTACTTCTATACCATTGTCGTTATTCATATTTAGGCTTGCAGCCGTTTCATTGATTCAGCAGCAAACATTGAGGAACATTTCCTCAATGTTCTCCCTCAGAGAGACAATGAATGAAAAAACATGGAATATAGAGACAATGTCATGATGTGTGTAGATCGGGACCCAATAGCAGCATACAGAAGACGTTGAATGTTGTGGATGTTTTAATAAAGAAATTCAAATTACAAAAAATTCAATGATCCAAGGAAATCCAAAAAGGAAAACAAAGCAAACTGAAGACAACAGGGAACAACAGGGAATAACAGGTAATCTAGGGAGGGTTACATGGGTAGAAAGAAGTATAGTGACGAGCAGGGTAACAAGACGGAGTGGTGAGTTGTGACTGACATAGCGGAGCTTAAGTACTGGGAGGTGGTAAATGGAAAAATGGGCTGAGCTAGATGAAATGAGTGATTACAGGTGTGAGTAGTTGACACAGGAGCTAGCTGAGGGGCAGGGAGAAGGTGGCACAGGGAAGGTAAGGAGAGCTGCTGGGGAAAACAGGGAGGAGCTGAAAATATTTCTAAAACTAAAGAAACACTAATACTAAAGAAAACCTGATAAACTAGAAGACAAAAAGACACGAGGGAAAAACATAAACAAACCTAAACAGAAAGAAGGCTGATCTAACAATAATAAGAACTAGGGGACATAGAGCTAGGATGACTAGAAGGACTAAACAAAGAAATAACCTAACTAGACTCAGTAAAGAAGGATGGACATAGATTCAGGCAAAAGATTAAACCTAAAGTGACAAAATAAGAAAACTAGAAACACTACCAGAGAAGCTAGAAGGACTTAAGAAATAACTTAACTGGTTCTACTAAAGAAAGGTATCCCTAAACTCAGACATGTAAGAATAACTGAACCTGGGGAGATGAAAATAACTCAGAAATAAACATTACTAGAAACACTACAGGGAGGCTGAAATAAGGAGTAGATAGAAGGATTAAATAAAAATAAACTATAATCACTAAAAAAGGTCTACATGGACCCAGACATTCAACATTAACAGAACCTAAGGTAACTAAAGAAAAAAAACCTAACTAGAAACACTATGAAGGGTTGAAAATAAGGAGAGCAACAAAAACAAGACAATTCTAATAACACCTCAAACAATACAATCAAAAGAACCAAAAAGAGAACTAAGACATATTGATAAAGATCAAAACCAAACCCCAAAACCCAAAGTCCTGACAGACAAACCCAATGCTTTAGATTTTAGCTTAAAACAAAGTGTTGAGAGCTTCTGGTGCCGCATTAAAAACATGAGGACATAAATTCTCCAGCGTTGCTCTGTAATTAGCTCTGCTGCTCAGGCCACATCTGAACCCACATGTGGCCTTAGGTAAACCGACCACCATAAGTCTCTTCCTCTTAGTAACAGCTGTGGTGCGCCTGCTTTGTGTCCCGGTGTTGTCCGCCCTGTGAAAGTGAAAATGTCTTTGCATCCCAGTGCGTTTTACTTCAGCCACAAAGGGGCATTCTGCCTGCAGCACTGGGGTGTGCTAGCGAGAGACCCAGATCTGGGAAAGAAAAGCAATTCATTCATTCATGTTAATTTGCTTATGTCTGATCAACAGTGAAGCCTTTGTTTCATAAAAAATGTGCATGCTCACCTCTCAGGTCGTATGTTTTACATATTTCCCAGTAGAAACATTGGGAAATTTGGAAAGCAACATAGGGAAATGATAACAGATAACAGGGGAACATAGGGGAATGATAACAGTATCTGTCATTTTAGGAAACCATCTTGAGTTTTTCAGCGACTTTTTTTCTTTTTTTCAAAACAGGAAGCCCATTTGAAGATCTGTGAGCAGTCAGGTTGTTTATTACTCATGAAGGATTTTGCTGAAATAGTCAACCATTTGCTGCAGAAGGCAAACGCAGACGTTACATGCTCAAACATGACAAATATGAAAGTATTTGTCGCAGCTACTAAAAGGAAGTCTAACTAGATCTGCGTCTGCTAATGTTTTTTTTCCCTCACACCATTATGCAAGGGTTAAACTATTTCATTCACAGCCGCCCAGATAATGACTTCGTTTTCCTTGTTTGACTTTAAAAACCACATCCACCTCTCGGCTGGATTTGGGACTCAGGAAAAGAACAACAACCCAGAAAGTTACAAATATAAAGACAATAGTAAAAGTTCAGAGGTTATGTAGCTCAGATACTGATGACACTAAATTATACAACATAGTGTTGCATGTTGTTTTGAAAGAATGCATGAACAATAGAAATAGAGCTTTTTCACAGGACTCTACCCACGTTGCTCAAGCAGCTCTGACTCGACGCCGGACAACAGGAGTCAGTCTGAAAAAGATAAATAACACAGAAGAGGAAGGGTCAAAAGGTCAGAAACACTTTCTTTGACAGGATGTGCATAAGATGACATGACACTATCATGAATATGAATTAGTCTTTATGAATGTTGTTTAGAACTACCTCTAATGCAAAGTTGCTCAAAAAGTTGCATTAAAAGTCCATTAAAGTGCCAACTTTGTATTATTTTGTAAATAATGGCACTTTAATGCAAAGTTGGCACTTTAAATGGACTTTTAATGCAACTTTTTGAGCAACTTTGCATTAAAAGTCTCATTATTTACCAAAGAACACTTCATGACAACAGTCATAAACATTCATGAAGACTCAGCATGTACACAACGGGTGTTATGTCATGTTTATGACAGTGCCATGTCAGTCTTATCCACACCTCATCAAATAAAGTGTTACCAAAAGTTCAAGAAGATTAATATTACTGCACATACAAACAACAGCAACAAAAAAAGACTTAAAACTAAGAGAGATACAATCAAAGTTCTAAAAATGACAGACAACATATAGTGTGTCAAAGCAACATCAACTATCAGTTGACATATGGTGCATTACCTCATTAACCAGCAATTATGACAAACATTAATAAAAAAACGTTTGTTGGAGACACAAAGAGTAAACTGGGAAATCTGGGAAGAGAAAACATGAGTAACATTCCAGAACAATACTGTCACTAATGAGTTTGCATAATGATTTGCATCACGGGTGTGATAATTTGATTATTGCACTATGTGATAATCGCATAGTGCAATTATCACATTCTCCTTGGGGAAACACCTAAAACATGCAGGTCAGTGGATCTCCGCTTTAAGGACTGAAACCCGTTAAGGTTCTGGCCTCAATGGCTCTGAAACCCGACCCATTCAGGAGTTCTTTAGCAGGACTTTCAAAGATTCTGTAATTTTTTTATATAAAAAAACAAAAACAAAATCAGACTTTCTTGTTGTGCAAAATTTTCAATCGTAAAAAAAAAAGAAAACAAAAGATTGTTGCACAACAAGAACTCCCCGTTGCATTTTAGATGATTTTAGAAAACGTTGGTTAATGAAAACCTTAAACTTGAAGACAGGAGATCAACTCAGATCCAGCTCATTTCAGAAATACTGAACTATATTTCCTGTAAGCTGTTTATCTGCATAAGAAACAAGGAAGTTTAATATGAGGCAAAACAACAGTTGCTATGCGACCTGTATCTGTGTGTTTATGTTTGGGTGGGTAAATGCCATGGGCGGGGTAAATGTGTGTGTCCTGAGGAGGGTTACTGGGACCGTCAGGTGCATCAGGGTGTGGCTCTGACCGGGCAGCAGGATGACATAAATGGGTGTTCTTCCTCCTGGCATTCCTGTCATTGTTTTTGGGAAGAATGTGTTACTCAGTCATGTTTTTGCGACTGTTCTGATGGGTTTTATGGCGTTGAGTCATCGAGGTGTTTGGCAGACGTGTGTTGGAAAACACCTGCTTCATATTCAGCTAGTAGAAATGGAATAGCAGTTCATATTTGAAATAAAATTAAAAAAAACAATAATTTCTTTGAGTGTGTATTGCGTGATAAAGAGAGTAGACACAACATATTGATTGTGACAAATGTTTTTACATGGAAAACTGGAACTGAACGTGCTAATGACTCTCACACCAATTACCAAGTAAAGGCATCAAAGATCCCTAATCAAGTCCTAAACTTGTAATTTCTGAGTCTTAGATGAGTCATTTGACCAATCATGCAATATTATTTAAGCAATAGTAATTCAAAAAATTTTTGTAAAAGTAGTTTTTAACCACCTACAAGATGAGGTGAACTATGAAAACAACTGAACATCAGTTCTGATGTTGCTTCTCACAGAAAAATATTCATCAAAGAAAACCATAAATTTAGAAAACAAATGGATCCATATCTAAAAAACAAAAAAAAACTAAACAGATTTTTATTCAAAATAAAACGTAATTAAATTATTGACCAACTGCAACAGTACAAACCTTGTTTTCACAGTGATGAATGACCAACATCAGATTATTGGACATGATAAGTAGGATTATTTATACAGCTGCTTAGAAATCAATTTTGTGGCCTAGTTGATCTTATGAAATTTGAAGCTAAATAGCACAATCCTGTCATTAAACTATCACATTGTAGAATTACAAGCATTGTATCTGCAGCATATTAATTACATCTAAGTAATAGGAAGAAGGAAACACTCACAAATGACAGGAGGCATGCAGCGATTGTGTGTGTGGCACACGATCATCATGGCGCGTCAGGCGTGGATCAGCTAACAAATAAGACGTGAAGTCATTTAAAGTCAAAAGGTTCAAGTTCAAGCTAGGTCACGACGCTTGAACTTGTATTTTCACTGGAGTGAAAATACACTCCAGTGTATTTTGATTTGTATTTTCACTGGAGTGAAAATACAAATCAAGTCCAAATTCTTTCAGGATGTTCTTAAGTCTGGATCATAAGTCTGACTCAAGTAGGAGTCACATGACTGCAGCTTGATTTGGACTTGATTTGAGTGCTGCAGGAAACTGTTGGACAGATGAGATCAGATGAGAACTCTCTGAGTGCTGGGCTGTTTGGTCGGTGTGATTAGCGGCATTTCCAATCGCCATAGAGATACGCAAATTGGAATTACAAAAATAAGTTTGTTCAACGGAAACACGTCAATCTAAAAAATATATAATAATAATAATAATAATAATAATAATAATAATAATAATAATAATAATAATAATAATATCTCAAGACTCTCTGCCAGATAACAACCAGAAACTTGATTTTATGAGACGGACCAAGACAAAGAGGTGCATTATTGTGAAAGATAAACGACACGTGGAAGTAGTTTAAAAAAAATAAAAACCTATTTATAAAATCTGAAAAGTGTGGCTGTATTTGCATTCCCCCCTCCCTGAGGCGTGTTACCACCGTCTGTTGTGTTTCACTGCCTGCATCGTACAGCAAGTGGCTGAAACATTTGTCTGTTCGTTTTTGCAAAAACAATTTAATCTCATTCAGATCTAATCAAGAAGATATGCAAACATCACCTTTCAAGTCTCACCATTGATTCTCAAATATGTTTAGATCTGGGCTTTGACTTTCTCTTAACGATTATTATTACTAATATCATTATTACAGTGCTAAGTTCTTCTTTATGTGGAAACCATGTAGTCAAACACACCAACACATGCAACAACTTTCAACATTATCTTGGAGAATATATTTGACGTGGTGAGAGTTGTTGGCACTTTAACCATAATTGTTGGTAAAAGATGTGTGACTATGTGCTTGTTTAACTCATGGTTTGATTAACAAAGTCAGAATATTTGTCTTTGTGGCTTTTGTCTTCTAGTTGCAGCCAAGAAGGCCAAGTAAAATCTAAAAGAAGAAAAACTGATCAAACCCACAGGAGATGAGCCGTCAGTTCCAGGAATTGATTTTTCTCAGATCGCACAGGGAGATAAACTCTTGATCCAGAGTTTCACTGCGCGACACAACCCCTGACAAAAATGACTAACTGCTTCATGTTTGTGGTGTCGCATTTCACTCAGAAACAAGTTTCTCTGTGTTGCTGTTCTGACCTCATTTGCACTAAACACGACATTGTTCCAGGTTAATTCGTTTCATTTTACTTTAAAAGGTCTGAATGTGAAAGCGGCGCATGAGTTCATCTGAAGTCCATGGTTTACAGCAACCACTCAGATTTCCTGGAAATGAATTTGGACGTTTTCCAGGACATTTACATGCTCGAGCAGAGCTGCAGAGGCAGTTGACATAAAGATGGAGGGATGTTCAGGAGTGCTTTGTCATTCTGGGTGAGAAATAAAGAAGGAGACGGTAATAAACTCTCATCTTTAAAAGACGGGCATCGCTGCAGCTCTTTAAAAAATGTAATGATGTGTCTGACTACTTATTTTATTCAAGTATTTGACTTTTCATTTTATTAATTAGTACAAGTGAATAAAAACATGTAATACATTTTAAAGTTTAGAATAATATTAATAATATATACATATTCAAGGTTTGCCCCATAAAACTTGCTAAGTCTGGTGGTTGGTTCGCTAGGTCAGTCATTCATCAAGCGGCTCGTTTAATGTTTAAAGTTGACAGGAACTTGAAAATATCACTTGATAATTATGTATTATTAAAAGATTGGAAGATTAACACCAGAACACCAACTATAAAGTCTTAAAAAATGTAAACATTTTAAAAAGACTTAAAAAAAAAATAAGTGAGCCTGGCGGGGGCACAAGTAAAGCCTGGTGACCCGCCAGGCTTAGAATACCCTGTATCAAGGGGAAACCTTGATACAGATATTTTAAAATGGCTTTAGCAGATCTTTTTCTCTATTAAAAGTTATGTTGAAAATATTTTGCCCTGCAGCATGATGAAACTCACCTTGTACCACACAGACAAGTATCAGATCTGGGGCTGCATGACTTTAAGAAAACATGCAGTAAATGTTGTGATAATTACAGAACTTAAGATAAATAAGCTAATAATTAAACACCACTTCTAATGTCTGTTTTAGTCTTAATGGAGACTAATATCTGCTGTTTCTTAATGACTTCACAACCTTACCAGCTCTACCTTCTAAAATCTATTTACACTTAAAAGTCACCCAACATCTTACTGAGATTAAAGAGAACCTGGATGCTTTTTACTTAAATAACTCATTTTGCTCAGTTCTGGTTAAAAGTCATCCAAACACCCTGTCACATTGTTGCATATCTTGCTTTTTAATGACATATAAAGATACACCAACTCAGGTTAAAACAATTCTATGTGTTTAAAACTGTGGAGTTTAGTCAGCAGCAAAGGGAGGCATTCTGGAAGTGAGCTCATGGGCGCCACGTTTACCCTACACTCACACATCTGCTGCTCAGTTACAGTAAGAACTGCTACAGTTCTCATGCAGCACAGTAGAACAAAGAGTCACCTGAGGATTCTCCCTTCACGCCAAGTTGTGGAGACTGAAGGCGTGACATATTTCAGGTGAATTCGTCCCATCCCCCATCCATTCACTTGGAGGGACTCAGAGCATTGAAATAATATTATTAGTCAGTTGGTTCTTCAATACTGTATGTTGGGAAATGTGGTAACTTCATGACACATAGCATAACCGGCTCTGTTACAGTCATGCACTTGCGACAAGACTCTGCTTCAGAGTCTTGAAGTCACTGAAGTCGTGAGTGTGTGTGTGCCATGTGAGTGCACACAAGCGTAAGTGCATATATGTTGGTGCTCATATGGCGTAAGAGGAAATGGAATGGGAGTTTACATTTCTAAAACTACAGAGGAAATCTCCCAACCTGGCAGACCGTTCTAGGTACACAAAACCTCTGCAGATCAAACTTCCCTTTTCTGGTTCCCTTACTCTTGGAGAAGAAATCGATCACTTCACAATGTTGTTTATGTTAAGTTTGACATGAATTTGTAATGCAATAAAAACTCCATTGCAAATCAAAAATACGTTTCTTCTGTACCAGAAATAAGAAAATGGAAGTGTTTGGGGAAATGACAGCAACTCCTCCAGGAAGTGTTGGGTCACGTTATCTGACGGAGCGAGGTCGTAAAACACTATGAAGCTTGTGTTCCTCTTTGATAAAATCCTAATTCTGCTAAATCAGATTAGCTAAAAACAAACAAACAAACAAACAAACAAACAATGAAAGCACAGAAATGATTGTATTGTTCTACCTGTATGATGAACTGTGAGAAAACTAAATACTCCTGGCCATTAAACTCAACTTCTCTGCTCTTCTCCTGCCCCAAAACAATAAAATTATGCTAAAAAAGCAAAACAATAAAAGCTGAACCGAAGTCATTACTTCAACTTTGTCAAAAACAAAACAAAACAAAAAAAAAACCCCAGCATCCTTTACATTCTTACATTTCAAACTTTACATTCTTACACAACACTGGTCAGATATAAGAAACATGTGTGTTTGTGTTGGTCGGTAAAAATGAAAACAGTTGACAAGAACCCGCATTAGTTTTCCATGCCTTAGTTCTGCTTTTTGTAATTTCACTGTAACAAGTAAATAAGTTCTCTTACTCACTGGCAACATCTTGTTTTTCTAAAATAAGACTTTATCTGTGCTATAGTACTTTCAGTCTACTTTCCATTTATATTTACCGGTGGGTCAGTTTGCTTTGTGTGCTTTACTGGTTTGAAGTGTGAGTTCAGAGTCTGTGGGAAGTAGACAATTATATTACCGGTAATCATCCATCCATCCATTTTCTTTCACCTTTGTCCCTCAGTGGGGTCGGGAGGGTTGCTGATAGGTATTTTCCTAGAACCTACATAAAAGAACCACAGACAACGTATATGAATTTCATGACAAAGCTTCTGCAAGCAAAAGGAGAAGACTCTGTCAACTGCTTCTCAGAGCCGTTCACAGAGCGTTCTGAAAATCTTTGGGTAGAGCTTGTCTTTTATTTTCAAACTTCAAAGAGGGAGGATAGGCAAGATAGACAGCAGAGGAAAAACAGCAAAGGTCGTAAAACAATTTACCTAAACAAAACAACCCAGTTCCAGATGCGATATCTGATTTACGGCCTGAGCCCGGTTCAAATCTCGGTCAAACTGTTTCACATGAAGATAACAGGCAGCTGTGACTTCCAGGTCAGTTCACACATACAGTTTAAACAAGAGAACACTTTAAACTGACGAACATTAGACTGAAATATGAACTAAAGTAACAACAAAATGATAATACCAAAAAATCCCTATCATTGCTGGTGCCTATCCCCAGCTGGCGTGCCGGGCGAGAGGCGGGGTACACCCTGGACAGGTCACCAGTCTGTCGCAGTACCGGTAATCAAATGACTCGATATATGGAAGGCATGAGCAGCAGAAAACAGCTGAGTCATCATGAGTTTCAAAACATCTCCCTGCTTTCAATTTATGCCTTTCAGCTCCCTGGCCTGCTTGTCCTTTGGTCAAAGACCAGCAGAACTGACAAAATGAGGCTGGTTTGTTAAAGCCTCGCTGTCATTCTGTTTCATTAATGATAAACTGAATCCAGAGGACCTGGAAATTCTGCCATGACAATGGACAATGGAAAAAGAATGATTTTATTGCACAAGGACAAGTAATGTTGCTTCAGAATGTGGATCGCCACTCGCAGGAGAAAAGAAGCCAGGCTGGTTGGCTGAATCCTCTGGAGAAAATGGGAAGCATGTTGGCCAGGATTCCTGACCTGCAGCAGTGGAGGGAATGGACTGGGAAGACACAGGGAGTAAAAGCTTGAGTCCTTGGGGAGTAAGTTTTCAAACAGTGAAACGGGAAATCTTCTTATGCAGAAAGGCAGAGGTCGAAATATTTCAAAGGAGGATCAGGGCAGAGTCAGTGATCACAATTCATTCAACCTTTATTTAACCAGGATAAAAATAAAAATAAAAAACAGGGTAAGAATTCCTTTAGATCAAAGATCTCTTTTACAAGAGTGTCCTGACCACAATGCAAAAGGCAGCGCAGGGGTCAGAGTCCAGATGTGCAGTAAAAATTCACCCTGGACGAGGCGAGGAGAAGGAGTAATCTGAGCTGGAGAGGTGAACTTGGTGGAGAACGAGAGCAGGGAAAGGTAAGCTGGATTTCTACTGGAGGTTCTCCGATCCCATATCAACATCTGTATCCGTCACAATACTGAAGAAAATTCTACACCAGGTATCAGTGACAGATCCAAAAGGGCTGATCTATTCAGTCTGCTTCTACACTTTGTGCTCATGCTTTATTATTTATTTTACATTATATATAGAATTTCTAAATGCACTTTCTGAACCTTTTGAAAGAAAATTTGCTGCAATCTATTTTTACATGTTTGGCCAACGTAGGTAACCTGTTGTTTTTATCAGTTTCAGTGTCTTTATCATTTATTTCATGTTGGCTGTTAAACTCATAACTGAGCTAAGTGAACAAGTTGTGCTGTTTTTACATGTTTCTACCAATAGCTTCACAAGCTATTGGTGTACATAAGTGTGCTGTGCCGGTGCAGTTATCAAATAAATTTGTAATTCATTGGCTGTCCTCTTATATCTAAAAAAAAAAAAAAAAAAAAAACATGGATAAAATGTCTCACTTTAAGTTAAAAAAATCTGCCAGTGAATTATCATATTCAGGAATCATTAACGTAGGATAAGCTCATATGTCTTGCTGAAAAGTTTCTTAGAAGTTAGTTTGGTCTTATTTGAAGTCTTCTGCTAAATATTTGCACAAGAAAACTATTTGTCGCATGGACCACAAGGAGGTGTTTTCCGTGGGAGATTATTGTTTGACCTCCTCCCCCCATATGTATGTACGTATCAGGTGTTACTGGGTAAACGTCCTGCAGAGAGTTCATTATGCGACTGGGCTCAGGCACGTTCACACGCTGTGGGAACTTTCATTCATGAATAATTTCTGATCCCCTCTTCGAAATGCATGGTGCCACCTTGTTGGCCGTAACGTTCCACTTAGCTCTCGGTAAGTTTGTATTGTTATTATTTTTGTATTAATCACAGGAACTAAGACGCTCATACTGCGCAGCCGAAGTTTAAAGAGTCAGTTTTCTTTCGAGTTGTATCCTTCAGAGGAGAGATGAAGAGTCCTTCCTCTCTTCTCTCCTTGACGACTCGGAGCAGAGCATCGCTGATTAATCAGCGCGTGCCGACACTTTGCATGTTATTTAAATCGGTTTATTTAATCGGACTCGATTAAAAAATACTCTTTGTTCGCTGCACCGTACCACAGATTACACAAAGACGGAGTTTATTACCGCAAACATAACTTCGTAGTTTGCGGCAGCCCTCAGAGGCTGCCACCCGGGCATAGATGGGCATCTTTGTCCGTTAACGCCTCATAAAATAGTGTTGGCAGACAGGGATCTGTTTCTGGAAAGTTGTTGTCTTTGCTAATCTGGCCTCATGCTAAAGAAAGAAACCATGAGAGTTACAGTATCTACTGCAGCTATGGAAGCTGCATGAAGACAGAGATGAAGTGAGAAAAAGCTCACAGAAACCTTTCTTCCTCTTCGTTTTCTGTTCCTTACTGATCCCAACTCCTGCAGGTTTTAGAGAGTACACAGCTTTTCTAATAGTTTCTGACTTAACCGCTGCATTGTAACTTTTCACATTAATGTAAAGTTCTGTTGATAGCCTTCTCTGTCTTTTAGTCCTAAATCAGCTCTGTGTCGCCAAGAAGCATGGGTGCGTCGCTATTGAAACCAGTGATGGGACGTTTTACTCCGTTCCAGCCCCTAAATGCTCCGGATATCATTATTCTTGGAGCAACTCTTCCGTAAGTTATTACTGATCTAGATAGAGGAGCACCGATTTATTGGCCAGCTGATTTACCGGTGCTGATTTCCTTAAATTTGGCAGATCGGTGATCGGCTGATTTTTTACGTGTGAAGCCGATCTTATCTATCTTGGATCAACCTCTGTCCTCTTTTGCTCTCTGGTGAGGAAGGTTTTTGACTGGCAGACCGGCCCAACAAGTTCTGTCTGCACGTTTATAATTAACAATATTCACCCCACTGTTGCCAACTCAGCAACTTTCTTGCTATATTGAGCAGCAAAAATAAATTGGTATCGGCCAAAATCGGAATCCGCAGGTTAAGCTTTTTAAAAGATTGGCGATTGGCCAGAAAACTGCAATCGGTGCACCATTACATCTAACATATGACAAAGAAGCTGTTTTCATTTGAAAGTTAACTGCCTTAATTTTAGGGGTGCCAAGTTTGCTGCATTGGTTATCGCTTCCTTTTTTGAAAAAAGTCACCAGAGAAAGTTGCTAAATATGAGTCACTGAATTGGCCACAGTGACCGTATACTGCAGACGTACTGACGTGATCTACTAGGCTGGTCTGGCTGTCGACCCTCTGTCACAACAGAGCAAAAGGAAACTGTGGTTGATTTTCAGACCTTTGCGGAGGCAGATGAGATTGGTGAATCAGATCAGTATCTCATGTGAGCATCAGCAGATCATCCAAATTTATGGAAATCGGTGCAAATTGATTGGCCGGGCCATCAATCGGTGGATCCCTACCAAATAAAGGATTAACTTCTTTACAGAGCTTTATTAAAAGTTTTTTACAGCTAAGAGATTCTGCACAATAACATATACACATCTTATAAACACATTGACTTGACACTATGTAACTTTAATTTTAAAATAAATTATATATATTTTTTACATATTTGTTAAAACTGTCACCATGTCACGACTGTTTGTCATGAGACAAATAATGTGTGAAAAGATCAATCTCCTCCATTTCCTCCCTGAGCTGCCAGTCCCAACCAAAAACAACCAATCAGAGCCAGGGGAGGGTCTTAACGCTGTCACTCACACTCATGTACTTGCTGCTAAAGGAGCTAGCAGTAGAGAACCAACTTACTGTTACAGGAAAACCATTTATCTGCCGTCATCGGTGGCCATGCTAAGTAACCTAGCATTCCCAAAAAGACAGAGGAGATCAATTCTTTTGCACAGATTATCCGTTTCCTACCACACTGTCACAACGTAGTGACAGCATCAGCAAGTATGTAAAACGTTTTCCGATAAAATTTACATACTGCAGCTTTAAAAGTGATTTATTCTGTTATCTGTTAGTTATTCCTGTTCACTTGATTTCCTTTTAGGACGACGTTCTTGCTAACAGTGACGGAAAAGCAGAGGAGCTGGTGAAATCCTCAAACGGCACCTTGCTGCACACCTACAGGTGTTATGAGACGATCAAGCACATTTTGGACTGCGATGATAAGGTATCTAAAATTCATTTTACTGAAACTGAAAACTAATAAAATATTTACACACACACCCACACGCACTCATCGCTCTTGCTTTCTTTTACGCAGTGGAAGAAAGAAATGACGATATGTGAAAGTGAGTGTCTGCTTTTTACCATTTTACCATTTTTGTAAATTGTTGGATGGAAGGTAGATGTGCATGCCAGCCCTAAATAATCTGTTATTTTAACCATTTTGACTTCTTTAATCAGTTTAACACTTAATATGAGCCACAAATGATACAAAGCTAAAGTAGCTGATCTTATTTCAACATGAAACTTCTGAAAACAGTTCAGTTTTCATCCCACTGAACTGAACTGATGGAAACTGAACTGTAGTTCAGTCATTAATTATAAAGTTTTGTAAAACATATCAATATGAAGTTTCCAAATGCAAATATTTTCCTGTTTTTACAGTAAAGTGTTCTCAGAGTTCCAGAGTTCACGGCTCGCATTACAGAGGATTTGGCAACGGAGCAGGTAGAGAACTGTCAAAACATCCAAGTTACAGTTCACTTAGGATGTATTAAATATCATAATTAATAATTCAGACATTTCTTAGTCAAATGAGTTGAAAAGACATGAAATGAGATGTTATTGGAAAAACTACCCCATACTCAAGGTTTAAGTTTGGCTGTCTGAGACCGGATGCTAAGGATGTGAGTCTTTCATTTATATGAGCATCTAATGACTTTTTATGGAGCTAAAACACAAAATACAAAATTAATTTTATTCAGTTTTTTTTTTTATCAATTCACTATCTATGATCAATTTTATTTAATCATCAACTCTTCCACGAACTACATGTGGAAGTCAGCATGTTTGGCTACAAGCTAGCATAATTAATCTTTCATTTGAAAAGGCCAAGGCAATGTTGTACATTGTCTCTGTGTAAAATAAAAAAAGGTCAGAGGTCACTGGGTGGTTTAACATTTTTACATAGTACTTTATAAGCCAAGCCAAGCTCAGACATGACAACTTTACTAACACAAGCTGCTGAAAAAAAAAACTATTACATGACTTATTTCACTAGATTTCAAATAAAAATGCCCAATTTTCAGTTCTTCCTCTTAAACTGTTTTCATTATTTTAACTTTATTCGCAACATATGCAACGACTGAGAATTAATCGTCGATCTCTTGTCTTATCCAGGGAGATGGAGGCACCTCATTCCCGTCCCACTGATTCTTCTCTCTGTTCTGCTGACCACATTTAACCTCTAGCAGGTATTCTTACTCACCCACGTTTATTTATACACTGTAAAAACACATTTCTAACACGTTTTGCTTTAACAATGATCACTTTCATTTGCGTGCAGAGATCTTCTCGTAGATGTGAACACAACTGGAGGAGGTGGTGGCTGCAGATTCCCAGTGGAATGTTCTGTGTTTTTCCCAACACAATGTGTTGATTTTTTTAACCCACAAAACCCGAAAAATTTTACTTTTTAAAAACCTAGCAAATTTGTCATGATAACAAATTTTGCCGTACGATAAGTCGTTCCAGTATTTATCGCGTCAAATTATCATTTTGTTGTTTTGAGATCATTTCTAAGAAATATACAGTGATGGTCTGGGGAGCCATGTCAGCTGCTGCTGTTGGTCCACTGTGTTTTATCAAGGGCAGGGTCAATGCAGCAGCTATCAGGAGGTTTTGGAGAACTTCATGCTTCCATCTGCTGAAAAGCTTTATGGATATGAAGATTTAATTTTTCAGCACAACCTGGTACCTGCTCACAGTGCCAAAACCACTGGTTTACTGACCATGGTATTACTGTGCTCAATTGACTTGCCAACTCTCCTGACCTGAACCCCATAGAGAATCTGTGGGATATTGTGAAGAGAAAGTTGAGAGAAGCAAGACCCAAAACTCTGGATGAGCTAAAGGCCGCCATCGAAGCATCCTGGGCTCCATAACACCTCAGCAGTGCCACAGGCTGATTGCCTCCATGCCTCCATGCCACCACGCGTTGAAGCAGTCATTTCTGCAAAAGGATTCCTGACCAAGTATTGAGTGGATAACTGAACATAATTATTTGAAGGTTGACTTTTTTGGTATTAAAACACTTTTCTTTTATTGGTCGGATGAAATATGCAAATATTTTGAGACATGGATTTTGTGTTTCCATGAGCTGTATGCCAAAATCATCAGTATTAAAACAATAAAAGACCTGAAATATTTCAGTTGGTGTGCAATGAATCTAAAATATATGACAGTTTAATTTTTATAATTACATTATTGAAAATAATAAACTTTATCACAATATGCCATTTTTTTGAGAAGGACCTGTATTCATACTGAATATGTCTGCCCGCCCTGAAAACATTATCTGTATCACATTGATTACCGTGTCGCCATGTTTGTCCTCCTTCCAAATAAGAAATAAATGTATTTTCCAAATGAAAATGAGTTTTTGTCCAATAAAGGGAGCTTCTGATGTTTTTCAGCCAGTAAAGATGTTTGAAGTGAAGTCTGTGTTAGGTTTAGGGGTGACTAACCCTAACAATTTAGGGTTTGCTTGTGTCTGACCAACGTCATTCCTGCTCAGAATGATCACCTTTAGATTATTCTGCTCTTTACCTTCAATAATATTGAAGGAAACAACAGCCTTTTGTTTAAAAAAGTATAAAGTATTGCTCTTGTTTTTCTTTACTTAAGCAATAAAGTCATAAGAAAGTGACAACTTTTCTCCAGAAATGTAAAAAATGTATCTGCACTTTATAAGCAGAAGACAGCTATAAGAAACACTCAGAGAGGTTGTTTAAAACTTGAATGAATGCATTAACCCAAAGATACGGAATTCGGAGAATTTTTTTTTTCTGAGCTACTGAAAAAAAAAAAAATGCTGACTTTTTTTTTTTTTTCCAGTGGCCCTAATCCTCTTCCGTACAAAGATCTCATGCGTGACTCCTGTTGACAGATTAGATAGGCTGTAAAACCAGATACTTCCTCAAAAGTGTTGAGTTTAAAGTAAACTTCATTCATGAAAACAGTAATATTGCAGAAGTTAGAAAACAAAGATCACTCACTCAGAGGCACTTTATTCTAGGCTCAGTTCCTTGCTCCAACATTTACTTTTCTAAAAAGTTAAAACTGTTTGAGTTTTTTTTTTTTTTTGGTCAAAATGACAGAAATAATCTTCACAAGAAAAAAAACAGTTTTTCACTTTCGCAAGTGATGAGAGGGAAGTGGTGGGACATGAATCAGAGAGGGAGATTTTTTTTTCTGACATGTTTTAATCAAACGTTGACTCAGTAACTCAAAGCTCTTCTGTTTTTTTTTATAATGGAAACTTCTTTTGTCCGTCTGTTTTTGTGTTCTCTTATATTTGTCTTTAGCTTTTCACCTAATTCTGCTCTGTTTTACTTGTTCTACTGGATTTTCTGATTTCCGAGTCGTTGTTGATTTTTTTTTTATACGCATTGACGGTATATGTTTCTGTTTGTCACAGCTCTGCTCTAGTGGATTATTTATTGGATGCTCTAGCAACATTTGTCAGTGAGCCACGCTGTCACTATTTGTGTGGTGAATGGAAGATCATGAGATTATGGCTTTTGTTAGTACTGTAAACAGAGAAAATGTATTTTGTCAGTTTCTTTGTTTGCACTATACCTGATTAATGCTGTGTGCTTCAGGCGCTGAAAAAAGTATGAAATGCAATTCTGTGTTGCATACAATCTTATTCAATAAATTAGTGTATATATCCTGATAGGACTTATCAGATAACCTGCTAAAATAACTTCTATTAAACATACTAAGAGATATAACTATGTTAACACATCAGTCAGATAATTAATCTATAGAATGTCTTGAATGTGATTGAATTACTAAAAAATTAACTTTTCCTTAATATTCACATTTTTTGAATGGGTCTATATTTTTGCTCAGTGCTTGCCTTCAGTTGAAAATAGTTACACAATTCAAAAATATTTTTTGTGAAGAATCACAGTAATAGTTAGCAACAGCTTGAAGACTAGCGGTGGTTGATTAGTTAATTTAAACTCTGTTTCACTGATAATCTGTCAGAAAGTAGATGTGTGTGAGTCGCTTTACTTTTGCGCTAATTGAATCGAAACACACCGAACTGCGCAGCACGGGTCCATGTTAAGGTTGAGCTACAGTTTATCTAACCGACTCCCCACTTTCTTGTATTTTGATTCAATGAAAAACTTTTTACTGACCTGTGAAATTACATTTTCTTGGATCTTGTTACTTTGCTTTCGCAGTGTTGACAATTAACACGTTTAATCCCAAATTTGTTCCTGTAAAATAAACACATGCATTTCAATTTTTGGACCTCCCTAACACATGATACTTATAAATTATTACATTTTATGTTGGTCACGTTAGAGAAAATGTAGGTTTTACACTCGGCAACAATTGTTGCTGGGGGTAAACTGCATAGTGTAATTTACACAAATCAGGCCTTTTTATACATATAAAAAAATAAGAAAAATTCTGACGTGCATAACCTATTGTGACAATGCATGGTTAGATCAGATCTGTTTTAGATACAATTGAAGATTCAATGCCACATCATGCAGACGGCATTGTTTCAATGTGCCACGTGACATTTAACCTCAATTAGTCATTTCATCAGTGAGGCTTTAGTGAGGTATTAGTGTCTCCTGATCTGATTTTACTCTGCCAGTAAAACTGCATGGCATGGTTTGCACCGAAAGATTTTTTTAAAATTATTTTTAAAGATGCTGGTATGTCCTCTTCCTCCTCTCTCTAATCTTTTTGTCATGGTGTAAAGTAAACACAGTAGACCTGTAAAACTACACCTGTTGTTGTTTTATGCCACTGAGAGAGAGTGCTGAGAGAGCCAGAAGGCCTTTTGTTTCCTGCACTGCCTTAACTGGTAATAATAGCCGATAAATGACGTATTCCTTCAAACTGCACAGTAATCTGTGAGTAATAAATTGTGCAAACTAACCACTCTAACCAGAGCCTCGACAAAGCAGCTCCTCCTCTTTATTTCCATTTCAGGGGAAAACACAAATGAAGATCCTTTACTGCTGCTGATCAGCTCTGCAGTTCATGTGAGATTAACCTGAGACCAAGATAATTGAATATATAAGAACTTCTTCTTATCTTTACTTCTTTAATATCAGATCTTTCATAATTTAGTGCGATTTAGTGTTTGATCCACTATGTCCAAATGTTTAGTGAATAGTGTACATTTTTGCACGTGAATCACGTATTTTGTAGATTACGCAAGGGACTTTCCTGAAGTGTGTTTTGATTCGTATCAGCAGTGGAAACAAGGTGTGGCTTTTGTCTGTGACTTGATGCAGGAGGGATTATGAAAAGGAGAAGTGACTAAAGAATTTCTATGATTTAAAAATAAAAGGTGATTACGAAAGGTCTAAATAACTTACTCACTTTTGTCCACAAAAAGTGAGGGAATTTTCACATTCATATCTTGGTTTTGTCTTATTCTAAGTGTACCAACTTACATGTAACTTACCAGTAAGAAATATAAGCTTTTAAGCAAAAAGAATCTTTATTATTTATGAGAAAGTTTTAGTTCCATTGGCAGATTATTTCACTTCCAACATGGGAATAATGTCTTATTATAAGTTAATTCATCTGGCAATATTACTGCTAGTAATAACTTGTACTTTTTCATCAATATTAAGGATTTATTACCTAAAACAAGCTCATATTTTTGTCTGAAAAGCTACTTGTAAGTTACTTTTATCTACTTTCATGTGAAATTTGACCTCAAAGCTAGACCAAAAATGACTTTAGTGAAAACTGTGATCTTCTTAAGGTAGCAGTGTGTTACAGTAACCTAAGATAAGAGAAAATGTTCCTGTCTTATTTTCTGTACTTTAACAGCTGTGCAGTGATTGATGCCAGCCTCGCGTCCGGCCTGACAAACCGCTCTTTGTGGTTGTTTTCACACCCGCCATTTGTCATGCTTCATGTGACACTTAAAGCGATGGCGATAAACCAGAGGTCACCAGAGCTTATGGCCGACACGCGTCAGTCCTGATTCCACTGATTCATCCAGAAGCTTTGTTATCCTTTCACTTAAACAAACAACGGTATGGGCTGGGTTCAGTCAAACATTCACAATGTCAATATAACCTCTGACCTTACGCACTCACTCGGTATTTACAGTCTAATTAGAGCTTTCACTAAGATTAAAGGCATCAAGAACCTCAGTCATTAGTGTGAAGGAGCTGATTAACATTTATTCAGTCGTGATGTAACAGAGAAGAGAAGAAAAGAAAAAGAGAAGATGAGAGAAAAGAAGAGAAGAGACGAGAGAAGAGAAGACAAGAGGAGAAGACAAGACAAGACAAGAGAAGAGAAGAGAAGAAAAAAGAAGAGAAGAAAAGAGAAGAGAAGACAAGAGGAGAGAAGAGAAGAGAAGACAAGAGGAGAGAAGAGAAGAGAAGACAAGAGAATGCTACTAACAACTGCTGCTGAGACAGATTTAGCTGAAATGATCTACAGCACACGCCAATATCTGTTGTAACTGGACTTCAGTAATCCTTTTATGTTCCTGGGATTTATTCGTTTAAACAAAAGCATATTAGGTTGATCGATCTTACTCACTTACCTACTTATTTGTCCCCTTAACAATGGGAAACACCTTATTTTAAGTTAGTTGTATCTTATTTCATGTGCACGAAGACATTGCACATGTACATGTTTTTGTGCACCATTACAAAGGCAACACGAGTCAACATTTGACTAATATTTAAATTGCTTTTGAAACTTTGAAGTGAGACAAACACGCAAAAAAAAAAAAAGAATCAGGAAGTGGGCAAACACTTCTTCACTCTGCTGAAAAGCTGCTTCTAGAATGTTTTATTAAAGCATTAAACATGAGAACATCTTTATTTTTCTGGAGGACAGGTCAGGTTGATTGTAGATTATAATTAATTACTCACAGCTCAAGCCGTAATAAACCTGTCTGCATATTCATTGGATTATTAGTGTGAGAATCTGACTGGTATTTGTTCTGTGGTTGGAAACTTTCTGTGCTCCCATGGTCACTGCAAACATTTAGCAATGAAGAAGGTAAAAAAAAAAACTTTCAGTCATACCCTTTTTTTTCCTGTAAGGCAGTGAGTGCATGTGCATGTGTGTGTGTGTGTGTGTGTGCACCTTTCATTGTGACAAAGGAAAAACAAAAAGCAGATGATTTCCTGTAAGGGGCTGTGTGTGTGTGTGTGTGTGTGCGTGGGTGTGCCTGTGTCTGTGCCTCTATGTAGGGGTGTGTTCATATGCCTTGTACCAGACTTGACCAAAATCAGCATGCTGCAACGGACCATAACTGGAAACAAAAAACTGACTGAATTTCACATAACTGATTTGTGCTGATATAATAAAATAACTCCTCTGTTCATCTATAGCCCTGATCTGACTTGCACTCACCAAGCTGCGTTCACACAGAAACACATTCTGTCAGCTCTGAATGCCAGTTGTTTTACTGTCTATGTTTGATGAGAAGTGGACGAGACTTGTTGTGGTGTCCCGTGGTTTACAGGAAGTGTGTGTGGAAGTGGGTTTGACCTGTCTGAGTGTGTGGAGGCTTCACGTACAGAAACGGTAAAGCGGGGGATGGTGCAGTCTGATTCTCGGGAAATTTGTGAAGGAGAATAAGTGAGGTAAAAAAAAAAAAAGAAGTGAAGTTTGTTTTAAGGGATTAGTGCAACTGGAAAAAACAGAATTCTGACTTCAATCTCAGAATTCTGACTCTAATCTCACAAATCTGAGAAAATAATCTGAATTTTTTTTATTTGTTTACTTTTTTGCTGTTCCTAATCTTCTTTCGTAAGCTTTGAATACTCTAATGACGTTCAAGACAATTCCCTTTACTATGAGAATAAGAAACTATTATCTTTATTCAATAACTGTTTCGAATTCTTAAGTCAGCAGGACAATTAACCTTTAATCTCATATTTTTGTGCTGTGGTTTCCTGCCAGCGTACAAATTTCTCTTCCCCAATCTCCAGCCAGATGAAACTGTAGAAACTGTGCTACTTTTTTTTTTTATTATCAGAAGTGTGACCAAATATCCAGCTGAAATTGTTCCAAATGATTGCTAATTTTAGAAAGAGTCTGTGTTTTCTCCAGCTAGCTACTAGAAATGGAAATCTGTTCACGTCTGAATTTCCTATTTTGAGCTCAGCCTTAATCTTGCATCAGAACGGAGGAACAACCAAGGGCAAAGGGTGAATATCCTGCACTTGTATGGGACCAAAGCAGACGATTTCCTGTAAGGGGCTGTGTGTGTGTGTGTGTGTGCGTATGTGTGTGTGTGTGTGGGCGTGCGTGTGTGCGTGTGTGCGTGTTTGTGCGTGTGTGTGGGTGTGTGTGTGATGCTACATATCAGCATGCTGATAGTATTTATTTTTTTACAATTAAAGGTACCATAGTTACTTGATTGATTGGCTCTATGTGCCTGGAAAGCACATAATAACACTCCTGGATGATCAAGAATCTCCACTAGTGTGGTGGAAAAAGTTGCAAACACATTCAAAGAAGATTATCAGAGAGCAAATATGACATAGCTAAGAGAGAAAAACGTGAAAAGACGACACCTTAATGTTGTAATCTGTAATTGGATAATCAGTGCAGCAAGAGATAAGACAAAATGTTTTTTGCTCTACATTAACATTTGCATAGATGCCAGTGATATCTGGTTGCATGGCATGAATGTATGAAGTAGCCTATATACATATGCATAAAAATATAAACTTTGTACTGTTTAAATATAATATGATAAAAAGGCAATATTTCGGATCTTCTCTGGTATTGTTTGGCATAAAATGACAGCATTCGGACCTGAAGCACAATTTTTTTTATTATCATAATTACATTGTAAAGCATAATCTAAACCTTAACTGAGACCACAACAGTTTCCTTTTTAAATCCCGTAGCCATCAGCGACTTTAGATGCTTGACATACGTTTATCTTTCTGAGCGTTTGTCTTTGTTTAACAAAAAACAAACAAGGTGTGTTCAAGTTAATCAGCCATTGTACGATTTTCTGTGTTTAGAAAGACGTGTGCAGTCATGCGGCTCCTGTTTGCCTGTTTGAACAGGAGCAGCGCACACAGCAGAAATGTCAGTTCATGGGAACTGGCCTGTGGTTTATCAGAAGGACTCATTTAACAGTGACATACAAAGGAAACGTTAGAGGGCAGCAGCAGGTTGTGGAGTACAGCTGATTTAACGGATGAAGAAAACTGACAGTGCAACAAAAGAATCCAGATGAGAGCTCCTTAAATGCTGGGACTGATGACAGGATGGGTGCAGCTGGGGGGAAAGGACGAGATGAGGGCCGCTAAACAAAACCATGAGAGCAGATTCAGCGGGAATTTAAATTTATTTGCGATGTTTACAAAAGGGCCACGCCAGGTCAGGACAACAAAGAGAGGTGGATTATTATGTTTTAAAATGATCTATTTTCTCCAAAGTTTAAAACAGGCAAGAATAGAATATATGCGTAAAAAACAACTTACCAACTTCACAGATTACACACACATATATTGCACATCAGCTCTTCAACAGCAAGTTTTATTTTCAGACCCAATTAATAACTAAGCAAAGAAATAAATACAAAAAAAAGAACCAAACAACAAAAGAAACAATATGCAGAGCAAATGAACAAACAAAATAGCAAAACGAAACATGCAAGCAAATGACAAATTAAACCTACATGCAAAAGAGAAACAACTACAAACTACAAATAAACAAGACAAAAAACTATAAGACATGAGCGGTTGAATCCTGACCACAATGAAAATAAATGAATTGTGTAAATGATAACCCATTTGTAAAAGGGATGAAGCAAAACAAGGACAAAACAGTCGCATTGACGTGGCTGTGCTCCCCATGCGTCACAAACATTCAGGTTAGGTGAGCGCGCCAGGAAGCAGCAGGAGGAGGGAAGGGGGAAGCCACAAACAATCCACCACCAAGTCCCGCAACAACTCAGGATCTACAAATAAAATGTAGGGCGAACTATGGCATGGAGCCCAAAACAAGCTGGCAATGAACCCATTTACCTCGGTTAAGAACCCCACGCTCACGATGCACGCCTGGTCAGGCTGGGACGGACACTGCAACAGTCCCTGAGAGCGGAGCGAGACCACCAGCCTGACCGCAGTCCTGAACACAAGGGAAGCATAGTCACTAAAAAACTTATCTAAAAACCAGACACAATGGGAAATCACAAAATTAACCCGAAAACAATTGCTCGACGTTTGAGGAAGAGAGGGGATTATGGAAGTCCACACCACGCCGTCTCCACAGCTCAATACAAATGTGTGTGAGCGCACACACTACACACCTGGCTTTAAAGGCTGCGTTGGCCACCACTCACCTTAAAGGTTAACCTGGACCAATATACCACATTCTGCCCCCCCTTTCTTTGTCAGCGCACCGACGACAACAGCAAGGCAACAACCAGAATACAGTTTAAAACCTACACCAATACAGAAGACGACCCATCAAGTGCTCTGGGAAGATGATGGACATAAGAACGCTTGTAGCGTAACGCAAGACTGAACAATTAGTACTTGTTGCTGCTTGTTGATTACTATTTTCCCTTACTGTTGTACTCACTACCGGAGCAATGCCAGGCTGGCTAAAAGGGTCAAGGTCAGAGGGAACCACAGAAGTTGGAAGGCAAGAAGTTGATGGAGCCACGATCCAAATATCACCATCAATAGAAGCGTCATCATCTGAATGGACCTGAGGAAATGATTCAGTTTCATAAGGTTGAGGTGTGGGACCTGACATGACTTGAGCCTTAAGCACATCCTGATTCACATCACGATGTGCATGCAGATTAGAGACTGGAGCAATGGTGTAAATTGGGCTGTCTCCATCAGGAACCTTCAACATTGAAAATGGATCAGAATGCCAGATGTCATGAATTTTGTGGCGTCCCCCTAAAGTTATGATCTTGCAGATAGACCACCTGGCCAATCTGTGGAGGGGCTTCTCTAACCTTATGATCTTGATAATTAATATCTTAATATCTTGCCTTCCTGCGACTAGCATTCACAACCAGTCGGTCAAGAGCCACAGAAAAGGCCATTTTGAGCTTTGAACAATGTTCTGCAACCCAGTTCTGCTCTGTCCCAGGAAGTGGGTCGGGTACTCGACCAACGGCAAAGTCCACAACAAACAGGACAGAAATTATCAATATGCAAACACAGAAGATGTGGTATGCAGATTCAGGTTGGCAGTTTAACAACATTCAAAGTAAAATACAGAATAAGACTGGACCTGATGCCTAAAGCAAAGAAGAAAAAAAAAAGAAGAAAAAAACATATTACAGGATACAGATTTACTCTGGTGACATCACAGCAGATATGATTAATCTTAAGAAAACTCTGATTGGATCAGAGCAAGTTTTAGAAAAACAAATGACTCAGCCGTACGTAGCTCTGTCTCTGATGTTTGATCCTCAGAATGAAATTGTTGAAAGATGTGATGGCCAAATCCATGGCCGCACTCTGAAGTCGGTAACTCTTTTATGCACAATTTGTTTTTCATTCAAACACAACATTTTAGTTTCAGTAAAGCATTCATTAGTTGATTTGGATACATTTGTTCTTTATGTTGGCACGCACATTTAGTTAGCATGTGTATTTATATCAACTTAAGTTTAATTTGTTTGCTTGAGACTGACCTTTTGTTTGTGTTTTGCTGGTACTTGCCTGCCTTGGAGTCGCCAGACAAAAGATGGGGGCCAGGGCTCAGCAGGCTTAAATGCTGATTGGACTACACCACTAGTTCCTGCTGGCAGGGGAAATTTGTAGTTTCTTTGTTAAGTTTTGTATTTAAGTAAATATTAGTATTTAAACTTTAATATTTTTGATTTTCATTTTGAGAGTCTTTAGTTTAGCCAAACTTAGCTGTACTGTTATTTGTTTTTGTGTTTGTAATTGTATTCTGTTTAGTTACCCCGATTGTGTCTTAATTGGTCTGATCAGCCAGTATATAAACCCTTGTGTGTCATTTCTTTGTTACGTCAGTTATGTTTGTTTGTGCAGCCAGTTTGTTTACATTTTTGCCTGAGTTCAGTTTTGTTTCTTTGACCTCTTTTATGAGCTCAGTTCATCTTTTTGTCATTTTATAATCTTTGGGTTAAAATAATAATAAAAAAAACAACAAAAAAACAAAACAAAAAAAAAACTATTTTCTAATTAATATCCAGTGACTCCTCCTGTTTTAACTCGGTCCATCACAAAAGACAACGCCCATTTTCAACCCCCACCCCCTCACCAATATGGCTTTATTTAGTTGATGTTTAAGAATATAAACATCATAAAGACATAAGACATAAAACGTCAACCAACATCTTAGGTAATACCCCAGACACCCGTTCAGAGAGTCTCTGAATTCCAAGAAAGACGTTGAAAGAAAAAGCAGCGTGCTGCAGCTGTAAAGCCAAACGGCTGCAGCTTTCTTCCACAAAGCTCTGTGAACATGTCGCTTAGAGCAGCGCAGACCCGGTGAATCACTCTCAGAAAGTACCGCACATCAGTAGAACCCACTACTTTCATTATTCATGTGACAGTAATTTATTTCTTTCCTTACATCGGAAATGTTTGAGTTACAATTAGAAGATTTTGTTTTTCTTCCTAATCTTTCTTCGACTTTGACAAACAAAACTCTCTGGATTTGCTGGGTTGAGAAGCAGGAAATGAGTTAATTCCTACTGAAGATTTATATTTAGTGACAAGTATTGGGATGAGAAGGTTGCGGGGCTGATTGGAAAACCGTCCTTGCCAAGCAGCAGCTGCACAAGAAACATACTGAGTCATCTGTCACTTCTTCATTTGCGTCCAACAACACCATGCGGTGTTGGACAGGCTGTGGTCAGATTTTCAAAACTTCTTCCAGTTTACTCATTTTCAGAAAAAAACCTTGTTATTTTCAGAGGGTTTGGTAACACTTTATTTGACAGAGTGTGCACAAGACTGACATGACACTGTCATGAACACGATGTAACATCTGTCATGAACATGAAGAAGTCTTTATGGATGTCTAAGTCTGTTGTCATAAAGTGTCACAAGTGTCATAAATAATGACTCTTTTAATGCAAAGTTGCAGTAAGTGTATTAAGTGTCACCTGTGCATTATTCAGTCAATAATGACACTTTTAATGCAAAGAGTCATTAAAACCTGCATTAAAATTCCATTAAATTATCAACTTTGCATTAAAAGTGTTATTATTTACCGAATGACACTTCATGACAACAGTTGTAAACATTCATGAAAACTTCATGAAAACTTCATGAACTTCGCGTCCTGTCATGATTTTCATGACGGAACTTCTGTCATGACGGATTATTAATTAATTCATAATCCCACTTATGAATTATCTGCAGTAACTGTTGCGATTATCTTTATGATCTCAGTGTCAAATCAGTCTTATGCACACTCTGTCAAATAATATGTTACCAAGGATTTAGTTTTTTCTTTTTGTTTTATTTGTGAAGCTCCTTGTTTCAGGGATGTGAGGGCATTAAGGCATGAAAAAATCAAACTTATCGGATAATTTCTGACCTGGAGATTTAGTCCAGCAGACTCTGTTTGATTTGAGAAATCAGAAAAATAAATTATTTGCCTGATCTGTACCAGATTGTTGTTGAAACATTTTTCAACCTGTTTGTGCTTTTGTTAATGCGGGCTGCTTGTAAAAAGACGGACACCAGATTGTCTCATCTGTGTGTGTGTGTGTGTGTGTGTGTTTGATTTTTCTTTTTGTCAGACAGTGACTCTTAACTGATTAAACCACCTCAGAAATGTGTGTGTGGCAGATTCTTGTTTACTGTATGTTGAACTTCTTCCTCTTAGTAAAACAACAGCATCCAGTACTTTATGTGAACTTTATGAATCAATGATAAAAAATAAACTCCATCACGGTTCACAATTTTAGAGCTGTATTTTTTTGTGTGTGTTTTGACTTTTCTGTGTCCGTTCCCCGTTAGTTTTGTCTCCTTTCTTGCTTGAAACACGTTTTTTTGTTTGTTTGTTTGTTTGTTTGCTTACACTAAACATCCCAACCCTGTGGATCACTGTCGGGGTTTAACTTCACAGTACTCCAAACTCAGTGTTTCGGCTGTTTTGCAGTTTCCTGGGCGTATGTTCCATATTTAAAGTGCATAGAAGCTGTTTGGTTCTGGTACCGGACAGAGCGGGCGTCGAGTTACTGAGCTAGAAAAGTGAGACGAACATAAATGTTTTTGTTACTGTTTTTGCGTTTCGTGTTGCAGTTTCCTTCTTATTCATTTCTCACCCGATCGAGGTGCATCTACGTGGAGAGGCTGTTATTACGATTTGAAATTTTTGACGTGTCGGGATTTCCCACATGCCAGGCCTGACGGGTATTGTGTAACTAATAAATCAAGGCGTGTCGTACAAATTGAAGATTAGGTGTGAGCTCAACCATAAAACGTCTCTCTGTCTTTCAGCTTTTATTCTCCACTTTTGTAACAGACTGAGCTGCAAATAAAGATTTTTTCAGAAAGAGATTGATTGAGTCTAAAACATGTCAGCTTCTCACAGAACAAACAATAAAGAGCAATCTGTTACTGTATTTGCTTCTGGCTCTGCCTCATTTCACTGAACAGGGCGGACTGGTTTTGAAGTGGTCTCATTGCTATCTTAAAGTGTGAAAAACAACACATTAGCAGTGGGAATGCATAGTGACTGGGAACATATTTTGCTAAGGAGGGACCAATTCTGCTTTGTTGATTCCATGTCAGCAGCTCCTGTTTGTGATCCTGTACAAACTGGGCCAGGACATTTCTCCATGGTCTGGACCTCACGAGTCATTTATCAGTAAATTTTATCGGAGGATCGTGAAAAATTTAATTTCCACCTATAAAATGTAGCTTTTCAAGAGATGAATCCCTGAAAATAGTATTCATACTCATATTTTCAAATTCTGTCAAGTTTAGATCCAAAACGTTAATGAATATTCTTGTGATGAACACACATATTTACTAAAAGTCAAGACATGGTGGATGAATGTTAAAAAAATGTTTTTAAAGAAATACAATCTTTATCCAGCTGTTAAAGACGTGGTATGCATCAAATCACGCCAAAGCCTTCTCTTACAACTTTCCACTTATGCAGTAATTGCTGTAATTATCTTTATGATCTCTCTGTGGTTTTTTTAATTTCCGTTTTATTGCTTATGATCCACCACATAAAGATCCACTAAAACACAGTACGATTTGCTGGTGTAATTAAAAAAAACAAGTAAAAATCCAAAGGGAGTTAGTCCTGCTTTCTCAGGGCTAAACATTGGTTCCATTTGCTACTTGTGGAGAATTTTTTTCTCAGGTGTTCTTTGAGGTTTTTTTTTTTTTATCAGCAATGGAAAAAAGTATGTGGTGGACTCTAAGTGTGAGCTTTGTTTTGCATTAGACAGTAAGACAAACAGGTGCATGTGTTTATGATACATAAAAGTGTCATAAAAGTCCAGAATTGAAAAAAAAAACCAAAAAAAAAAAAACAGTCCAATAAAAGAAAGGGAAGAAAACTACCTGTAAAAAAGACAAGCTCATGTTCCCTGACAGTCAGTGATTGCAACACGCATTGGGATAAAGTTTGTGCGGTCTGAACCAGACATTCACTCTAAGACAGTGTTTCTCAACCTTTTTTGGGCCAGCGCCCCCCTAGCCTTTATCCAGGTCTCTCACCGCCCCCCACCAAAGAATTTTCAGGATACTTTGCACTGACTATTATTATATCATTAATATTACTATCACTATTGTAGATGTTTTGATTTGTATGCTTGTTTCTGTATTTATCATCAAAAATAATTTCCCAGAGAACAAAAAAGTCATGGGAATAGAAATTATTTTCACAGGTGTCTACAAAAAATGCAATGAACATTCAAGTTAAAATCGGTAGGCCTAACAGCAGTGTGGAAAAAATCAGAGTGGAAAAAATATTATTATTGTGTGCCATTTTCTAGTTGTTAAATATTCCACAAAATGACCAGATAAAAGATGTACAACATGCCAGTTTAAACTTTGAACTATTTGGAAACCGACTGAGCTCTGCAACATTAAAACATGGATAGAACTGTAACTATACATTAATCATAGCTCTTCTTCTCTTCAGCGTTTTTGTTGGTTTCTGATGGTGCAGCTCTGTGCTGCCTTCAGGAGAATGGGACATCAGAGTATCATCCATAAAACTTCACCCACATGGCATTTATTGTGCAAACCAGAGCTTTCAGTGGAAAAACAAAAGTTCCAGGTCCTTTTAATGCCATACAAATATGAGACAGAAACATGGATTATATCTTTATATTGACCTGTCTATTGATTTATAGATTAATAGTTTTACTGGACAGAAATTACAAAGAACAAATCTGGCTCTTAATCAAATCCTAATGAGTCAAATTGAAAGTGTCATAGAGTCATCAGCCTCATGACATTAACACTGACATGAAAAATAATATTGAAGAAATAAATATATATTAAATCTAATTAAAAACATAAATAAGTGATAAGTTAGTTACTGTTATGTAAGATATATTTATTCTCAGTACTAGATATGGTATCAACAAACCCATGACATTTCAACAATATTATTTTACCTTTTATCTGGAAATAGTGTCTGTTTATTCTTGCCATACAATTAAAGTCTGTTAAATTAATAGTCCCTTAATAATATCCTGTCCCTTCCTTGTTGATGTGCCGCTTATTCAAGTTGTTAAATGACACAGTCAGTTGGAGTCTGGCATGAATATTTCCATAGCTGTCTAATCTGTATCGCATCGCTTGCAAAACAAATTGTCATTAAAATGAATAAAGAAATTCTGAAACTGGTAGATACAAATGAATTCTGTTTACTGGAGCAAACACCTATCATGTTCCCCATGAAAAAAACTCTTTGTGTTTCACAGGAAATTATTTACAAACATAAACTTTACTGAAGTGGCTCTACTGTAACTAGTTTAAATCGGTTATAGATGTCCCCTCAAAGTTGCTCAACAGGAAATAATCTGAGCATGATCATGTTTGGGGATCTTTCTCGTGAGTCAGATATTTAGTGAGGGTTGATCTATGGCCAAATCAGTCATAATATACATGAACAACATTCAACAGCATCCTCTTTTCTTGCGACCGAAACCCTCACAGGAAACGAAACACAGGAAACGTTTCGTTTCCCTGTGAGGGAAACGAAACGTTGTTGTCTTCCATAAAGACAACAACTGTGTTGTTGTCTTTATGGACAACAAACTTTATGGAAGTTTCTAAAGGTATTCTTGTGTTACTTCTGGTGTTAAAAACTTATGAAGCTTAAACATCATGTCTCTGTAAATTACCCAGCTGTTAAGAGTTTTTCCATGTTCCCTTTATTAACTTTTGAATCATCCTCAAGCGAAACGTTTCCTCTTTAATCTTTCTGTTGTTGTTGTTCAATAAGCCTTTGCAGTCTGTGATATCCAGAATAATATCTCTATTTTAGATTTTGCTGCTAAGAAATAAGCAATTAGGATGGTTTTTAGTAATCAATGAAAATCATCTGCCTAACATGGCCCCATTTATATTTTAAACATTCCTGAATAGAAATGGCTGTGTGGCCTTGAAACACTAGGCTGCATGGAGGAGCTGCATCCTGAAGGCGGGGCTAGGTCCACCCAGAGGTTTTGCATGGCTGAATGGTTGCCACGGGAGATTAAATGATTTCTCAAACATGCATAGAAGAATCAAGAAAACTCTCCAGACATGTTTTAAATCACAGCATGATTTAAAGCTAAAAAAAAGTTTAATTTACACAGTACCAAAAAGTATTAGCAAGTTTTGATGCCTTTCTCAGCCAATATTCAATTAAAGGATTAAGATCAACAATAATGTCAACCTCAAACGTTTTCACCTTTGTTGCACTACAGACTGAAACATAAGAGAAGAGCTCAGTCTAAAGTAAATCCCCCCTAAAGCCCAGCTCTGCAGGCACGTTCATGGAAAAAAACTGTAAAACCGCACCAAGCCTATCTGTTTTCTCAGAAACATTTATCAAGAAGGAGCTCTAATCTCACCACTAGATTATGCTTATCTTCTATTTCCGACCATAGAAACCCAGTTCATTGTAATAGTTACCTCAACTAAACACACGTAGAATCCTTCTCAGAATTCAAAGAAGAAATGGTTACAGCACCTACAATCTATTGGTTATCTACTGTCGCCCAGTGAGACTCCAAACAGCACCGTAATGAACACATTGGTGCACGAGTATGAACTTCTACCCCAGGAAAGTACGGCACCACCGCAGCCACCAGGTCTGACTTCCTTGCAACAACATCGCTGGCTGCACTGCTACCACAACCACAACTCTGCAGCTATGTCTTATACGGTGGAAGGATATACAAGAACATGTCAAGATCCAGTGAAAACAAAGTTATTAATTCTACTTCCTCAGATTGAAAATAAATTCAAAAACCAAACATCACTTGAATTTGGATCACAAAGCTGTTTTGTCTCCCTGTGGAATCTATCCAAAGACTTGCCATTGTCTCCTTATCTGCTCCACTGTGAGGCAAACTGCATGAGGGTTAGAGACCAATTACAGGAAGTAGATGTCTTTTTGGCCTCCGTGAGCCACTGTCCTCAGCATTTTGGAAAGAATGAGTCCATTAGTGTTACCAGTAGCTCCACTGCATATACTGATTATGCTGAAATCTTACCTGATCGTATGTTTTCTGCTTTGAGAATGTTGTGGGTCCAGACACCCAAAGCATCTCTGTGCCGAATTTCCCAACAACGTTCCAAAACGAGAATTATCCCACTGTGAAACATGCATTTGATTACAGCACAAACGCAGCAAGCAGGACCTTTATATTTGTTTTTTTCTGTCCAATGGGAGCAATGATCATCTGCTGCTTAGCTGTGTGTGCTAATTATAGATGGGTTGCTAAAAAGCACATTGTGAAAGCAAATTGCACCAAAAGGGGAAAAATAGTAAGTCTGCTTTTGATCTGGACAAAATAAGCGCACCACAGGACTTTCCTGGTGTGAACACACTATAATTAATAATCTGTTATATCCTCTATGCTAAAAGGAAGTTTAGAAATGAATTAATTACTCATGAAGCATTTTAAGGAATTTCACAGAGCAGAGAGCTGCTACTGAGGTTGTGCTTTTCACATTTGAACAATATACTACGTTCTTACAATACACATATTTAACATACTATGACAAAAATCTATTCATGTTTTAACAACATCTTACATTGCACTAATATGATGATATTACAAATAAATTGTTAAAATAATAAAGCTTTTATATTTCTACATATGCACATCTCAAGTTTTTATAAATGTTCAAAGGTGAAGTATAATGTCTGATGTCCCACCATATAATTACTTTATTCTGCGTCCTATGTTATAATAAAAGTCAGAACTCATAGTTACACTATGAAAAGTGTATTTGGTTATTATTAGGAAATAAGTTAATATAAATTATTAGTTCATGTTGTAGACGTTTTTGCATTAATCTCACTGAACAACTTGCTCTTTAGCGTTGAATTAACTTAACTTATACACTTTTAACTTAAATGTCTTTTCCCTCTGTCAGGATCTATTGTCCTGTCTAACCGCTCTCAGATAAAGGCCATTAAAACAGTTAAAAGAAAAAAAAATGTCAAGTTAAATCAACTTAATAAATGAAGTTGGATTAACCTAACTGAATTATTTGTTACCAATTGAAGCGATTCAGTTAAGTTGGTTCAACAGTTTGTTTTTCAGTGCTGGATATAATCCTTCCTGTTTGGTTTGAGATTTTGCTGATATTCAGCAGCTTTGTGATAAAAACACCACAAGTATTAACTTAAACCACAGCCACACTTTCACACAGACAATCAGTCAAAGGCTCCTTATCGTAACACACCTTCCACTATTATCATAGTTGTGGAGTAAATACTTTTGATAAAGTCTAATTATTTCCTTGATCGACTGAATGTGGAGCTTTTGGGTGGAAAACTGAAACAAGAGAATCATGTTTTTCTACTAATGACTTGTTTATTTTGGGCTCAATGTTTCACAGAAAGTGCTGAGCCAAATTGCACATTTGTGGAAGACCCACATTAAAAGCAGAAATGCAACAGTAGTTATGATTGCATAAACTGCATTTCCTCTCTAGATCTTCTATGTTGACATAGTTTCAATCTTAAAAAAGAAAAACATTTCTCTTAGAAGTTTAGTAGAAGTTCTACAAAAGCAGAAGTTCTGCTTTAGAAGAAGTTATTTACTACACATAATTTTATTTGTGTAGTAAATGATAGAAAATACTTTTTGATTCTTGCCAAGAATGAAACCATATTTAATCACATAGCTGATTACGGAGCCATAATCTTTACTGTCTATGATATTGTTATAACAAGATTGTATATTGTACATATGTGGGCAATAGAGATTCACATTGTTACATAATGTAACTATTTTTCTGCGTTCTATTGCTTTGTCAGTTTGTTTGTGGCGTTTTTTTACACATTACACTGAACAATTTACAACCCATTCCTTATCATGAGGAGAATGAGGAAATCACCTGAGGGAGGAGTAGACAGCAGAAATCCCCCCCCACCCCCCGCCACCCCACCAACCCTACTATATATCTAAACATGCCCCACCCTGTGTTTAAAACAGACAGTTCTCCAGAGAGACATGTCACTTTCCTCTCGGTTTTGAACGGAGCAGTCACACTGCAGCCTTCAAACAGGAACAGACTCTTAGCAGGATCTAGTGAAACCGGCGGCTGTCTGAAAAGTGACTTCTTTGATCTAAGGCGTGAAAGGATGACGAACCAATACCTGCTTCAGTTCCTGGCTGTCGGTAAGAGGACTACAGTAACTCCTGACTGAATAACATACAGTTTTGCACTATTCTTTTTTCCAAGAAGCACTATTTGTCTCCGCACACGCGTATGTGGTTGCATACGCATATGTGTTCATATGTGCAACCACATGTGACCACATATGTGGCAATTGAACGTTTTATCGTAAACCATGAGTCGTTTGTTTTCTGAAGTCCTTCTTTAAATCGTCTAAAGATGATTATGAATGCCTTTGCGAAGAACACAGTAGTGCCAAAATCTAATGTTGAGCAACTCAGGGGTTTCCCAGTAGTTGAAGTGTGAAAGGCAGACAAACAGGAAGGAATTCCCTACAGCAGCAGAAACACGCATGGTGTCGGTGTGTATACTGGCTATGTCGGAAAAGGGCATGGGGTCATTTAAGGTCAAGTGTGATTCTTTTCAGTTGTTGCTATGGGAAGGGACAAACGCTTGTCTACTATGCTTAGTTTTAGATGGTGGATTTATTTGGTTCTAAATGTTAATGGCAAGATAAATGGACATTGTGAAGGAAATGAATGACTTTATGATTCTAATTCGAAATGAACATCTATATATCATCACCTTCCTAAAATAGCGGTTTAATTAATTTTTTGTCGAAAGTGATTTTTTTTTTTTTTTGCCTAAAACATCTTTTGGCAAAAAATGACTTATTTTAGCCACTACCATGCACGTCGACTTCAGCACATCCCTGTCAACAACGCTCAGCTAATCTGCTAGCATAAACAACACACACACACACATGCATGCGTACACGCACGCACACACACATTAATCTCTTAATTTCTTCCAGAGAACAAATAAATATTTCAAATACTAGATTTCTTTACTTTACTTTTGTGCTTAGGTGATCATATAAACATAATAAAAATGAGTATTAGCTTAGTTGATCATTTGACTCTGAATCTGCTCGTGCTAAGTGCTGCTTTTGGAACGTCAGCTTCTACAAATGTCACTGCGGTATGTAAAGTGGGGGAAAATGCTTTTACTGCCTTTCTTCTCCTGGTCAAAAACGGTACTCATCATTGAACACAACACCCATTGCAACTGTATGATATTACACTGTTTTGTCAATGGTTTTTGACATAACTCTGATATGTTCAACCTCAATAAATAGTTGAACTTTTTTGCTAGCTCTCATTTTTGTCGTTTCAGTCTTGGCTGGTCGTGGTTGCGTCTCGAAGGAGACCAGCTGCACTGCCATGGAAACCAGTAATGGCACAATTTACATTGTCCACGGCATCACAGGCTCTACTTGTGATTTTTCTTGGATCAACAGCTCAGTAAGTTATAAAAATGCACCTTTTTCACATCTTCTGGAGAAATATCAAAAGTTTATTGTGCAGTTTTTGCCTTTATGGAAGTTTCTAAAGGTATTCTTATGTTACTTCTGGTGTTAAAACCTTATGAAGCTTAAACATCATGTCTCTGTAAATTACCCAGCTTTTAAGAGTTTTTTCCATGTTCCCTTTATTAACTTTAGAATCATGTTATGGCAAATATCGGTGGCAAAATTGAGGAGGTAATCATCAGCTCCAACAGCACACATCTACACACCCATGGCTGCTACGAGACAATAGTGTACTCTTGGGATTGCATGTCAGAGGTATGAAAAATTACTCATTTTTGAAACAAATGGTAAGAGTTACCTTAAAAAAACCCTTCTAATTTTACTCCATATTTCTTTTTACACAGATGTCTACCACCGCAACATGTCATGGTGAGTATTTACCTGCTTCTTTCCACAGTCACAGTTGTAAAAAAAAGGTGGATAAAATAGATTCACAGACTGATAGGCAAATTTCACCCGCCTAACCCTTCATAACCGGTCTTTCTTGTCCTCCCTTGTGTTATTGTCAAATCAATCTTAGATTACTTACTGAAGTGCAGTATCACAATCACTTGCTAGAAGCTATTACAGAAGCAATGATAACAGCACAAAGATTTTCTCTATCATTTACAAATCTGGACTAATGGAGGAGCTGTCAGTATTAACCTCCAGTTTTTAATTCAGCATTTATGATTGCTAGATTTTTATTTTTTTTGTGCAAGGCAGTAAACAATTTAATTGTGTTTTAGCCAGAACATTTTAATCTATTAAAAATTTTAATAAATAAGGAAGAATTGAGCTTCTTCATGATAAAGTGTTCTTGTTTTTTCAGTCAACTGCACGAGGAATGCTGGACGTCCTGCACAACCAGGTAGGAAATATCCCGTCAAAACAATTACATGACACTTTATTCACATGACGTAATGGTTGCTGAGTCACCAGCTGTGTAGTAAAAGTGTGTTCACTTTCCTTTCATTAAGAATCTTGACATTTTTACCACTCTGTTAAAGTGGTCTTGCCGTTTGGCCTCTTTAAAGTTCTACTCACACTTTTCCTAAACTTTTGATTATTATGTAACTAATTCTCAAAAACAAACAAAAAAAAAAACATCTTCGTTTTTGCTACGTCCTAAACTGTAAGGTATTCAGGATTAGCCGTGGTATGACAGGAAAACTTTGAATGAAATTTTCTCTCTATGCACAAATATTTAAAAGGAGAATATCTAACATTATTCAATTCTTTTTACTTATAACAAAAGATGCTAAAAACTCTGATAATTGCATAGCATTTATTTTTGTTTTTTGCAAACAATACTGCCCAATGTTACGTATGGCAAATGGCCGTGTTTGTCCCTTCCAAAGTTAGAGGCAAGTTGTATAAAAATGTCATTTATTCTGATTATTTAAGCAATATAGATCAGAGGGTCTAATTCTGTCTGTTTTTTTTCTAGAAACCCCTCCAGTTTGGCTCATAGGCATCTTTGTAGGCATCTTTCCCTCTATCCTGTTAATTTTGGTGATTCTGTTCTTCGTTTGCAGAAACGTACTTCACAGGTAACCTCAACATCTCTAAGTGTTTACAGTTTGACCTTTAATGCAGCAATTTTGCATGTTTTGAAGAAAAATGTCATTCTTGTTCACATGCAGATTGAAACAACAACGTTACACTGAAGGGAAACCAGGCAATCTGAACCAACCTGAGATGGTTCTACAGAATCTCTAGAAACAATTTTGCACATGACCGTCGCAGCTTGGTGTGGGACGACTCTACGCCTTTGGGTGCCTTCATGAACTCATTTTTTTTCTAACAAACGGACATCCTGTCATTTGCGTACCTCACATGAGAAGAACGTGAGGCATCGTCCCAACCTCTGCAGACTCTGTTAGGTGGAGATAAGGCCTTCTGTCGCCGCAGTCATGTAGCACTGAGCTTGGATAGAATGAAGTTCTACTTTGATTGGATCTATGATTTCTTCACCAGCTCAAAGAACATCCGTATGGATTAAAATGTGTGTTAAGATTGTTATGTATTTTTTATTCTGTGTTATTGTGTTTTCTCTTGTCTAACCACATGGCAACGAATGTATGAATGATTTGATTACAGTGATTTTTACATTTTGCTTGTTTTTGTTTTGTTGCCGCTGCACAGCAGCACTTGAAGACTCAGGTCAGGAAACTACAGGTCTTGTCAGTGTTTTTGTTGTTTCTGAATTTTACCTTACTTTTCAGATTATTATTATTATTATTATTTTTATTTTTATTTTTATTTTTTTTTTAAATCAATATTTTTCCCTGCTTGAACACTGGACCTCATACTTTGTTTAAAGTGTTTTTCTTAACAGGTTAAGCTTTGACTCGAGTCACTTTACATCAAACAAATGTACGTCTTACATGAACAATGTTTAACATGAACAGTTGTATGTGTTAGTTTATGGATTTTGCTTCACAGAATAATACAAAGTGTTACATATCTGTGAAGTGGTAGCGATAAGAAGTTTTAAAACATTTTACAAATAAAATCTAAATAGTGTGGTGTGGAAATGTATTCAGCCTCCTTAACTGTTAAAGTACCACGTTGACAGCGAGGTGTGGACTGGCCCTCTGAGGTACTGGGTGACACCTGGAGGGCCGGACCCCAACGGCTTATTGGCCCCTTTGACCAAAGTGTACATCTTTCCATTTGAGCTGACTGTAGTTGGAAAAGTGATTGTAAACAACTTTTATTAGTGGTTTGCATCATTAACCCAGTTAGCTGATGATGCTAGCAGACTCTTATTTTTTTACTCCTAGTCCTGCCCTGTTGAAAGTTGTTTCAAGCTTTTGTTTCTAGGCACTGGAACTTTACCTTTCTGAATTAATTTTAGTTCAATGGACTGCATTCAGGGGTATCAAAGTAGGTTATGAGTTAAGGGAAATACCTCTGCAACAAACATGCAGACAGTGAGACAGCGTGCCACAGAATCTTTTTCCGGACCGTGGATTCGTCGAAGTGAAAGAAAATGTCAAAGTTTGAAAAAGAGGAAAACGCCAAAAGGTCTGTGAATAATTAAGTCAGCATTTCTATGAAATGCTACATTTCAGCTAAACCTACACGGAGCTCTGGCACAAGAGGAACAAGAAATGTTTATAACATAAAACCAGTCCTGCTATGACTCATCATCAGGATTGCTCAGATAACACCAGCACAGGACTTTATCAGCCTCAGACCGGTCTGTTAGGATTCTAGGTATCGGACCTCTTTGTCCACGTTGTCCCGCAAACATCACTTCAGTTTCAATTAAAGGAAGTTAGGGGAATTTCAAAATGAAGTAAACACTTTCCACCGGGGTTTGAAATGTTGGGAGGAGGTGAAGTGAAGACGGTCAACTGGACCTGTGAGGACGTGAAGGGATCAGAGTTGAAGATGAAGATGATGACGACGGGATTTTCCTGAAGTGCCTTTAAAAATCTGTTCTCTGGCAGAAATCAGAAACAAAGGGAGTGAAGGTTATTAAGTTAAAAGAGCCTCATTTCATAATCTAGATCTTAAAAGTTTTCATCAACTTAATGTTTTATTGGCCAATGAGACAGATAAGATCAGATGACACACACACACCTGTTTATTTAACCGTGCTGTATAACCTGTTTCACGCCTGAATTGATTTGCCAAACAAATTTATATCTGATGCTTTACACAATGAAAGTGCGAGTTGTTTTTGTATCGCTGAAGGGTCAGAAGTTGGGGTTTACCGCCACTGCCTGTTTCTTTACTCTTACAGAGAATTCCTCGTCCCAGTTTCAGTGGCAGTAACTTTTCATGCAGCTCACATCTGAAGAATCATATATTCAATATGGATCCTAATTTATGCAAAAGAACCTCAGTTTTGAATGATACTTTTGCAAATTTACAATGTAAATTGATCAGAGTTTTTCTGATTTCACCATGTTGTCTATGTTTTGAACTAGGTTCTTTGTATGCAGTTCAAAACGAAGCCATAAAACATGATAAATGTTGCAGTAACTGCGCAGATATCAGAGCTTACAGCGCCAACACAAATTTGAACAGCAAGACGACGGCAGAGCTTAAAAAAAATAGAAAACACAGGAATCACTCAAAATACCGGAACCTGCACTCAGATAAAAACAAATGCAGTCAGTGGAGTCGTCACATGCAGGACCCTTTTATTTAACCTTTACTACTCAGACTACTATTTTAAAACTGAGTAGGATTCCAGCATTATCTGCGTGTCTCAACTCTACGCCGTCACATGATTGTGTCTGTGCTGTGTCACGTCTCACCCAAACGTTCACATGACCCAACCATCCTCCCAAAAATGTGCTTCATCACATCACAGATGAGTTGTATTGATTTTGAATGTTGAATGCTAGTGTAATTCAAAGCCCTTAATCAGCAAATACTCACATGAGAAAAGGTCACCAAGGACAGAGACAAGCAGAACACACCAGAAAACGATGCCTGCTGCTTTCCTGTAAAGGCGACACTTCCAGTAATTAGATTTCTGCGTCTCTGCTCTGGTTGACAAGAAATGCCCAGTTTGCAAACTATGAGAGCCACTCATGCAGCTCTGAGATCACTCAATATTCATCACATTTTTACACAGTGCATCGCCAGAAATCAAATAGAATATACCAGACAAGCTGTTTGCCATAACTTATCGGCCTTTCTGATCGTCTGTCAAGCAGAAACAGAAGCTACTTCCTGGTTGTTCAACACTCAAAATGCTTACATGTGTAAAGTTGGATGGAGTTCTGATTGTGTCTCGTTTTAGTTTATTGCTGGTGGTTTAATGGAAGAGTTTTGATTTCCTCTGTGTGGCTTTGTTTGTTTTGGTTTTTTTTCTTCTAGCAGAGGTCTGGTGTGAGGATACGATTGGGGAGGGAGACACTCCGAGGCCGGGAATGTTAGGGGAAAACCTCGATCGAATGTAAGCAAAAAGAGGAAGTAGCTTTAGTGAGGTCACCAGAGTATTTACTGGGGTGATATCGGAATAATTGTAGTCATGAAAGTCTTGTTTCCTATATTTGGGGCAAAAAGCACGATTGCATAAAAAAAAATAAAAATTTTTAGACAACAGATTGCATCCAAAGTGACTCCAGCCTGCTCAGCAAAATCTCCCGCAAGCCGACCCTCAAGGAAAAGATTTCCCACCCATCTGGTAGCAGCCAGACAGGAAATACGTGACTATTTTTCATTTTATTTTTGTTCAGAGGCTTTTTTGTGTGGAACATCCTGATGAGTCATTTGAATTATTCAACACATTCTCACTCCCGACTCATCATAATTATTAAGTGCTCCTAGATTTCTGGTAACCTCCCCCACCCTTCATCCCCTTGCATCCTTTCACTTCACAACTTTGTTGCCGAGGTAAATAAATATTGACTGCACCGGGAACCAGCAAACACCTGGTGGACCTGCACGTCTTGCTGGGCTCATTATAAAAACTGTTTCCCAGTCAAACTTATTTGTAAATGCTCAACAGAGGAACTTCTTAAAGGGGCAGAGGCCCAAATGCAAGGCGTTAAATTGTGAAGTCATGATAAGTAATGACTGATAAATACAGCATTTATGCAGGTGACAGTTACTTGAATGTGCTATAAAACAATAAAAACACACAATACCGCCCCTTTAAATCTTTCTCTTTTTAATCGTAATAATTCTGCATTGTTTAGATAGGAAACAAAAATGTCTCTGGTGTGGTACTTCATAAATAACATGTTTAAGAAGACATCTTACAGGGGGATCTGTCACAATGTGAGTATAAAGGAAACAAAACAAAGAACTGTAAACCATGTATGTGGTCATCTCTGGTTAGATTAAAAATACATGCAAAGCTTGTTGTTTTGCATTAACAGTTATAAGGGTGCATTGACAAATTCCACAGTGAGAAACTATTTGTTAGATATAACAGTAACCAGACAGGAAGTACACATTTATGATTAACAACAGCCTGAGTAGGCAGAGCTCCCTTTCTTAAACACCTGTTCTCTGTGTCATCCCAAACGGTTTATCAGAAATGATCTACTTTTACAATAAACACCCCCCTCCCCCCTCCACCTCACCATTTACCTTTGTTTCTAAGGTAAATATTTGCCTTACTGAATACCAGGGTGAGGTGTGGTAAAGATGTCAACTCCTGATGGGGGCTTTTGTTTCATTTGTGACGGGGAAAAAGCAACCTGCTTGTTAAATGGAGCGTTTTAGGCTTGTTTGAAGAAGCTGCAGTCATCTGTAACCCAGATTTGTATCTTAGTTCATGCAAATCTGATTTTGGATTTGATAAATAACACGTGATCCTTGGGGAAGGAGGCTGAGCCAGATTCAGAAAGTAAAGATTTTAGTACACTGCCTTCTTGCAGAAATGTTTCCAAACATGCTCTGAGATTTTAGTTCCACGTTTCATCAAGTTCCAGGTTATGTTGCCAACGGCAAGACACTGTAAAATGTGGAGTCGGCACTTTGAGGTTTGTTAGCACCTTTGCAGCATCATTTCATGAGTTTAGATTTCCTTGTAAAAGTTTTAACACTATCAATAATTTTGATGTGATTTTTTTTTGTGTGATTTTATGTGATAAAACAACTCACACAAGAGTGTAGCTGTAACATGGAAGAACATTTTCAAACTTTTGTTTAATTAATGCAAAGCAAAAAGTATTGAAATGTAGTTCCCTTTAAACTCAACTATGCATTTTATTCTATTATAATTAAGAATATTAACTGAAGACCAGAACTAAAACCCTTGAAAAATTCTAATAATGTTGAAATGTGACCGTCATGACCTGTAGATTTGTTAAAACTCTATTTCAGACAAAATATGATGAACAAACAGGAAGTAGTTCAACCTGAATCTGTGAACTACTTTAAAAGACTCAATTAGAGAACTATGAACCTACTATGAAACCATAGTTATTCATTTTAGCCTGAACCAAATTGACACGGAAACCAAACGGGGGTTGCCAGATCTGACTGACAGTTTCCAGCCTAAAAGCAACATAAAACTCATCCAACTCCCAAAAACTCCATCAGCGCAAATCAGAGGCATTATAATCCATCCATCGTGGCTTATATGCTTATCCCTAGTGGGGCCACCAGGGGTCACTATGTATCTATTTTAGTATCACAGCAGTTGTTAACGGGACATACACGGGACGATATTTGCCACAATTATTGACTTGTAAAAGAAATGCAAGGAAAACATTTTTTTAAATAATTTATTTTCCAGGTAGACTGAGTCATGAACAAATAAAATGAAAACGTATATAAATAAATGATCACAATTCAAACGTGGTTTTGTGATGATGAAAACTGAGGAAGTCAGTCTGGTTTTTAAAGAATCATCAGGGGCCACCGCTAGAGTCCAACTGGCAACTTCTGTTTTGTCTCCAGAGCTGCCATAGAAACGGTAGAGCAAAGTGGTTTTATGTAAATATGAAATTCATATTGCATGAAACAGAATTCAGAGGAGCTGTTTTTTCACATATTGTGTGCCTTATTTTATTCTGTCACAACATCATTTTAACAAGGCCTGTATGTCTTCCTAAAACATGGTAATGGAGTGTAGTAGAATGAAAATACGCAAGGAAGAGAAACAACAATGAAAAAAGTATTAAAAGCACATTAAAGAAACATTTCATGGAGTAAAAAAAGTGTTTATGTCTGTTTTAAACTTGGTTTCTGCCTGCCCAGAATAAAAACACTCCTTAATTATTTTAATGTGTATTGACACCTGCTACAGAGGTGACAAAACTAACGCGTTTTTATAAGAAAATTCTTTATACTGCCTTAAAAACATTTAGAGAGAAAAAAATTCTTATTGCAAGCACATATATTTCTCACAGCCATTCATAGAGCAAGAGGCCAAAGTTAAAATATTTTCTTAGGCTTCCTGGCTTTAAAGGTTAAATCTATCACACAAAAGACTCCAAATGTAACCAAAAAATGATTTATAATTTCAACAGTTTAGTTGACACTATAAAATTTACATCATTATCCATTCACAGCTGACTGTTGTGACACTGTTTTGCTTTTCTGACTGCTGAACTTCACAAACTGCATATAAATCACAATCACATATCAGGTTGTTGTGCAAAGCACTGAGGAATCACAAAGTGTCTCTGTCTGCCAACTGGGAGGTTGCGTCTAAATAAAATATTCTTTCTGGCTCTCAGTCGGACCGTACTGCGAGATGCTCTGGCTGGCAAACTGCAGTCTGTTGTTATCTTCTGTTTTTGTCAGCTCCTGGTTTTGGCATGTCCCCTTTCTTCTGTGCAGAAATCGGATCAGTATGGCTAACGCAGATGCAATCCCAAAGATTATTGCTGCTATCAGGCCTAAAATGCAAAGAAAAAGGCCAAAGATGAGCAGGCGTTGTTCTTTAAGGAAGAAATACAGAATAAAGATGAGATCAATGAGATCAGCAAACTTGACAGAAACTCAACTATCACAGCCATAACAAAATCCCCTAATTTCACATTGTGATACATAGACACTTCACTCACCTCAGGATTTTTGATGCTTGAACGATAAAGAGAAACTTACTGTCGATATATTTTGGCTAACACATATTTGGCCACATGGGGGAACACAAAGAGCATAAAAAAGTAATTTCTAGACAGTCAATTGATTCTTAGATATGAAAAAAAAGTTATAGAAAGATGCTAACATATTATTTGTATAATTCTTCAGATCAAACAGAATATTCAATTCCACTCTCTCAATCCCAATACCAATACACTATTCAGAATGGAAGCAAATCAAGAGACATAAATAATGGATATGACATTATTCGCTACATCTCCTTTCTTCAGAGAACTTGCAGGGTAGTAAAATCTCAGTCTCCAAAAGTTGAGGCATGTTCTCCTGCTGCTGCTTATGATTACGATCTTCAACACTGAGCAGCTCTCTGATAGCAGGCACCATGTGATCCGGTCCACTTCGGTGGTTCCGGTGTTGTTTGAAGTTTGCAAGGCCTTCGCTCATATAGCGACGTAAACCGAGGCCTATCAAGCAATGCAGTCTGCTGTCAGCTAAATCGCTTGCGTGCAACATGCATCTCGGCAGGGCTTGTACCACCCTGAAGTGGTCGTAAAAACTGGGAAAGGGCTGGTAAGGATTTGCAAAAGCGGATAAAGACACGTCCCTAGAGAGGTGACTAATGAGGCGAAACCTCTCAGTCTCCAGGGAAACTCAAAACCTCATTGAATGTTTCAGCCTCTCTCCAGCTGGACTGTTCCCAGTCAACCCCACTGCCAAGTCTGGCTGCAGGAATGTTCGCCAGTCTTCCTGCTCCAATGGTCATCTTCTACCAAAGTCTTTGATTGGCTCTAAGTCTGACTAATTTATCATGTGTGGTCCTACCTACGGCCGGTACTCTGGACAACATAGCTGCACTAGTCATATTTATTCTAACCTCCCTGTTAAAGGAGTTACTTCTATGATGTTTGCAGAACCAAAAACAGAGTATTTGGATTACAAAGTGATTCACATCCTTATTAGTTCTATTTCTATTTACCGTGGAGACAATCGAGCTGTTTGGAGAACAACTGTGAGGGTTCATTTACACAGGGTTTCTTTCACTGCGAGTGGTTCTATCAAGCATATTGAATTAAACTGTAAAGTTCACCTTCAGACATGTCCCATCTCATGATTGATGAGCACAACTCTGAAGCTAGTTTCTGCTACAATACCTCCAATGAGAGCTGAGTCACTTCTGAGGGCATTCACTAACGGCTGGCCTCCTCCTGCCGACCCTGATTGGTCTGCAGCCAATAGACAGCAGAAAGGAGACAAAAACAAGCAAAAGAAAGCAGAAACACGTCATTTAACAACAAGCATACATTTGAAAGAAAAATAAAACGAGTGCATGTGTGTGAGATGAAGTTGATTTTTTTCTTAAAGTTAAAAAAAATCCTTATTCTTGGCATACAATCTTAGGTACACCACAGTAGGCTGGTCCTTAAAACAATCAAAGGAAAGAGAAGCCGAAACATTACACTTGTCATTAATTCATCATTTACAAACCCAGAGAGATCAACAGAAAGAATGACCACCCTATAAAAACCGGACAGAGCTCGGTTGCATACTTATTTTTACAACCTGAATCCATAAGGAGAAGTTAATGTCCCTTAAGATTGACTCTTTTATCCTTGCAGTTGTTTTTTATGTAGTTCTCCTTAATTAACATCATTGGATCCCATCTCAGAAACTACAATCAACTCAAACAATAAATATAAAACAAAAAAACTACAAACAATTATCATGAAAAGTACAAGAAGTAATTAAAACTAAAATAATCCTTTATTTAGATGGCAGAACACAGGTGGTCATGTGGTGGGATTAGGAATAGGTATTGATTATTCAAAATGTTGACAGATCCGATGTGTTATGAACCAATTTTACTGTTTTTTTCTTTAAATAGACTATAAGTGGTAAGAGCTCTAATGACAGCTGTTTGAAAATGTTTCTCTGTTATTGTTGTTGGATCCCTCAGCCAGCAACACAAATGAAAATGGCAACATGAAGCTTTCTGGCGGTGCCCAATTTATTAAAAATTTAAAGTGAAATGATTCCCAGAATTTTGATAACGTGCTCTTCACGAACCATCAGTGTCAGAATGATCAGTAAAAATCACAAACGATATAAAGGATCCCCTCGCCCCTCCTGACCTGGCTGGTGGTGTGTGTTTTCCGCTGCATGGGGTTTGGCTGCAGCGGGGCCACAACTGGACCGTATGAGCGGGCCCCTAACAACAACAGAGCTGGCGATTGGTCGGATAAGGGCGGCCTTCAGAGGGCTGATGGAGTTGAAGAGGACAGCAGACAGACAGCCGGTGAAACCCAAAGAGCCAAGCTGAGCCAGCGCCGGGTCCAAATCCTGAGAGTCTGTAGAGACGAGCAGAGAAACGAAGGACAAACTATTTTCCGGCTTAATTTTAGGTTCTTCAAACCGAAACAGAAATAAATGAGAACTATCTAAATGTTAGCAAGATCTGAACAAGTCTAGTTTGATATGTCTGAAAATAATAGGATAATAGGATTAATAGGACATGTAGCCTAGTGATTGTATCATATCTTGTTTGTTAATTGCAGTGCTGTAATGCAGGAGAGGAAACCTCATATTCATTTAAAAAAAAAAAAAGCTCCATCAATTCTCTGCCACCTGGGAGAAAGTCTTTGCACTTTTTCTCTGTTTTGTCTCTCAGTTTTTCATCCTGATGTTTCCATGGTTACCCGAATACTATTTAGCCCTTTCAGTAACTGCAGGTGGCTGTTTTTAAGAGCAAAGAATGCTATGAATCTGACTTCCTGAAAACAATCAGGGCTTTTTCTGGTTGTTGTCTGCTCAATGGGGCAACAAGATAAAGGACAAAACACACTAACAAAACACACACACATACACACGCACGCACCTTCAACTTATTTTCAACTATGTTCTACATAAAACAGAACAATAATTGTTACTGCTACCCATCAGGAAAAGATGGCAAAGAAAAAAGTTCTAATTTGATGCAGAACTATTATTATTATTATTATTATTATTATTATTATTATTATTATTATTATTATTTTTATTTTTTTTTACAAATTTTATGATAAAAAATGTAAGGATATCTGTTGTTGATATCTTCCAGTATTGTAAACCTTTTACAAAATTAACGTTGTTTTGGTCTTTTAGACGGTGAACTTACGTTATTATATGTTTGTCAATATATCACTTGAAAATGGTCTCAAACAACAATATTGTCATTAATCGTGATAATTATTAGGAGAATTTATTGTCCAGCAAAGTTTGTAAACATGACGCCTACTTGTTAATTATATTGCAGGTTATTCAGTGCTTTGACCAATTTCCAGTGCTTACATTTTCTTGCCCCGGTTTTATAAGTATAAAACCGGGGCATTTTACTGTTGTATTTTCAACAGTAAAATACAAACTCATCTGTGTTAGGTTCATTTTAATTTAGTGATCAAATGTAACAGGAAATGATTGTAAAAATTACAGCTTACTGCTGGTTCTTTGCTGGATATAATTTCAAATTCAGACAGTAAACTGATAAAAAAAAAAAAAGGTTGGAGTTTTGAGGTATTTTATTATTAAAGAAAATAAAATAAATTCAATCTATTGTATTTAACTTACAAACCATTAGTGAGATTAGTGAATAAAACAGTTTGTGCAGAGTTTCAATAGGGTCCCTGTGTCATTACGACAATGACAAGGGAAAACATTAGCATCTTTACCGTTCTAATGGTTTTGTTTAACCAGATAAATTAAAATGTACGTCTGAAGATAGATTGAGTGATCGAAATAATAATAAAAAAAACCTCTCATCTATCTTATGTTTGTGCAGCTGAGTCACTTACTGTGAACTCTACCAAGAGTCAGTGACCTTACGTCACTAAATTCAACACCAGAGGTCAGGTTGAAATGTTCTTTGCTATGTTGGTCAACCTGGAAGGAAAAGGCAGATTTCAATACAAAAAAACAATATCAAGAAACACGAGCAATGCATTTCCTTCATTGTAGGTAAATATTAAAGAATTTAGCCTATGAATAAAGCTAAAAAGTAATTCTCATTCCTGAAAGGTTTTAGTTTTTTTTGTTTTTTTTGTCAACACAAAATATGTCAAGTTAAAACTTCAGGTGTTGTGATGAAGCTTTGCGTTTAGAGTTCAGCGTCAAGAAAACTTCACAGAACTGAAGCTGTTAAGCTGGCTATAAAACACAAACAGGCAGCTTCGTGTGCCGTCTGTTTGACGCTAACATCATTCTCCAATCAGTTTAAAGGCAGAGTTAAAACCAGAGTAACAGAGGATGATGTGTTACCTGTATGGTGACGGAGTCGGCCAGTCGGCTGACGGAAACAGAATGCAGCTGTCCGTTAGCAAGGGACCTCACTTTGCTCCGGAGGATTTCTTCTTCTTTGCTACTTTCCAGCCTGTACCTCACCTCTAGCTGTTCTGCACTCACACAATGTAAACATAAAAACATGTTATATTAATGTGAGACTTAAGCACATGCAGTATTGAGACAAAAATAGGCATGATGGTTGTATTCACTATTAGACAAACACTGATTTCTATGTCAGTATCCTCTGCCAGCCATATGGCTTTTCCTGTCAAAGCGGCCAAATTATAGAAGTTGCAGGTGCTAGATTCACCTGCAGTTATTATTTTGTTCACATTGTGCTGAAAACCAAACAGTTCATCTACACAATCACCTCCTATCTGGTCTCATGCATGACGGTGGAAGAGTATATTTGGATTTGCTATGCAGCCACAGTCAAACACGTCTGCAGATGATAATATCCTATTGTCAAATATAAATCCATCTGTCCAACAGCTAAACTTTGGCAAAAATTAAAACTCAAGAAAGTAAAAAAAAAAATCAACTTTAACACTGATTATAGTTAACCAAAGCGCTAAAGAAAAAAAAAAAGAGTCAACAAGATCTCAGTAGCTGCGTTTCCATTGACCATGTAATTGTGCAACATGGAGTCATTAAAATAAATTTGCTTAATGGGAGACATGGACATTTCCAAAAAGCTCACATTAAAAAAAAAGAAAAATAAAGCTTTTGCCCCGGGTGGCTTTTCAGTTGTATCAAAATGAGTGCATTTCACAAAATTGCAATGGAAACGCAACACAAGTCCCATGATCAACAACTGGATGTTACTACTGGCTGCAGCAAGTAGCAACAGGACAACAGAAAGTGGTAGGAGGACGCGGGTGTGACTTATCGTGACTTATTTTAATCATGTGAACAAACTTATTCACATGAGATTTTAATTGTGTTTCCCATTTAATAGAAATGCAGGAATTGCAAAATTGTTATTTTTCAACATTAACGGAATATCTGCAGCGTTTTGCGCCCTGAGTGTACCGAGCTTCTGGCACAATCACAGATGATCAACTGTGATCAACAGCAGTGTTTTCATGAACCCGCAGGGCAAGACGAATGAAAAGGCTATTATACACTCTCACATCATCAATTATTCACCACTTTCAGTCCTGCTAATTAATTTTAACAATTCAGCACTACTCATGTCTTGTTTCACGAAGCAGACTGTGTTCACAGGTAACAATGACTCTAATTAACAAATCAAAGGAGGCGTTGGCACAACTCGCAGACAGCAGCAGCTCGGCCGGCAGTTGGTAAAAACTTTGCGACGGTTGAAGATGTCATTTTTCTGCTCTATTAAAGGCTACAAAGTGATGTCCCTTTTCCTCCTCCTCCACAAAAGCTATTAGTGAAGAAAGGCAGTAAGAAGTAATTGATTTGGATGGGTACATTTCAGTGCAGTCCAAACTGTGGCTGCTAACTCCTGTAATCAATGCCTAAAAGCAACACCTTACAAGTGTTTTTTCTAATTTTATAGATCCACATCTTCTGAATAACAGTTAGGGAGGGTTTAAAAAAACTTTCCAGAGATCTCACCTTGCTTGTTAAGCAGCAGAGCCAGGTACTGTCTGTGGTGAGAGCTGACGTAAAGGAACAGAGCAGGACTCTGGCCGCTTCTGAAACTCAGGGAAATGTTTTCTGCTCTCAGGTTCAGGTTGGGTAAAAAGGGGGACGAAGTGGGGCTGCTGCTCCCGTTTGACTCATTCACCAGGTTTTCCTTGAAGCTGTAGCTGAGGGACGTTTCTGGCTCGAAGGCGACTGAGACGTCTGCAGGGAAAGGTTCACAAAGCCTCACTGCAAAACAGGTTGTACATTTTTCTGCTAATATTCCAGACGTGTACATTTTGTAGTACAACTTTTTAACTATGCATCTTAATTTAGCAGAAACAAGCTCTTAGCTTGGCTAGTTTCTCAGAACCATGCATGTTTTTATTCACCTTCCAGTAACTTTTTTGCCGGAATAAATAATAAATACTATTATTGTAACTAAGACCACCTTCCTGAGCTTCGTCTCAAACGCCATAATGTCTAAATTTGGTATATTTGTCTTCTTTCAATGTTTTGTAATAGTTAATTCAGAATCCACTTCTGATTGGCTGATCAGTGCCTCCTGACGACTCCTCTCCTCGACGCTTTGGGTCCCAATAAACCTTGATGTGTTGGAAGTTACAAACAGAACCAAGAATTTGTAATTTTACTGTTTCGCTTGTGTTTATTAGTCTGGGTGGTTCCCACTTGAGTGAGAGCCAGCAATGACCAACCTTCATCTGTAATAAATGTTTTTGTTTGTTTTTTCTTGCAAAGTTGTCTCTTTTTAAGAGAAGCTCTACTTACTGTCAAATAAGCGATCTATGCAAACGCTACAGCTACTGTTTTTATCTTATTATTATTTAATCAGTACTTCATTAGCATCCAATTTGCATAATGGAATAAAATATTCCTGGCTTCTGACTTGGAATAAAAAAAGAAAAACAACCACTCCCACAAGAGAAACTTTATGCATTATTCATATTTTTGCCTCTGTCACTTAATTAGCGATCTGGTGAAAGAGCAGCTTGAGGAAACCGGCCGACAGGTGATAGAAAAAACTCTCCAAACTCTGCTCTCTTGTTGCATCACAGTCAGGTGACAGAGTTCTGATTTACATGTGGAGCTTCAACAAGCTGCACAGCTGGGATTGGTTAATTATCCAACACACATTGAGGTGCTGCTGCGCTACTGTCATGGCTCAGTGTGCCTTTTATTTCCTAAATAACACAAACCCAACAGATGAGTCGAAACCCGGCGACACTTTGCCAAATTAGGGTTTAAAACTGATTAAATATGCACAAGACTCTGTTTCAAACTTAACTACACTGTAAACAATTAAACAGTGACATTTCCAGGAAATATTCTTTACTTCTAGGAAACACATTCACTTTGCTATATTGCTAAAGAAGTTTGTTGTTCTGTGTTTAAAAACTAAATATTTTTTTTCCTACAAAAAAACCCTACAACAGACATATGATTATTCTAAATGTACAATTTTCTTTCAAGTCAGTTTATTTATGTAGCAAAAACAGACAGAATCTCAGGATGTTGCAAAAAAAAATAAAAATGATAATAATAAAGCAAAATATAAATCTGAAAAGTGTGGCACGCTTTTCTATTCAGTCCCACCAACCATATCACAATACTTAGTAGAGAGACATTTTGGTATTTTCACAACGTCTGGGAAAACAAGACATCATTTCAGCCTGGACTAGATAACTAGCTAAAAATGGATAAACAGTTTTCCAAGTAGTTTCTCCACCATTGGCATTTTTAGCACCACATACATAAGTTGACTGACTGCCCTTTGACCCTCTTTCTGGCTCTGATTGGCAGTTTTTTGATCAGGAGCAGTACGTTTCATTTAATGTCAATAGTAGTTCAGGGAGGAGCTTGATATTTTTACAGATGATCAGTCTAATATGGTGACAGTTCGATCGAATATGTAAAACATTTTTGTAGAAGTTTCATACTGCAGTTTTAAATGTAAAACTACTTTAAAATAATTTTTATCAGGACAGAAAATTTATTAAGAAAGAAAGTGACACATTTACCTTCAATCAGAAACTGCCAGCTGGAGGTTATTGACCTAAGCTTGGGTAAAACTATCAACGCTACCGAACCAAATCTGATTGGACGAGGTCTGCATACCCTGGTCACAGAAGGCTCCATTGAAGGCAGACGAGCTGCAGTCACAGGAAAAGCTTCTGGCTCCCTCCACACAGCGGCCTTGGTTCTGACAAAGCCCACCATAGGTGCTGCAGTGACCTGGGCAGCCCGCCTGGATCCCCGGGGTGACCTTCGCTCTTTCCTCCAGGTCCAGAGTAACACCGTTCAGCTGCAGGGAGCGGATACAGCCCCGAAAACCCTTCTGCCTGGAAGCAGTGCCTCCTGAGGAGATACAGAGATGTAAAAACTGACAATAGTTTCATCAGTAGAATTAGAAAAACTTGTCAGTAATACTCTGAGCATCTTTAAGATTTATTTTTTTACATTGTAAAATATATCAGAGCTGAATTGTCCTTAAGTGGATTATCTCAAGAAGTGTCTCTGATATTCATGTACCTTGCTGATTTGCCATCATAAATCCTGGTGAGTCATCAGCCTCGCTCTGACAGTTTGTTTGTCCCGGCTGTCTGAACAAATTTTAAACCCAGCAAGTTACTGCTCCGTGACTTTTCCCTCTACAACCTGCAGCTGCCCGCAGAGTTCAGACTCTGCATGTTGTAATCATCTCAGCCTACCAAACTGTCAAGCTCAAAACTGTTGTGATGAGACAAACTGCTTTTTCTGATGGGGTTCCTATCACAGCTCAAGGTTTTCTGAGGAACTGTCAGGGAAACACCAGCTTAGCAGTCCAACCTACTGACCTTATTTAGGCAACCAGAAGGAAACTGGACAATTAACTCTGAATTGAGGATATCTTGACCAAAGTATTATAACAAACATTTCATAAACTGAAAATATTTTAACAAGCAGCTAAATGTTAATGAAAAACAGAGAAAGACCTTACAGACTCTACGAAGTGTGAACAGTGTTAGCCGCTGTGCTAACAAAGTTGAACTGAATCCGAAACACAGGGGGTAAAAGTGGTATAAAAACTAGAAGAGCAAAAAGTCCTTCAAAAAGTTGTTGAAGAAAAACAGCATAAATAACTTAAATTATAGAAGTAAAAATTTAAGCTTAATAATGTTGAACAAGCAGAAGTCAGAATTAGCTTTTAACTCCTTTTATAATGGGTTGTTTCTGTACTGATACTTTTTTCGTGTGTGTCATAATTAGCTTTAATGTCAATGTAAGTAAACATACTTAAAAAAAAGCCGTGTTGGTCTTCGCATTAACATTACAGAGTATTTTTAGCTTTAGCTAATATGCTAGCATGATCTGAACATTTAGCGGTTTAAAGGTGATGAAGTGATTCTCAACCTAACAATGTAGGTTCTTTCAAGCCTAAAAATATCGACTAAGTACCCAACATAAACATTCACTGGCAGAGATTTTAAATTTGCAGTAAAGCTGGACTAAGACTTTTGTTGTGTTAAACTTAGGCGTCACATTCCTGCCAAAAACCTGAGGAGCACTTTAGGCAATCACAACATCTCATTATGTTACTAGAGAGTCCAGTAATCACTAAAGTGTCTGATAGCTATTGACATACGCCGTACATCAGTCAAAGCTGCAATAGACGCTCACTTCTATTGTCAGTTTCTTTGGAAACAAAGTTTGTATCAAATTAGGGTTTTAAAGTTTCACAGACCTACAAATAATTGGCTGTTCAGCTGCAGGTGGATGTGTCCGTCAGCAGGGGCTTCCTGTGTGGCGGCGGGGAGCTCGTCAAGGCGCAGCGACGCCTCTCTCACGTTACGCTCAGCTTGAATGCGATGCCACCTGTTGTCGTTCAGCGGGACGCCGGCCTTCACGCTTACCTCCAGTGGGCCGTTACCCACGTCAAAGGAAAAGACGACCTCCGTGGAGGCTGTGAGAGAGACGGAGCGGGAAAAGATACCTGCTGAACACAATCAAGATGGTTCCTTCCTAATTCAACAACTTGAAAAACTATTTTTCTCACTGATTTCTAATCTAAAAGAGAGCTTTCACCTTTAGTTAAATTTTTAAGAATTTCTGTCATATTGTTGCACACCAGTGTTAATCTGAAGTTGAGTCTTTCCTAAAGGAAAATGATTTTGAAATCATTATAGTCTATATTTGTTAGCCGATCCATATCATTACATTTAGGTGTTCCAATCAGTTAAACGTAGGGGTGCAATGGTACATAAAAATCACAAGTACTTAAGTTGAGTGTAGATTTAACTTGCTGTTGTTTAAAAACACTGACATAAAGGTTTGGTTTGGTCCATCACTGTGCCAAGTGCAAAGGTTTGGTGCTAAGGAGATTTTGGTGAGAAGCTCTTTTTCAGGATCTGATCTAAGCTCCTTTAATTTTAATGTTGCTTCACACCAAAACATGGCTGGGCTTCTGTGACACGTTCTATATACTTTTACACATAACCAACGGTCCTTATGAGAGTATTTAGTGTGGAAGAACGTGTCTGACCGAGTCTGTTTTCCTGGAAGAATGGTCGGACGTCATCACAAATACAAGCTTATTCTTTTACCTTTTCGTTTTTATATCATTGTGCAGATTTTCTTCAAAATCAAATTTAACATTCAACTTTTTTTAAGAAAGAAAAAAACACATCTTGCACTTTCTCACAAATCACTGTCACAGTGAAGTTTGGACTTGCATCACACCCAGGTGTCTCAATACGTTACACCCTCAGCGATCTCTCCACATGCGGTATGAAAGGAAGCTGTGTGAAAAGGGAAGTGTGTCTTTTAAAGATGAGAAAGCCTGAGTCTGATGTGAGCCCATCACCCCCCGCTGATGCTTGATCCCGGTGGATCTCGGATGATCCGCGCTGCTCGATTTGTACTCGTATCGTAGGAAAGTCGGGATTTGCCATCCTATTCCTCAGATTTCACTCACAGCTGAGTTCAAGTCGAATGAAGTCTCTGATGCCCAGGTTTTCCAGGAGGACGCCGGATGATGAGGTGGTCTTAAACAGGAGCGAGATGTCGGCGCTCAGCTCTCCGTGAAAGGTGGGAAAGTGAAGGTACAACGTTTCCTTGGCAAAAAATGCAGCATTCCAGATACTTTCTGTAAAAAAGACAGAACAAAACAAAGACGAGTTAAAAAAGCAGAAATCGGGAAATACAAAAATCGAGGTACTTCACACGCTCTACTATGATATGGTATCACTAACTTACTGTCTCCATAGCAACGCAGTGGTCCCACCTGGTAGGAGCTCTCTGATCCTGGCCTCCGGACATCCCTGAGCACCAGCGATCTGACAGGCAGGGACTCCTTATGGGTCAGCAGACCAGAGTCGTTGGCCCTGGATGAACAGAGAGTCAGCGGACGGGAAGAAAAAGGACGGAGTGAATAGAAGCTCCAACATGCACCATCTGATAAGGAAAAACCCTGGAAAAGTGTTGAAAATCCTAAATGTTAAAAATAAAAACTGAAAAAGTGAAAACACAGTACCACGCAGTGCGGTCAGCATCACCGTTGCAGTGGCGTTTGGGGTCCATGCAGTTCTCCTGCAGACTGCAGGCGCACTGCTGGCTGCCTGGAAGGGCTCCGCCCCAGTAGGTCTGCCTTTGTCCCACACCAGGCCCTCCGACCCACCAGCTGATCGGACCGCCCTCTGAAACACAGACAGGGTGGACAGCTGGTGTCAGGCTGACCGCTCTACTTCTGAAAGTCTCTTTGAGTTGTGTCCTTCAACTTCTCAGTGATTCTGACAGCTCATAAATTTTGTAATTTTTTTGTATTACTGGCAATATTTTGTCTGTATTTTATAGATCTACAGTGATGTGCAAATTTGGGCAAATACAGATTAGAGGTGCAGAAAGAAAAAAAATACACAATTGTAATTTATAGTCGTGGAAATCCTGAATCAATTCAAAATGCTCAAAAGTAATCTTTAGTCTACATAATCTTTTGTAAAATTATATTTTGAATAGTTTTTTATTTATTTTTTAATTTTTTATCTAAGAAATGTCAAACCTCACCTGGCGAATTGAGAAGGCGGGACTTCCTGCAGTGGTAAGCCAGTTCCTGTTCGCAGTACTCTGATTGGTTGATGGTTGCCATTAGCTGCTCTTCGTCTGCAGCATATTCAAAGTGAGGCAGATGCTGACTTCCTTCTGTGGACGGCTGGATTTTGGTCAGTTCTGTGTTGTTGTGTTGGATCACTGTCCACGTCTTGTCTTCTGTATCAAAAAAAAAAAAGTATAAATTTTTTAGATTCTGCCTGAGTGAGAAATTCCCTTTAAAGCTGCAGGACAGGCAGGAACGCTGGCTGCTGAAAGAGAGACTGGACACCTGAGTGTCGGCATGCTGTGATTGGATGTGTGTGTGTGTGTGTGCGTGTGTGCGTGTGCTTATGTGTGTGTGAGAGAGCTACCTGTCATGTTGCAGAATAGCAGCTGTGGTTTGATGGGCCCACTACCGTCAGCGTCGATGTAATAATATCCCGATGTGTTGCCTCTGTGTTTGTAGGCCTCACAGGACCGCTCGTATATTGCTGAGGGAAAAAAATAAAATAAAATACATGTATATAATTCTTCATGTTCTGATGCCGTCCTCTGAGGATGACAGCTCATCAGAGCTCATCATCCTCAGAGGAATCATGAAGATTGGTGCAAACATTCCCACATAAAGTGAATTATGTCCAAAGCAACAGTAATCAACACACATCCTTACAGCTGTGACATGTGGCTCCACCATAGCCGGTGCTGGAGCAGTTGCAGTGAAACGTGCTCCACGACTGAGTGCAGCTGCCTCCATGCTCACAGTAACTTGGGGAACATCTGGGGGAGATGAAGCAGAGGTCATCCAATCAAATATGTGCTGATACCATCATCCTCCAATCCAATGTTCTATATATACTTAGCGCTTTTTCTCACAGAGATCCCTCCCCAACGACTTCCCAACTCAGCTCCTACAGACTAGCCAGCAGCAATTAGCAAACACCTGGTGACACTGGGCATCAGCTGAGCTCATTATATGAGCTACTTATCAGTGAAACAGTGGTAAAATGTTGTTTAATGGTTAATAGAGAAGAGCTGTCGTGATGACTTCCTGAAGGTGGAGTTTCAGACAGCAGGAGTTTTTAAAGAGACAGTGGCCCAATTTTAAGGCATTATATCAGGAAGTGAATTTCTTTGAAGTCATATTTGATATATGCAGAAATTTTATAACAATGCTACATATATCAAATATGACTAAACACATAATACTGCCCCCTTAATGAGTCATAATCGACCAATTTCCTGAAAATGATCCCTTTACGTTTCAGTTTGAACACCTTGAAGAGCCTTGTTGATGATGTGATATTCAAATAAACTTGACTTTCTTGTTTGCACATAGTCATTTTTGGCTCCAAATGACGCAGACAAGTTGAATAGCTTTACTTCAATTGTACTTCATTTCCAGCTTTTCAGTGAGGGGATGGTTGCAGTCATTTATTTCTCACAATCTTTTTCAAGATTTCTTATTTTGTTTCTGATTTGCTGACTCTGTGTCAGAGTGAACCTGGTAACGTAAAGCACAGCTATTTTTGAGAGACGGCGAAGCAGGAAACATAAAGAAACATTCCTGAAATTAGAAAAGAGAAAAAAAATTGAGGTTGTGCAAGGAACTGAAGCAAAAAAAAAAAAAAAAAACAGAGAAAAACAAAGTAAAAGATAGACTGATGGAGCTCTGAAGCTGTTGGGTGAAATATTTAGGAGGAAAATGAGGGCAACAAATTGCAAAGGAAATGGAAAGTGAGGTGAACAACTTTTAAATTAGAAAGATTTATAAACAGCCAAGCAAATATGTTCCTTGTCTTTTAGATTTATTCTTCCCCACCTTTGAATTTAGCTGCATGTATGATGAATATCTTTCCATTTGACTCTTGCCTTGTTTATCTGCAAAACACATAACTTCCAAACTTCTTCATAAACCAAAATGTCAAACCACAGATTAATTCAGCATGCACATGATCAATCAGATGCCGATTATATCAATAATAGAAATAGCAGAATGGAGCTTGAAGGCAAAAAACAAGTAGAAAATCAATTCTACGGGCTAATTTTTTATTTTTCATAAGGCAAAGGAATTCATTTTTATGAGATAATATCGCTAATATTCACCAAGTGGGCTCAAATGATTCAGAAAAGGTCAAATGTCATGTTAGGTTTCTGTGTAACAAAGCAGCAAAATCCTGCAGGAGAGTTTGTCCTGACATTTTTAGCAGCATAGGCAGAGAGAAGGAAACGATCAGGGCAAAGTGTCTGTCGCCTCAGGTGGGAGAAAAATGCCATTAAACCGAATTATGACAGATTTATAAAACATATGAGTTTTCAATAGGGAGCTATTTAAACCCCCCCCTCCCGCAAAAAAAATCTAAAGTGTGATTCCACTATAACCGAATTAAAAGTCTGATGCATTTGTATGTCCTGGAAAATGGATTTTCTTAACGCAATTAGGACATAGAAAGTGAAATAAGTTTAAAAGGAGCTGGATTTTTGTAATTGCAATTGTAAAACAAATACTAACTGAGTTAACAATTTTGTTAGTTAATCAGACTCTAAAAATGTTACGACATTCGATTTAAATTACGTTACCTATGTGCGCTGCAAAAACGCAAAATCTCACCATGTATTTTCGGTCTCGTTTCTTGTGCAAATGTCTCACTACACTTGAAATAAGGCAAAACTACTTTTCAAATAACTTTTCAGCAACATATTGGAGCTTATTTTAAGTCAATAATTACTTCATAGTGATTAAAAACATACTAGTTTCACTGGCAGACTATTTCACTTATATCAAGGGAAAATGTCTTGGTATAAGAGGAATTATCAGTAAATGGAACTAAAACTTTTTACATCAACATTAAGGGTGAAAAATGTTTCCACAAATTAAAGATTGTGACTGGTGGATTCCAGCTTCTTTTCTTACAATAAAACTGAATTAGAAAACTAACTTTTGAAAGAAAAGAAAATGAAAAAGTAAAAAGTAAAAAGTTCATTTGACCAAATTAATTTAAGTAAAAAAACAAACAAAAACAAATAATTTGTTTTTTTCTCACCTGTCCATAATGCCACACATGTCAATTTGGAGGTCGCTGTAATCTCCCATCAGCCTCTGCTGGACCTTGACAAGATCCACCAGTTCGCCTTCCACCGTCAGGAGACGCATACATCCTTTGAAAGCACGGGAGGGATTTCTGCACGAGTGGCCGCTCCGTTCGGCTGGGCAACCTAGGAGTAAAATATGAGTCAACCAGTAAAGTCCAGAGAAAATCATGACATTGCCCAAATGTTTGGTTTAAATCTGAAAATCTGGCTGATTCTCCATCGTTGTACACCACAGTTGTCAACTAAACTTATCTGAGTTATTTGATGTTACAGGCAATGTTAGCAATGACGCCTTAAAATCTACACCTCAGAATTACCTTAAAATGGAACAAAATTCAAAATATATTTAATGCTGTACAGCACAAACACTTTAAATCATCTATATCTTGTTCTTAATTTTCAGGAAATATAACTCTAAGAATCTTTTAGAGTACTCTTGGCTTCTCTGAAGATCTCGAAGAGCGCTCATGTAGCTGACCTTCACAGCACGTTGTGCAGAGTGTGCACATAAGAAAAGGTAACCTGTGGATGTCAGGCCTAAAAACTATGGAAAATGAATAGAATTTGAAGGTAATGTATTTTAGAAACAGAGGAAAGATGTTTAAGTTCTTTGAAAATAACCTAGTCGGAGCTATCTTCCCAACCGATGTTATCTTTGCTGTTTTTGCATTAAAGTAAAATAAATGTTAAAAAAAATTCCATTTAACTCCTTGGAGATCTAGTTTAAATCAAAGTGCCTGGTATGTTGAGACAGAACGATTGTTCATCTGGTGAGTTGTGGCAGTTTTCATGCTCGGATGATACCTTGATCAGAGTAAAAACAGTCACATACAGCTATTGCTCAAGACCACTTTAAAAAAATACAGGAACTTTGACATAGTGCAAGCAAACTCTTTACAGAAAGATTTGTATTATTAAATAAAAGCAAACTGCTGCATCTGTCAAACCTGCCAGGTTTAAAAGATTATAAAGAAAGCATAGTTCCTCTTACCGCCATAGAAAAGCTGAGCTCCTGGAGCGATGGGGTATGTGGGACTTGCAGAAGCAACTTCAGTTCCATCCACTGTGACAGTCAGATATTGTCGTGATTTCAAGTCCACTGAATGCCACTGGCCATCATTCAAGCCTGAACCTGCAGTTGCATGTAGTTTTTTTCAATTATTTACTTTTCTGCTATCACAAAAAACAATTCACATGCATCACATATGATTGCGATGCATGTGGATCTGAAAAGTTCTAAAAAGCGACCAGTGTTATCCCCTTTCCCTGTTACATAAAATACAACTCCTCAAGTATGTGAATCAAATGTATCTTCTTAAACTGTAGCTAAAGAGAAAACGCTGGTGTACCACAGGGCTGAATTCTTGGTCCTATTCAGCATACATGATTAGCGAGTCTTTGTGCAAGTGTTCTATGTATGCTGATGATGCTGTTGTATATATGTGTATGTGAAATATCTTGGTTTTGTTCTGGATTCTTATTTTAAATCTGAAAAATATGTTTAAACGGCGAACAGAGTAGCCAAAGCAAATCTACATACATTTAAACCACTTAGAGCTTTTCTTCCATTTCATTCTAGTGTTGAGTATTTGCTTTTACGGAACACTTTCCCCAATGCAAACAAACAAAAAAGAAAGAAAAAGCAGATGCTGCTTTGCAAACTGTGAACTTTGGATTGAGACCTGTATGGGGTCGCACTGACCTGCTTTTAGCTCTACAGGGGCCCTTCCAGCCTTGTGGATTTGAAGATGTACTTTGGCGTCTCTCAGATGTAGCCATACCGTCCCGTCTCGCTTCGGGAGATCAAAGGTCAGCAGCAGCCCCTCCGTGTCCCACGTCCGAAACTGAAGCCCCAGTGAGGTCCCTGCCGAATGCAGACCAGTGTCCCCAGGTAACTGCAGGAAACTCCGGGGATCCGTGAATGTCACGGCAACGAAGACTGGTTCAGAGCAGGAAAACGTCACGCTGCCCTGAGTCAAACGAGGAAAAGACAGAGTGAGAGACATGATGTTCAATAAACATGGAGGACTTTTCAAATCTGTATGTACAGAAACCTCATTAGCTGTTTTTCCTCACAAAGGATGTTAGAATTCCCTTAATAATTTCATTGGAACAAACACCAAATCAAACAAAAAGTACCAGGGAAATGTTTACTAAGGCCACAGAGGGAGCAAAAGGGAGAAGATCTGAGAAAATAGATAGAAGACATTCCTCCTCTGATCAGCAGACTTTTAGATGTGAGAAGTCATATCTGCAGCACAGGTACTGCTGGAGCAGCAAATGGGATGCGTCACATGCAGCAGGAATACCTGCTGTCCTTTTTACGTCAGGCACACTTGATTAATTCCGTAAGCTCTGTGTGGGATTGGTACAGCAGTTTGAAGTGCACATCAGCTTGAACCAATCCAATGACCAAACACACGCACGCACACACGCACGTTTTTGTGCACACCGTGTGTTTTTCTAGCATCACAAGGACTTTGCATTGACTTCATTTCATTATTCATTCATTTCTGTAGCTTTTAGCCTAGAAACGAACCTCATCATTACTGGTTACCCTGAAGCAGCACTTCATAATCTGTGCTTCTGCTGACTTTATTTAAAATAAGAAAATAACTGATATCTGGTACTGCAAATAGCAACTTTGAATGAGCTAAAAGTTGGCTGTTTTTTTTGTTTTCTTTTTACTTCTTGCGGTATTCCAGATGTTGGTCTTGATGCTGCTGGGTTTCCTTAGATAGACACTTTTTAAACTACTTAGAATAATGAATTGAGCTATTTGCACTGTTTGATAGGATCAATTGAAATTTATGATTGAAACCAAATTATTTTTTTTCTTTTGCAAAGTGCCTTGAGACAACAGTTGTTGTGAACTGGCGCTATGTAAATAAAACTGAATTGAATTTGTTAAGCAATTTAAATATATATCCTTTTTCTTGTGCATTTAAAGGTAAAATGAACGTTTTTCCACGAATCCACTGGAAGTATATCTACCATCACAGTAACACTCTGGTCCCTCTGTTTAGCCAAGTCAATCAGGTTCTGGCCATCGTAGAGAAGGTTTTCAACACAGCCGTGGAAATTTCTATTAGAGTTTTGAGAGTCGAGGTTCTGATCTGCTCCGACTGTCATCTGTGAAAGGAAAACATGTCAGCATGAAACTATGAGCTGCACCGGAAGCATACTTTGCATGCACACCTCATAAATCAACATTTTGAAAGTTGACCTGGTCATAATCCCAGTGGGTGAACCATGGTGGTATCTCCACCCACTCTGTGTTTTTGTCCACAGTGAGGTTGAAGTGACTGCTGTGTTGCTCCACTGCGACACGATGCCAGTGCTGGTCGTCTAACAGGCTGCCCACAGACACAAGATGCTGCTTGGAACTCTTCCCTGGAATTCGAGAGCAAAACAATTGGTGATGCTGATCATAGATTGAGGCAATTAGGGTACTGTACATATATGACAAAAATAAAAGATGTGTGAGAATTAATTACATCAAATACACACAGAGTTTAATTGGCTGTTTTCACACCTAATGGTTCAGTAGATTCGGTTTGACTGGGGACCAAAGTAGCAACATTTGTTACATTTTAAACTGATGTGGTTGCTTTCACACTGCTTTGTGTTAAACAAACCAAATGCTTAGAAAAACCTGTTCACCCCTGTGCCTGTGGAGGTGCTGTAATATTGAAGGAAATGACATGACAACCTGTAAAGAAGACATTGAGCCCAACTTCCTTATTTGCAAAATGTAAACAAAAATGGAGTATTGTTAGATTTCACTTGTTGTAGGATTTCACTTTTGTTGTTGGTAAAAGATGACGAGTCATTTCTGCTGCTAGCACAACACCGGAGCGTTTGTTTTGATTGTATTTACCCAGAATTCCCTGCGCTATTGCTCGCTTCCTGCTTTTGGAACATTGCCCAGTCCACTTGGCGTTCACATATGCATTCAAACTGCACCAGAGTTCACTTCACCCAAATTTAGTTTGTTTCTTTTAGGCGGACCAGAGTTAGGTTGCGCATTTACACCTCCCGAAACAAACTGGACTTTCTAAATGGACTGAAGTTAAATTAAAGCGGACTAAACAGGACTGGTGTGAATGCACCTTAATTGTTAATCCTTGGCTTGTAAGGTGTTCATTGTGTGCTACAAATTTTAGAATTTTTTTTTTTAAGTGAAAGTGAAGGGTTAAAAAGAAGATTTTCTCCCGGGGATCATGTCTCAGGAACAAGGCCTTCATCTCCGCGTGCTGTTAAAGCCTCAGAGAAAACCGACACCAACACGTCATGTAATTAACACTGAAAGAGGTGAGAAAAGAGGCCGACGAGCATAAATAAATGAACAAGGAAGCGCCGCTGACTTTCAAAGTGCTCCCTAAAGTGCCAACAGAGCAAAAGATTTTTGTGCTGAGAAACTGAGGTGAAGACCTTGCCAAATGCACTGACTCATTAAATATGAATCAGTCATTGTTTGAAATGGGACCCGCTGTCTGCATAGGATAGGAAAGAATACAATATGAACAGTGACTAAGTTAAAAGTATTAAATCATTGATCTATATTGATCTGTCACAACAGAAGGAGGGAAGAGAGTGAAGACGTGGTGGGAGACAGAGAGAAGAAGACTGATGTAAGTTTAATTATTGATCAGCAGACTGAGGTCTGAAGATGAAAACTGGAAATATAGGTTGTCTTTAACTATTAGTGACAAACTTGTTCCTTCCAAATGATTTGGATATTTTCATGCTAAGATTTTGGGGACTTGCTTTCTCCTGTTTCACTTGGAATATAGTTGTGTGACTAACCCTACCACTAAGTGAGTTTATATTATCTTTTTTTGGGAGCAATGAAAGTACACCAAGATAAACAACTGACAAAAAAAAAAAATCACAAACGTCAATGGGACTGACATGACTCAGTGCTGGATAAAAGCAGCAGTGTAGTGTAGAAAATGTGCACAGTTGTTGCATCACGTGCTGTCAGCAAGTCTGCCAACAGCTATTAGAGAATATGTAATAAAAAAAGAAAGGTGATAAAATGCTTGAAAATGTTTCAGAAGACAAAACTGAAAGACAAAAGTTTTAGCTAGCTTGGTAAAGAACTATAGCTTCCTGCCCTGCTCTTCCTTGGGGCGTGGTCTGTGTTGAAATTAGCGGCCAAACGTTAGCGGTTGATTTTCACCACTAACGTTTGGCCATGTATGAAGCTAACTAGAAATTGTGTCCACTATGTGAGAAGTGGCCATCATCTGTGACTGGCAATAACATGTCTCAAACACTCCTCTTGCTCTGACTGTAAATGCTCAATATTTGGAAGTGTGGCCAACAGCTGTGTCCACTTCCTCTGCTGCCATTGCTAAAGCTACACGTTTTATGAGGAAGCTTCATGTTCAGTTTGGGATTTCTAGACTGACTTTTCAAATAACTTCTACTAGAAACTTGACTTTCTCTGCATTGTGTGAGCAAATAAGTCAAAGGTTCTCCTTTTATTTTTTTTTATTTTTTTTACTGCATCTCGTTTTGCTTTAAATGTGCAATATTCCACCTCTCCATTTCCTCCTTATCTGTGCTCTCCAGTGCTGTCTCGCTTCCTAAAGCTGGATTTATGCTCCAGTGGCAATTAGATGCCGTGCTAAGGCTGTAGATGTGCATCCCACACAGTAACTCACCTACAGAACCTGCAGAATTTACCTACGTACATCTTTCTGCATAAAACTCCGACTGCTGTACGGTACAGACAGAAATCTTTAATCAAAAACAACGCTCCACAACATAGAATATATGAAATAGTAAACATATGTATCTTTCCTCTACCCTGATAGTCTGTGTTAGAGATACACATATCAGAATGTATGTCTAAAATCCAATCTCAGCTATACAATAAAACAAAATATAACATTCAAAATATACTCTTGAACTGAAATCTTAAAAAAAAAAAGTCTCATTTTGTGCAAGTGGATCATACCCAGGTTGTAAGCAGACCTTCAAAATGCAAAACAAAGAAGAAAGAGCAGGATTAAAAAAATGATCAGGTGATTAAATATTCCGAGACAATCGGTCTTATCAAGTCAAAATCTGCACTTACATCTGGTTTTTGTATTATTTTCTGTCAGCCACTCACACTGCCATGCCCCCCAGAGGCTGAAAGACTTTGCTGAGGTGCAAAAGCAAGGTCTCATATAATACACCTTTTCTGCAGAGGTCACTAGATATAAGAAATCCAATTTTGATTTCTAACTAGGTTCAGAGGCTTATGCAACAAAAAAATCAGGAGGTGGACTTGAAACAATTTCACCTGCGTCGAACCCGAGGATCCATGGGACGTCCAAAAGACAAGGCAGAATAATAATGTGAATTTAATTTGTAATGCACATTTCATTAACAAAAATCTCAAAGTGCCACACGCACATGTTGGCTACTCATATGGACAATGCATGTTGCCTGTTCATATCACACTACTGATGAGATTCATCTAAAAAAAAAAAAAGAGAGAGAAATGGAAAGATTAATTTAAAAAAAAATGTCACTGAGATGAGTCGCTCTGCGTTTCTTTGGAGGAAACAAGCCTTTTCAAATTTGGGCAACAGCTGAGGTGGCTTAACAAGAGCAAAAAACTTGACACACTTTGTACCTGGTATTTACTTAATTGGGCAATAATTTGCTCAAATCAAACCTCCTTTTTGTCAAAGGACTAATGTTAATGATACTGAATTGTTGTTAAAGTAATTCTTTCTGTTATTTTTCAACTTGCTGCTCAGACCTCCCCCCACAAAAAAAAGAAACTATGCCTACATCAAACACCTAGAGAGACTTTATACTCTGTAGAAATAATCCATGCTCTCCACAGCCAAAAGGCTCGGCTCTGGACCATCAACTCAAACACAGGTCGGCCTTTTCGACATGAGCATGTTGCTGTGCAGATAAAAGCAAAGCAACATATTTACATCTCTGTGGCGAGCGGACAACACCTTCCTGAAAATCCCGTTGAGTCTACCATTCAGCAACAACTCGAATGAGTCATGACCCTTAACTTTTAGCTTTAATAGGAGAGATTTATTTTGTTGTTGTTTTTTCATATTTTCATCTGATTATCTGGTTCTAATGAAAGATAAATGAGCAAAGATGCTAAATAAAATGTAACTGTGATCTTAATGAGTCACATTGTGTTTTTTTTTTTATTTAGCAGTTTTCAAATGTTTTGATTTATTTTTGCTATGAAGTGAAAATCCAACAAAAATACAAACGTTTACCTTCAACCGTACTAATCACAATCCCAAAATAAAAACCCAAATATGTGTATGTGAGCCTCTGATAAATGAGGAGGCATTACTGCATCCACTGGATTGTATTTTACATCCAAAATGAGTCTGGGTATTTATTCCAGCAGCCTGGACAGCTCCGGGCAAACAGAGTGGAACGAAAGGACTTCTAGAAGAGCCTCTGAAGGCTGCTGAGGCTACATGAGTGACCCTAATGGGTTAGCTGAAGCAAAACCTGCACTAACTAATGCAAATCTAATGCAGACAAAGGTGCAAATGAGCCAGTTATTGCCTGTGATGTGATTTTTAAAGTCAATGAATTGGAATTAGAAAGCAATTAAACCCGCTCACAGATGGTTTCCTGAGGTAGACCTGCAGTGTCTGCATTTGCAAGAAGAGAGGAAATTGATAAATCACAAACCAGCCAACCCTCCAATTTTGTTTAATTAGAAAACAACCTCTTAATACTTCTCTCATCTGGCTGTAATTGTTATTTGATTGACAATGGAACCAAACGAAACGGCAAAAGAAAAGATACCTGCTGGGACACACAACCGTTAAAGACTTTAACCATCGGGGTGTCAGAGTCGTACCTCTTCTGAGGAGCAGCAGAAGTTGCCCGTCCTGTAACTCCAAAGTGAGGCCGAGCTCATTCTGTCCTTCAGCGTCAAGCAGAAAGCCAGAGTTCCTCAAGGTTTTAAACGTCAGACGGATGGTGTTAGTGGACGTCTGTCTTGGTCTCAGACTGAAAATAAGGCTGCTGTCGCCGTCGAAGCTCACCGTGTCAGAATCTGAAAAAGGACGATCACAACAGTAGCTGCTGCGTCGCCATCGACCACATAAATGTGCGATTTGACAGTTTGAAAATAAATTTGCTTAATGAAAGTGGGGACATTTTGAAAAAACAAACAAAAAAAAAACAATTCTCTTGTTTTTTGATTAAAAAGTCTTGTTGCTAGGCTGAGGTGTTTTTTTTCCGATTTTGTTTTTCAACATTAGTGGAATATTTACAAAGTTTTGTGTGCATTTTTTCTTTATTTTTTGTCTTTTTGAGAAATACATGAAAATTCACAGCATTGTGTGCATTTTTTGCAGAGCTCTCCATCTTGTTTTGACTTCACCAAACCTTACAAGTTTGAGTTAAGTCTCAAATCTCTAATAACTTTCCTAAGACCTTTATATCAACATTTATTATCATATAAATTTTAATATTCACTAACAAATCTAAAAAAACAGGTGTTTTAACATTCAATCCAGCATGCAAAAAACACTAACAGCTGATTTAATATTCTGAAAATTGATCAAGTTAAATATTTACTCCATTGGAAATAAATCGTTAAAAATATAGTAGAAAGAGATTAAAACCTACTAATGTTGAATTTCTGAATAAGTAACAAATTCAACTTTTATCATTGTTAAATTAAATTTTTATCATTGTTAACACAAGTTTATCACTGTCTTCATATTGTCTACACTTTCAGGGAAATAGGAAATCATTTTTAAATCCACAGTGAGAATTGTGTTCTTAATTATGAATATTAAAAATGTTCAAACGTACAGAATAAATTCTAATAAATTAACTGTATCAAATACAAATAAGGTAAAGTATAGTAAGTAAATTAGAAAGATAGTAACATCTATAGCCTGCTAAAGAATTTTGTGAATGAGCCAGATGTCTAAAATTAACTATTAAAAAAAATTAAATATTAAAAGGAACGCAACCCCCCCTGATTTTTAATCATAAAAAAGGTTCAACAAATTTTTGACTGATTTAAAAGCAGATGAACATATGAACAAAAAGTCTCTAGCACTAAATGAAGACAGATGAATTTTGTCACTTTGCTTATGGATGCTTCAGAGGAGAACAGGGGGGAAACTGACTGTAAGGACATCCGTAAGCCTCCAGCCTGAGTCCAATCCGACCGTTTGGATTCCAGTGGAGAGGAACGACGCGGACGAAGCGAGTGACCACAGGGTGCTGGAGGTTGTGCTGGACCACACTGTCTGCATTACTGTTCCCAGGAAAGGCCTGTAAAACAGCAACACAGAGAAAGATCTTTATATATCACAACATACAGACGACAACAACGCAGCAAAAAAACTAATAATGTGATTTAAGACATTACTAATTACATATTATGCTAATATATAGTTTGAAAATAATGTAAGGTGACCTTGCATCCTAAGAAAGATCCCTATTAATAAAATGTATTATTAATATTAAGAGGTTACCTCCTGATTGCAGGGCCAAAGTTGGGAAGGCTTGGAACCCTTTCATTAGTGCTTGCAGTTCTATCTTTTCACTTGAGCTTTAATTAATAATACGTGCTTTAATTAATATTTATTTATTTATTTATTTATTTATTTATTTATGCGAATATGATTCACCATTATTTTTGATGTAATGTACTTATGTTTCATACTTCCAATATTCAATCAAATTCAAAAATACTTTATTAATCCCAAAATGGAAATTAAATGCCGTTGTACCTTTTCAATTAAAGAAATGCATGCTGTATTGAAAAGAAATTACACGCTTGTGTCTCAGAAAACAGCAAGAGTTTCTTAAAGCGACAGGAGCCCAATTTCAAGATGTTGCATGACAACGTCAATTTTCTTTTATGTCATATTTGATATGCAGCCTTTTTTATAACAACTGAAGGTAACATAGCTATTGATTGTGCTATAAAATGGCACGGTGTAACTGGAAAACACATCATACAGCCCATTAACACTTCTAAAACAATACTATCAGAGAGAATTCATTTGTTTTTGCATAAAATTGCATTTCATGCTTACAGGTTTGTGTTACACCTTGTTCTGTTCACCATGTACATTAAAAGGACTCCTCCAGTCCCAAACTCCAACCACATAGTACTCTGAGCAATGAACCTCCAAAGGTCAACAAAAACAGTATTAAGTAAATTCCGCTTTTTACACTTTCAATCACTTACAAAACACACCAGGGTTCAGCTGGTTGGCACATTATGTTTGCTTTTCTCTGGTGGTTATGCTGATTTGCATGTTCCTCTTTCCTACAGTGAAATCTCTCCTGTACTACCAGAAAGCTTAAGTTCAGAAACACTTGGAACAACTGTAATCCCCGTCTTCAGCTCTCATACTCCTTCACAGGCAATGGGAAGTGGAAAGGATGTGAGAAGAGCAGCGAGTCAGAGGAATGCAGCCTTTCTGAGCTTAAAAGAAAGTCTTACAGGAGTTATGACAGACAAGCAGCTCAGCGGGCAACTCCAAACCTTGAAAGTCGTGATAAACTTTGCAAACTAATATGTGGCGCTTCAGTTGTTTTAAGGCACCCTGTGGATTTATATCAATATGCTGCAGGAGAGATCGTCAGGATCTGAAAGCCTAAAAGCTGTCCCTGTTCCTCTCATGCAGTCGTCAGCAGACGTAAGTACTGAGCTCATCTTTCAAAGTCTTTATGCTACAAAGTTAATTCAGCGTCAACAACTTTGTGGAGGTGGTTCGCCCAGGGCACCAAACAGCCTGGGGCTGCCTCTGGTATAGCGACATGGACCACACAGGAATCTGGAGGTTTGCTCATTCACTTACTTCTACCAAATCCTGTGCAGAATCAAATCCTTCATGACCTGAGTTTTGACACGTCTTAACTGTAAAGTTCCTACAGCGTTTTTATTTTATTTATTTATTTATTTTTGCCTTCATCCAACTGCAGTAGACAAAAACTAGCTTATGCTACATGATTACTTTCTTTAAATTTAATAAATAATTAAAATGAAAACGTTTCATTTTATTAGTAAAACATGCAATCGCAATTTCATTGTAGAACATTGCAAGACAATATATTGGTTTTACTTTTTTCATTTCATTTTTTTCCATCATAATTTTCTAATGTAAAATTAATTAGCATTTTTGAAAATTACCCATAACATTGGAGATTTAAAAAAAAAAAAGTTTAGTCATAGTTGCAAATGTGCTTTTTTCCAAACACTAACAACTATTCTAGCTGTTAGAATAGTAGAGGAAGACTGTGGTTTTCTCAACGTCAAAGTTTTTGACGATTTGATTCTTTGGAACAGCTCTTTGCTTTTTTATGACGTTTTGCTTGCTCATGATGCTCTGCTCACACGTTAAAAACTGTTATTATTATTATTAAATTAAAAATGATTAAATTAATTAAATACAAATAATAAATAAGTGTATATATTTTTTATGTTTAACGGTGCAAAAGAATATTTTTTTTGTTTCTGCCACAACAACTCAAGTCTATTTATCTTTAACTGTGCTTCTAAATGACAAATAGGTCGAATTGTTATTAATGCACACAACACTTGGTTGTAAAGAACAGCATCTTTTTTTTATTTCCATGTGGTTGACATTATTGGAAAGCTCAGAATCCACAACTTTCAAAATCTGTAAATAACTCAAAATGCTCCATGTAGACATGTTCGTGACAATATGAGTGTTAAAAGGCTAATGTTTTCATTTCAGGTGGATATATTAAGATATTGTGTTATCGCGGTGGCAATTTCAAGCTAGGTGGTCCGTGGGTGTTTGTTAAATGGGTTAAGTGTTCCTTTTGAGTTTGAGAAACACTGCTTTACAACAGTAAACTCACCCCTATGCGTCCTTCCCATCGGTACTGTCTCCAGTTGTGTCCCGTGTCGCTGAACATCAGCTGGTAGGCCGTTTGCCAGTCAGAGCTCCCATAGCGACCTTGCGTAGAAACAGATGTGATTTGCGTCCGCCCACCCAGGTCGACCTCCAGCCACTGATATTTGTCTGAACTCAGAGGAGACCAGCCTCCAGCACCTGCAGCAGAAACAAGAGGGAAAAATCTATCTAAGCAAGTGAGAAAAATCTGTTATTTCTCAACATAATGAGTGAAGATGAGGTGGTAAAAGCTGAAAACGTTTGTCCTTGTCATTTACATGTTTACTATTGTTTCCTCTGCATGAACATGTGAGCATTGTCAGCTGCATATTGGTGAAGGACATATCTTTGAAGCGCTGAGATTCTCCTACTAATTGTATTGGGATGGAGCTGGCTGTGAACTTTTTGAATACTGAATAATGCATGTGGCTAATTAAAGGTGAAAGGCAGAAAATAACACAATAAAATTATCTTTAAAGGGGCAGTACTATGTGTTTTAGAATCACATGGTGTCATTTAGCACAGTCAAGTAAATATGTTACCCTCAGCTGTTATAAAAATGCTGTATATATCAAATATGACTTAAGAGAAATTTTACTTTGCAGTTTAATACCTTGAAGTTGGGCCGCCATCTCTTTCTGAAACTCTGTCTTCAGGAAGTCATCACAACGGCTCCTCTATTAACCCTTCAGTGTTTTTAGCAGAGTTGCACTGAGAAGTAGCTCCCATAATGCACAGCTCCACCAGGTGTTTGCTAATTGCTGCTGGCTAGTCTGAAGGAGCAGAGGGGTGGAGCTATGAGAGAGGGGTGCTGGGTGAGGCGGAAGCTCGGAAAATGTAACTCTGAGGAGGAGTTTCATCTCAAAAGGCGGGCCTACATCCACCCAGGCGTTTTGGACAGCTGAATGGTTGCCACGGAGATTAAAGGATCCCAGACACACATGTCACCACCGAGGAAACACAGCAGGTATGTTTTTGATGAAGGAATAAGATTATAACATGATGCAAGCTAGAAAAAAAAGTCAGTCTTGCATAATACTGCCCCTTTAATAACTTTGGCTAAAAATTAAAAGGACTCAGTTCATGTTTTTAATATGTTGTTATGTCTATATAGTATAGACATAATAACAAAAATGGATTTTTAATCTGTTTTTCAAAAATTCCCTGCAATATTTTTATTGAATTGTATCCAAAGAATAACATTAAAAGTATCAGCACCAATCTGTTTTCATTGTCATTAGGTTGAAATCTCGTTTATGTTCTTCTTTATTTTAAATCCTAGAAATGGCAGCAAAATGCTAGCTGTTTAAAAATGATAAGAAATTTCCTAAAGGAGGTAATTGGCTGAAAAATTGCTCTTTTTTCAAAAAGTCATGTTACACTTCTAAACATTTTATTTGGTTGTCCTGTGAGCAAAAAGACTCTTTAGGTTTATAAGGTTGCAGAGACCCTTGTCCTAGAAATACACTGAAACAATACATTAGATATTTTTCCACTTCAGTTGCATTTGTACATCTGAATAATGTCACATGAAATATTCAGTAGTTTTACTATAAAGATTATTTATGGTTTTTTAATGTTTCAAGACAATTTTCACTGCTTCATGTTTAATTGAAAGTTACTGAGGCATATGAAAACATATTTCAGTCAGTGGCTTAGAAATAGGGATGATCAATGTTGTGTTTCAAACAGTTATGTTAGTTGTAAATAATACATCAAATGAGGTCAAAAGTTCAGCATATTAAACAGCAACAATAACAAAACTGTATGGAGAACAATATATGACTTTGCTTTAGCTTCTTGGATTTTCCTTTTATTTCATTTCATCAGTTCTTGTTTGTGTTGAAAGAAAAATCTGGGATAAAAAAAATCAGCAAATAAAATCTGTGAGCAAATTGCCAAAGGAACCAGAAGCAGGCTGGTGCTGAAAGAAAACTTCTTTTGTTGTAGACAATTATGCCTTTTAGTAACCTGATAACACTAAATTGTACGTCAGCAACATTTAAAACTCTTTCACTTACTGGCATGACAGAGTTCCTGCTCATGTAGACACAAACATGTAACCCAGTATTACTACTTAATTACCTCTTAAAGCAAACATCTTTCTAAGAGTAACTTTGTTTACTTCCATTCGTCTCAACCCAGTGGTCCACTATGTAATAGATTGGTTGATGGCTGTTAGCGTGTCTCTACCCAGTGGATCCTAGTGGCCCACTATTTGGTTTTGATGGTGTTTAACGCTGAAGCAGACACAGCAACATTGATCAATGATATTGACTCTCTGCAAGGTTGCTATTATTTCAAGGGCAGTCATGTTTCAAGGAAGACCAAGGCTATCATAAATTACCTGCAGCTCAGTTCCTATTGTACTCTAGAATGAAATTGACATCGCAAAATGACTATTTCGAAGAGGAAAAAAATGTTGCTCTTCATATTATTGTCAACAAATCTTCAAAATAATAAGTGTTGTCTGTAAAAGGTATTCACCCTGTGATTGTCCTACCCTTCTAATTGCTTTTACAAATCAAAATTTGGCTTATGTGACAAAAAGAAAGCTCCTTCATGTCAAAGTTAACTCCTCCAAGTTCTTTTAATGCCATAAATCCACAGTAAGCTGAGACTTTGGCACAGTTGAGTGATCCAACAGGATACTAACCCTACACGGAAAACTGGATTTGGAATTAAACAGGCTAAGATTAGGCTACTGAAGTGGTTCTTACCTCAACCTAAAATTAAAAGACTCTCCATTGTGTCCAGGTCCATGCCAGGGAAACATCCAATAAAAATTAACACTGCTACTTCCACTAAGGATATTTTCAAGATTATTCAGTCCATTCCACTAGGTGGCTGTTTAGATTATTTACATTGGTAGAAGTGACTGAAAACCAGAAGCGAGTTGAAGTAGTTTATGCTGTCATCAGAGGACGCAACCAAGTTAAGTTCTTTAACATGAATTGAGTTTGAATGAGATAAACTACTGAGAAAGGTGTATTTTGTACTAGATGAGTGTTTTAGCAGATTAGCTTTAAGCTAATGAAAATTTTAGTGATTTCATGAATTATTAGCACAATGCTAGCTCTTATTTACTGCACAGTATGGTATAATGCTAATGTTTTGTATAGTGTAAGAGCTTCTAATTTGTGTTAGACACACCTAGCATAACTTCGGTGGTGATATGCTCATGTGGTTTACTTTAAAGGTCTAAATCTGTGATTTAAGTTTGTGATTATTGGAATATTATGCGATACTAGGTATTGCAATGTTGGTTTACTTTGTTTCCAGATTAACTGGTAAATCACCAGGCAATAAATAAACAACAACTCCAACAACACCAACTATCTTATTTCTTTGTAACACATATCATATACTTTATCAATCCCAGTGAAAGTATATGTAACTTCAGAGCGCCTCTGTAGGTGTTCTAGATTGAATCAACAAAAACATGTCGACTGTATTATTTATCAGTTTTCCAAACATAAACCGCAGCACCAATGAGGAACCTTACCCCCCCTCTCTAATCAAAATCATGAAGAGTTGGCTAATTTAAATCCAAGTGAAGCGCATCACATAGTGTGAGGTGTCATGGTCAGTGGAGCAGAAACAGCAGGGGGATTCTATGCACAACCACTGCAAACACACTGGGAATTTAAAAGAGCTTGTGTAGTGAAGGATGCAATAGGCAGCAATTATTTATTGATATGAAACTCCTAAATGTTACATGTGACAACAGGACTACGAGTGGGTGGGAGGCTTATTTTGCTCAGCACATATCTGAGGGTTTGTCTGTTTCCTCTTAAACAGAAAGAAAAAAATTCTCTGTGATCATTTTGGTATTATGATGTTGAGCTAAGCCTAAACTATGTTTAATCTCAGCACGTTCCCTCTCAGCACAGTGCGAGATGTCAGCATCCTGCAGAGCGGAGGAGTATAAGGTTGGCTTGAGGACAGCAACCCACTGAGTGGTGTCAGTAATTTATATGCGCGGCTTTAAACAGCACAAGTGAAAGATTTACAGTGATTTACATCCTGAGTTTGTGTAGCAATATTGATACGTCGCTTCAAAACTACTGGCAAAGTTTTATCCTTTTGCTGCGTCTGTGAAAGTGTTGAAAAGTCAGTTTGGAAAGGAGGTAGTACTTGGATTTCAAGTACTTGAACTTACTTGAAGTTAGTATTTGAATTGATCCAAAAGTATATCAAAAGTTTCTACTTTTGTTGACATTTAGAAGCTTAAATTTTAGGATGCCTTCTAATCTGACAGTCAGGTAGACTCGGTTCAAAAAACCCTCCAAATGTCTGTCAGGAATTATGTTAGCTGCACATTTATGTGCATGAAAGGTTACTCCCTGTCTTTCTGCATGTTCGACCTACGTTTTCCCTGCATAGTCCGGCATTGTTCTACAGGCCCAAATCATGTTATGGTGCATTCACACCAAACATGTTTTGAGCATCAGGCACGTCTGGTTTACATTCAAAGTCTATGTGGAGGCGCATTGAGGGACATCGAGGCGTGTTTTGAGCGCCTAGTGCAGAAAGATTTGAACCGTTTGGAGCATTTGACACGTCAAGTGTGTCCAATGGAAAACAACGGCCCTCGACGCGCCTCCACATAGAGTTTGGACGTAAACCAGACGCGCGAAATGCTGTATGTAGAATGCCAAGCATCTGCATTCAAAGTGCTCACTCGTCGTGTGCGTTTGGTGTGAACGCACCATTAGGTTAACCTTTTAGGTATGAGAGTTGTTTGTCCAATGTGGCTCTATGTTACGATGTGATAGATTAGCTATCATTGGTGGGCATACTTCCGCTAAAGCGCTAATAACTAATAACCACACCGTGATATAATTTACAGTATAACGGCTGCAGTGATGTCACTCACCTTCTCTTCGGTTTAATTTAGCAAAACCCGGCCCATGACTGCTGGACAGCTGAGAGGAGCTTCTGAATGACGACGGTGATAAATTCGATACCAGCGGCCTGTGACACGTTTCTGAGAATCACCAAACAAAAAACAAACATAAGAAAATGTTTTACAAAATCACAGAGTTTCTTTGGTGACATTCTGGATAGTCGTTAAATTTGAATATGATTTCTCAAAAGTCACAGAAGGACTCAGAGCTCACACGTGTTCAGTAGACGACACAGATCTGGGATGTTGGAAGCACGATTCTTTATGAATCAAAAATATCAGAACATATCAGTTTCTTTCAAAAGCTTGGTGAACTTGGAAAAAAATAATCCATGTCTCATGCACGCCACAGCACATTCACCCTACTTTCTTTAGTAAAAGTCATGACCCCTCGGTGTGGTGGCGAATTTTGAAAATATAGAATCAATTCTGAAGATGTGACAAAAAATTGACAGCATGAATTCTTTGTCACAAAGGCACTAACTTGACAACAGGGTGATTTAATAAGGCAAAAATCCACAGGGGATAAACTCAAGATAATCTAGAACTGAAGTTTTAGTTCATTTGTGTTTCAGAAATTATCTGGCAACTCGTGAAGTGTGAACGCAAAACAGATTTATATGTGAGACTCCAGTCATTGCTCTTTTACCTTCTTTTCAAACTTTCCTTCACTAAGCCAGCTGCACGTTTCCATAGTTGCTGCTGGTTTAACATTCACCCTACAGCAACAGCAAACGGAGACCCCTGCTGCGGCCGGGATAGAAAGCTCAAACCTCACCTGCTAAAGTAGTGAGAATCTTACTGACATTTTGCACCTCTGAAATTCTTGAGCGAAAGGGGAAAGACACCCACCTTTTTTTTGTCACTGTTTAGAATGTGTCTAAATAACACTTTATTTACATATTAACTCAAAATGTTTATAGAGGTAGTTATTTCTAGCGGGTACTGCTCATCTCAAAGACCAGCTCTGGCTCCTTATCCTCCAGTGAGGTGAGACTCTAAGCCCTCCATGTTAGGCAACAGGGCAAACGTCAGGTAAGGTCAGGAATAAATCCGAAGGCTACACCGCACCGTCCCAAGTCACAGCCACACAACTCCGGTCTTCGCGCTCGATGAAGAACTTAGCCGCTGAATTTGGACATAGCCTACGCCATCCTGGTACACCTCCAGGAATTAGCATGCCAAAGCCTCGTCTTCAACCTCCAGATAAATATGCTCTCTAGCTAGCAGGCCCAGCTCCACGACGGTTCCTCAGTCTGCCCAATTGCGGCAACATTTGCCTTTTTTAAATGGTCAGCCATTTTATTGGAATCATTTGAGTAGTACTTAGGCAAACTCAATTACAGTGCCAGGTCGCATATGTCGCATATGTATTTGTCTTTATTGTAAATGGCTGTAGCAGAAATAATTTGCGACAAATTTGATTATCTGGAATTTATCATAGATCAGGTCCGTAAGAAAATCTTGCTAGGAAGCAGATCTTTGTGTTTGTCAAAAAAATATGTGACAGGTGTTTTGTGTATTTTATTCATAAAATCTTAGAGGATTGATTCACATACCTAGGCACTTATAATAAGCATGGCTAATGTGGCCCTATTATCTCTGTTTTTAAAGACTATATTCTGTTTAGTTATTTCATAGTTTAGATATTTGAACTTAAAGGTTCATAGCTTATTCATTGTTTTCCATCTCTACCTTCCAAGGACAGTGAAGGTAGTTCATAACAAAAGCTGGCATAACCGCGTCACTACAATAGTTTTAGACATCTCACAATATTTCCTTTGAACTAAACATCTTTGTAGGAGTTTGGGGTTGGGAAGGTTTCAGCAACAATCTGCAGGTTTTCTCTCATGTTTTCCATTGCTACACTGTCTGACTCATTGGGAGACTCATTAAATCACCTGTCAGATACCATCTCTGCTGCATCCCAAATTGTTGGCTTTTATTCAGCTTTTGCTCTGTGATGTTCAGTGTCAGCTGAAGGCCTGGAGACTAATGGCACTTGAACTGCTTTCAGGATAACCTGATCTAATTCCAGCTCAGAGAATCAGAGAAAACAGTTGCACTATTTACAAAAAAAAGGAAAAAAAAGAATTTTTGGGGGGCGATCAATTTCCATTCATAGACTGCATCATGTTTTTCTTGTTTTGAAGACAGATATTTACAGACAGTGTGTAAAATCAAGATATTCCTTCAATATTTTCACATACAGTATTGTTCATTCCTCTATTCCTCTATACGAACCAGTTTCTGTTGCAACAAAATACCCTCACAACATGGTCCTATTGCAGAAATGGAAAAAATGTTCTCAGATTTGCTAACTTCCTCCAAATGTAGTAACTGTCTTCTGACCAAAAAACTTAAACTTTGTCTCCAAAAAGGAAGATCTTTGTCTGTCTTTATTTTAAATATATAATATGGCTTTTATCTTGCTTTGACGTAAAAATGTCTTCATTGCCGAATGAGCTCTCAACCCATCTTGGTAGAAAGAAACGTTTGTTTCTGGAAACAGGACCTTCCTCCCTGAACGGTGTGAAAGCTGGATACCCCAGATGTGTTTTTTTTTCTCATATAGAACTGAGTGATGACTGTGGTAACCTTCAAGCATTGGGAAAGTTTGTCCAAAAAAATGAACAAGACTTCTCTTCTCGAAATGCACCTCATTAACGTTTAACAAGTAACTCGACTCCTTCCTGACTGAAGCTAGTTCATCCTCCCAGCTACGCTCAGATTGCCTTGACTTCATCAGCTGTCCTTGTCTGAACACAAATCTTTACAAATGACAAAATCAGAGCCTCTATTTAGCTTTTCCAACTTTTTATTTCTGCCAGTGCCACCTCAAGCTCCCATGTCTCATAAAACATTCATCATCTTCACATTGAAGGCTGTGTGGCTTTGCAGACAGAAATGCAGGACCTATCAGCCCCTGCCTGTGTACCAGCTATAATAAGAAGCCATGTGGTAGGTTTCGGTATGGTTACAGACAAGATTTGTTTGAAAAGCTTCTATCATGCTTTTGTCGACAATTGCGAGGTTTTATCTGACAATTTCACACATTACATTCAAATTCTCTCTATCTGGAAAGTGCTTGCAGAAGCACACAATGGCATCTAAAACCCACTATTCAACCTCAGCCAACAAAAGAAGCCTTCCCATCATGATGCGGCACTTTCTGACATGTTAATAATCTTTTATCGCTTGATATTTTGTCATATCACAATAAAAATCTTCAGTGTATTTTTCTTAGAGGTATGGCAGCCTAATACTTCAGCTACCTTATATTCCAATACCCTTTAGACTTCAATTGCAGCTAACCAGAGACAGGTTTAGGTTATGAACTTAGCTTTGAACAACTCACAGAGTTCTGTAGACTGATAATGGAAACAATATGACAACCCCACCAAAACATCTCAGGTGGGAGAACACGCTACCAAGACAGCTATCCCTTGTGTGAATCATTAGCCTGGGAAGAACGAACTTATAAGAATGTCAACTATTTTTCAAATTTTAGGTCTCCAATGACCGACATAAACATTTTAAAGTCAAATTTACCATTTTTTGGTCACCCTTAACCATAGATGAGTGTAGGTTATGTCCCAGACTGTACCTTAGACCTAACCAAAGGTCCAACACAGTTAGGCCGATATTACCAGATGAAAATATTAAGTCACCTTTTAATCGTTTAACATTTAAGTTGCCATCTAAACAGAGTTGATCTAAATAATCCCAATGTAAACCAGAAAAAGACTTCATTGACATCATACAACATTTGCATTAGTGCAGTTCAAAGACAAACAAACCACATAACAAATGGGTAGACAGGTCCCTGAAAATACAGCCATTCAGCTGCTCTTTCATTAGATGAGAATAAATAAAAATCAGAAAAACACATACCTCATATGCTACACAACCAGAGGTCTGTACACACATTTTGGGGGGAGGTCCCCAAGTATGAAAAAAAAATTATGAAAAAAGTATGACAGCTGCCTTAGTAGTGTGAGATTTAATACAGGCCACACACGGCAAAAGATTTCAGATGGCTACTTTTTGATTAGCTGAAAAAGGACAGGCGCTCTACCACCACCTAGTGTCTGTCTGTACACATTCCTGAACACAACAGTTTGCAGACTAAAAAAATGTCAATGTGTTTATATGGTCAACCATATAAAATCTTAATAATACACACGATGGTTTGTAACTGTGACATGGTAAAATGTAGAAAAGCTGAAACCACTTTAACTTTTACTTTATCAACATCTCTTATGGTCTACAAATGGGGACTCATTCATTATCTGAACACACACCATGACTCGTGAGTACAAACACAACAGCTAACACCTTTTATCGTGTTCACACACTGCTATTCACTTATCTGAAGATGTCAGCACTCCACTCACAAGAGAACACCACACACACACACACCCACATACAGACAGAGGTTAGAAAAGCTGTGATATCATCTGTCATTAGCTTGTGACTAGAACACACACTTCACACTTCTCTCAGTTGAGAGAGGAACTAGCGTTTCAGCGAGGGACTGCGGAGACGGCGAGAAAATAACATCACCACTGTTAAAAGTCAAGACAGTTGTGTGAGAAGGCAAAACATCTTCTGAAGCTAATGTCCTGCCTCACAATTATGACATGTTCTGTTTCATCTGAGTAGATGGGGTTTGGATGTGGCTAGTCTGAGCTAAAGAGCAGAACTTTCTCCACACAACTATCAACTGGCTTTGTGTGAAAACCATGTTGTCGAGACCAAATTTTCTACACTTTATGGACCAACTCATGAAGATGTCGCCATGTTGCTACCAACCTCCTTGTTTTTTTGTTTTTTTTTACTTCTAAATAGAGGTGGGTGAATTGATCTAAAATGTCAATAATATCTATATCAAGTAGGGATCCATATCGGACTCTAGAAATGTTTTCAAAATCAGTGTTTATCCTTTCCATTCAAATGTGTCCTAGCCAAACATCACTCTATGGGTTTATTTCCAACAAGCTTTCAATCACATGTGGGCAATTTTTTTAATTCAAATCCAAATTCACATTTATGGAAGGAACATCTTTTCAACAGTGTTGCATATGCTGGAAGAGGTGCCTAAAATAATTTCTTATTTGCACTTCATATTTATGAGATTCCTGTTTTTCAAGAATCAAAGATTAGATGGCACATCAACATATTGTAAAAAAAAAAAATGTGAGTCAGGTCACATCAGCTCCTGTTGTTTTTGACGACTGACGAATTATTGTGGTTCTGGACATTCTTTTATCCAAACTGCTGTAATGTTTAGGCAGGATAAAAATGCTTAAAATTAAATAGGCATTAAAACTAAAAAAATAAATGAAATAAACTCATTTTTCATGTTTCCCTTTCAGGAAACAAAGGATTCAAGTTCAACATATAGACATTCTGAAGAGCTTATTAATTGAAGAGCCAAATTTTCAATATTAACACAAAAGAAAAAAGTTTGAAAAGGCCCTGGAACAAATCATTTTCTGCAGTTGAAATAAATTAAAAAACAGCTCAGAGTCCGAGATGTTTGAGCTCACCTGAATTTATGTTCACACACCAGCTGACGAGCATCAGGACGAGCCTTGTGGTTGTTCCCCATACTCGGCTAGTCCACAGGTCCATAATGAAGTGGAGGGAAGCTGCAGCGTTGACCTGCTCTCCCTCTCTGCTGCTCTCAGAAGAGTCTTCGTCGCTCGCTGAAACCCTGGTGAGACCTCGCAGGCTGCCGTCTGCACGGCTGCTCTCCGCAGACTGAGGGGAAAGAGGAGACGGTGGGAGGCTGAGGCACAGAGAGAGGGAGTTCACTCACCACCGTCACACCAAGTGCTTTCCTGCCATAAAGAGACTTTAATGACAAAATCTGCAGGAACTCAGAGACGCATCTCTGTTACACTTGAACAAAAAGAGCGAATGAGCTTGTGGTGGGTTCAGGGCAAATATGGATGTGTGTTTTTTGATCTGGGAGTGAGAATATAAAATTTTTACTGCTAAAAACAATCTTTGAAAATACATTAAGATAATTTTTGTAATTGACAGGGCCCCGATTTTTTTATTTTTTTATTTCCATGAACAAAAAATAAATTGTGGAGGGCCCTCTGTTGGTCAGGGCCCTTAGAATTGTCATCACTTTTCCCCTCTACACCACGCCCCTGATGCTAAGTGTTTGTATTTGGTCAAAACACGGAAAGTTAGGGTAGAATTAAATAGTTTGAAAACTTTTTCTCCCTAATTGGGACCAATTTGTGTACAGTGAGGGTCTGAAAGCATCTACATAATGCTCTCTGCATTCACATTATATTTACTCTCGTCGATTGCCATTTTCATTAGTACCCTCAAGCAGCAATATTATGTAGATAGTTCATGCAAAAAGGTTTCTTATGCTTTTGTGTTTTTTTGACAGTAAGGAGCATATGCCTTAGAAATCTGAGGAAGGATTTCTGAAAATGTGGAGAGAATGAGCAACAAGAAGACGGACGACTGATCCCTATCTGTTGTGACTACTCTTAATAAGGACCAAAAATAAAAATGCCAGAGTAGCTTTTTAGGAGGTTTTCGACTCACTCAAAATAAAAATCACTCGCAGAGTGTTTTCTGTTTTCACAAAGTGTGTTTAGTTTACTTAAAGAAATAACAAAAATATTCTCTGAGTTAGCTTCATACAAAAATTTAAATATAAATCTTAATTTTGTGGTAGAGAAGCTGTTTCGCTCCTCACTCCTTCACCAAACAATCAGATCAACCACAGCAGCTGCTTCTGCGTGTAAATCACAGCAGGAGGCTGACTGACAAGGAGGAGGGTCTAAGCACAAAAAATAAATAACAATAGATCTAGACGGGTTTTGGGAAAAGGAAACTTTGCAGAGTTCTGTCAGCCCAGTAGATTTACTTTCTTGTCTCCGATTGCTGCTCCGGGTTCATTGTTCTGATCTCTGCTTTATTTTTCTGGTTTAAGTAGTTCTTTGTGTTCCAGGAGGATATGTTTTGTTTTTTATATATATATATATATATATATATATTTATTCTCGACACTGAAATATTTCTCCACATGAAAATCCAATCTTCTCCGGGCTCTAATAGTTTTGCTTTAATATGCATGTTGATGTATTTGGATGTTCTGGTTCCTCTTCCACTGTCTGGCAGAACAAATGTTGTTCTTGGTCAAATCGGTTGATATTGAAATGAGATGAACTCACTGGTGTTTTCTTTATAGTGATCCAAAGAAGAAACTGACTCAGCTTAGAACTGATGCTGTTTTCTTCTATGGTATTTAGATCAGAAATATAAATGTCTGCTGTTACGTATTTGACTTTTTCAATAAAACAATTTGATTAAAGAGAAATTTGGAAAAATGTCCTGTTCATTATCACAAATTGCATATTTTGCTGCTGGAGAAGATCAATACCTGAAGACTGTGACTTACTAATAGGGAGGTTTTGAAAGGGCTCGTTTTCCAGACACCAAAGAAATTCAAGGTTGTCTTTTATTTTTAGCACTTGGACTGTTTCAAGACTCAGTAAAGACCCAAATGGAAAATGTCTCTTAACATTGCTGAAATTTGCTTTCACTTCTTTATTTGCTGCTGTCTTTCCATCACTAACTCAGACAGGGCAAACAGACTTAATCAGAACCACCTTAAGAACGCTGCTGCTGGCCATCTCACTAAAACCAGGAAAACGGCTCACGTCACTCTGGTTCTAAAGTCCTGACACTGGCTCCCTGTGGCTCAGAGAACGGACTTTAAAATACTGCTAGCTTAGAAATCACTCAACAATTTAGCACCAACATAAATTAAAGAGCTTTTGTTGCATCAACCTTCCAGAAACTCTCGGGTCTTCTGGTTCTGCATCCCCAGAACCAGAACTGAATATGGAGATGCAACATTCAGCTTCTATGCACCACAAATCTGGAACAAACTTTAAAAAAAAAATACGCAAAACGATTGAAACACTGACGTTTAAATCAAGGCTAAAAATCCACCTGTTTAGAGTCACTTTGTTTAATATTAAATGGAACATTGATCATTTTGATGGCATTTGACAAAATGTACTGCTTGTTTCAAAATTGGTGACTGCATTATGTTATGACGTAAAGCACTTTGGTCAGCCTCGTTGCTGAAATGAGTTATACAGATAAACTTGAACCTCTACTTTTAAACATATGTATTCCCTGATGTCCCTCCCTCTTCTCTAAGCTCTTAAACACGCCTTGAAGCTGGGCGGATCCAACAGCTGATTGGCTGCTGCCTCTCTGCACTTATCAGAGCTCAAAGCAGTTTCTGCTTTCAGAAAGTGAAACTAACAGCCACTGTAACTGGAGATGGAGCAGAGTCATCTGCACAGAGAAACCTTCTCCTGTTCCATCTGTCTCGATCTACTGAAGGATCTGGTGGCTATTCCCTGTGGACACAGCTACTGTATGAAGTGTATTAAGACCCAGTGGGATGCAGAGGATCAGAAGGGAATCCACAGCTGCCCTCAGTGCAGGGAGACGTTTACACCGAGGCCTGTGCTAAGGAAGAACACCATGCTAGCAGCTATAGCAGAGAGGCTGAAGAAGACTGGACTTCAAGCTGCTGCTGATCACCGCTATGCTGGACCTGAAGATGTAGCCTGTGATGTCTGCAGTGGAAGAAAACTAAAAGCCATCAAGTCCTGTTTAGTCTGCCTGGCTTCTTACTGTGGGGAACACCTTCAGCCTCATTATGATTCAGCTCCTTTACGGAAACACAAGCTGGTGGAGCCGTCCAGGGACCTCCAGGAGAACATCTGCTCTCGTCATGATGAGATGATGAAGATGTTCTGCCGCACTGATCAGAAGAGTATCTGCTATCTCTGCTCTGTGGATGAACATAAAGGTCACGACACGGTGTCAGCTGCAGCAGAAAGGACTGAGAGGCAGAGAGAGCTGGAGGAGAGACGAGGAAAAATCCAGCAGAGAATCCAGGACAGAGAGAAGGATGTGAAGCTGCTTCAACAGGAGTTGGAGGCCATCAATCACTCTGCTGATAAAACAGTGGAGGAAAGTGAGAAGATCTTCACTGAGCTGATCCATCTTCTCCAGAAAAGAAGCTCTGAGGTGAAGCAGCAGATCAGATCCCAGCAGGAAACCGAAGTGAGTCGAGTCAAAGATGTTCAGGAGAATCTGGAGCAGGAGATCACTGAGCTGAAGAGGAAAGACGCTGAGCTGGAGCAGCTCTCACACACAGAGGATCACAACCAGTTTCTCCTCAACTTCCCCTCATTGCCAGCATTCAGTGAGTCTATACACTCATCCAGCATCAACATCCGTCCTATGAGACACTTTGAGGACGTGACAGCAGCTGTGACAGAGCTCAGACAGAAACTACAGGACGTCCTGAGAGACGCAGGGGCAAACATCTCACTGATGGTCACTCAGGTGGATGTTCTATTGTCAGAACCAGAACCAAAGAGCAGAGCCAAGTTCTTGAAATATTACCGTGAAATTACTCTGGATCCAAACACAGCATACAAATGTTTGGCACTATCAGAGGGGAACAGGAAGGTGACAGAGATGAATAAAGTTCAGTCTTATTCTAGTCATCCAGACAGATTCACTGATTGGTCTCAGGTTCTGAGTGGAGAGAGTCTGACTGGACGTTGTTACTGTACTGGGAGGTGGAGTGGAGCGGGATAGTTTATGTAGCAGTAACATACAAGAATATCAGCAGAGTAGGAAGTGGGAATGAAGGCTTTTTTGGATGTAACAACAAATCTTGGGCTTTAGATTGTAAAAGTTCTAAATTTGGTCACAACGACATCTGGACCTCCGTCTCAGGTCCAGTTTCCTCCAGAGTAGGAGTGTACCTGAATCACACAGCAGGTCTTCTGTCCTTCTACAGCGTCTCTGACTCCATGGCTCTGATGCACAGAGTCCAGACCACATTCACTCAGCCGCTACTGGCTGGAGTTTGGGTTTTGGGCCAACGATCCTCTGCAGAGTTCTGTAAACCCAACTAGATTTATTCTCTTGTCTCTGATTGCTGTTCAGGGTTCATTGTTCTGATCTCAGCTCTGCAATTGTGTTCTTTATTTTTCTGGTTTAAATTAAGTTTTTTTGTGTTCCAGGAGGATATATGTTTTATTATTATTATTATTATTATTATTATTATTATTATTATTATTATTATTATTATTATTATTATTATTTGACACTGAAATATTTCTCCACATGAAAATCCAATCTTCTCTGGGCTCTAATAGTTTTGCTTTAATATGCATGTTGATGTATTTGGATGTTCTGGTTCCTCTTCCACTGTTCAGCAGAACAAATGTTGTTCTTGTTCAAATCAGTTGATATTGAAGTGAGATGAACTCACTGGTATTTTCTTTATAGTGATCCAAAGAAGAAACTGAATCTGTCATCAGCTTAGAACTGATGCTGTTTTCTTCTACGGTCTTTAAAATTAGATCAGAAATATAAATGTCTGCTGTTCTGTCTCTTTAGCTTTCTTCAATGAAACAAATTGATCAAAGAGAAATTTGGAAAAAATGTCCTCTTCATTATCACAATAAATTGTACATTTACAAAACGTAATATTTATTGCTTGTTTTAATATTGGTGACTGCATTATGATTTTATGATGTAAAGCACTTTGGACCGCCTTGTTCTTGAAATCAACTTGAACTTCTACCATTCATTCGGTTAATCAATTTCCAGACATTCCCTCTCTCTCCTCCCTGGTCTTAAACATGCATTGAATGTTGTAGTGTGATAAAATGTCAGACGTTTAGGAGCAAATATTAAAGGCACTTAAGTAAACCTTTAACTTTCATTTCTGTTTCTCTTTTATCCTCTAATCTGATCTGAGACATAATGAAAGTCAGAAATTCATTAGACGTCCAATAATGTCCCATCTGAAACACTATTATCTCGGCCATTAGATGACTAATGGAGAAAATAACCATTTGGTGCATCGATATACCATTTTTTTTATTGCTTCTTTCGGATCCAGCACTTCTCTTGCTTTCACTTTATCTCCTTTCTTCTGCTTTTATTAGCCTCCCACTTTCCACCGTACTTGTACAGGCATGATTCTGCCTCTTTATTTTCTGGACATATTTACCTTTCTGACAACAACCACAAGCAAGGGAGAGGGTAAAACAACTCAAATTTCTTCATAACCAAGGTAAAACAATAATGTTTCTATCTGTTGTCACCTTGGGTGGAACTGAAGCATTCCCTTCGATATGTGCAGTTTTACATTTTATTATTATTGTTTGGCTATTTAGAGCTTTTCCCTTAAGAGAATCACATCCTCTTGATTCTTGTGCCTAATTTATTGCTAAACAATGTGACAAATAGCAGAGCTCTTCTACATAAAGACTTTGTGGTGTGTGTCCAGCATCATTTGTTGCAGCTCATTTCACACAGGTACTTCTGTTTTCACTATTGATTTTTTATTTTTTTTTTGCTATAATTGACCACAATAGTTTTCTGTCTTTTTCATCTGACCTCCAAACAACCAATCTAATGAATAATTCAACACCAAATCAATAAAATGGAGAGATTTATAGTGCTGCTCTCAGCCTTTATAAATCAAGTTTGTACATTGAATGTGAAAAAAAAAAAGTCCATTAAATATTCAGTTTTTTCAAAAGAATTTTAGGAATCGGTGTTATTTTCTTATCTCTGGAGAATAAAGTGACATAACTGAAAGAAATATGGAGAGTCGTTTCATTTGAAATTAAATAAATACTGTTACTAATAAATGAAATAAATGAAGAAATGAAAAGAACACACGAGGGCAGGTTTTTCCCCTTTTTGATCTACAATGAACTTAATAGTTCCTGAAAGCATAATATATGCAACTTCGTAACGTATTTCATGGGCTTTTTTCTTTTACTTTGTTTTTATTTCAGGGACTTTTCATGTCATGTTCAAATATTCAAATGAGAACGGAGGTCTTGACTGTGGGGCGACTCAAGTCCAGAGACCTGAGAGATGGCGAGCTTCATAACATCTTTGGAGTACGGGAACTCGACTCTGTTAAGTCAAAAGCTCTTTACTACCCGCTAAAATCAATCGATGCGGCGAGGCAATAGCAGCTACACCGGAAGAACCACAAATTTCAAAACAAGAGCACTCGATTTTAACTTCCTCACTTATAAGGGAAAGCCAGGCCTGTCATGCGACTGAGGGGAAAACAAATTATCTCATATTAGTCTACAAGTCACCTGTACGTCAGTTCAAGCTCTTATAGTTCGCACATTTCACCCTCATGCATGTGCGCTGAAGTTCACTGTCTGCCTACTTCACTTCAAATATTTTTGAAAAGATGGAACATCCTTTCCCCTAATAGTGTTACACCCTTTAACTTAAAGTCACACCTGGTAGTCTGCTAACCTTTGCTAGCTTCCTAGCTTTTCTTGCCTGTAAACTTTCGCTCGTTGGCTGGTTGACGTTAGTCTTCCCCACTTCTGTTGCCAACCCATAGGATGCTCCGTGCATTCTGTGCAAAAAAGCTTGGCACTACTACAATATAAAATATGTAATGTTCTTTTCTTTACATTTCTGTTGTGATACATGTCTTAAAATTCCTTTGTAATGGTCTTAAAAGGCCTTAAATTTGAGTTGGTGAAACCTGCAGAAACCCTGATAGAGAAGATTTAGCATTTCAGCCCGACTTTTGCTTCGGCTGAATTTCCTGGTTAATACTGACTGTAAATGTGTAAACAGTGCTGGACAATGTCAGCTTTTAACATCAAAATCCAAACACTGTCAAGCTAGCTGGACTCCTGCCTGCAGCTTTTTGATATCTGGCTCTTCTTCAAACTGAATGTCTTTTAGCCTCACTGACTGAAATGATTGCTCTTCCACTTGTCTGCCAGACCTGAGCTGATTTGCTCCTGTTGACTTTGACCTCGGCGAGCAGCCGCGTGAATTAAACTATGTCCTTTGGTGTTTCTGGGAGCACTCTGGGCTTTTTCACACCGTTGTCGAGTATTGACCGCATAGTGAAGCGTGATATTAGGTGCTGGGCTCCATGCCAGGATGGTTCAGAGCTTTAACGATTCGAGGCATTGCTTACCCATCTGAAGTGAACAACAGGGGGTCACTGAGCTGAAAAAAAAAAAAAAATCCCACTCTGTTGAAAACTAGAGAGAGCAGAGAATATGAATTTGTTGCTAGATAATGACTACTTTGGAACATGGGATTTACGTTACATCGTGTACCATCTTACAAGGTTGAAAGTTTGTCAGGGGTTCCACTCCTTTATTTTCAGCTTCTCTGTAAATTAGCTTCATTCCCACAAAAAAGGGGAATAATATAAAAAGGGGAAAAAAAAAATTATATATATATATATATATATATATATATATATATAGATTAACATTAGCTTAAAGCAAATGTTAGCTTAAGTTGAAAAATGTTAGCTAATGTTAGCTTATGTTTAAAAATATATATTCTCTAGTGTATGCTAAATCAGCAACACATTGACAGTAAAGAGGCAGTATTATGTAGAATTGACTTTTTAGAGCTTTACATTATGTTATAATAATCCCAAAAACATACTCTTTCATGCATGTTTGAGAAATCCTTTAATCTCCCTTGGTAACCATTAAGCTGTGAAAAGCGACTGGGTGGACTTACCACCGCCTTTAGAGCCACCAGAGTAGCGGCAGCAGCAATCAGCAAACACCTGGTGGAACCATGCATCTGCTGAGCTTATTGCAGAAGCTGCTTCTCAGTGAAACTCCGTCATTGACCGTGTAAACAATTCCTGTTTGATAATATGAAAGAGGTTCAGTGACATCTGATCAGATCGGGATTTTGTAGATTTCAATTTTGTCCAAAGCAAATGAGGCACATTCTCTGACCTAACAAGCTGGGTCAAAATTTTTAAACCAATATTTGAAACTTTACCCAACTTCTGATTTTTTAAAAATAAACCAATAGTTATTTCAATTATAGAAGAACAAAACAAAGGAAATTCCAATAGTTTATAAATTTAAAATGATCGGCTTAGAAACAGCTGAGAATTTCTGCAGACCAAAAGATATTTTTCGTTGAGCTTGCAGTACGATATCTGAACAAGTTATGGATACGTTATTTCCATGGCTAGAAGTGCCAGTAGAATTTTTTTCTACTGTCTCTCACTATGTTCCCATCCTTGCATTGAAATCTAACAGACACCAAGGTGTATTATTCACACGAGCAACAAACTAGATTTAACACCTGTAATTGCTACAAGTTTCACAGGAGCCTTGAAATAAGTCGCAGCACTGAGTCCTTCCTCTGCAACAGGATGCGTCTCTGTCTCCAAGGAGGGGGCAAAATTAATCACCGGGCTTTTTGGACGGGCCCTTACCACTGGCAGCTTACTGTGGTAAACCAGCAGAGTATAAAGGAAACTGAATTGACACGCAGCCTTACAACTGTGTGGAGCTGTAATGGAGGTCTTTGTGCATCAGAGGCTCCAGCTCCAGGGCCAATGGGATATTATTTATCAACTAAACTCCGAAGTTTGGTTTGGCAGAGAGTAACTTGGATCTGCACAAAAATCTAATGAATTCTTCTTTTTTATATTTCAGCCATTTCATAGAAGAATGCTAAAATCAAACATAAAAAAGACTGCACACACTGCTTTATTTATTAAAACACCCATATTGAAATACTAAAGTAAAAAGAAACACAGACTACAAATTTAAAGGAGTCCTGTGAAGTTTATCCACCTTTATGACACAGTTGCAGAATTCTGTTGTTGTGCGTCAAGCTGATGTTTTTGTCACACACTCTTTTGCAATCTGAAAAGAGAAAACTGCCTTCTCGGCTTGAGGATGTCGGCTTTTAAGAACGACGGCTTCAATCTGCTCGCTTGGTATTCTGTCTGTGATCGTGGCGACTTGGATTGTGTCCTTTTGGCCCCCGTGAAAAATCAAAGCCGATCCAAAAGCTTTGATTACAGCCTCCAAATTAAAATGACAGTGTTTTGAGAAGCCTGGTGGTTATCAGTGTGATTAGCTTTTCTTTTTGTTTGCTCAAAAGAAATGTGTTATTATGAAGTTCCCCTGACATCAACCTGTGTTGTACTCTAATAACAGACCAATCAATTCTGTAGCAGTTTACAAATTTGAAATGAACACACTGTCGCAATGACCAACAGTAATAAAAAAGGGCTGTTTAGAATTGTTTCTATGACAAAAAGTGAAAAGTAAATACCGAAATAATTCCAGAAATAATTGTTGCAATGCGACTTTCCTGACATCTTAGCATGATTATTATGTGTGAAACCATTGCAGATTATTTTATTTAACTTAGTTTTTTAAAAATTCCATCTCACTTACTTAGTTTTATCTGTTCAAATGAGAATAATAGGCTAACAAAGGACATGAACAGATTTAAAGTTCATGAATGGCTCACAAGTTTTGTTTAAGATTTAAGTCAGGTACTGAACCTTTTCTAAGATCTTTCTTGGTTAGCCATGCAGAGAGTAGTAGTAGAAATCACAGTTTTGTTAAAAGATCCAGATGTTTTCTCCTTACCTAACCTTCCAAAATTGTGCAGTCATTTTATTATTGTGCCACCATTTAGCTTTAAGACATTTTGTTATCAATACCAAGATCAGATGTGGTCCCAGATATCGGACGATTTTAGGGAGTAAATGACTGTGTTCCTGGGATTGACCAGATTCAGCTTTTGGGCGATCAGATCTTCGCAGAAATCGATCAATAACCTCTGTCTCTGTGGACACGCCTCACTATGATTGTCTTTAAACACCGCGTTGCGTTCAGGGATCAATGCGTAGGTGTCGGGCATCAAGGTCGTGAAAAACATGAGTTACCAGCTTTTTATATGGAGTGGAAAGTTTCTAGGTCTGATTGTTAATGAGCCTCTCAGGATGACACAGAGTACGATGTTTTCGACTCGTACCTTTTCAATCCTTCCCCGGCTGGGCGGGGAGTTTTCCCTGCAAAAAAATTTAGCTCTCAGGATGAGTGCACTGACCGCGAATACGACGTGTTTGATGCTTATCTTTTCAAGCCTTCCCCAGCTGGGAAGCAAACTTCACTGGCTGGGGAAGACAATACACTTGAAAAGACGACTGTATCAGAGAACGATTTCTCCAATCGTTCCCCTGCCGAGGAACAAACTTCCTCAAGTGGGGAAAAAGCGGCATTCGAAGACTGGAGCCAGGAAGAGCGATCTGACCAAGGGAATGATTTCTCTGATGTCAAAAAACACACTTCCCTAGCTGGAGAATTTGACAGTGAAAAGAAGACAGTTGAGCCAAAAAACTCAACTCCTGCTTCGACGAAAAAGGCATCAGAAGACTTTACCCATGAAAAGAGATCTGTCCTAGAGAACAAGGTCTCTGATCTCAGAGAACAAACTTCCCTGGTAAACGTTCTCCCCCAATGTTCACGTGGGCAGTAGTTGAGTATGATGAAGGGCATGAAGACTCAACTCCTGCTCTGACGAAAAAGGCATCAGAAGACTTTACCCATGAAAAGAGATCTGTGCTGGAGAACAAGTTCTCTGATCTCAAAGAACAAACTTCCCCAGCTGGAGAAGTTAGCAGTAAACGTTCTCTTGCCTTTAAGCACTGCGTTGCGTTCAGGGATTGATGCGTAGGTGTCGGGCATCAAGGTTGTGAAAAACCTGAATTACCAGCTATTTATAATGTACTTTGTTCATGCACTATGTTCTCTTGGGCAGGAGTTGAGTATGAGGGACAATATGAATACTCAACTCCTGCTCTGATGAAAGCAGATTTAGAAAACTGGACCCATGAAAAGAGATCAGTCCGAGAGACAGATTGCTCTGATCTAAAAGAACAAACTTCCCCGGCTGGGAAAGTTTGCGTTAAACTTTCGTGGCCAATGCTCACATGGACAGGAGTTGAGTATGATGAAGTTGATGAAGACTTTTTTGGCCCTACTGTGACAAATGAAGTTTGTCACAGTAGGGTGACTATAGATAGCCATGAAGATTGCTATAATCTCAAATAACACACTTCCCTGGCTGGAGAATTTGACAGTGAAAACAATACAGTTGAGTCTAAAAACGTAATTATTAATCTGCCAAAAAGCGGCATTAGAAGATTGGACCTCTGAGGCGAGATGTTTCCTAATGAACGATTTGATTGAACCAAAAAAGCGGACTTCCCCAGCTGTTAAACCCAAATGTCAAGCTGGAAATTTTTCTTTTTGGCCATTTTGACTGACAGTTTGTCACATCTGCTGCGCTCCTCCTGATATTTAGAATGGTAGAAGTAATTACCACTGGTAAAACGTATTTACCAGTGGTAATTACATTTCCTGTTTCAATTCAAAAATACTTTATTAATCCCAAAGTGAAATTACATGCTGTCGCTCATCAAGATTTTTCAAAGAGCCATTGAAGATGGTGATGGCTATTAGCAGGAAAGATCTCCTGAAGCGGTCTGTACCACACTGAACCTGATAAAGCCTCTGACTGAAGATGCTCCGCCTTCCCAAGACAGTCTCGTCAAGAGGATGGTCAGGATTGTCCCTAATTTTCTTGATCCTACGAAGAATCCTTCTTTGCATTAACATCTCCAGAGGTTGCACAGTCGTTCCCATAACAGAACCAGCCTTCTCTATCAGGCTGTTGAGCCTTTTTAGGTCTCTATCTCTGAGGCTGCTGCCCCAACAGATGACAGCAGAAGAGATGACGCTCTAAACAACAGATCTGCAGCATTTTGCTCCAAACCTTGAAGGATCTTGGCTTCCTCCAGTCTGCTCTATCCCTACTTATAGACACTTCACTGTTGCGTCTCCAGTCCAGTCTGTTGTCTTGGGTTTGAATCCCGGCCTGGGTTCTTTATGCATGGGGTTTGTATGTTCTCCATGTCTATGAGTGGGTTCTCTCCGGGTGCTCCGGTTTCCTAAGTACAAAAAGATTTTGTGCACATTAGATAATAGATAGATGATGGAAGAAAAAATTATGTTATAATTTTATAATAATTAATATAACAATTAATTATCATAAAATTATAATAATTAATATAACAATTAGTAATAATAATAATAGCAATAACAATATGACTATTAATACATTAGTATATTAATCAATACACAATTAATTATACATTATATAATATGATACTTTGTGATATAGTAATTATTATATTACAACTATATATAGTAATATAATTATTACTAATTATATTAGTAATAATTTACTAATATAATGAGTATATTATATTAATACAAATATAATATACTATATTAGTATTAATATAATATACTCTCTCTCTCTCTCTCTATATATATATATATATATATATATATATATATATATATATATATATATATATATATATATATATATATATATATATATATATATATATATTCTTTGTGTGCTTTGGAGTTTCTGTGCTGATTAATTTTTTTGCGAAGTGATAAAAGCTGGTAGCTCTTGAATTGCTACAAAATAAAGCTGTATTTCCCTCAGCCCCACTGACTGCAATGTTGACACCTTGAGATGCCATGAGACCTATATCCTGAACATCATGGCATGGAGTGCATTCCAGTTTTCCATGTATGGCATATAACCATTCATTTTAGCTTTTAAACTGGTTATATTGATCCTGTGTCCAGACAGAGGGATAATCAGTTGCTTAGCATCATGACCTGTTTATTCTGAAGATCCTGCAGCTTCCACTTCATCTTCCAAACATGATGCCTCCTCACCCTGACTCTCATACTGATAGGAAGAACTAAACTATCCAGTTGTATTCTGGTTTGGTTATCTTCAATAAAAGAAGATCAACATTATTCCCTCCTGGAAGTGGCGCAACTACACATTATTCAGGTGGATGTGAAAACATAGATCGGCGCTTTGTTGTTTTGTCAGTGTTTTGTTGACTTTTTGGTTGTTGTTTAATAAAGTTATGAACGTTTTGATAAGGAGCCTGTGGAGGACGTGCTGGTCTGAGCATCCTGGCTGCATTCAGTTTGTTACCTAATGCCAAGATCAACTCAAAACCTTCCGCAATCGACGTATTATTGCGCCGCTGCTCTAGCAAAGCACGAACAGTTCAGAAACAATATGAAGTGGGAAAAAAGTTATTTATCAACTGATTAAGTCGTGTCTTTGAGGGGTACGCAGTACCTCTAAAAGATTTAGCGGTACGCTAAACCGACCGTACCCCCCTAATTTCACCCCTAATTGTGGGTCTCAGAGTTTGTGTCTTAGCGAATAGCAGAAAGAAAATCACAACTTGTTTCTTGATATTTTTCACATTTTAGCAGATTCCTATCAAGGAGTGTTAGGGCCACACTAAGAAAAGAAATTACGAGAAGTCGTCCTCTAGGCTTAAATCACAAAAGGTGACTTTGTTAAATATGTTGAGCTGCAAGTCTCCATAGCCTTAACCCTCCACTCCCATAAAACAGCGTTGATTTTTCTTTTACTTGTCAAGCTTGTTTCAAAGTTTTCTCACTTCTGTTTGCAGTCGCTCCATTTCCCCTCTACAGTCTAATATGAATTAGGCTGAGAGCAGCCGACAGATCTCACTGTCAGAACATAATTACAGTAAAAGGTCAACAGAGACCCAATTTTCTCTAGTGACACGATGGAAAACGGCTGAGGGCAGAGCGTTAGAAACTGGCAGGGACGGAGAAGCAGCAGCTGGTTTTCGGAAGCTATGCTTTTTATTCTGTTTGTTGACAACAACAGAGCCAGAAGCCACACTTCCATTGACTGCATGATTGCGCAATTTGGTGTTATAAAAATACATTTGTTCAGTTTTGGGAAAAACTTACATTTTTCAATAAGACTTAGATCAAAATGTTACTAGTGAGCACACCAGGACAAAAGGTATAAACGTACAACTTTCTACTGTTAGTGAGGCGAAGAAATCTGAACTTTTGCAAATATTTCAAATTTCTGACCAGGGCTGTCAAAATGGCCCTCATGGTGATTTCTGATTAGCAAAACAAGGTTGCTTTAACTTGTTTGTCCTTCAGACATTTTTTTACTTTGTGAATATGTAGAGAAAACTTATATTACATGAAATTTGGGGATCTAATGTTTTTATTTCTAACACAGTGATATTTTCTAGATCTACAGGCGGTTTCCTTTATTTTGTTTTCTCATGGTGAGATCTGACAAGATGCCGGTGGTCGATTATTTAACTCTGATGGTTTTCTAAAGACAGCCGAGTCATGCTGTTCCAAAATGGCCTGCAGAGAAGTTTCAAAGTGTTGCTTGAGAAAATGGGCTTTGAAGTGTGACTACCGAAGGAAAATGGGAACACAGAAAACCATTCATTTTCAAAACCAGATTATTTCTGCCTCATTTCTGAACTCATGAATCAATCTGACAAAATCACAGGGGAACAAAGTGTCAGCACTCAGGACCTTTCTTCAACTTTTCAAACGTTTCAGTAGGAAAAAATGAAATCATGTGGTCTTGCGAGTGGCTTCACTTTTGAATCTCCTTCGAAGATTCAGCCAGCAAACGTGTAAAAGTTATGACGCTACGTTTTGTAGACTGAGGCACGACTTAATTTTATTTTTATTTTTTGCTTTCATATCATCAAGGCATTTTCTTGTCATTTAATGCCAACATAGGCTTCCCATCTAACACCTTTTTTTAAGCAATTACCCTCAAAACTCCCTCTCCCACCTGCAGTTAAAAGTTAAAGCTCAGTAAAAATCTGCACTAAGTAAAGTGGCCGGGATGTGTGTAATGCAGTCTGACTGTAGAATTTCATTAGTTTTCTGTGGATTCAAATGATGAGCATCAAACCTGTTTAGTTAGAACAGTGTTAGAAATGCACCTCTGCCTTTTCTCCACGGTGTCAATTAAGTGTTGTAATCAGCCTCATTCCAGTGTTACCGCACTGCTGCTGTGAAAGAGAAGATGTGAGTTCATCTCTAATGAGATCAACGACAAACATCCCAGCACGGTCTGATCCGCTGCACTTCATTAACTCTCTGTCATTCATCATTCTCCTGTTTTTTTTTTTCTTTCTCTCACGCTTTCTTTCTTCCCAAACTTTCTTTTTGTCAGGAACTTTTGAGTTTTTGAAGAGTCTCAAGCTCTCTGAAGAGCTAGGATACTTTATGAGGAGAAAAAAAAAGATGTTGAGCTTTACCAGGATCTACTTTAAACTTAAAAGGAAAATTCTTCGAAAAACATCATAATCCTGAGATTTGAAGTAGGACTTTGACATGGTGAGAACTCTGTGTGTTCTTTAAGCTTTTGCTTTTGATGATCTTGGTTGTGCTCATTAAATCAAACGGAAGTGACAGATGTCGGTGACTATGAGTTAAAAGGAGCTACAGATAGAGGTTCAGTTATGAGATTATTGACAAATGGTGATAAAAGTGTAAAGGTATTCATTCAGGGAAACACTTACCTAAAAGACATCCACTTCTTCGAGTCAGTAGGTCATTTTTCATCAGAGTGCACAGAAGTCACATGTGGGGTAACCCAAGGTTCAATCCTGGATCCCTTCCTATTTAATATCAATAAGATGAGTTACTATAGCTGAGCAGATGATACACAGATCTACGTTACGATGTCACCAGGTGACTCTGAACATACTCACAAGTTGAGACGCTTAGAAACGAATCAGCTTATGACAAATCTGTTTTCTTCATCTGAACAGAAACAAAACTGGACTTATTGTCTTTGGACCTATAGGAACAATATTCAGTCATCTCAGAGCTTCTCAATCATCAGAGACACAAAGACAGTCAGCAGGTCACCCTTCTATAACCTGAAGACAATTTCTATGATTAAAGGATTAATGTCTCATCAAGATACAGAGAAACTCATGTTCTCACTAAAACCAGGAAGACAGAAGACATCATATTTCTAAAAGTCCTTACACTGACTACCTGTAACTCAGAGAATAAACTTTAAAATAGTTAGCTTATAAATCACTACATGACTTAGCACCAAAATACACTGCTCAAAAAAATAAAGATAACACTTTAACATTTAAGTGAACACTGAGGTGTTCCCTTTATTTTTTTGAGCAGTATACATTAAAGATCTGTTGTTGTTGTCTCAACCTTCCAGACCTCTCAGGTCTTCTGGTTTAAATCTACTCCAGAATCAGAATCAAATGCTTTCAGTTTGTATGCTTCACTAATCTTGAACAAACTTCAAGGCTAAAAGACCCTTTCTTTTGATAAATAATAACTGGAACATCACTAGTTTTATTTTGGATTTCAACTTTTTATTACTTTTTCATTTTGCCACTAGAGACTGTAGTATGACGAAATCTCAGCAAGTTCAGGAGATTTGAACACTTCAGTGAGACACTTTAACAAACAAATGTGTTTTTGTCTCAGTACAAATTTGACAAAGATCTGCTACAAAGTGGTCAGCGATGTTGTCTGATGTTGAAAATACCAAGTTTGTCAAAACTTTACATCTCTCTGGAGCTCGATCTTTTCGAATAAATGCTAAAATGTCACAGGTGGTGAAACATTCTTCCTAGAAGGTTGTATACTGATGACCGCAGCTGCTTTTTATATCTCAGGTGATGCACCGGCTGTCACCAGCTTTGTGGTCTCATTAAAAGCACATCAGGTGTGTTGCTCTGGGCTCAACTGCAGAAACAGTGTCTGACTAACATCAGATTGTACAGGACTGTGTTGATCTCTGTGCTCTCAGAAATAAGGAATAAACACAAACTAATGGACTAAGACAAGCAGTGAGCATGCAGTCCCTACATGTTTGACAGCATTGCTGAGACGGTACAAGAGGATACATTTGTGTACAAGTGTTGGTTTTAGTCAAAATTTTGTCTTTAACAGGTCACAGTTTTCTCTCACTTGTCATTCTGCATTAAAGTATGGTATTATATTTTGTCTTCACACAGTAAAAAAAATTCCGTAAAAAAAACAGGAAAATGTACTGGTAATTTTCTGCCAGTACATTTTCTGTTTTTTTACGGCATTTCCAGCAGAATTTTTTCCGTAATTTAACAGATTTTTTCCCGTAATTTAACAGCTTTTATATGTTACATTTTTAGCATAGAAAACAACCAGTCATGTAGCGGTTCCATTGACACCCAAATAAAAATGGGTAGGGCGGTAAAGTAGAGGGGCCAATGGTTCCCTGGCCGTCCTGTTACGCTGCGCAAATCACTGCCAGTTCAGACTTGAGAGAATAATGCATTTAGTTCCCACAGATTCTTATTTTTTTTCATAGCGCATGCTCCCTGCTTGCTATTATTAGCCCTAGCAACAGTTGCCATGCTACTGACAATGATGTCATCAGCATGACTTCAAATTATGTCTGTGTCATGAGGGCCTTCTAAGGTTGACTTTGTGATGTCATAGAGGCCATGACATCACCAACTGATCAGTTAATTCTCTGATCAGTTACACAAATCAGTTAAGTCAGTCAGCACAAGATTCATTTGGACGTTTTAGCTCAGCTCAATAAAGATGAACGACGAAAGCCCACAGAGAGAAATGGATGTAAAGCCTAAGGTCTCTTTTTGGACAAAAGTGAAAAAAACATTGTCCAAAAAAGTTCACCCTGGTCAAAGAAGCCCAGATTACAAGAAGAGAAACTTTCTCAGTGAACTTCTGTGGGAAGTGATTGAAAAGGCTGCAGATGGACCAACTCTGCATCTTGTCAGACAAATCTTTGAGGAACAACACAGCAAAATTTTGATCTTGCTTTTGAGGAAAACTGGAGAATTAAACGTGGACGTACTCTCCGAGGTGTCAGAAGAGCTAGGAGAAAGGATTTTCCAGAGTATTGCGAGAGATGCATTCCACTTTGCCAGTGGACTGCATTTAATTGCACTCCTTGATTACCCAGAAGGACACCAAGTAATTGTGGAGAAATTCAAAAAGCACCTGGAAAATCCTGTTCCTAAAGAGAAAATGTTAGCGTCTACAAAAAGAAAGTTCAGAAAGACATTTTTTCCTACTGAAGACTTGTACGCAGATGAAAACTGCCTGAGTGAGGATTATACTCAGGCAGCCATGGACCCTGAACAGTTTTTGAGGGACGCAAACAGGATGGGTTTCAGACGAGGAACCGAAGACGAAAGAAGAGTTATGGTGGAAAATATTCTTTGGAGAATTATTTATAAGTCCAGTTACAGATCTAGCTATGGGCATTACAAAAGGAAGCACACCGAACCTGTCCAGAGAAAGCTTGCTCCAAAAATCTGGAAAGAAGTAAAGGACATAGATTTCGTCTTTTTTGAGAAAATGGAAAAAAAAATCTGCAGAGACATCTTGCAACTTCTCTGGGGCAATGAAGATGCAGTTAGAGAACTGCTCTTCAAGTTGATCAAAAGCGACAACCCAATCGTTATTTATAAGGTTGTCCAATGCTTCCGAAGAACCCTGGCACGACCGCGGAAAATCATTCTCCGAGACACCGTTCTGCAAAAGGCATGGGGGCACATCAAGAAGACTGCGTGTTGTGGAGACGCTTCAGAGGAAGAAGAGAGGCAAGAACCCACCAAGAGTGGACTGAATGCTATGTTTAGTCCACGCTTAGTTGGGCCTCAAAGTTTGGTTTGCTCAGAGGTCGGTACTGACTCGGAGGAGTCAGGGCCGGTCTCCGAGTCAGGAACTGCCTCCGAGATAGGACCCGGCTCTGAGTCTGGACCCGCCTCCGAGACAGGACCCACCTCCGAGACAGGACCCGCCTCTGGGACAGGACCTGCCTCCGAGACAGGACCTGCCTCCGAGAAAGGACCCGCCTCCGAGTCTGGATTCACCTCCGAGACAGGACCCGCCTCCGAGACAGGACCCGCCTCCGAGACTGGACCTGCCTCCGAGTGTGGACCCGCCTCCGAGACGGGACCCGCCTCCGAGATGGGACCCGCCTCCGAGTGTGGACCCTCCTCCGAGACAGGACCCGCCTCCGAGTCAGGACCCGCCTCCGAGACAGAACCTGCCTCCGAGACAGGACCCGCCTCCGAGTCTGGATCCGCCTCTGAGACAGGACCCGCCTCCGAGACAGGACCCGCCTCAGAGTCTGGACCCGCCTCCGAGTGTGGACCCGCCTCCGAGACGGGACCCGCCTCCGAGATGGGACCCGCCTCCGAGTGTGGACCCGCCTCCGAGTGTGGACCCGCCTCCGAGTCAGGATCCGCCTCCAAGACAGGACCCGCCTCAGAGTCTGGACCCACCTCAGATTCTGGACCTGCCTCAGAGTCTGGACCCGCCTCCGAGTCTGGACACGCCTCAGAGTCTGGACCCGCCACCGAGACGGGACCCGCCTCTGTGTGAGAACTCACCTCCGAGTCAGGACCCGCCTCTGAGACAGGACCCACCTCACAGTCTGGACCCACCTCAGATTTTGGACCAGCCTCAGAGTCTGGACCCGCCTCCGAGACAGGACCTGCCTCTGAGACAGGACCTGCCTCCGAGTCTGGACAGACCTCTGAGACAGGGCCTGCCTCTGAATCCTCATGCCTAACGGTGTTTTGAGCATTTTTTCACACCAATGGAGTGACACATTGTCAGAAGTGTCAAAACTGGATGCGTTTCTTCAGCAGAACTTCACAACTTGCGGGTGTGAATGATTATGGCCTTAAGAGTGCTAAAGTTTTCAATCTGAAAATACTGGAAACCTTTAGTCATCCGCTGTTACAGTCAGAGCAAGGTGGGAAGAGTGTACCGAAGAGTCAGAATGGGCAGCTGAGGGAACGGTGGCGGACTGGGGGGCTAGAGTACCTTCGAAGGGGTTCGAAGAAGAAGGAGAGAAGGTGGGGGGCTGACATATCGTTAGAGGGGTGAGGGGTGGGGGAAGCGAAGAAGGAGGGGGGCGAAGGAGAGACATTGAGGGGGGGCTAGTGTACCATTGAGTGCTGGAGGGGCCGGACGGACGGCGTATTGCATGAAGGGGGAGGAGGTCTGGCTGTAGAAGGAGGTGGGCAAAGGAGAGACGTTAATCTGTGGACTGGGAGGCTAGAGTATAATTAGAAGGGGTTCGAAGAAGAAGGAGAGAAGGTGGGGGGCTAACGTATCGTTAGAGGGGTGGAGGATGGGGGAAGCGAAGGAGGGAGCGAAGGAGAGACATTGAGGGGGGAGGCTACTGTACCATTAGAAGTGTGAGGGGTCGAAGAGGGTGGGGCCGGTCTAGCGTACCGAGTGCTGGGGGGGCTGGACAGACGGCGTATTGCAAGAAGGGGGAGGAGGTCTGGTTGTAGGAAGAGGGGTGAAGGAGAAACATTAATCTGCGGACTGGGGGGGCTAGAGTATAATTAGGAGGGGTTTGAAGAAGAAGGAGAGAAGGTGGTGGGCTGACGTATAGTTAAAGGGGTGGGGGAAGCGAAAAAGGAGGGAGTGAAGGAGAGACATTGAGGGGGGGCTAGTGTACCATTAGAAGTGTGAGGGATCGAAGAGGGTGGGGCTGGTCTAGCGTACCGTTGAGTGCTGGGGGAGCTGGACGGATGGCGTATTGCAAGAAGGGGGAAGAGGTCTGGCTGTAGAAGGAGGGGGGCGAAGGAGAGACGTTGATCTCCCCTTCTAATTATACTAGAGTATAATTAGAAGGGGTTCGAAGAAGAAGGAGAGAAGGTGGGGGGCTGACGTATCGTTAGAGGGGTGGGGGTTGGGGGAAGCGAAGAAGGAGGGAGCGAAGGAGAGACATTAATCCCCCGATCCCCTTATAAATGCTATTTTATTTATACAATTAGGGCTATTGTAAATTAATATTTTAGTAATCAAGTAATCTACCAATCATTCTTACAATTAATCGAGTAATCGTATAAAAAATTTTACAAAATAAAGTATTAGTAAATCTGGCATAACAGCAGTGTTACTTCCCTAACAGTTAATTTTTTGTAGTTTAGAAAACTAACCTGTAATAATAACAGCTCACTTTCTAAGTTAACCTGACAACAAGTTATACAAACATCTAAAATTAATTTCAATTTACCGTATTAAAAAGAGGCAGTCTAACAAATACGCTTATTAAAAATGTCTATGATCCAGCTTTTAGTTTATGTATTCATCTTCAGTCAGTTTAATAGATGAACTCTCACGTTGCCCCATACATGTCAAGCTTTGAGTTTGAGAATATGGGAAATGTCGCCTGAAGGTGGTGGTGGGCCATAATTTAACAGTTTGTATATGTTAAAATACGGAGGGAAAACTGTTAAATTACAGAACAATTCTGCTGGAAATTTCATAAAAAAAAGAAAATGTATTGGCAGAAAATTACCAGTACATTCCCTGATTTTTAACGAAAAAATTTGAAATAAAATACTGTTGTCATGTCGGTTTTAAGGTTGCGAACCCACATGCAAGAACACAGTCAGACAGAGCGAGTCAGAAACAATAATGTTTATTGAAGGATCAGGGAGCTGGTGGCGAAGCCGAATCGGCGGACCGGTTCTTCTACTGCCAACGGGAAAAAGCAGGGTTAGCGAGAACTCAGCGGAGTTTCTCCAGGAAATGACTGAGGTGAGCTTACTTGGCGTGGAGGTATTAGGGGCGAAGCGGAGCGCGAGCCGAGTGTCCGTTGACGAGCGATGCTTAGCTCTGATGTCGGGCACGGCCTGGAGCCTGATCCGTCCAGGCGGTCCTCCGGGAAGTTCGGGCGTGGGCCTCCTGGCCCGTAGCGTCCCGAAGGGGAAATCCCGGGGAGGGATCGACGAGGGGAGATCACGCACACACACACAGGGAGTGGCGTCTGACCGGGAACACCGGCAGCGTCGGGAAATCACACAGGAGGGAGGTGATCCACAGCGGGGAGACAGACTTACACGAATGCGGGGGCAGCTGGTTTCCGGGAAACAACTAGAAGACGGCGGGAGAATCTGGCGAGGGAGACAACAAGGGTTAGACGAGAGTAATCACAGAAGGCCTCTTTCTGGAACGCTGGTTACCGTGGTAGGCAAACACTCAGGCGGTGAGACGGAGTGTAGCTGCTGCTTATATCGCAGGTCCACGCCCTCTAAACCAGCTGCAGGTGTGTGTCCGGGTTGAACCAGGACACTTCTCAGGGGTGGAGCATGGGTGACATCTGCTGGATGTCTTGAGAAGTGGTGGTTCCAGGGACAGGTGGAAATAAAACTAAGGAAAACAAACTAAGAAACTAGGAAAAGGGGAGGACAAACAGACCCTGACAACTGTTAAATTAAGGGAAACTTCTGATGGAAATTCTGCAAAAAAAAACAAAACTGGAAAATATCCTGGCAGAGAATTACCAGGACATTTTCTGTATTTTTTATTTTATTTTATTTTTTCAGAATTTTCATCAAAATATTTTCCATAATTTAACAGTTTTTTGTGCATTTTTTTCCCACAGTGTTCTTCGTCCTAATTGACCAAAAACAGTCTCCGCGCTACCTGAGTGCCAATAACGTTACGGTGTTTAATACAGATTGGCCACTCAAGAGATGGAAACTGAAACTTTCAATGTCTGCCGGGAAAAAAGAAAACTGTGGCCAGAGGCAGCGCAAAACCCGACCGGAGGCTCGTTTGATGAGATCCGTCGCTCTGCCGTAGATACAGCTGTGAATCTGGCGGGGCAGGTTGGAGGAAACGCTTTAATGACATGACTGCGGATCACATTAATAAGGCCCGATTGATGCACACGCACATCCGCTGATCTGAAAACAGGTTTTGTTCTTTGGTTTCAATGTCGAGTATTTATTTATGCTGTGTAATAACTGTAAAAAATAAAGGTAACTACTTCACGGATTTCGCCTATCACGGGTTATTTTCGGAACGCAACCGAAAAACAAGGGTTCGCTGTAAATGTAGTGTTTATTTAATTTTTTTTCTACAGCAGAAGTTTTGTCAAAAAAGCTTAACAGGCTTAATTTCAAAAGGTTGTAAAAACTTTTTTTTATAAAAATGTGTGGGAAAAAACAGTCCATGCATCCTCATTCCAAACACATTCACTTAAATTTTCACTTTATGGTACATGTTCACATTCTTTATTGACTGTAAAACAAATATATTTTAAATGTAACTGAAGATACAACATATAATATTCAATAAAATACAAAGACTTAAATCTTATTGTACAGACTTGGTCACCAAATCACTACGTTGCCTGTAGGAATTTTTAATGTCCAGCAGGTGTCAGTATTGAGTGATACAGTATCGACACAGTATCAATACAGTGTTGCTATGAGTCGAAACGCCTCACGACGCCTCATTTACCCATCACTAGCAATACAGCAATCACCGCATTTTACTTTTATAATACACAAGCAAACACAGCATTGTAAAAAATATCTTTTTTGTAAAAAAAAAAAAAAGACTGCAAAACAGTCTGCAATTATAGACTGTGCCAGGAGTCTCACGAAGTCAAACGAAGTCAACTACAAATATTTCAAAACATTATTCACAGAAAATAATGTGTTCTTGCTTATTTTACTTTACCAGGGAGGTGCCAGAAAGGTAACGCCAGCTCTTAATCCAACCGAAGTCCAAAAGATATATGTTCCAGGGTCCGGTTAGCGAGCTTGAAATGTCGTCTGACCAGTTTTCGCGCTTCGCGAAGGTTCTTGTTCCCATGATGCAATGCGTAAAATGGGAAATACGGTACAAATAGCCTACCTGTAAAACTAAAAAACAGTACATTTACCCGGTTTTTTACAGTTTTTTTTTTTTACAGTGCAGAAACTGTGCTCAAAATGTCCGGATAATCACGGATCAGCTGTACAGTCAAATTAAATATGGCTTCCAGTTTGTCAGATTAAAAGTATCTTTTAACAACCTTTCAGCCTGTCAAGATAACAAAGTTTGTCGGATGATAAATTGTCCCAGAAGTTATTGCGATAAACGATTATATTGTTGATTTGAGACCATTTTCAAGTAATATAATGGTAATGATGACACAGAAATGAAGAACACGTTCTCAAAAATTGATAGTTTAAATTCTAATGAATATTTAGACACATAGAAAGATTGTAATAATAATAAAAATAATAAAATAAGTAATAATAAAAACTATTATATAAATATATACAATAAAATGTTAAACGGGAGTTTAGTAGTCTTATGGCATGAGGGATAACACTGGAAATGGAAGACATTTTAAATATCCAAAATACATAAACAAAACAACAGAAACAACAAATAAAATGAATCATGAAGTCTGTGTAAGCAAAATCATTCTTCAAAAGAAAAGAACAATTTTGCACCAGACTGATGACTTTTGTCATCCAGTTGGTAGAAAAGAGAGAGAGACAGAGAGAAAGAGAGAGAGCTCACATATTAAGATTTTGTTTATTGGCTTATAGTATTCTAAATGTCGGCATAAGTGGGAAATAATCATAACAGAAACAAAGCCTTGAAACATAAGTCTGTGCATAAATGTGTGTGGAATGGGTTTCACTTACTGAGCTGAGTTAAATTGACTTTTCAATAATGTTCGATTTTTTTATGGAATATAACTGTATGCTCTGCAGAATTACACTGTCCAAACCGTACCCTAATGACCACTGCACGGATAAGCAAGTCTAGACAATGGGTTTGTGTTTTAAGCACATCTTACCTGTTTGTGGGTTTTCCACAAACATGCCATGGTGCGTGTCAGGCTAGAATAAAAAGACTGCCATCTAGAGTACAAACCGAAAAATTACACCATGTATTTCAAGCCCAAAATACACCGTGACCAATTATGTTTAATCTAAAATAGAGATTAACATCTCTAAAAAATTATCAGTGTAGAACAGAGAGACAAGTTTATTTTTACAAAATCATTCATTTGCAAGGTCATTTCAGTTGCTTTACAGTAAAATAAAACAATAAAGGAAAAGCTTAGGCATGATCAAAATACCTTAAGGCTTAAGGTATTTTGCGTCTTTGACAGAGTTGACGTAGACAGTAATGTTTTGGTTCTGATTTAATAGTCAGGCGTTTCTGCAAATTTTTCTGAGAAATTATTTTTTGAGCTCAGGAGCAGAGACTGAGCCTTTAACTTTCTGTTTTTTTTCCAAAAAAGTGTACTTCTGTTGATAACTTACCTTTACAGGTATTATTGGCAAACATGTTGGGTAAATGTGGCTTTGTGTTTTTTGGTTGTTGTTTTTTTTTTGGACACTCGAAGGCGCTTGTTGAGGCATTTAATTTAATTAAATAAATATGCCTTTTTTACATTGTTTGTGTGGTAAATGCTGAATACGTATGCTGTTTTAGGTCGAAATTAGCTAAAATCAGAAACAGCGGCAGTACCTTTGAACATAGAACGCCTTTGAAGCTCATCTTCTTTTATTCTTCTGTTCCTTTAAGACGCTCTCGTTGACGTTGTGTTTCCGCTAAACCCGGAAGTGCTCCGTCAGGTTGCTCTTTCCAGCACAACGCAGCACGACGGTTTATAATATATATATATATATACATATATTTTCCGTTTAAAGGCGTATAAAATATAGGTGAAAATGTCCGGAGGGGTCCAATTGGAGAATGCGAACCCGGTGATCTTCCAGCGCTCCGTGGACAGGATGCTAACAGCGTCCGAAGAGGACGAAGACGTTCACGACCCCATCGACGACAGGGAAATATTTGATATCCTTTAAAAAAAATGATGAAAATGTTCTGCAATTCAGGTTGTATTTAATGTAACTTAGCAAAATTGAGAAAGGTCCTAAAGTAGATAAAATTTATAGCAAACAATAAACCACTAAACATCCGCCTTTACTTTATATTATTTGATGCATAAGAATAAAAAAAGTTTGTCATGCAGAATAAATGCTGAATAAATGTTTGATGTTCTTTAACTTGTGCTACATCTGATCCGATCCATCAATGACCCGGAGCACCCGCTGTCTCTGGAGGAGCTCAACGTGGTCGAGCAGGTTCGAGTTAAGGTTCGTGTTTAAATTCTTATTAACCTTCATCACTAACGGGTTCTGAAAAAGATTCAGCCTCAAGCTTCAATGTATTTTATGTGACAGACGAACGAGGAGTTCTGCTTAAGTGTGAAATTAAAGAAATATTATACTTGTTGTCTATTTTGCTTTTACAATCAAAAATCTGAAAAGTGTGGCGTGCATTTGTGCTTAGCCCCTTTTACTCTGAAACAGGAAATGAAACCGAAACAGCCAATTACTTTCAGAAGTAATTTTGTATTTATTCTAGGGTATTTTTGCTAGTTGTTTTAGCAAGCCTGTTGCAAAAAGCAATTACTCGTGTGATAAAATAAAATGAGCTCAATTTTCTGATTATATATTAACCCTATATTTTGAAGGGAACAATTGTGCAAATTGAAATCAAAAAATAAATTTACTTAATGGAAAGAAGGCAACTTAAAAAAAAAAACCTGTCTTTCTACAAAATGTTTTAAGTGGTTTTCCGTCATATAGAAATAGATGTGTTTTGCAAAACTCCATTGGAGACGCACTGTCACGTGATCAACAGCCAGATGTTACTTCTGGTGAAAACGATCAAGACGACAGGAAGTGGTAGGAGGTTGACGGTTGTTTTTTTTTTTTTGTTTTTTTCAGACAATGTGCGTCTATTTCCACCAGAGCTTTCACAGCAATACGCAGTCCATAAAAAGTTGTCATTCGTACATGTTGTATCCATAGCTCTTCTGTAAAATTGCAGACTACAATTTCACCAAAACGTTTATTCAGGCCAAGTATAAGGCCTGAATAAGACGCCAGCGTCTCCTATGATGAGCTTTAGCGCCAAGGCTGAATTATGTGCAACTGTTTACATCCGTTGCTGCCGTGATTTGTAATGACTCATCGTGTGTCCAAATTATTTATGTATAATTTTCATTTAGTTTGTTATTTAATCACACCAAATGTAATCTCTAAATTGTGTTTTTCCAACATTAGTATAGTGCTGACTATGACTTGCGCACATGAAAATGCAGCCAATGAGTGGTTAGTAAAGTACTGCTACACCTATTGCCTGATTCCATTAAATTTCTCAACTTCGTCGATGATGCTTCCTTCCAAATGGATGTTTGATCTCTCAAAATGTGAAGAAAGATATTTTTTGCCAGCGACAAAATCTAAAGAAAATGACAAATGTCTTCCTTTGTCATTGGCCAGAAAGTAGACGCACTTCCGGAAGTTGACCTGAGATCCTTAGGGTCCTTCAGATTCCAGATTGGTATTTTCTCATCAGGGTTGGTCTGATCCACAAATTATGGAAGTGTGCTGGTAGAAGAATCTTCAACTTCAACAAAGTAATTTCCTCTGCTGCTCTGAGTAAATTCACAAATACAAGTTGAATTTTGGTGTGTTTTTTTTGTGTTTGTATCTTCAGGTCAATGATACAGAGAGTACTGTGAGTGTCGAGTTCACTCCCACAATCCCCCACTGCAGCATGGCGACTCTCATTGGTCTGTCCATCAAGGTCAAGCTTTTGCGCTCTTTGCCAGACAGGTTCAAAGTAAGTTTGCTTGGATATAGAAGATGATCATTAAATATCATCTGCTCTTATGAGTTGGTTGGTAAATAAAAAATGTACTGCAATATTATTATTATTATTATTATTATTATTATTATTATTATTATTATTATTATTATTTTAACTAGACTTTCTCTTTTACTACTCAGATTGATGTTCACATCACTCCTGGAACTCATGCCTCAGAAGAAGCAGGTAGAAACATGTTAAAGCACATTAAATATTTGAACGTACAGGTGCATATCAAACTGTTGAGAGAGAAAACCCAAAATCGAGATTCTTTACTTAAGAATCTCGTATATAAAATACAGATTTTACATAAGACCGATTCAAATGATTTTTAGTGCTTAAATTGGTGGCCACTGAAAGGAGTTGCTTTCAATAGTCACCAACTGAAAGCCAATCGATTGGCAATGCTTGATATAAAGCATTTCTCAAAACTTGATCAATGCTCCTTTTGTGACATTAAGCAGACTGAACAATACAGAAATGTATACTTTTTTCCATCTGCAGTGAACAAACAGCTGGCAGACAAAGAGAGAGTGGCAGCAGCTTTGGAGAACTCGTCTCTGTTGGAAGTAGTCAACCAGTGCTTGTCCAGCAGGACCATCTAAACATCTTGGACTGTACGATATTTTTCCTTTGTTTCCCAGTTATCATTTACCCATCAGATCACGTCTGTCTGTCTGTGATGTGGAGATGGAGCTGGTGTACATAACCAACCAGAAAGGCTACAGATTAGAAGCTTGTCTCCAAGTTGGCAAAGGTTTACGTCAGATGTTTCTTCAGTAATACATTTTAATATGTACTTTATTTTTAAACCAAAGTTTTAATGTACATCATTTGTTGTTACCTGTATATAATGTGCATATAGTTTTAGTAAAATATATCGCTCAGAAAACATCTTGTACTTCCAGCAATTATTCATTCAACATGTCTTTGCTCCCACAACCACAGATTAATGATTATTTGTTCTCTTTCCTGGACATTCTGTTCGACTTTTCAAGCATAAAAATCACAGTATACTTGGAGCTTTTGAAAATCTCAGACCAACTCAATCACGCAACGTTCAAGGTCACTTGCTCGGTTTAAATCTTAATACTATGGTCTTTACTATGATTAGGACCCTACAGATATCCAATATGATTACATTATTCACTATTTTTTAACAAGTATTCAACAGGTGTACTAAAAAAAAAAAGAAGTGGCTTGTGTATGCAGACACATATGCTCATTACTGGCTGTTTTCAATGCTTAAACAGCTGTCAAATACAGAATCATTATTCGTTCTGGCGCCCCCTGTAGCATGGCGCTTCCACTTTTTACGCCACTGATTAGCATATATATGTGAGCTTCAAATCTAATCATAAAAGGTTGTCCCATCTTGGTTCTGCAAATATGGGTTGTTATAAAATGTGTACTGTTTCAATTTGTCCACTAGGTGGTGTTCTATGTGTGGGAAATTCAGTCTGCCAGAACAAAGAGTCACTATGCCAAGACACATAATCACTGAACAGTTTTTCATTTATCCTTTAATGTGACAGGGTGTTTAACTAACTGAAGCTTATTTTAGAAGATAGCTTGAACACCAATGGAGTTATAAGATTTTGATCCAACCATTTCATAAATATGTGATAAGATTGAGAAGTAAATGCACTTGGATTGTTTTTACGTATTGGAAAAACCCCACAGTTATGACACAGTTGTCTTATTTCTGAATGGAAGTACCGCAGCATAAAATCTTCCTGAACCCAGGCCATCACAGTAGTGTTTCCTCCTTTGCCTGACCACGATCACAACCACGTTTTGTCTTGGATTTCCCTGCTTTGCCCGCGTCGGATACTCCACTGGACATGACCCTGTTTCTGTTTTTCGACTTCTGCCTCCTCTCTATATATACACGCACACACAAAATCGGCCACTATCAAAAATAAGATTCATCCCTGCCACCATGAAGCTCTTACATTTTTATAAAGAAGTATGGGAAAAAAACTATAACTACAACTATAACTAATAAAAACTATACTAAATAAAACTAGGCTATCATGAAAAACCCAAAACTAACTAGGGAGACCCAGACTTCCCTCACTTAGTCAGCAACTCTGATAAATCAAAAGATATCAGAGACCCATGTTGTAGACTACTGTGGGTGCTTTCCTCTTCTGTCTTTATAATTGTTGAATAGACTGTTTTCAACTTTGAGCTATCTGGTAAAACTGTCTGTGTTTGAACAGAGACCATTTTCTTTTCATAAAGACGGAGCTGTGTCAACCAGCGTTCATACTTTTTCTACGCCAAGGTTCTCTTGTCCATTTCCTCACATAGGGATGCCTTTGCTTTTCACAATTCTTGAAGAAGTTGTACGTGTTGTTGAACGTCGGTAATCGGCCCAAGTGGACAAGGATAAAGTCAAGGCATAGGGATTTGGGAGTTGTTATAACTTTGATTTTCCCAGGTACATTCTCTACCAGGCCACTTACTTGGGTTCGTTTGTCAGAAACCTCAGTTTGTGGATCCACTGTCTCAAGTGCTTTAAAATTGTCCGTGAAAAATGTTACATCCATTGAAGCGACTGGCGCAAGGAAGGTTTTCCATAATATCGGTATCTTCTTTACATGCTTACTCTTAAATGGTCATTTCTTTTTTTTTCCTTCTTTCTTTCTCAGTAATGTGATTTATGAAGGTTTTTTTTTTTTTTTTTTACGTTTAAAAGAGTGTTTCCCTCCACTTTCTGTAGGTGGGACCCCGGTAGAGGTGGGTCAGGTTTGCCCTGTGTTTTGTCTTGAAGGCTAAACTGTGCAACAGATTGGTTTCCCCCACACATGCAGAGGTTTCTGGAGCTATATTCTTTTAAGTGTTGATAGGCTGGTAGGTTTTATTCGTTGGATTCATATAGCCACATGGGCCTTTGTACATCAAAAATGTTTTTTTATTATGTCTGTCAGAACTGACCTCCAGAGGCTAATTGACATTTGGCATACACTTTCTGTCATACATTGATGCAGTCACGAGGTTTGTTTGAAGTTTCAGAAAAAGCTGGCTTCTTGGGTCTTTTTGGGACATTTGGGAACAATTAAATTGACAATTTTTTTAATATTCTTCCAAATACCAATATGTTCTCAGACTCTGGTTACAACTGGGCCATTTCATCTACATTACCAACCGTGCTTCAGTTGCGAACCATGCCTTTTGGGGGGCTGTCCAGCCAGCGTCAGCCTGAAACATTTATGTGGAACCATAGACCTGGGGTAGAATCCTGACATTTTCCACCATTATAATATAACGAATTCGTCCCAAAATGTATCATTTTTTAACACTCTCAAAAAAGCATATCCTTGAAACCTGGTTATACCCGAGACATTTCCTCTCCAAGCATGTCTTCAGGGATAAACATGGCTGGGCTAGCCACACCCAGGAACATGTACTCATAACCTGGGTAGACCTTGGACAGACCTCTGACCTTTTCCACCTATAAGTATAGTGGACTAAAATGCTCTAATTTTGAAACAACTGTGAAACTTCAGAATTATGAAAAGTCTAAGAAAAAAAGTCATAAACCATATGGGACCATAAAGCCTCTTACAATCAATGATTGCGAGAATTGAGAACCGCTGGGTTAGAGTCCTGCTGATGCAACATGTCACCTTGCAACAAATTTGAAATTATGTTTTCGTTAGCTGTAGATATAAAATCATAATTAACAGGAAAAAAAGGGGTTGAAACCACTAACCTACTTGGAAAAAATCTATGTAATGTCTTGAGTTTTAATTCCTGTTAATTTCTTTAGTGTGTGACTTGAATGTAAAACAGCTATGGACCGCTGAAGAGAAATACCTCAGGATGACCAACATCACACACCACTTGACGCAAACCATTTCTAGCCTATTTCAGTGTCCATGAAGGTGCTAATATTTTCCTAATAACACATATCCACACCAATACACAATAACTTGGAAATAACGAGTCATTTTCTACATAAAGATAGTTTATTAGCATATATTATACATAGATCTCTGGATATATAATTGTGATTATATAATACCAACAAGTCAAAAATAATGGCTGTAAGTAAATATTTATATAAAAGCAGATTTACTACTATTAAACTTTAAAAACATGTCTTTCAATATATATAGTAATTCCTGCTTGTTTCACCAAATCTACAAAAACAACATTTCACAGAGTCGGGAGGTTATACTGTGTTACCTCAGGATTATATGTCTATCTACGGGTCTCTGCACATACATTATTGTCAATGATTTTATATGGTCCAACAGAAACGTCACATCCTTCTCAAAATCGACTTCATCAGACGAGAGCAGAATTATGTCCTTCAGTGTGAAATGCCTCAAAACTTTCCACTTATAAATAAATTAAGGATTTGCCTTTTCTTCAGGAGATGGAAAACTAGGTAGAAACTATTTCCTGTCATATAACACTTCCAAGACTTAAGGCCAATCATCCTTAGCTTTAATAACGCGTACCTGTGCTTCATCTGTCAAATAAATCACAGGTTCAGACTTCTGAAGCGTTTCTGTGTGGAACGCTTCATTCATTCAACATGGATCCCAGTGAGGAAAACATTAAATGTGGTTCTGTTACTTAGTGAGATGAATAATTTTTATGGGAACAAAAGAGTATGGGAGAGACTGTTAACTTTTTTAAAATAAAATTCACAGAAGCCTGTTTACAACAATGTCTTCCTGTAAATGACAGCTTGAAGTTAATTTAATAATAGGCGGGCTACATTTTGAGTTACTGTTTCGACTTATTAAAGTGGGGTTCTGTAAAGAGCTTTTGACCAGTAAATCCCTTACTAAGCAGTCTATGGGGGCTGTGGGCAGAGAGATAGACACTTAGTTTTTGTTTTGTTCAAAACAGTAAAACTCCTCCTCTGCAGCTTTATCTGTTGTCAGAAAAAGCTTCACACACTCACATGTCGACACATTTAAGAACAATGAAAAAGGGTCTGATCTACGTAAACACTTAGCTATAAAGCATGATATATGTCTAATTTATGTCATGTAAATAAATAGTGAAAAACACTCTACACATCACTGTGAAAGGCCGACTTTCGCAGTGATGCTACCTTCCCAGGGAACTCTTGGAGGTTAATGCAATAATGGCATACGTGGGTGTTTGTGTGAATGTTTTTAGGAAAAAATGGCCGATGACTAAAAGAACTCGCATAACTAGTACATTATAACTAGATATTTTTACTTTATTTTAAAAGAAACTTTACATTCTCAGCCATCTGAATGTTAGGCCAATAGTGATAATATTTCTCTGTGTTCTGTAGAGTTCATAAAATAGGAACAGCTCTGTCAAGCAATATGAACTGGGAATGCCTCAGTATTTTTCAGCAGATCAATATACGTTCCAAGAAATAAAAACAGACATTTGCATAATCAGACAAGATGCCTGTTTAAATAGTTTGGTGAACTTGTTTCACCAAATCTGCGCTGACATATTTGAGTATGGATTTCTTTTCCCCCATGTGTACTTACTAGCTAAATTTGATGAAAGAGCTATTAGCTTATCTATTACCAGTAGAATATTTACTGTTCATGACCTCTTAGTAGAACCCCACATTTGCGAAAACATCTCTCCACAAGGTGGATTTCAAACCTTCATTAAAGAAATTTACTGAAGGAGTATATACGCCAAAATCTGAATTTCATTTTTTTTACTCTTACAGAGTTATAAGTATATTGGCACAGTGTTCTTTTTTGATACCAACATCTGGAGCAAAGCTCTTGTGGTACAAAGAACTTTTGAACAATCTAGCTTTTTTGAAAGAAAGAGCTTTGCTCTTTTGTACAATAAGCAGCAGAGTCATAAAAAAACAAATAAAAGTAGAAAATAGTGTAACTCAAAAGATGAACTGTAACATGTTAAATTACATGTTGAGTTGAGCAACATGTAATTGTTGTCCAATCACACGTGGTGTTGCTTGCTATTTATAAAAATCTTGCTCAAGGTACATTGTCACCGACCCAGAGGTGCACAAAATGGCGCACACACAAGCACAGCACCACACATTAGGATAGCTGACACAAAGTTTATAATACTGCAGCACTGTTGACATAGGAGCAAATATTGACAAAAAAAAAAGCTTAACAAGAAGCATTAATATTAAAAAACAAAGTTGTAACCCTGTGGAAAAACAGCGGAGTAAGGTGCTCATAACTAAATGCTACATTTTCAGAAGTTGTACACAAACCTTCCAATCTCACATCCATTGTCTGAGAACTGAAGGTAAGATATGCTGGTAACATTTGTTATATTTCATTATTTGGAACAGTTCTGTTAAACAATGTGACTACGTTGGTAATTTCAGACTAACTATGAGTTTATCAAAAAGAAATGTTGTTTTTGGTAATTGGATAATGTGATCTGTACCCTCATTTTTAATCTGCAAGAATAACTTTGTACTTATCCTTTGCTACTTGTGCTATACAAAAATACATATGGTTTGAATTTGATATCCAAGAAGTATGAAGTCAGGCTTAGGGAATAAATAAAGTAGTAACAATTATGGATGATTTCTTTACAAGGTTTGAAAAGAGATCAGATTATGCATGTCATAAACTGAAGGGGTATGCATTCATTTCACACTACCATTCCTATAGTACAAAAGATCATTGCTCATCACCTCCTCAGAATTAATTAAAGCTGCACTATGTAACTTTTATTTTTAAAAAAATAAAAAATCTGATATTTCCATATTTGTAACCATCACCATGTTGTGGCAGTATAATATGAAGCAGATAATCTGTGAAAAGGTTGTGCTGCTATTTCTGTCTGAGAAAATGTACCGCTTCCAGTCAAAAACAACCAATCAAAGCCAGGAGGAGTCTTAGCACTGCCAATCATCCTCACGCTAAATGTGCTAATGGCAGAGTAACGATTCTCCTATATAGGTAAACCGTTTATCCGCCGTCATCGGTGGCCATGCTGAATATCTTTAGCATTCACAACAGGCTCTGAAGCTTTTATTGTAGCAGAGAGAAAGGGAGGGAGTGAAGGAGGGATGATCGACTCCGCTAAGCTAAGACTCTTCTTCTGGCTCTGACTAGTTGTTTCTAATTAGCATTGGAAGCACTGGGAGAAGTAAAAGGAGCTCGTTGTTGTTGTTTTTTTCACAGATTATTTGTCTCAAATATGTTACAAATGTGTGAGAATATGTTTTTTTGTTGTATTTTTTTTTAAATAAAAGTTACATACTGCAGCCTTAATTCTCATGTTGCCCATAAACCTCCAAAAGTGTGAATGGGAAAATTAGTTACAGAAAAATGTTGACATCTTTCTTCTCTCTAGTCTGAAGAATCCCTAAAAACAACAAAGATTTTTTTATTAGCTATCCTCATGCCTGCTCCTCTCCCAGTAGCACATGCTGACTGATCATTCGCTAGATTTGTTTACTAAAAATATTTTTGTTCTTATTGTAAGCAAATATATAATTCGTCTATTTTTCTGTAAAGATGAGCAAGACTGTGGCCACAGAAACATCCTTGTGCGTTCCGTGGCATTTAGTAACTTTAAACATAAGATCCTCTTAATATCCAGTCAGATTCTGAATCCAAAGTCAGAAACGACCAGGATGTTAAATGACCTGGGTCAGAAATAACAGCTGCTGGTCTCAGAGACACCTTGTGGCCAAAAACAGCAGTTGTCTATGTTGAGCTGAGAGGCAGCAAGGCATGTGGCAACCGCAGCTGCAATTGTCATGTAAGTTCCTTAAGTGAAAGGAACTCAACTTTAGACTACAGTAAGGAACTTAGATATTTCTTCAATGGTGGTTCTGGTGGTGGAAGTTAATGGGTCCAAGTGATTTTAAGACTTTTAATTCCTTCCCTATTTCAGATTAAGAGATTAGTCCCAAAATTAGGCTTTGAAATCCTCTTTGAGAGGTCAGTAAACTTTTAATAAACATTAAAATTGAATCGACATTACAATATGTGTTGCATAAATATTATATTGAAGTTATCCTAGTATAAGTGTATCCAATACTGCAATTGGACAGGACAGCTCACCTTCATTAATTGGTAGATTTGTATACCTCAGATGTTTAATTCATTCATGCTCTGCATATTGACCATATATTTGGCCATTCTGCCCGTAAATGACCAAACCTGAAAATGTGGATACACTGTAATCAATACCTTCACCAAATACTGTCAGCCTGTCCAGGGCGTACCCCGCCTCTCGCCCTTTGGCCATTGGAGAAGCCACCAGGTCTCTCACTGCCCTGCAAGATTAAGTGTTTTATATGAATGGATCTTCAAATTTACATACAATTGTTTTGGTTGTAATAAATATCCAATAATGTTTAGGAAAATAATAAATTCTTAAAACTCATATTAACATTATCAGACAGATTGGTTTATGAACAATAAAATAGTTAACAGAATGTTGCATATTAATAAGACCTTATTAATATGTTTAAGGAGCATCGTGAGCTATAGGCTGTATCTACGGATCTGCTTACAAGCTACAAATGGGTTGATTGATTACAGTAGCAAGACGGTTTTGCTGAACAATATGTTATAATTTAAAAAAAAGAGCTTTGCACTGATCCACACTTACACTTCCCCTGTCCTTACACTGCCAGTCTTTTTGGAACCTCCTGCACCAACATCTCCATTGCCTATTGTTAGAGGACAAAATTATTGAAACTGCCTGATGATGATGGCCAATGCAGCAAGAGAAAATATCTTTTGAATTAGAGTTTGTGCTTTAAAGGTATGTTTTGTTCCAAAGAAGGAGCCTTATTTAGTACCCAGGTGTTTGCAGTGTTTCGAATGCCAGCTGTTATTACTGTTGAGGGGGTTTTTAACCTTCAGTGTTAGTATCAGACGTTGCTTCGCGTATCGAGCGTCTTCTATGAGGATCCTGTCTGTCAAAAGAGGTAGAACCATATTGTTGGCAACAAGGATTCTGAGCAGCTTTAGTCATTTCTTTCTCTTTCTTTTGGCAAAGAAGGGATAAGTCCTCACCTATCCAACACGACGAACATCTACTGTTACCTAGTAGAGATGCATAGTAGCATTAGCAGCAACAGGAGAAAGGGCAGAATGTGTGTTTCCAGAGTTTCACCTCTCAGTGGCCGTGTTTCATTCTTCAGCGTCTTTGTTTTACGCCGATTCCTTTTCAACCATCTATCCACCCAGTTAAACATTGGTCCATTCCCCCCCCACCCCCCTCCCGTTTCTCTCTCTGTCTCTGTGGTGTGTGTGCATGTGTGTGTGTTGCCAGAGCAGCATCAGATCAACAGGCGTGTCCTGGTCAGGAGGCGTCAAAGCTGAAAGACAAGAAGGTAACGAACAACTGTTTTCAACGTATTTGTTGACTCAACAGAAAGCAGGGATGTGTCTTTCCAGCAGACACATCTGACCTACTGCACATTAAATATTAATTTCTCCCTTTTTCCACTGCCAACTAAAAAAATTTCAAACTTGTGACTCCAACTGGCCTGAGGGAACAGATCTACATTATTTTAAACTTTAAGGTTTAAAATAACTTTAAAGTTATTTTAAACTTTAAATAAATAATACATTTTCCTCAAAACACAGAACTCAATTGAAACACAGTTTCAGAATAATGATAGATACATTGCTGGCTCAAGTTGTACATGGGGATTTGTCTCCATCATATGGCTAGATAGAAGTACTACACTATGGTAGGAAAATGTTTCTCACCCGTTCAAAAATGACATTTAATTTATCCGTAGATGGAGTCGGACAAGATTTAGCTATACTGACAATAAAGCATGTCAAAAGTTGTTCAACTTATGACAAGAATGATATTAATTATGTCTTTTAATCCTAAGGAACTAATAAATGTACACATTTTGTGACTCAAAGCAATAGAAAGGAGTGGATGGCCTTTGATTTGGAGAAAAGCACCACACTTTGTTTCCCACATTGGGAAACAGAAGACTTCCTGTTGGAGTTCTTCCTTTTTCTCATTTCAACTGAAGAAACTGCAAAGCTGCACCCCCAACTGACCTGGAGGCGCAGGACTGAATTATTTTAAGATATCTTTTTTTAAAAATACTTCATTGTGAAGGTGTGGCAATGAGTCACAATCAAGAGGAAATTTGAGAGGTTTTGCTGGCCAAGCTAGATGGTGATTTGGCTCCATCGTGTGGCCAGATAGAAGGCTTACCTGTCCCAAAGCTTTACAGTCCGACAGGAATTGGTGCAGCAGCCAGCAGATATCAGTGCTGCAAAAGTCACCACAAGCAACAATTAGAATGTGTCATGGCTCTGATTTAAGTGTTTGAAGACAGTAAATATTGTAGCCTGACAAGTAAAAAGGTTCTCTGGATGAACCTGTGTTGCTCCACCACTCAATCCATCTCTCACACACTCAGCCAGCTCTTGTTCATTTGGTGACCTGCTTACGCCTCTGGTTGTGTCCCAAGGGTCTAGCCTGTCAGAGAGACACACTCTACTGTCTCTCTCTCTCTTATACTGGGCAGGACTCTGGTCTGGTGCACAGCTGTGTATTCTGTTTTGCTTCAGTGCACCTTACTGTGTCTGTCAAGCCCATTGACAAATGGAGAAACAGGCACGACTTAGGAAGAGGACGCTTGGACGTCGTTCGGTGAATGCTGTCTGAAAGTCGAATATCGAAAATTAGGACCTGGTGTCCAGCAAACATCACAACGTTCACTCTGAACATTCACTCACTATGAAAAAATTGTTTGCTGTATTTTTACTTGATCACTTTAAATATCTTTTATACAAATATTCTGCATTCGCTAGGAATTCCATTCGTTCTTGATATTTTCATACAAAAGACAGATACTATCAGGCATAACATCTTACAGGTAAACAAAGGCAACACAGTACGTAGTATACACACATAAAAGGACTGAATGGTAAATTCATACGACACGCTTCTAGTTTTACCAACTACTAAAAGAGCTTTGCACTAGACTCACCCAGTCTTGCAGCTGTTAGGAATTATTTCAGGATATATGAATCACATCACTGCATACAGGCCAGATAAAAGTGTTCAGCAGATCTCATCAAACAGCACCAAGACAAAGAAGAAATGGTTTATGTCTTTAAATAGGGATGAAGCACCCAGTCCACCATCAAAGGACACATTCACACTAGAAAGAGGTCAATGAATCCAATTCTTATTCTTCACAAACACACACTTTCATGCAAAGTGCATATACAGTATGGCATTAATTTGAATACATAACAGAGGAACATGCTTGGGGCTGACACCTGGACACTATTGTTTCCCATCTGTTCGTTTTTTTACCAAGATATTTTCATTAGGAGCATTTGCATGTGTGTATGACTGGAGTGTGTGCACGTGTGTGTGCATGTGTGTGAGGTGGTCACTGCAGGTCTGGGGTTGGCATAATTGAAGATAAAAAGGGACTTCAAAGCTGACAGGAGATAAAATGGCAGGGAAGCAGCTGCTGTCCTAGTTAGCATGTCTGTCTTTCACAGGACCTCCAATCATAAATTACACAGAAATAGAAACACACACACACGCACCACGCACACACACAGTCACTCATATTACATAAGATACAACATTATAATTTTTTAGGCATATTATAAGCATTAGATGAGCCGCTTGACTTTCTTATTGAGCTGTGTATTATTTTTGATCGCTAAGAAAAACTGATGAGAAGAAGTAACTACTTTATGTACAGTACATAGAATCACTGAAAAAAAGAAAATGTCTGACTGCTAATAAAATCTCGCACACCATGACTCAACAGTTTGTCGATCCACTTTTAGCAGTATTTTCCTGATTGAGCTGCACATGCGTGCATTTCTGACCAGCTAAAGCATCTCAATCATGTTTAGGTCGAGATTTTAGGTCGAGCTTTTACATTCATGCAAGAGACTGAATATTTGTCATCTTTGTCACACACAGAAACTATATATATAGGCCATGGTGCATTCTGCCACCCATTTGTTGAGACCATAAATTTATTTACCATTTCGTCCATAAACTACACTTGCGCTAAGCCTCAGCTACATAACTGGATTGCAGACTTCTATGTTCCATTTATATGCATGTGTCTGTGCCTCGCCTGTATGCATACACCCACTGCGCACTTTGCCATTACTCTGATCGCTCAGCTGGACGAGGACAATCAACACATCACATCATCACAAAAGCCCAATAGGAAATTAATAGAGAGGAACATGTCTAAATAACATTTAAAACAAATTAAACAACTTATTTAACTTCCCTTTGGGATCAATAAAGTATTTTTGAGTTTGAAATAAACATACTGTGGAACACCGTTTGTGTCCTGTGGAGCTGTGGAGTTGAGCATCAGTCATTGTTCTGTTAGTCCAGAACTGACCTCGGAGTCTGAACTTCCTTTGTTGATTATTATGTGCAGTGGTTTCCAAGCAGCATAAAAACACATCTATCACAGCGCTTCATTCAAGCCTTTTCTCCATGCGACAGACAATTGTGCCTGCAAGCCTCTAAAACAAGAGTACATTGGCCACTGCAGAACAACCTTAACCAGTTAGTGAGATGGGTGGGAGCTGGGGGAGATCTAGGTGGAGGTTGGGGTAGTTTAGCACCATCACTATTTCGATCTGTCCTACGTGATGGAGGCTAATAGTCTTGTCTTTCTTCATCTCAAGGTCAGTTGTTTAGTAAAAACATGAACTGTTATAAACAGAATAAGTTCGGAAAGTTGCTTGGTGCCCATTGAATTATTTAGCACAGCGACTGCAGTGGAGACAGACCTTCAAAGTTAAAGACCCTTCATTTGTAAAGGTACTGGTCTGTGATGGAGGCTCCCTGATTAAGATTTACACTGGCTGCATGCAAGGCAGCACCAAGAAGAGGGGAACTGCTCTCAAAGATGGGGTTGCTAAGAAAGAGAGCCATGTGATGTCGGAAAGAATAAATCAAAGTAGAAACAATGACAGGTGGAGGAGATGGATGAAAATCAGAAGATGGCTATCTTCTTGTGCAGGAGCAATGGACATATTGAAAGGCAATAGAAAACCATTAACACCTATAGATTAAATGCAAGATATGTTGGACAATGATTGATTTTGTGAATACTATGACACATATCTATCGTTTCCCTTTTTGCTAATAGAAACTATTTTATAAAATATTTCTGCAGCTGTTTTTTGTATTTTACTTGTCCTGTCTGTCAGAATTGTCAACTTGAGGCCCAACACATTTACTTCCACAAGCAGAGCTGGAGGAGCCATTTATCTTGTGTTCCTGTGTTTATGCCCACTAGGGGGTGTATTTCATTTTGTGTGCTAAGTATGTTGGAAGGGGATGTGGTTGCTTAAGATCAAGTAATTCTGCTCAGGTGTTGCTAATGGTAAGGGGCTGTGTGTGGCTGCTGTGCTTAGTTTACAGTTATGGTGGATTTATTTGGTTCTAAATGGAAATGAGACTGTGAATGGACATTGTGAAGGAAATAAATAACTACGATTATAAGTAAAAATGAAGATTTGCATAGTTAATTTTCATTTCAGCATTTCTGATGGCTTGACCCTCCACAGGGAAACCTCATCTTCATCAGTCTAACATTTCCTTCCCTGCATGTTTATTAAACTATTTTATTGCTCACATAGCTGTGGCCTACCTGTTATGAACTACTTATTGCTTAGATGGCAAGGCCTGGTAATTTTACTTTTCTTCACCGAGAAATCTTCCAGCACTTCTTGTTAAGAGCCTTTGTAATAAATCAGATCAACAACTCCTGTCCCCTGGTCCGCAGAAAGGACTGCACGTTCCGAACTGTAATCTTCCTCTGAATGCTTCACATTGTGCTGCAAGAACTCTAATATGAACAACCGATGCTCAGACACACACGTACAGCACTCATTCCCAATCTATGGCTGTGGTGATGGTGCTCTGAGACTGAGGGAAATGTGCGAGCATCGTTGGGAATTTACTTAGCAGCGCGGCCCAGCTGATGTAATTCTCAAGGGTCTATAGGTTATAAACCAATATCTGTCTGGCTCTGTGCTTCACGCTGCTCCAAACAGATTACTGTGAAACAAGAGGTGACAGCAGTGAGAGAGGGAGATAGGAAAAGACAGAATTAAATGTAAATGTGCAGCGTACCAGAGCAACTGCGAGCTGTCTGGAAGCTGACAGAAGCCCAGCTGATTTTATTTTGGAGACGCACACGACTAAAGGAGTCATGCTGTGCCTTTAGGCGGCACGTCCAAAAGCACATGTGCTGCTGTGTCTCCTCTAACTGTTTCTCCCTGGATGCAATATTCTAAGAACTGCTTCTGAGTGGAAGGACATTTCTAGAAGCTAAAGTACCCAGTTGTCAACAAACTTCCAATAACGATGCACCAAACACAAATTCAAATTCAAAAGTATTTTATTGATCCCAAAGAGAAAATAAATGTTGCTGTAACTCGTATTCAATTCAAAATTCATGACAGTTATTTTAAGTATAGAGAAAAATCTTAAAATGTGTCGTATTTATATTCTTCCACCTCTTCTCCCATGACGGAAATAGGATTTGACCTAACACTTCCTCTCCTCAAATCTACATGACATTGTTCTTTCTTTCAATGCCATGCCACAAAGCGGTCCACCAACTCTCTCTGCTCAGATTCTTGTCCATCTTTGATACACCTGACAATTGCAGAATCATCTGAGTATTTCTGTAGATAATGGGAGTCTGACTCCCATTATCAGTCTCCAATCTGGAAGCTTGAACTGTACAGAGAAAAAAGGAATGGTGAGAGTACAGTGCCCTGCAGTGCTCCTGTGTTGCTAACCATCTTGTTGTTAGATGCACAGTCCTTCCCTTCAGTCTCACAAACTGTGGTCTGTTTGTGAGGTAGTCATAGATCCAGGTGATTGTTGAGGCCTCCGCCTGTGTCTTCTGGAGTTTCTCACAGAGCAGATCAGGTTGAATTGTGTTAAATGCACTGGTGAAATCAAAGAACATGATCCTCACAGGGCTGCCTGCTTTGTCCAGATGACAGTGGGTTTGTTGAAGCAGGTATATGATGGCGTCTTCACCTCCGACTCCACGGGCAATAAGCAAACTGCACAGGATCCTGATATGTGCTTGTCTGTTTACTCAGGTGGGCAAACAGGAGTTTCTCCAGGACCTTCATGATGTGGAATGTAATGGAGCGTTCACACCAAACATCTGCTTTACATTCAAAATCTATGTGGAGGCGCGTCGAGGGCCGATGCGGCACGTTTCAAGCATTTAGCGCAGTGTGATTTGAACTGTTTGGAGAGTTTTGAGTGTTTGACGCATCAAGAGCGTCCAACGTGTCCAACAGAAAACAACGGCTAGAGCTGACACGCTCTCGACGCGCCTCCACATAGACTTTGAATGCACACCAGACACGCAAAACGCTAGGTGTAGAGCAAAATGTCAAGCATCTGGATTCAAAGTGCAGACGCATCGAACCTGAAGCGTCGGACGCATTTTTGACTTGCGTAACGTGTTTGGTGTGAACGCACCATAAGAGCAGCAGATCTATAATCATTGTTGACTGAGTGAGTTTTCTGCAGTATCTTTTAGTGACTACTTTCAGTTTTCTTCTTTGTCGTTTTCTTTATATAGCTTTGAACTTTTAGTACCGATCCTGACCAAATCAACCTTCTCTTTAAGAATAAAATTAGAAATTTAATAACGTTAAATGGTAAAAGGCATGCATTTATATGGTGATCTAACAAGTCAGAGATCTCCAAAGTGCTTCACACTTCAATCAGTCATTCAGCCTTTCATCCACCGATGGTGGAAAGCAACATTGAAGCCACAGCTGCTCCGAGGCAGACCACCGTACCCTCTGACCCCCAACGGGCCCTCTGACCTCCACCAGCAGGCAAGACGGGTGAAATGTCTTGTCCAAGGATAGAATGGCTCGTAGTTTGAATGAACCGAAGATTTGTCTCAATGGGTAGCAAATACTTTAAAGCTTTAAACATTTTTAAGAAACTCACCAACTCTGAAGATACTTAACTTTAACTTCCTGGATTTTTTCCACTTAGTAACAACAGAAACACAAAAGATTGTGATTGTGAGTGAAAACTGGTAGCTTCAATTTACTAAATAGTGAGTTTACTGATTGCCAAGAGATTTTCTTTTTGTATTTGGTCAAGTCAGATATAAAATGCCTGATTACAGTCAAAAACTAGTTTCAGAATGCGTCTTTACTTGCAACTACAACAGAATGAAGAACATGTAGAAAACAGAATACTATTCACTAATATCACAGAATTATATTAGTGTTGTAAGATGATCAATATCATTTTGACATATTTTAGTATATTGTTTTAGATGTTTGGCTCAATTGATTGAAGTTAATAATGCTATCAGTTCAAACGAGCAGGACGAGCTAAATGCATCACACGACCATGTTTTTCTCCCATTCTTTCACAAGGCAGCTATCAAGACATTTCCACGACTCTGCTTTGATAAGCTGCCATCAACTGCTGGTCTGTCAGACCAAATCATGATTAACATCATCTGTGCTTTAAAATCAGAAAAGGACTCTTCAGAAGGCCGATATGTTTCTTGTTCTGTTTTTTTGTTTGTTTATGCACAGTCCAGAATGTATAAGATAACAAGGCACAAGGGCAATAATGTGCATGTGTAAGCAGCTCCTGGCTGCTGCTGCTGATTCTCTCTGCTCCTGACTGAGCAGAGACAAAGCTGAGAAAAGTATTCCTGTAGGAGTGCAGTATATACGTGAATACACACACACACGCACACACACACACACACGCACACACACACACACACACACACGCACACACGCACGCACGCACGCACGCACACACACACATGTATAAGTATGTTAACATATTAAGATTGCTGCAATACATGTATCTGTATTGAACTGTTCATAATGTGCCGTCTGTTCGATACGCATTACGTATCGAACAATTCGTCTGCTTCACCTAGGCTTCATTATTCATTATTATCATATCTTCCTTTAACATCTGAATCAAACAAAATTAGTATTGGCAGGTCGAAGCTTTGCAAAAACTGAAAACTGGATATACAATTCTGACTATTGCATCTCTTCTAATGATAAATCTAGCAACCATTTAGCAATAATTTAGCAGTAATATTAATATATGACTTAAGAATGAATGCGCCTACCGTTGTACAGACTCTGATGATGGGGGCTCATCTCCTCTCCAACAGCCCTTCTCTGAGCCCTCTCCCTGCCCGGGGACCTGCTGCTGTGCCTTCCCTTGCTGTTCTCCCCTCCAGGGCTGTGATGGTAATTATGATGGTGCCGCATAGACTCTGGACTCCCAACAATCACCCGGCCTTTCCTCAGGTACTCCAGGGTCCCTGATGTGGGCTGCTTAGCTTCAGGACCTTTGCAGCCAGCCCCCAGATTGTCTCCCTGGAACCTCCTCTGACTCAGCTCTGGGCTGGACTTAGCCGACCCCTTCCTGCAGCCTGGTGACGCGTGCCCTGACATCAGAAATGGTTTTTGAGCTAGTAGCTCAGAGCTGGAGGGTTTGGAGTTGGAGGCACAAGGTAGCCTGGTGGGGGATTTGCTGTTTTTTTCAGGCCAAGGTCCTCCAAGCCCATAGGGTGCTAGGTTTATAAGGGAGCCGCCACGGGGGCGGCAAGACTGAGGGAAGGTTTGGTACTCAGGGGTTGAGCTGTTTCTCCTATCTGGAGATTCACACATATCTCTATGTTTCTCCAAGGAGGAGTACCTTGGCCCTGATCCTGGGCTCGCACTGGAGCTCAGGGTAGGTGACTTGTGGTGTGGTTTATCGGGGCTATCCGTGCTTCCTGCGCTGGAGGTACTACTCCCATCGCCAACGTCCCGCAGCAAGCCAGGTGTAGGCCCGCCCCCTCCGAGCTGAGACAGGCTGTTCTGGCTGTCTATTGAGCTCCTGCAGCCAGGATCTCCCTGGGTGTGGGCCCCTCCTCCAGCTGTGGCAGCGGCTCGCTCCTCCTCCAGCATAAAGCACACCTCCTTAAGCTCCAGATTCTCCTGGACAACCTCCATCTGCCGCTGCTCCAGCTCCTTTAACTTCTGCAGGTAGACGGCCACCTCCTTCCTCATCAGCCCCGCGCTGAAGCGGCCCAGGCGCTGCCACTCCCGCGACACCCGCTTCCCCTTCTGCCGGTCGTCATCCAGGAAGCAGCACAGGTCCCGCAGCTCCTGGTTGTCCTCCTGCAGTTTCTGGTTCACGTCCTGGTTTACATAAAGCCAGCATACACACACACACACACACAAATAGAGAGCAGATAAGCAGGGAATGACGTGCACATTTCTGTTGTGACTGATCATTTGCTGACAGACGAGCCTCTCCGCTTAATATTTTTAGCTACTTCCCAAACCTTAATGACAATTTTTTTTTTACCTTTTGAACTGTTTGGATAAAATGATCAAGGACAAATGTAGGTTTTTGCTGTTAAAGTGAAACTGAACCTGCAGCTAATATCTGATCAAACTATTAAATATCTGTGCTGACATTTCTCAAGATAAGTCCAGATGGAGAATCGATAACAACCTACAGAAAAACATCATAAAGAAAACAGCCAAAGCAGACGTTTTGCCTCTTTGTCCTGACATAGCCACTGGCCTATTCCAATTTCAGTACATGGTGTAAAACATAAATAAAAACGCAATACAATAATTTGCCAATTCTTTTCAACTTACATTCAATTGAATTCACTGCAACAAGACATTTAATGTTCAAATGGATAAAATTTATTGTGTTTTTTTTAAATCTTCACTTATTTGGATTGACCTGTTGTCGTGTTTGTTTTGTATAAACAAGGTTTCCTTCAGAAAACTTGCTAAGTCTGGTGGTTGGGGCACTTTGCAGTCATTCATCCAGCGGTCCGTTGAGATTTTGAATTAAAACATTTTTAAAGTTGACAGGAAATTTGAAAATATTACTTGATTATGTGTTATTGGAAGATTAATACCTGAACACTAACTATAAAGTCTTAAAAATTGCAGACATGAAAAAAAACCTAATAAATAAGCAATCGTAAGCCTGGTGGGGGCACAAGTAAAGCCTGGTGGTCTGCCAGGCTTTACTTTCCCCACACGCAGCACGGGAAAGTGCTGCATGTGATTCACACGTTACAATACTGAATTCCACCGTTCCTTTATGAGGTTAAAATTTATTTGTGCAAATGACAGGTATGATTGTGACGTGAATGGGTTGAGCACAGGTGGCAGATGGATCACCTATAGAAGGAAAACAGGAAGCTACTGGCAGCAGGGACTCAGCCGATGCCCCTTCCAGGAAGTTGTGACCGAGCGATACAACCCAATACACCTGAGATTTTATGTTACAGATTTACACAAAATAATTCATATTTGTGAAGTGGACGGTAAATGATAAGTTTACATTTCATTTTTTTTAAGTATAGAGAAAATCTTAAAATGTGTCCATCTATAGTCCCCAAGAGCCAACACTTAGAACCAGCTCTGGCTACAGGTCCAGCTGCAGAGCTTTTTGGGTTGGTCTCTACCAGCTCTAAACATCCAGACCAGGCTATCAAACTCAGCTTCATTTTGGGCCATATCAAAAATTTGAATGTTCTTAAAGGGCCAGTTGTGCCAGAATGTATAAATAAAACCAATTAAACTGTTAAAATATTGTTAAATAGCTAACCTTCCAGGATTTTCTGACTGTTTTGGTGGCTTTTGTAATCAAAATCACATTTTGCGATGCCAATTTAGAAATATTTGTAAGAAATTTTTATATTTGTGCTAAAGTATGACGTCAAATCTGGTTCTTTATTTCTTGTTTTATCGGTCACAGATTATAACTGGATGTCAAGTAAGCCTGAGGCAGCAGTGACTTTTAAACCCCTTGTTTGACCAATTTTGAGAAAAACCTGCAGTAAAATCAGAAAGAAATGTGGAGATCTGTTGATTTTGTGTACATTTTTGAGGTTTTGTGAAAAACTGGAGTGACTTACTGATGTAATTTAGTCTAGAGGGCCACATAAAGAGCTATGTCGGACCAGATTCTGCCCCCGGGCCTTGAGTTTGACCCATGTGATCTAGACTACGTCAGTCTGTATGGACATCTATGTTTGTTCCTCCACAAAGCAGATGAAGCTCATTCCGATCGTATGGAGAACATCTGTGAACATCAGTTTAAAGACTTCACACAGATTCTTAAGCTGGATTTCAACTCTTCCTTTGATCCAAATCCTGAACACTTACCACCCTGTAAGTGTTCAACCTGGGTGTCCTGCTGGAAGGTGAACTTCCACCCTCGTCTCCAACCAACAGGTCGTCATCTTCCGCTATCGTTCCGTGTTGAGCTCCATCTATCTTCAAGTCAACTCTTACCAACATCTCTCTGCTTCTGAAGTTTGCTTACATTGGATTTTATTCAAGCGTATCCGTGTAAATGGGGCTGAAAACAAATGCACGCCAATTCTTATTATTGCATTAGTTGAAGAATTTTTAAAAAATCACGAAGTGCTACTTTGAGTCTGTCACATAAAATCGAGGGAAATTTGTGGTTGGAACATGGGAGGGAAAGAAATGTGGCAAAAGTTGAAGTGGTGCGAATACTTCTACAGGATGTGTTTGCAGCGACTCATTTTGACATTCCACACAGATGTGCACCCTGACAGCATGCTCCCTGGCTCCCCCTGTAACTCAACGAATTGAAACCCTGAGGGGGCCCCTGCTGCTGCTCCTCTGCTCCCCGGGCCCCTCCCCACTCTTCCTCACCTTGAGACTCCGGATCTCCGTGAGGTGCTGCTGAAGCCTCCGGTTCACCTCCCGCATCAGATTGCCGTGCTCCACGATGACGGCCCTCTTCTCCGTCTCCGTCTGGCGCAGCCGCCGCACCAGCTCCGGTTTGCTCCACCTCAGCAGCTCCTCGTCGGGGATTTTGGCGACATCCTCCGCCGGACGCTCCGCGCTCTTGGACAGAGGCTGCTGCTGCTGCTGCTGCTGCTGCTGCAACGCGCCCTTCTCCATCATTCCGGTCAGGGACGGGAAAGTGCTGCGTGTGGTGAATCCGAGTGAACCCGAGCTCAGATCACAACTCTGACTTTTTTGCACGGTCCTCTTTTTTGCCGTACTATGTCCGCGAAATTACATCCCGCTCGTTTCGACCCACGCCCATGTTGCAGCTTCGGCTCCAGCACTCGCCCCGCTTTATTCATGCTGTTAGAGCATCATCCTGCAATCCGGGTGAAACTCCGAACAGAGTCTGGAACCGGCTTTAAAGGGTGGGTTCCTCCAGGTGCATGCCGGCCCTTTTGCGCACTGCCGTTGCTCAGTGCGCACTATAGCTGTCCGGCAAATGAGAAGGAAGAGGAGGAGGAGTAGGAGGAAGGGGGGCTGCAAGGAGAGCAGGCTGCAGGTTCATATCCAGAGAGCCAGGATGATAAGGTGTGGTAGTGATGACAATAACCCGGATCCTGCTTCAGTCCCGCCCTCTACACTAAAGCCGCTGGTCTTTTGGCGCCATCTAGTGGACACTAACATTTAAGAGTGCTGGGTTTGAACTACAGCACGTAGCTCATGTTCATGTTCATGTTACTTTTTTAAATTTATTTTCTGCCCAAAAATATACATAATGTTGTCATGAGCCAATTATTAATTATTGACCCAGTTATTATTAATTATTGGCACTGTTTTTCTGATCATTCTTTTTATTTTTTATTTAATTTTATTTATGTATTTATTTTTTGCAAAAATAAAACACTTCTTTGGTTTACCAAAAAAATAGTAAATGTGCAGCATATCACCAGATTTTTTTTTTCAACAAGGTCATTTTAAATTAAATAACATCTGTGTGTGACTTCCTGTTTGTGATGAAAATATATATTTTCACCACAATGTGTGTGTCCAATAAACATTACATGATTTCTTTTTCAGAACGGCAGAATGTTACAAACCAAAATCTCTAGCAGTTTACAACCTAAGCAGTTGTGGCTAAACAGGGTAAAAACACGTCGGCTGATCAAATCCAAACATTTTCTCCATTCAGAGTGATTTCCTGGACTTCTGCAAACTTTTTAAATGTTAAAAAAAAATCCTTATTTGTACACACTTCATTTTACAAACCATTTTAAATAAATCTTTAGTTGAGTTGAATTTATTTGTACAGCACCAATACCCTACAAATGTCTTCTCAAGGCACTTTACAAACAAAACATTCAATGTAACGATACAGGTAGTTACTTAACTCTGACCTGGAATGTTGGGTCAAACCTTTTTTTTCACAGCTTTATCATAACTAACAAAAACACTTTCTTCCCAGAAGGAAGTTCAAAACAGGCCTTTATGAGTCACCAACAACAAAATCTGCAGAATGCGATGCAGCCGGTTTGCGAGCCAAGACGTGAATTTCCCTGATCTCCTTTGAGAATATTCTCAGAAGCTGCTGTTCCTTCCCCCCTTCATGTGTAGTGCGAAGATGGTTTCCACTGTTCTGATTAATCAGGGTTTATTTTGGTGTTTGAACTATTAACATAAACAAGCAGCTGTAGGAGATTTTAGAAGGACTCTCAAGTATCTGCAGATTTTAGCTGATTGTGGATGGTTGGGGTCAGACAGCTGGTTTTCCTGTAACAGTAAGTCACTTCTCAGAAATTAGCAAGTTTAGCAGTGAGTACATGAGCTTGATTGAAAGCCTAAGACCCTCCTCCCGATTCTGAATGGTTGTTTCTAGTTAGTCAGAGCGATACATTTCTTGAGACCACAATAGTAGCACAGGGAGGCACTGGAGAAAATCGATCCTTCCACAGATTATCTGTCTCTTAGCATACTGTCACAACATGGTGACAGTTTTAACAAATATATTTAAAAAACTCTATAATGTTTTAATAAATGCTGCATACTGCAGCTTTAATAGTAATGAGATAGCATGATGGGGATTTATTTTTACATTTGCAGAAATATTACCGGAAATATTACAATGCATTGGCTGCAAGATTTAACCCTACACGTAAAAAAATCCTATGAAAAAAAAAAATTTATTTAAAAAATCCCCCAAAAATAAAGAAATACTGACCACCCTGAAAGTGGGTGTAAATGTAAATTGCTCCAAGACAACTAGTATGAATTTGAGATTTTGTTGCGTTTTCTAAATGATCTTGAATAGACAGCCACTTTCCTAGTAGCAACAAGAAAAAGTCACATCTCAAGAGAAGCTGATAAAACACATAACACATACATTGCATAATGCAATGAATCATTGCATAATGCAATGATTCATTGCTTTCAAAAAAGATGCATGCGATGGAAAAGTAATTTGGAATTGTAAAGCACACCCAAGCGAACACCAGTCTTCTCGGCAGGGCTGCAGAAATATGTGGGATGGGTTGTTTGACTAGATCATCTGGATTTTTAAGAGGATGAGTTTCCTGCAAAAGAACAGATGACAGCAGTCTGTCTGAAGAGTCTGTCAGGAGAAGATGGAGAAGCTGCTGTTCACTCTCGTAACTCTGGTCTTGGTGTCAACCTGCAGCAGTCAGTCTTCGTCCTGCAGTGATTATCCATGTCCGAAGTACCAAGTCATAGAGACGAACGAGGTAGGAATGATGGCAGTTACCTCAAAAACAAATGTTTAGTGGTTTCTCTATGTCAGTAGAAAAATGATTTCTATTTGCTTGCTGTGCAACAGGATTTTGAGGAGCGTCGCTATGTTGAAACTGACTGGATAACCGTGAGGCTGAGCAGCACAGACAGTTCTTCATTCTTGACTGCAACAAAGACACTGAGAGCTTTCTGCGACAAACAGAAAGCAGCGGGTAAATCAGGAGCTTAAACTTCATCTTTTTGCTTAAATAATATAGTTTTGGAAGCAACTTGTGAAGGAAGTAAAGACCAGAAGCACAAAAGCAGAACAATGAAATCAAAGTACCAGAGGTCAGGGTTTCCTTCAGTGTATTACAAGAAAGAGAAAGAGAAAGAGAAACCCCAGTGCTACCCACTGGAGCCAGAGTGCAGTTCAGGTGACAACAGCTGACGTCAAACTGGTATTTCCACTTTAAGAGGCTTTATCTACACATTGTTCTTCTCTTTGATGGTTTTGTCTTCTTTTCCAGGTTATGAGGTCATCGATGGCTGGCCCACACTGATAACCATAACAGAGGGTCAGACTCCTTCTACTTCCATGTCGTGGTTTCTTTCACCCGACTCGAAGCCTGAGATCACCGATACATCGGTCACAGTGGAGCACAAACCTGCCACCACCATCTATGTCCGGTGAGCATTGTTGCCTTGTTGGAACTCAACCCAGTAGAAAATATTTTTGTAAAAAAAGATGTTACAAGGTTTGTTATGTGCGATCAGGTGGAGCAGGCAATACAGAAACCAAGATAAATAGACATGAGTCGAAGATAAGGCTAATCACTTTAAGCATTAAAGTATTTAAAACCCATAAAAGTCCACCTGGGAGGGAGGTCTTCCACTGCGAAGATTCTGGGCCATTACCGCACCATCTCTCTCAAATCTAAAAGAAAATGCCTACGACCTGGTTCGAGGACCCTGAAAGGGTCGTCACACGGCGGCCATAGTAGTGTTCTGTGTGCATTGTGTTGAACCAAAACAACTTTTACAGGGCTCTATGCTCTTTGGGACAAATGACTGGGGCAAACAATTATGTACAAGGCCAGGAACACATAATTGCACAGGTGGACTAAACTGTGGTGAGGAGACTTCAGGTAAAAAATCCCAAGGGACACCCACAGGCTGACCAAAAACAAGCTTTTCTTTTTTATTGGTGTGCATTATAAGCACCCAGTGGAAAGGAAGGTGGAATGAAGGTCGTCTAGAAATTTTTTTTTTTAATTCATTTGTCTCAAAAAGAAAAGCATAGTATGCATTTATGTTTGCCTGCAACCCTAATGTTTCATTTCGTGGCTGTGCTCAGTCCATTGTCTGTAGTCAGTTTGTCCTGACTGGCTGAGTGGAGCAGCCAATCAGACGTCAGGATCTGTGGACGAGCCACACAAGTCCCGCCCACTCAATTTGAGTTTTTGACAGTTTACATTGTTTCATGATAACAGCTCTTACACAGGAGCCATGAACATAAATTAAAGCACATTGAAATAATTAAATCTATTTTCAAATAGAAGTTTTCTTTAAAATTATATTTTGGTATTAATTATTTCATGGGGAATTTAGTTATTTCCATATTTCATAATTTCATAATTAATTACTTATTCACGTATTTAATAATTTAATTACATATTTAATTATTGAGAGTTAAGTGTAAATGTTTAATGATGTTTTTAAAAATTATACATTTAATTAAGTAAAGCTGCAGTATGTAACATTTAATATATATTAAATGTTACATATTTAACACATATATATATATATATATATATATATATATATATATATATATATATATATATATATATATATATATATATATATATATATATTCTACATATTTGTTAAAAGTGTCAGCATGTCCTGACAGTATAACATTACAGATAATGTTATATCTTGTGAAAAGATCAGTCTACTCCACCACCTCCCTGAGCTGCTGTTGCCGTCTGAAGAAATGCACGACTCCCGACCAAAAACAGCCAATCAGAACCAGGAGGAGGGTCTTAGTGCTGTCTATAATCCTCCTATACTTGCTGCTCAATGTGCTAGTGACAGAAAAACAACTTACAGGAAAACTGTTTATCCCCCGTCATCCATAGCCATGCTAACTAGCCTGGGCATTCATAACGGGCTATGCTAGCTGTAGCGTAGCAGAGAGAAAGTGAGGAGGGTGGAGGAGAGAGAAGAGGAGATCAGCGGCGCCACACAAGGTTTCAACTTTTCTGTTCCCTCTCCTCAGGTCTTACGGTGGAACCCCAAGCCTCAGTACTGGTGAGGAAAACAAAAAAATCCTCAGAGACGCCTTGACTAAAGCAGGAAAAAAGTTTCTTTCTGACATTCATGTTGGGGCTCTCTATGAGTCGTACTTTGCTTTAACTCACCACAATGAAGTCTGGATGTACAGCGCCTGAAAGAAGCTGACTGGATGTGATGGTCCCCTGGGTAATGGCATCACTCTGGCTTAGCTATACCTATTTTCCTGTTTCTACCCTCTGTGTTAGTTCTCTAGGTTAGTTAAGTAGTACTCCAGTAATCCATGCAGGGTCATGTCAGGATTTTTTATGTACCTACTGCACATAAAAATCTCTATCTGTACTGTTTCTCTGTACTGTTCAAGCTGTAAGACATGAACATCGATGAGAACAACAGAAAGAAAGAAATGTCTTTTCTTATTCTTTTAATTTTTTTGGTGACAAAAAGGGGAATTTGAAGTCTTCTTTAAAGGATTTTCCCAAAGTTTTCCTGATTCAGGAAAATATGGTTTCAGTTAAACCAATTTCTTGGAAAGTCTTGACTTACTGTCTCTCTTGTAATGAAACTCATTCTTTATATAGTGAGAATTTCCTATGCTAATTGTGTCTGACTATAAATTTTGACTTAAATAAAGTGCACGTACTATCTAATGAAAGAATTGTGTTGATTTCAGTCTAAACGTCCATGGCAGCATAAAAACAATAGGTGTGTCTCCTTTGCAATGAAATGTAGTTATCATATCATTGAAGAGACAATTAGCAAAGATAACTGCCTGCCCTACCTTGAATAATGATATCAGGTGTCGGCTTATAAATAAAAGCAAGAGTCCCAGGAAACAGCACTCACTATTGACCAATAGTCTTGGATTTTTATGCAATCATTGAAACATTTTACAATAAATAGTAATACTATATAAATCGTTAACCCCTAAAATCCTGACGTACCTCTCTGTATCTCTAACATAGACTTAACCATGTTCCACTCAAAGATATGCAGTTTTTCTTGCAGCCTCTGGGGGGCGCCGATGTCCTTGTTTATGCGCTCTCTGCTCAAAGGAGGAGAAGCATCAATCTGTATGTAGCGTTTGTTTCTCTTAACCAGTGGTCCCCAAACTACGACCCGCGGGCCGCATCCGGCCCGCCTCCACATTTGGTCTGGCCCCCTGAACAATATCAGAGAGCATTTAGATTTTTTTTCATATGCCGTATTTTCCGGACTATAAGCCGCTACTTTTTTCCTAAGCTTTGAACCATGTGGCTTATATGTGGATTTCCTTCAACCACCAGGGGGCTCTTTAGCAGGAAGCGAATCATTCCAATTCAAAATTGGAAATAAAAGAAGAAAGAGCCCATTAAAACGGAATAAGGTTTTAATAGGGAACTGAAATTTGAGAATGTTGTTGATCAGTTAAATAGCATTGAGGGGAAAAAGAAGATTTTTCATTTTTTTTTTAAATAATACTGGGATCATTATGAGAATTTGAGGTAAAGATATTAGGATCAAGTAGATGGCAGTAGTTCAACAATAATGGATGCAAGCTGCCGTTGAAATCTAAGGAAGCGCCTATTTTCATTTAGCACGTGCTAGTAGCAGACATGAAGGATCAGCACTTTTACTGTTAGAGTTACCATTCGGAAACTATCGTAATCAGGTTAGTTAAATCTAAACTTGGAAACTTTTTCTTTTTCATCTGTAATAAATGTGATATTCAATTGACCTGTCATGACTCAAATGTTGGGTGTCCGCCCCCCTCTGCTGCTGCTGCATCGCTGTGGAAAACCTGGAGCGGCAGAGATAACCGAGGCTTATTTGTGTATGTTTACTGGTTTAAAAAGAAAACTTTGGGGTTGTGGCTTATAGTCCGGTGTGGCTTATAGTCCGGAAAATACAGTATTTATTTAATAAATAGTGTTATTTCCAGGATTTTTTTCTGTGAAGAACCCAGAAAGGGTTGTGCTTTCTGGAAAATTTTTACATTTAGGCACTCCTGCAAACATCACACTTTTTCTGTTACGAACTGACTCCGTCCTCTACCAGAGAAGGAAAAAGTTATGTAGCCCTCACAGGAAAAAGTTTGGGGACCCGTGCCATAATACCTCCAAGACCATCATCTCCTATCAGCTACATGTTCCTGTGACCACCTCATCAGGTGACAAATGGGAAGAATTCATATTTCGCCCTGTTGGATTCTAAAAAGGTTCTAAGAAGAGTTTCAAAATGCACAGAAAAAAAAAGAAATGGGTATGAGACCAAAAATATTGAGTAAGAAATTTATTGCAAACAACCATTAAACTGAAACAGGCTGTTTATCAGCTGATGAAAAGATTAAAACCACAGCCTTTATAAGCCCAAATCATCACATAAATGTGGATTCAGTGCTACTCACTACTTGAGGTGCATACTGTGATGCCAAGTTCAGCAGAAAGTTGGTTTGCTTTAAATGGGCTGATTGGCTAATGAAAAACTTTAAGGAACCCGTGCTAATGAAAGAATTACTGATCTCTTTAGCGGTACCAACAGCTCTGTCCGTTGCACATCTTTGTGAAACAAACTACAGATAATTTGTTTCACTATTGTACTGATGTACAGTACTACAAAGACTGATTTCTTTATTCAGATAATTTCCCCAGTACACAGACCATGCAAAGACAGGGTCAGCATTGTCCGGTGTGTGACACCGTCTTCTGGGTTTTGTACGTTGAATTTCAAACACGTCTGATCAAACTTTACATAACAGAAAAGCCCTTTTAACTGTTGCAACCAAATCCCCGATGATCAAAAGGGGAGGATCCACTTCAATAGTCGGTGCAGAAAGGAATAAACATGGAACCATTTACAGGACAATGCCTGAACGAACACATCAAAGGCAGCATCACTACGGCCAAGGTGTAGTGGTGGAGGAGAAGGCGCTGCTGAATGAAAACATTCAACGTGGTTACCGTTCATCCCCTGCACAGTGCAATGATCAATCTTCAGATGGGAGGAATGTCAAAGTAAGATCACGTTTAACAAAAGTCTATTGTATGTAATCATGCATATTCTGCTTTTATATAATCAATTCAACCATAACTAAGTTTTTCAGTGCTCCTAACACACATGTAAAATATATTTTAATGGATAAGATAGATTATTGTTTTAATATTCTTTCTCCAAACATACTTCTTCATGGCATACGTCTATAACTGAACAATACCTACAGACGTCTCAAAATGTGTTAAACTATTTGGCCCATTGCACTGCAATGCCAACATGTATTTACATCCCCATTTGAAGGAGTACATGTTGGAATACAGACCTTTTTGAGCCAGTATTCCAGTATTTGTGATTAAGTACTGAGAATGTTTAGTCACAAAGTCCAGATTAGGAGACAATTTCAGAAGAGTCAACAACAACTTAGTATGCCATGAACATCTGCCTCTGATACTATAATGACCATAATTTTACATGTGCAAATGATTGGAACTTTGTCATGATGACACAACTGATGCTTTATATAAAGCTCAGTGTTTTCACGTTGGCAGAAACACTTCTCCTGGAAATGTGTACAGCAGTCTGCATTCCACCACACAATCTTGGATGGGCTTGACAGACATGCAATGTTGACAATATATCATCAGATTTACCCTGAAAATTGTACTTTGATATGCAGACTTAAGTGTTAAGGTTACATCCCTAAGTTGAGCTAAGTGTGTTCGGTGCTGGATGGTGAATGCCAAACTAAATCTGTTCCATTTGTGTGACTTTGTAACATTAGAACATTTTTAGCATTAATGCCTGTTTTATACTTAAATCTCATTATTTCTCAATTAATAACACTGAGGGGTTTTGCCCAGGTCCTGGAAATAATAAACAGGTGAACAGAAGGTAAAATGGGTTAGCTACAACAGGAATGACAGTCAAAAGGCCAGTGCTCAACAGTTGATTTGCATTTGCATGGCTCCCAGCAACTTCATTTAAATATGAAAACCTCTCCTAGGCCCAAGGGGAGAGGGGTGATAGGGAAACACGGACACACAGCGCTTTTGACCATTCTTGGCAGTGCCCTACAATTTTCCACTCTGACAAAAACCTCTTGCCAATAGCCCTCAATCTCCATGCGCACGACAGAACTAGTTGAAAATCCCACTTTTCATGCAGTGAAATGTCCAGCATATCACCAGATATTTCAAATTAAATAATAGCTGTGTGTGACTTCCTGTTTGTGATGAAAATATATATTTTCACCACAATGTGTGTGTACAATAAACATTACATGATTTCTTTTTCAGAACGGCAGAATGTTACAAACCAAAATTTCTAGCAGTTTACAACCTAAGCAGTTGTGGCTAAACGGGGTAAAAACACGTCGGCTGATCAAATCCAAACATTTTCTCCATTCAGAGTGATTTCCTGGACTTCTGCAAACTGTTTAAATGTTTAAAAAAATCCTTATTTGTACACACTTCATTTTCCAAACATTTTAAATAAATCTTTAGTTGAGTTGAATTTATTTGTACAGCACCAATACCCTACAAATGTCTTCTCAAGGCACTTTACAAACAAAACATTCAATGTAACGATACAGGTAGTTACTTAACTCTGACCTGGAACGTTGGGTCAAACCTTTTTTTTTTTCACAGTCCTCTACTTCTACTTTGCAACATGATGCTTTAACATAAGTAACAAAAACACCTTCTTCCCAGAAGGAAGGTCAAAACAGGCCTTCATTTCTTACCAACAACGAAATCTGCAGAATGCGATGCAGCCGGTTTGCGAGCCAAGACGTGAACCTAAAACCACAGCAAACAAGTGAAAACTGACAACAACAGAGAAAAACCAGAGAGTTACACATCCAACAGGGAAAAAGAAGTTAAAAGTGATGAAAGAAAGCAGCAAAAGTGATAAGGAACCATTAACAAACACCATACACTTAATACTATATTTGTGGCATTGGACTAATTTGCGATGCCTGCCCCTTAATGGAGAGTAATGAGTTTATTGGTAGGTTCAGCTGTTGCTTCCTTTCCTCCAGCTGATCATTTCCTTTTAAATAGAACCAGAATTACTTTGAAATATAACATTTGCTGATATGACAGTACAAACTGTTTTTGTTTCAAACCTGACTCAGGATGAATTAGTTGTTAAGGTCAATGACTAACATTGCAAGTCGAGTCAGTGGAAGTCAATGACTTGATGCAGTCTGCTGGGTTTCTTTAGATAAAAATCATTTTAAACTACTTTGGATAATGAATTGAGCTGACTGTACCGTTTGATAACTAAGACCAATTTTAACATAGGTCTGACTGAATTTTTTTTGTAACACGTTTCAAGACATTTGTTGCGAATTGGCACTATATAAATAAATCTGAACTGAATTGAGCAAAAGATTTTCCCTGAGCTCCTTTGAGAATATTCTCAGAAGCTGCTGTTCTTTCCCCCCTTCATGTGTAGTGCGAAGATGGTTTCCACTGTTCTGATTAATGTATATCAGGGTTTATTTTGGTGTGTGAACTATTAAAATAGGCAGATTTTACCTCTTAAGACCTAAGGTTGGAAAGGTAAATTTCCGCAGGCAAAAACATACAAAAAATAAATCACTAAAAGCCTCACAGTTATCAGATTAAAGTGCAAACTTTTGGTACCTCTGTAAAGGTAAGACATCAAAGAATGGTTTCCTGGTGTCAGTACTATTGTAGCTTTTACCCTGTCTGAATTATTACTGATAAAATACAATCATTTTTGCATTTTTTTTAACTTCGCCAAAATGTTTTTCTAAATAAATATCGCAAAACATCACTCAAATGTGTTTTTCATATCAATACTGGGAATTTCTTTAAATTAAATCACTGATTATCATTGAATGACACTTAGTACATATGATATAACCATTGGTGATGACATTTACCCCATTTGTATGCAAAATGTACCATTGTGCACAGTATAAAATATATAATAATAATGAACTGAATGCTATTACTTTGAGTCCAACTGGAAAACATTTATTGTAACGCAGTAAAACAGTAAAAAAAAAAACTTTTTGAAGTATAGCTAACAAAGAATAATAATAATAATAATAATAATAATAATAATAATAATAATAATAATTAAAAAATAAAAGAAATATGAGTGTTTTACTACAAAGTAATGAACAAATAAATATGAAATCCTCAGTGGTGGGAAGTAACGAAGTACAAGTACTTCGTTACTGTACTTAAGTACAATTTCCGTGTATCTGTACTTTACTTAAGTATATTTAATAATGGGTACTTTCTACTTTTACTCCACTACATTTTACAGTAAGTGTCTCTACTTTCTACCTCACTACATTTCTACAAACTGTCTCGTTACTCGTTACATCCAAGTCTCATTGCGCTTTTTTCTGTTAAAATGTGAAGCTCAGGGACTTAAGGTGGCGCCGTAAAATCCAAGAAATAACGTGACTTATGTGTCTGTTGTCACCCATCGCCTCCCCCTTTACTCGCACGTGGAGCTCCAGACATGCGCAGTGGTTTCCTCTGAGCGGGAGAAGATATCTGTCTAATCGTCAGTAATACAATAGCACTGCATAAATCATGGATATGGCGACATGTAAAATCAGCAGCACTTCGCTTTCACAGACGGTGGGGACTTTGTCCAAATTTTAGCATCACTTGGAAGGAAAGGTTAAAGAAAGATAAGATCTGTGGACGTGATGCTAGCAAAGCTAGCTGTACAGAGACACATGTTGCATCTGCGATTAAAAAAAAGTCACTCATGCGCTGAATTATTGTGTGGAGGTGTTGACTGAGGTGTCGCATATATGGGACAACGCTGTGACCAAAGTCTGCATGGACCTTACCAAGCTCCACCCAGAAACGCCCCTCGAAAGTCCCACATGGCTGCATGTCTCACAAACAAAGCCTCGCGGAGCTTAGTTTCTATGTGTAAACATGGCGTCTTTCATTTCGACTGACTTTCTGCAGAGTATATCTGAGTCGATTAGTGTAGCATTTCTGCCGGATTTTCAAAAAATATCAGCCACGATAATGGACAGGGGAACCAACAAGTTCATGTCATCTTTTTTGGACGACATCAAGGTGTTTGAGCCATGTGATGCCTCCAACATTGTGCGCTTGGCAGCTAAATGCTACCGGTCGATGAGGAAAACAGCAGATCCTCACACCCTCAGCATAAATATAGCTGTGGACAAGATCACTGATGCCTATTGTTCTTGCAAGACTGGGTAAGTCGGGCATTCATGGTTTTGAGGGTTACTTTTGAAATCACTGATATCTGTTGTTGGCAAATGTTTGAGTATGCCTAGGCCTGATACACGGTACTCGGTGCTAGCGTGGCTAACACGATTACAGTTTAGTAAAAAGCCTTTTCAGGTAAAATAAAATCTTTAATGTATGTCAGATACCGTACACATTGCATATTGATCTGTTCAGCTAACGTAAGACTGTGTAACAGACAGGCTTCAAGGTGTAGAAGTTGTATCGGTACTGCCATTATGCTGTACTTAGCTAAAAGGTTTTCATAATGGATGTGTTTATTATTGACTTTCTTTTTTTCATTCACTAAACACAAAGAAAGCAAAACAATAATACTTACACCAGAAGACACTCCTTTGTACTTATTGATCCTACGACGGTTGAGCTGCAAATGCGGTCGTGCACAAGCTTTGATCCAAGCAAGGCTTTCCGTTTCAGATTTTGGAAATCTGTGAATTTTATTTCCACAAATACGATCAGGATACCTGACATCGCCTGTGCAGATACCCCACTGACGGTGGAGAACCATTCTTTTTCGAGTCCTGACACAAAAACTTTCTGCCGGTCTGCTAGTCCACAATGTACATTAGCATGTGTTTACTACTGTAGCTTGTGTTTGTGAGACGGTCACGCACGTGGTAGCTGTGCTGTGACGTGAAATGGGCATTAGCCAATGAAAAGCGGCCCCTGTGGTAAGGTCCATTGATATGACATTCAGGAACAATCCGATTCTTCTGGACGGATCTTTACTAAGGTTGATAGGACTGAAGCCTCACTGAGAGCCGTACTGTGTTCTTGTAATGCTCTGCGTGTGTACACTGAAGTAGCTATTATTTTATTTCATTAAAAAATATATAGATTTATTTGATTGGCGAATAAATAAAACAACATAAGAACACAAAGCATGCTCATTGCTTTTTGTTTTGTCACCTGTCATGGTGGCAGACGTTGCAGCAGGAGGGTGGATGAGAACAGTCACCTTCTCCTTGGTTACTTCTTGCTTATTGTGCCTTGGACAGTGTTCATTGAACGTTGTTTACTGTTAATTGCTAGGTTTAATAGTGCAGACAGTTATGGTTTCTGATATTGGCACTATTGGCAACTGCCAGGGCGTTATTTTTTTAGGGATGGCATGAGACCTCTGCGGATTGTGGCACAGAGATGGAAACAAAACAGAATGAAGAAGAGTTTGAATTGATACTGGTTAAATTTATTTCAGCTCTAAGTATTTAATATCTAGGTGTTTTTATGGGAATGTGGATCTTTCAGATCAATTTGAGAAGCACGTTTGATAGGTAAACTTAATTTTATTGTCATGTAGCGCGGGGTGCTGGTCTTGGTCTTGATTTGGTCTCGGGTTCGGTGGTCTAGACCAGTGGTCCCCAACCCCCGGTCCGTGGACCGGTACCGGTCCATGGACCAATTGGTACCGGGCCCGCAAGGAATAGTGAAATATTTCCGTTTTATGTATTATTTGAGTCTGGAGGATCTTTTATTTTGAAAATCCTTTAACCGGATTCTCTCGGTTACTTGCGCTAACACTGAGGCCACAAGCAGCAAAATGAGTAAGAAACAGATCAGATGTCTTTGGAAAGTTTCTTTGCGAAGGAGAAAAGGCCCAGAGAAGAGACAGGAGAATGGATTTATCCCGGACCGGTAGGTGAGTCCCACGTTACAAGCCCGCTCTGCGTAACATGCGGCGACCCGCTGCTAATGAGGCAATGGAGCTTCAAGCTGCTTCGCCACGTAGAGACCAAGCAGGCTGTGGATATAAGCAACACTTCGGGTGTTATTGTCTCCCATCACTCCCAGATGGGACCGTCTCGTTGCAGAGAACAAGCTCAGGGCTCCCGTTAGTCATTATCGTGAGTTAAAGTTTTGAAAGTAAAATGTTCGTTTTTGTGGCGCATCTGTATCTTATTTTGAAGGGATATATAAACGTTACCATAGCGACCAGAGTGAGAGAGTTTGGGCTGCGGTCGAGAGGAGATGAGTAGAGCTTGAGTCTTAAGTCTGGTTTAGACGGAAAGATTTAAGAATTGTCGGCCGATTCTCCAAACCTCTGTGACCACAGAGCTGATAAAAGTACAACAGGTTCGAGTCTCCAAGGCAGGAGCAACACGAATCGATTCCATCCCGATTCCAGAGGATAATCCAGTAAAACTCCCAACATAGCGGGAATTTAGAATAACCAAACACGGATGACAATGTAGAAGCAATAGTGATAGTTTGTGGACTCATTTGAATAAAACAAAAAGAAAAGGCGGTGGATGAAAGACGACGGGAGCAGCCGCTCTATTTGCTGCACTATGATTTGGAGGTGAATATGTTTTTTCATAGTTAACATTTTTAACTGAATAAACATAATAATGACCTTTAGATTTAATAATAAACATTTTCACATATCATCTCCGATATCCAGCGGACTCAGTTGCGCGATATGTCAGCTGTTTGGGATTCCCCTCTGTTATGACGTCACCGCACTTTTTGATTGGCTACCTGTCTCATTCAGCAGGTCGTATTCTCGTTCCCAGACAGGAAAAACCCTACAGGTTGCGATAAAAACTCCAAGACAACCCAAATTGGGTATATTCAGGATTTAGCGAGAACACCAACACCCCCCACCGCACCCCCATCTGCGTATTTGTACTTTTACTTAAGTACATGTTTTTAGTACTTTCTTCACCACTGGAAATCTTTACTAGTAAAAAAAAAAACATATTTTCAGTAAAACATAAATAAATAAATAAATAAATAAATAAATAAATAAATAAATAAATAAATAAATAAATAAATAAATAAAACCAAAACATCGAATATTTCGTGTGAAGTTGCAGGGAAAAAACTTACACATCACCGCAGGGTCGCAACTACATATTATGCAGTTATTCAGGTGGATGCGAACACATAAATCGGATGGAAACGCACGAAGCTGCTAATGTAAATGTAGCTAGTTTTACCTTTCACGTAAAACGGGGGGTGGGGAGGGTTAGAGCGAGCATATCTTTTATTCTTTTGTTCGCATCCACCTGAGAAATGTAGAGCGTGTGCTCCTTTACTCGTAGCTTCCCTCGGGGGTGGGGGAGGGGAGGGGTAGAGCGAGCGTATCTTTTGTTCACATCCACCTGAGAAATGTAGAGCGTGTGCTCCTTCACCCTCACGTACCTTTCCTGCAAATTATATGCAAAAAAAGGATTTTTTTGCATATAATGGGGTAAATGTCATGACCAATGGTTATATTATATGTACTAAGTGTCATTCAATGATAATCAGCAATTTAATTTAATGAAATTCCCAGTATTGATGTGAAAAACACATTTGACACAGTTTAGAGACATTTTTGTATGAATGTCTCCAAATGACCTCTCCGCCTGGGACATTTCTCAGTAAAACATTTATAAAAACTATATTTTTCAATGGATTGAGTTCAAATTTGGTGAACTTTTACCCAACATGTAGATTTAAAAGTCTAAACTACGTTTTTGTATGAAGAATTATACACTGCTCAAAAAAATAAAGGGAACACTTAAACAACACAATATAACTCCAAGTAAATCAAACTTCTGTCAAATCAAACTGTCCACTTAGGAAGCAACACTGATTGACAACGGGGACCCTCGTCGGGTCAATCAGTGTGGCTTCCTAAGTGGACAGTTTGATTTCACAGAAGTTTGATTTACTTGGAGTTATATTGTGTTGTTTAAGTGTTCAGTTTATTTTTTGAGCAGTATATTTTAGTGATGTTTTGCAATATTTATTTAGAAAAACATTTTGGCAAACAAATGCAAAAATTATTGTATTTTATTACTAATAACTCAGACAGGGTAAAAGCTACAATAGTACTGACACCAAGAAACCATTCTTTGATGTCTTACCTTTACAGAGGTACCAAAAGTTTGCACTTTAATCTTATAACTGTGAGGCTATTAGTGATTTATTTTTTGTATGTTTTTGCCTGTGGAAATTTACCTTTCCACCCTTAGGGCTTATCTCGCTGAACCACTTTCACAGGCATTTGCATAATGCAATAATTAATTGCTTTCAAAATAGATGAATGCGATGTAAAAGTAATTTGGAATTTTAAAGCACACCCAAGCGAACACCAGTCTTCCCGGCAGGGTCGCAGAAATATGTGGGATGGGTTGTTTGACTAGATCGTCTGGATTTTTAAGAGGATGAGTTTCATACAAAAGAACAGATGATAGCAGTCTGTCTGAAGAGTCTGTCAGGAGAAGATGGAGAAGCTGCTGTTCACTCTCGTAACTCTGGTCTTGGTGTCAACCTGCAGCAGTCAGTCTTCGTCCTGCAGTGATTATCCGTGTCCGAAGTACCAAGTCATAGAGACGAACGAGGTAGGAATGATGGCAGTTACCTCAAAAACAAATGTTTAGTGGTTTCTCTACGTCAGTAGAAAAATGATTTCTATTTGCTTGCTGTGCAACAGGATTTTGAGGAGCGTCGCTATGTTGAAACTGACTGGATAACCGTGAGGCTGAGCAGCACAGACAGTTCTTCACTCTTGACTGCAACAAAGACACTGAGAGCTTTCTCCGACGAACAGATGGAAGCGGGTAAATCAGGAGCTTAAACTTCATCTTTTTGCTTAAATAATATAGTTTTGGAAGCAACTTGTGAAGGAAGTAAAGACCAGAAGCACAAAAGCAGAACAATGAAATCAAAGTACCAGAGGTCAGGGTTTCCTTCAGTGTTTTACAAGAAAGAGAAAGAGAAACCCCAGTGCTACCCACTGGAGCCAGAGTGCAGTTCAGGTGACAACAGATGACGTCAAACTGGTATTTCCACTTTAAGAGGCTTTATCTACACATTGTTCTTCTCTTTGATGGTTTTGTCTTCTTTTCCAGGTTATGAGGTCATCGATGGCTGGCCCGCACTGATAACCATAACAGAGGGTCAGACTCCTTCTACTTCCATGTCGTGGTTTCTTTCACCCGACTCGAAGCCTGAGATCACCGATACATCGGTCACAGTGGAGCACAAACCTGCCACCACCATCTATGTCCGGTGAGCATTGTTGCCTTGTTGGAACTCAACCCAGTAAGAAAATATTTTTGTAAAAAAGATGTTACAAGGTTTGTTATGTGCGATCAGGTGGAGCAGGCAATACAGAAACCAAGATAAATAGACATGAGTCAAAGATAAGGCTAATCACTTTAAGCATTAAAGTATTTAAAACCCATAAAAGTCCACCTGGGAGGGAGGTCTTCCACTGCGAAGATTCTGGGCCATTACCGCACCATCTCTCTCAAATCTAAAAGAAAATGCCTACGACCTGGTTCGAGGACCCTGAAAGGGTCGTCACACGGCGGCCATAGTAGTGTTCTGTGTGCATTGTGTTGAACCAAAACAACTTTTACAGGGCTCTATGCTCTTTGGGACAAATGACTGGGGCAAACAATTATGTACAAGGCCAGGAACACATTATTGCACAGGTGGACTAAACTGTGGTGAGGAGACTTCAGGTAAAAAATCCCAAGAGACACCCACAGGCTGACCAAAAACAAGCTTTTATTTTTTATTGGTGTGCATTATAAGCACCCAGTGGAAAGAAAGGTGGAATGAAGATCGTCTAGAAATTTTTTTAAAAATTCCTTTCTCAAAAAGAAAAGCATAGTATGCATTTTTGTTTGTCTGCAACCCTAATGTTTCATTTCGTGGCTGTGCTCAGTCCATTGTCTGTAGTCAGTTTGTCCTGACTGGCTGAGTGGAGCAGCCAATCAGAGGTCAGGATCTGTGGACGAAGGGTCGGGGGGCCGTGAACCGTCAGATAAGGCTTCTGCGTGTTGGTGTTCCCGCTAAATCCTGAATATACCCAATTTGGGTTGTCTTGGCCTTTTTATCGCAGCCTGAGGGGTTTTCCCTGATTGGGAACGAGAATGCAACCTGTTGAATGTGACAGGTAGCCAATCAGAAAGCGCGGTGACGTAAGAACAGAGGGGAATCCCAAACAGCTGACATATCGCGCAACTGAGAGTCCGATGGACATCGGAGATGATATGTGGAAATGTTTATTATTATCTGTAAAGGTCATTATAATATATGTTTATTATGTTTATTCAATTAAAAATGTTAACTATGAAAAAACATAACTCACCTCCAAATCATAGTGCAGCAAATAGAGCGGCTGCTCCCGTCGTCTTTCATCCAACACCTTTTCTTTTTGTTACGTCTTTTATCTCTTAAAATGACTCCACAAACTATCACTGCTGCTTCTACATTGTCATCCGTGTTTGGTTATTCTAAATTCCCGCTATGTTGGGAGTTTTGTGGATTTTCTTCTGGAATCGGGATGTTCGTGACTGGAATCGGTTCGTGTGGTGTGTTGCTCCTGCGGTGTGGCTGGATATACAAGTCGATTGAACCTGTTGTACTTTTATCAGCTCTGTGGTCACAGAGGTTTGGAGAATCGGCCAACAATTCATAAATCTTGTCGTCGAAACCAGACTTAAGACTCACAAGCTCTACTCATCTCCTCTCGACCACTGCTTAAACCCTCTGATTCTGGTCGCTATGGTAACGTTTACATATCCCTTCAAAATAAGATTTTAACTCACGATAATGACTAACGAGCCCTGAGCTTGTTCTCTGCAACGAGACGGTCCCATCTGGGAGTGATGAGAGACAATGACACCCGAAGTGTTGCTTATATCCACAGCCTGCTTGGTCTCTACGTGGCGAAGCAGCTTTAAGCATCATTGCCTCATTAGCAGCCGGTAGCCGCATGTTACGCAGAGCGGGCTTCTAACGTGGGACTCACCTATTGGTCAGGGGTAAATCCATTCTCCTGTCTCTTCTCTGGGCCTTTCCCCTTTGCAAGGAAACTTTCCAAAGACATCTGATCCGTTTCTTACTAATTTTGCTGCTTTTGGGCTCAATGTTGGCACTCAAGTAACCGAGAGATTCCGGTTAAAAGATTTTCAAAATAAAAGATCCTCCAGACTCAAATAATACATAAAACGGAAATATTTCACCATTTCTTGGGCGGCCCTGTACCAATTGGTCCACGGACCGGTACAGGTCCATGGACCGGGGGTTGGGGATCACTGGTTTAAATTGTTTCATGATAACACCTCTTACACAGGAGCCATGAACATAAATTAAAGTACAGTGAAGTAATAAAATCTATTTTTAAATAGAAGTTTTCTTTAAAATTATATTTTGGAATTAATTATTTCATAAGACATTTAGTTATTTTCATATTTCATAATTTCATAATTATTTATTGACATATTTAATAATTTAATTACAAATTTAATTATTGAGAGTTAAGTGTAAATATTTAAGGATGATTTTAAAAATTATACATTAAATTAATTAAAGCTGCAGTATGTAACATTTATAAGAAAAAAATATTTAAAAAATCAAAAATAAATAAATATTATATATATATATATATTTTTTTTTTCTACATATTTGTTAAAACTGTCAGCATGTCCTGACAGTATAACATTACAGATAATGTTATATCTTGTGAAAAGATCAGTCTACTCCACCACCTCCCTGAGCTGCTGTTGCCGTCTGAAGAAATGCACGACTCCCGACCAAAAACAGCCAATCAGAACCAGGAGGAGGGTCTTAGTGCTGTCTATAATCCTCCTATACTTGCTGCTCAATGTGCTAGTGGCAGAAAAACAACTTACAGGAAAACTGTTTATCCCCCGTCATCCATAGCCATGCTAACTAGCCTGGGCATTCATAACGGGCTATGCTAGCTGTAGCGTAGCAGAGAGAAAGTGAGGAGGGTGGAGGAGAGAGAAGAGGAGATCAGCGGCGCCACACAAGGTTTCAACTTTTCTGTTCCCTCTCCTCAGGTCTTACGGTGGAACCCCAAGCTTCACTGCTGCTGAGGAAAATAGAAACATCCTCAGAGACGCCTTGACTGAAGCAGGAAAAAAGTTTCTTTCTGACATTTATGTTGGGGCTCTCTATGAGTCATTCTTTGCTTTAACTCACCACAATGAAGTCTGGATGTACAGCGCCTGAAAGAAGCTGACTGGATGTGATGGTCCACTGGGTAATGGCATCACTCTGGCTTAGCTATACCTATTCTCCTGTTTCTACCCTCTGTGTTAGTTCTCTAGGTTAGTTAAGTAGTACTCCAGTAATCCATGCAGGGTCATGTCAGGGTTTTTTATGTACCTACTGCACATAAAAATCTCTATCTGTACTGTTTCTCTGTACTGTTCAAGCTGTAAGACATGAACATCGATGAGAACAACATATAGAAAGAAATGTCTTTTCTTATTCTTTTAATTTTTTTGGTGACAAAAAGGGGAATTTGAAGTCTTCTTTAAAGGATTTTCCCAAAGTTTTCCTGATTCAGGAAAATATGGTTTCAGTTAAACCAATTTCTTGGAAAGTCTTGACTTACTGTCTCTCTTGTAATGAAACTCATTCTTTATATAGTGAGAATTTCCTATGCTAATTGTGTCTGACTATAAATTTTGATTTAAATAAAGTGCACGTACTATCTAATGAAAGAATTGTGTTGATTTCAGTCTAAACGTCCATGGCAGCATAAAAACAATAGGTGTGTCTCCTTTGCAATGAAATGTAGTTATCATATCATTGAAGAGACAATTAGCAAAGATAACTGCCTGCCCTACCTTGAATAATGATATCAGGTGTCGGCTTATAAATAAAAGCAAGAGTCCCAGGAAACAGCACTCACTATTGACCAATAGTCTTGGATTTTTATGCAATCATTGAAACATTTTGCAATAAATAGTAATACTATATAAATCGTTAATCCCTAAAATCCTGACGTACCTCTCTGTATCTCTAACATAGACTTAACCATGTTCCACTCAGAGATATGCAGTTCTTCCTGCAGCCTCTGGGGGGCACCGATGTCCTTGTTTATGCGCTCTCTGCTCAAAGGAGAAGAAGCATCCATCTGTATGTAGCGTTTGTTTCTCTTGACTGTGACTGTGTGTGATGATCACTGTGAGATTAAAAAATACTGTTGGATGGATGCAGGAGCGCAACTACATACTTTCTGAGGTGTAACACTCTATTATGAACTTTTATTTTATGTTATATATTACAGCAGGTGATCATCTCAAAAACAAACAAACAAAAAAGTTTCACAAGATAAAAACATATAACAGCAGTGGTCCTCAGTGCTCAGCAAATTTTTTGTAGTGGAAATATGACATCTGAACAACAGCCAGGACTCTATGCCAGAGTTTTAACACTAAATTGTTACATTTCATGCCCATTCGTCAAGAATGGCATCAAATTAAATAGACAGCCCCAATTGTCCGTATCCAGGTTCTAGTAGATTAAGCCCTAGATATGCAAGTGCAAAAAGTATTTGATGAAAAGTGAAGTACTCAAGTACTGAGTAACGGTTCATAATACATGATTTAATATTTCTAAATTCTTGTCAGACAGCCAAAAGTAAGCAAATTCTGGTATTTTAAAGACTAATAACAAAATATGTATTCACATAAGGAGTTCTGGACCAACCACAGGGGCCAGTGTAGTCAAAATAATAATCTTTTCCAAGTTTTCTTTATTTTATCTTATTATAAGGAGATAGTATCTCAAAAACATAATGAAATAATTGTCTCATTGTAATGAGAAATAATAAGGTTATTGAGTTTTAACTATTTTTTTATGTCTTAGAAATTGGAATAGTTAACATACTATTTGTAAGCAGCGATATTTGCTATAATAGTTCCTGCTATTAACACCAGGAACTATTATATTTTCACTGATTCCATCAAAGATTTTGCAAGGAATCATTATTTTTAAGACTTTCTCAAGGCCTACTTGCCTTCTGTGGTCAATTTTAGCCTAAATAACAAGAGTCTCTCTCTTCCAACACACGAACAAACACACTCTCTAGTGGAGTCTGATAAGAGAAGTCAGTGTCAGCCCTGAAGGGAAGTGCTTGCTAATAGAGTTTGCTTTGTGGAGGAGATTGCTCTGAGAATGCAGGACTGATGGACTATTCACCTTTGTGTAGGGATGGAGAGGAGGCCTTTGCATGCACACAGCTCACAATAGCCCATCAAACGGGCTACAAACTGAGGTTTGGTGATTTTTTTTAAAGTTGTGAATAATATTTGTAGTGAGGAACAGGAATGGGCTAAAAGGTCAGAATAACAAAGTCATGGGTGATACAGCAGTTGACAGTGCATGGCTGCAAGGTCATTTGCTGATCACTGGAAGATGAGCACTCATCTCGTCACACACACTTATTGTACTTTATAGAAAATGGGGACGTCTGTCCAGTAGGTTCGTGTTGGGGAATTGACTTTGACTATGAAAAAAAACACTGCAGAATTTTTCACCAGAAATTATTAGAACGTTTTTAGATTTTCACATGTAAGAGTAAGCTTGAAAATGAGTCAAATTAATCCATCCAAATGTTTTTCTGGTTTGTGTGGACAGTTATTGCTGTCCAATAGGAAAATACATTTTCAAACAGTATCACATTATAACGTGATACCTTAATTGTACCAACATGACAGTTGCTATATTGTACATGATAATATATTAAAGGCAATGCCTTGGGGGAGCTACTGGTTGCTGTAGCAACCCCATAACACCTCCAAGACTATCATCTCCTATCAGCTACATGTTCCTGTGACCACCTCATCAGGTGACCCATGGGGGTAACACTTTATTTGAAGAGGGGTGAATAAGACTGACATGACACTTTCATAAACATGACATAACACATGTCATGAACATGAATAAGCCTTCATGAATATTTATAACTTGTCATAAAGCGTCATTCGGTAAATTATGACACTTTTAATACAAAGTTGACATTATTCAAAATGTCTTTGTTATGACAACTTGACATTAACCAATAAATCATTACTGTTTAAACATTACCTTTAATAACATAAAGCTATCAAATTTTTAAAGTGCAATCAGTAATACTTTTCTAACAAATTTATATCAGTAATGATTTATGACACCGTCTTCTGGGTTTTGTACGTTGAATTTCAAACACGTCTGATCAAACTTTACATAACAGAAAAGCCCTTTTAACTGTTGCAACCAAATCCCTGATGATCAAAAGGGGAGGATCCACTTCAATAGTCGGTGCAGAAAGGAATAAACATGGAATCATTTACAGGACAATGCCTGAACGAACACATCAAAGGCAGCATCACTACGGCCAAGGTGTAGTGGTGGAGGAGAAGGCACTGCTGAATGAAAACATTCAACGTTCATCCCCCCGCACAGAGTTCTGCTTGAACTTTTCTGTCTCGGTTATATATTTCAGATTAAATCTTCTGCTTCTGATGTGTTACGTTTAATCAAAGACTCAGAAGCATCAACGGTCACAGACGCTGAGAAAAAGTTTAACAAGTTTATTTCAAGAACATGCAAACAAGGCAGATTGTCACTTCTGGAAAAATAAGGTAAGTTGTAAATGCGATGTTCTGGATGGACGACTGGATCGGGGGCCTTACTTTTCCTTACCAGTGATCCCAGGAGGAGGTAGGTGTGATCAGAAGCAGTGGGTGATTGTTTCCCAAAAGGAAACAAGATTTGACGTCTCTATGTGAATATTACTTAAAAAAAAAAAAAAAAGAATATTTTGCGGTTTGTAATTTTCTTTCACTGTTGTGTTCTTATCAGTCTTTTAATCTCTGCTACGATAATGACACAAAAGAGTTTGACAAAAAGGCACAATTATGCACAAAACGTCCTTTCTAGTTGTCAAAACGGCTGTGAATGTTCCAGGCAGGCCTGCTAAATCATCAGGTGAAGATGTAGGTGGTCCTGTGATTGTATCTAAGTGAAAATTTACATATATTTACATGAACCATTTTGAAAATGAACACACAAAAAAGAAAGAGAAACATCATTTGCTGTTTCCTAATCCATCATAATGCTGTTGCTGTTGTGTCAAATCATGGCTGTCGGTATCTGTGGGTGAGGATTATACCAAAGCCATCACCGAAGAGTGTGTGTGAGCAGTGTGTGTGTGAGCATAGGTCAAAAGACTGTAAATGTGATCATGCAGCTTATTCACTAATGCTACACAGTCTACTGTCTCTTTTGCATGGTATTATGAATCTCCAGCTTCTTTCCACACTGTAATGATGTCATTTCAATATCTGGATGTGGATTTCAGGAGCTGGACTGTATTTGTCAGTCATGCATTAGAAATAAAGAAAGATTTTATTGTTCCGGAGTGTGTTAAAAATCAGACTCAACCAGACCAGCTCAGACTCAAAAGAGCTACAAAACCAAAGGATAACCATCCAGTCAATAGTCTAAGACAAAATAAATTCTATGAAACTGAACACAACCATAAACTATGTAACTAAAATTAAACGGTAAGGGTTAAACTTCCATTGCAACACCATTCTCACAATAATGAACACAGAGGTCAAATAATCAGATGCTTTTAGATGTTCCAATATCCATCCTCAGAAGTTCAGGTGGTTGTGGTTTTGCAGTTGCTGAGCACAGTCTGTTGAACACCTTCCCTCACTGTATCTGTACAAAGTTTAGAGAAATTTAAAGCTGCAATATGCAACTTCTTATTAATTATTTTATTTTATTTACACATTTGTTAAATCTCTATGTCCTGACAGTATGAGACAGATGATCTCTGAAAAGATGGATCTCTTCCAAAAAAAACAATCAGAACCAAGAGGCAGGTCTTGGTGCTGTTTTTCTTGCACAGCACTTAGGGTCACTTCCTGGTATTGCAAATATATTGACATTGACAGTGACAATATTTAGCCCGTCTAGTGAAATGGGAGAAAAAGAAAAGAAACAAAAAACAACTTGTGATCAAAACTTAATTACTCCTGACCATGGACATGATATTTTTTTTTCTTCCATGTTACCAGAAAGGCTCCATATCATTGAGTTTTTACATTTTGTCACTGCTTTTATTTTGCTGGGGTGGCAGATACGCTTCCGGTATTACACCTGTTTGCACATTTCTAAATGTTGAATACTTAATTTTAATTTTTAAAACGTTTTTAATTTTACATTCTAAGTACCTGTGTTCATATTCTAGTCAACACCCATCTGCTATCTCTCCTGGGTCCGCTTTAGAAACATTCTTTGCGATGATTATTTCTCATCACAAAACAGCAGAAAACATGATATTAAATTCGATATTTTATTTTGAAATTCCAGACCGGACACATTCTTTCCCGTAAGCCTCGTGAACTTTACCAAACCAGCGACACCAAGTCATATGTTCGCCTATTGAGAACTTACCTTCCCACGCAGCCCCAGCTCTCTGCCTCCGCCTCACGCTCTCCCACCTTTTGGACCACCACCGGAACGCCGGAGCGCTCGCCGAAGGAAGTGGCCCGCATGGTGGTTGAAGGGATGCCCGAGACGGCCGTGGGAGGAGGAGTGATGCTGAACCGGCGAAGGGGCAAAGCCAGGCGGAGAAAGCGAAAGGAGTTGTTCGCCATCCAGATGTGCTTTGCGGCTGTGCTGCTGGGGTTGGTCGTGGGGCTGCAGACGGCGGCACAGAAAGCAGGTGAGGAGCAGTCTGGAGCTTTCCTTCTCACTCTGTTCCTCAGAAGAACACAACGTTCAAGTTGTGTTTGCAGTCAGCCAGACCAACAGGCTGATGGTAGGCTGAGGAACAGCCTCTCACGGGGACATTTAGATACGTTTTTTGTGGTGTTTTATTAACGTCGTTTATTGAAATAGCCATAAAGGAAGAACTCTCCATAGAAAACATCTAAACACCCGTAGATGATGCGTGTTGTATGTGCACAGGGTGAAAGAACTGTGGGCGCACATGGATATATAAATAAATATATATTTTATATTAGTGAAAGTGTTAGAGTGCGTTTGTTCCTTGGTGCTGCTGCTTACATTAACAACCACTGCTGAGAGCAAAACAACAACATGATGCAACATCTGCAAGCAATCACCCTCTGGAAATGGTCGCAGTGACCATGGTGCTGTGTTCACCCCAACTCATGCTTTCATTTCTCTGAGCTCACTCAAGCAGCACCAGGCATCACATATGAACTGGACATCCAGTACCAGGCCATACTGGACCCCATCAGAAGCTCCAGAGCTTGGCTTCACGATCACACACACACACACACACACACACAGTCTGCTTTGCGTGCGTACCTAAAGGAGATTCATACTGGTTATATGGCTGCTTTTGCTGAATTTATGGGTTATAGCTGCATAGAATTAGACTTTTAAACAAATATATATGTAGCTAACAGTCCCTATAAAGATTAAGTTTTAGGTCATCATGTTTTATGTTTTATTTGCCTTCTTTCCGGACATGACTAAAGTATTTCATTGTGAATCATTTGCTTGTCATGGTAAAGTAAGGGCTACTTTCTTTGGGAGGTGCAGGGATGTGAAGAGAACAAACTGGATGATCTTGACTGTGATACAACCTCTATGAAAATATATCACCAAAATTCAAATATTATTTAAAGCCAAGGCTTAAATGCATTAATTCTGATAAATTAATTAAGGGGTGTCAAACTCATTTTCGTTTTGGGCCAAATCAAGATCAGAAATGCTCTTAAAGGGCCGGTTGTGCCAGGATGTATTGATAAAACCTGCTCACAAACTGTTAAAACAATCAGTGAATTCTTAAAATTAAATATTATTATTGTACATCTTTTCAGTCCCTCCAGGATTTTGTGATCATTTTTGTGATTTTTTTGCAATAAAAATCAAAGTGTTCTTGGTACAAATTTGGAAATATTTGTGATATTTGAGGTTATTTATGATGATACTTTTTATTGCACGCTGTATAGATCATGGACCATAATCTGACATTAATTAAGACTGAGGCAACTGTTCAGTAAAAGTAAGAAAGTTTTTTTTTTACAATTTTTAGAAAATTCTGCAATAAACACCTAATTATGTATCAGCACAAAAAAATGTGGAGATTTGTTGATTTTGCATGAATTTCCACAATAATTATCCAGAAGCTGTAGGGACTGATTGATATAATTTGGCATTAAACAGATAAAAACAGCATTGATTTGATTGATAACGTAATATTTAAACACACTTAGTGTTTAGTCTAATCTAGAGAGCTGCATAAAAAGCTATGAAGAGCCAGATTTGACCCACGGGCCTTCAGTTGACACATGCGAATTAATTAATTGATTTTAGCACACAAAAAATATGTACACAGTTAATTGCATTTTTATTTTTAACATAGAAAATTAAAGAGCCTTTGTGTTGTGTTTGTGGTACGCCTGTTAATATGACACTCAACATCCAGAGGCAACAGCGATGGATGACACAGTGGATAATATTTGCTCCAAAGAAAAAAAAAAACCAATCTGATTGGACTCAAGAAAAGTCTATTCTTTGGGTGCAAGTCGTGCAAAAATCGCTGCAACTGTTGAAACCTAAAATATCATCTGAAATTCTAAAAATGCTACAGCAGCTCAGACATCCTTAACGAAATGTCAGCATCCACATTTCTAAACACGTATTTCTTCAGACAAGTTACATGAATGATCAGGGTTTACTGTAACACTACAGTAGCACTTTACAACAATCTGATGGTTGAATAGCATCAAATAATAAATTAAAACCAAGAAATATCTTGGTTGTTAAGGTCATGTCTATTTATAAAAAACAAATAGTGGTAAAAGGAGTTTTTGAATTGAAAATGTTGCTTATTTTCTCGATGTATGGTTTACCATTAAAATGAGACTAATTGCAAATGATTAATTAGAGACCTTGCCAGGGTTTCCCCGATTATTAAATTACTTTATTAGCCTAAGTACCGTGAGATCCCTCAAGATCCTACCTGCAAGGCAGGCAAGGATATATGCGTGTTTAAATGTATCGAATTTCATTGTGATGGCAGTGCTTACTCTTCTGCTACATATGGCAAAGGCACAAGTAGCATTAGCCTGCGTGCTTAATGCCCTTCCCCTGACATGCAGCAGAAATCCAGTCATAACCGAATAAAAGGTGTTGACCTGGTTTGGCTGTCAGAGGGGAAATATTCCACCCTGGCTGAATAACACTGAGATTTGTAAGCAAATATATACATGATACAGTTAGAGAGAGAGCGAGAGGGACACAGGTAGATTTAGTAGGTAAATGTAGATTTATTTAAGTGATATATAAATGCATGGATGATGAAAAGAGTACATTTTCCAGATATTTTTTCCTCTGCATGTTGTGTCTAATATGACAAGACATTTTCAGGTACTTCTTCAATATCTGTTAAGTAGGTGTTGTTTTTTATTAATGGTCAATACTGAATTGTTCTACAGGCTGATTGCTATTATTTAAATAAAGTAGGGTGCACTGATTGCAGTTTTCTAGCTAATCACTGATATTTAAAAAGCCTAATTGATTTTGGTGTAAATGCTGAGTTGTTTCAGTACTAAATATGGAAAAAGTTGCAAAGTTGGCAGCAGTAGGATAACTATTGTTAAATGCACCCCACTCTCAGATAGATAGAAAAGATCTGTGGATAAAATCAGTTTCTTATGCAACTCGTAGTCAATCGTCGATTGACCCAAAATTAAAGAAATTGGTACCAATCAATCTGTGTACAACTTAAAAATAATTCCCCTTTATCTTATTGATTTGTTCATTTGACATGCACACAATTAGTATATACACCAAGTGCAGTTTTCTGACTAACCACTGATCTTAAAAAAAAACTTAATATGCTGATCCCAGTTTTGCCCAATACCAATTATTTGTCTGAAATGTCTCAAAATAAAGCAAGACAGTTGCTGAGCTGGCAACAGTGGGTTAACAGTTGTTAACTTTAAATGTGCAGACATAATGTGGTGGGCTGGTCTGTTGGTCAAACCTCTCATGGGACAGCAGAAGAGGACAGTGGTTGATTTTTAGACCTTTGCTGACGAGTAGATAAGCTCGTCTTTGATCACCCATCTCCCAAAATTAAGGAAAGCTAAGGGGTGCAGCCCTACTTGCATACAATTTATAAATCAAAACACAGCAAGAACACCATATGTTCTCCCGCCTACATATTCATGTAAACCACTTTCCAACCCCCTTTGATAGAGGACTAAAATTGCAACGTTTGATACAAACATAGCGAGCCTTTTTGAGTAACCTGTTATTTCTCTCGCTTGTGGTGGCACTGCACCAAGAACCACTGAAGGACATGACATGAAAACCTTTGAAGAAGACACTGAACTCAACTTCCTTCTTCACCAATGTAAAGAAAAATGGAGTGGCATCAGGTTGTAGTGGTTGTAGGATTTGTCTTTTGTCTTTTCCAAAAGACCATGAGCCACTTCTCCTTCAAGCTCGAGACTCATGCATTTGCTTTGGCTTTATTTAACCCTATTTAAGCCGCTCCCTGCTTTTGGACTGATCTTCAATCCGCTTGCAGTCTGGAATTCCCTTGAACCGAACCAAGACCAAGGTTTGTAGGGGGATCAGAGTTCACATTTTTGATCCACGTTAGAGTTTGACTTGTCACACCTCCCTAAACAAACTGGACTTTCAAGGGGAGCAAACTACAGTTCAGTTAAAGCGAACTGACAGAGCTTGTGTGAATGCACCCTAATTCTGTCATCAGCATATTGAAAGAGATAATGGTAAATCCAGAAATATTACAGTCAAATATTTATGACCAGTTGAATAACTGGTCATTTAACACTGGCTTCATTGAGTTCATGACTACAGACCTCAATGTTCAGCAGTCCTAACTTTGGAGTGCTGAACTAATCTGTCTTTACAGGTTCCTGGTGACCTTCACTGGAGGAGCTCTGAGTTAGGAGTAGGTGCTAATTGAAGGGAGCTTTCACACAAGAGAACAGGAGATCATCACACGACCATGATAATAGAACCGTCAGCATTTCTTAAACTTGACTTGTGTGCCTGCATGCATCACATGGGACTGCATGAAGCCATGTTCTTCTTCATGTCCCTGTCCAAGCAGTCATTCTTCTTCCATGTATGGTCACAGACACTTTAGGTGCAAAGTACGAAGCAAATCTCCTGTTCGGTCAGGAATTGAACCAGAGGTGGCTTTGTTGAGGACTGATAGCCCCCGTATACGGAGCAAATGCTGTTCTTCTACACCATATGTGGCCGCAGAGGCATTTGCAATACAAGCATCTATTTGTTACCTCTGCTCTAATCTGTAGAGTAAATATGCTGCGCGCCAATCTGTCCGACCTTCATCATCTATCCACCAGAAACCTGCCAGACAAATGGTCATTCCATTGCTAAGCCTCTAGCAGCCGCTTGGTATATCTGATATACAGTAATAATCTCTACATAATCTCATTACATAACTTGAAGCTCTTGTCTCTTGGTCCTTCTTTCTTTGTTTGTTAGCGGGCGATTGGATGGGAGAGTGGAGGAGCACAGATGGAGCACTTTGCTCTGACAAAGCCTCGGGACTCAGAGCCGACTTAGACGCAAAGGAAAAGAGACAAGAGAGAAGAGAACGAAGGGGAGACGGGGACTGTGTTTGTTTGCGCGAGTGTGTATGTGGGCAGACGAAAGTTGGATGTGAAGAGGAAAAGTGGGAGCAAGCGAGGACAAGAGGAGGAGGAGGGAAGATGCGAGGGAAGGGAGATGAACAGGTTTTGGTTGAAAAGAGTCGTAGTGGGGGGAGGTAAAGGATGATTTAGAGACTGAAATACAGCTACACTTTAAAATGAGAACACAGACCGCTTGTATAAGAATACGCCGCATGTTGAATTCAAGTAGTTTCCCTTCCCTGAGCCTTTAATGCTAGAGACCATGCTTCAAGTCATGACCACTTTCATCTGCTTTTCTTCCAGGACAATCCTGGAAGAAAAGCAGGTGAGAGGCTGAAGGTGGAGATGATGAAGAGCCGAAATGCAAACGGCAACGTGGCATGATAATTTATTTAGGCTTAGGATATTTACCAGAGGGTTCACCAAAACCTACCAGACGTAAAATGCACGAGAATCCTGCACAAGACAAAGGCATGACAAGAACTGAAGTACTATGTGAAACAGGTGAGGAGGACAACTGATCAGGTAACAGGTGAAAAACATGAGCTAAATTAGCAGGGATAAGGCTGGACTGACGAACTTAGCTCAGCAAACAAGAATTAAAACCTTCCATCTAAAGGATAACAGAACCTGCTAATGAAACTAAGGGAAACCCCAAACAGGGATACTGGAACATGACAGGACTGAAGCACAGGGATGATGATAATTAAGGCTAGAAAAGAAGTGAGACAAGGGAGAGACGACACCAGGCATGAGAACTTGGGGGAGAAAAAAAAGTAATTTGGATGAAAACAAAAGGGAAAATAACTTGGCGAAAAAAAACTCGACACCAAGCTGGAGCTGCTGTTTTGTGCTGAGTGTGAAACATTGGAGCTACATAATATTAGTTTGTGATGTGAATTAAATTTTTTCCTTGGATTAAAAAAACTAATAAATAAAGTTCATGCATGGCTATTGGTTTACATCTTTTGACCACATTACCTAAATTCTAAGGATTGCATATTTAAAAAGAAAAAAAAAAGCATCAGAATATACTTGTATTTATGTGCATAGCGAATTAAACAGCTGATCACCAGTGAGTCTTTGTCATTATGTTTGAACCAGCAATGAATTTCTATAAGACAAATTGACATATCTGGGTTTATTTGAGTCCATCAGAACCGCAACCTTGAAGTTCTCCATTGCTGAGTGTCGCTGCAGACATCAGTGGACGGTTGACCACAGCTGTTGGAGAAGCTCACTAGTGGAACCGAACTGCACTTTCAACGGTTAATGTGAGACTTAAGTCAGATCTTGTTTATCTCAACAGTTTTCTATTCTCTAAAAAACTGGAGATCCTTTCATGCCAGGACCTCTATCATATTTACGAAACTTTTAGCAGCTTATTGTGATCAATGGTACGAAAAGCTTTTTCTTTAAGTCCACAAATAGATTTTTCTAACAACTTTTGAAATCTGACAAAGGAAAGAGATAAGTCGATAAATTGTCAAAAAAAATGTTTGTCACAATTTTCATGAAGTGGAATAACTTTGGTTACCTTCATGTTTTAAGGAAATCTTCCTGTAGAAAAGAATGAATTACAATTATACGTGAACGGGCCGATTAGAGAAATCAATTATTGATTTCGCTAATCTCATGTCCATATCTGAATTATCAGTTTATCTTTTATTTGTAAAGGCTTTAACAGTATAAATTAAAAATTTTGTCCTTTCTATATGGAAAGATTCTGTTAAGATTACTCTTAATATTTATGTATTTTAATATTTTTGGGATCATACTGAGAGTTACTGTTGTTTCTGAAAGTTAATGATTCCTGGTATGGACTGTATGTAGGCTTGACAACATTAGTTGAATTTGTTTGACATTGATGTAATTTGAAATTGTGATAGAGAATATATTCCTTTAATCATTGTGACTACATTTTGGAGAATCTGCTAACAGGTAAAACTTCCTGTGATTGTCTTGCAGCATCTGCAGGGTCTTTCTTACATAACTGTTCTCAGTGCTCCTCTGTGAACGTTCCCAGTTAAGTACAACCTTGGAACCTGAAGCAAGAAATTATTACAATAACATGAACCTTTAGTTACAGAGTAATGAAGCATCTGCAGTTTCTTTCTTGCACAAATGCTTTTTGTTCCTGTGGCTCACGGAGCCACTAAAAGCCATACTCAGAACATGATTCTCAGAGTGCTTTGTCAGGCACATGGACCACAAGGCACAACTCTCTGATTTAGCAGACATATATGAATACACACAAGTACAAATGGAGAACTTGAAGATGATGCCATGTACAACAACATCTGAATGAAAAAGTTTAAATCTTGAAGATTGTCCTTCCCTTGATGACAGTTTTTGAAGTTCTAGGAACCACCAGTAAACCTTCAGTCTGAAAGCAAAGTGCTCTGTTAGTAACATATGGAATAATCAGATCTCTGATGTGTGATGGAGTTTGACTATTAAGAGCTTTATATATCAGAAGGTGAATCTTAAATACATAACGTTACACCAAGTACAGACGTCCCCAATCACATTGGTTCAATGCAATATGACGCACAAAAAAAAAAAAAAAACATGTCGGCTATCGCTTAGCTTAGGAAAAATGGGAAGGGCTAAAATTGGGTCCGATAATTTGAAACATTTGCCCGATCGCTAGGTTTGAAGAGAAGAGTAATCTGAGCAGACCTCCAGGCAAATGAGCTGCATGAGCTAAGCAAGTGATGGAATAATGGTATGTAAACTTCTAGTATCACAGAGGAAAACGTGAGTGCAAGTTACACAAAATACGTCAAGGAGGAGAAACCAATGAGAACAAGAGTTTTACAATCACTAGTCTGGAACAATGTTCACACTCATCATCAAGACCACAAACATATTGTTTCTTGGTCCTTTGGATACCAGACGCCCTCTTCTAAATGTAAATGAATGTTTTTCTTATCAGAATTCCTGTGTGGATCTCTGTGACTGACGACGGCACAGTGGGCCCCGTGGCCGAGTTTCTCTGAAGCTGTTAGCCTGCCGAGACCCTTTGTACCCACGAATAATGAAAACACAATCACATCGCAATTCACCTGCACTTGGCGGGGCCAGAGGAACCCATTATGCTTTTAATTACCCTGAGCAGATAAATGATGCTCTCAGACGTCTCCCAGTGAAACACCATTATCTGAGTGTGTTTGTACGTACTCGCAACCTGACAGGCATTCCAAGAGAAGCTTATTATGCTGAAGATGAGAAAAGCCTTCGCCATTAATAAGACAAATATGCCGTGGCTATCTGCAAACTGGATAAGAATGAGGATAATGAGAGAAATTGTCTCCTTATCTACAGTCTGGTGTTCACAGAGCAAAACCAGTGTTTATACTATACGACTCCGAGAGTCCTTTCTCCTGAAGTGTTGCCATTTCTAGTGGCAAATATATTGATATTCAATTACAATTTGTCAAAAAAATTCAATATTTTTGACTAATTTCAGTTTTTATAATATATATATATATATATATATATATATATATATATATATATATATATATATATATATATATATATATATATAATATTGGGAAATATTTAAAGCCTTTATTTCTTGTAACGTAGAGTGATGTAAACGATTAGTTTGGTAATCGAGCAATCTATCGATTAATCTGATGATTACTTGAGTAATCGGGAAAAAATAAAATAAAACGTCAGTAAAGACTGTATTTGCTTTTTGCTATTTTTTTGCTTTTTGCTATTTTTTTTATTATCCATGTTGAATGTTTAATTGGGTTTTGATGTCTGTGAGTTTTGATTAGTGTGTTGCTGCCAGTCTTAGCCAGGTCTCTCTTGAAAAAGAGATTTTTAATCTCAGCGAGACATGTCTGGTTAAATGAAGGTTACACACATGCGTGATTGAGCTTTGTGGTTCACAGAATGATGCTGAACTGATGCTTCCACTAAAGAAAAGAGTGAGAACACAAAACACGTCTCATCTCTCTGTGGAAGTGGGATCTTGTGACTATCGTGAACTTATTTTTTGTAACCAAATACTTTAGTAACTTTGTAGTACTGATGCTTATTTTGCAGTTGTCTTGTTTGACCTTAAATATTAGTGGGACATTCCTAATATTTCTGTTTTACAACTTCTTCTGCCTCCCAGGATATCAGACTTCTATCTCCTTGGTTGTGGAAGACGCAAAGTGGGAGAGTCGTCACCTTCTGCAAGAAGACAACAAGTCTAAGCTCTACCTGGAGCCTGACAAAAACTGCACTGAACCAGGTAAGTCTTAATATGGTACAGTGGGCCAGTTGCTGCTATATTTATTATGATACTGTGTTCTAATTAATGTCATTTTTACCTAAATGTATATTGAGCATTCAACTCAATATGCGTTATATGTAGAGCAAATAAATTTTCCATATTGCTTTAATTTAAAGGGCTTTTAAACTCTGAATTTGCCATTTCAAAAATACTGAAATAAATTTAAAATAATGATAAGTTTTGAGATCCATCTTCTCTGGGAGACAACAGTTGCTGTTGGATGCCCCCTGCTGGCCTGGAGGACCTACACAGCAGCTTACTTTACTTATGGCTGAGACAAACAGTTAAGAATGGAAATCACCCTTCCTGGTGCTGATGCAGAGACGATCGCTGAGAAGAAAATTTTAAAAAGCTTATAAAGAACAAAAAACCTCACGTAGAAAGAAATGACCTGTGCTGCCTTGCAGCCTGAAATCGCAAGCATCAACGCCTGTGTATGTGTGGATTTGTCTGATCCTCGGTGTGCACAGACGGCTCTTGTCGAAATCCCTGAATTCTATTCTTTCCAGATTTCTAAAACAATCTGGCTGCAGGCTGCTCGGTCTAGCCAGGCCAGTTAGCAGTTAGAGGCTGATGTATTCTCTTCGACGCCAGTTCAAACAGACCCGTTGTTGACCTGCTTGGGACTGGCTCATCAGGCTCAGGAGGCCCAGACCCTTTGAATGGAGAGCTGGTTGGGGCTATGGGGTAAGCTCGATGACGACAGACACTCTTCAGCCTCATGTTTGCCTTCAGAGTTGACTTGTCAGAGGAAGTGTTTGTGTGCATCTTTCCCGGTGGTGTGCAGTGTTGTGAGTGTTTTCCACGTGGAATCCTGGGGCTTTATGAGGCTGACACCATGCCAAGCATTTGCTTGATCTCATGTTAAGCACACAGCCTCCTACTAATGCACACACTCCCCATCGGTCCCGCAGCTGAAACGCAGGCACCACGTGTTGTCTGACTGCATGCATCCGGACCAGTTCTGCACGTGTTTATTGTCACTTTGTCTCCTGAAACACTAATTACCTTAATGAGGATTACTTCTGCTCTTCTGTGCTGAAAGGAGCCTTCACAGTCTGCTCATCAACTGTTAATCTTTTTCACCCCCAGAGCGTTTGCTCTCACTGACTTCTACTGTGTGTTTCTCTCTTTTGTCTCTCATCTCCTTTTTTTCCCCTTAGATAACAGGTTCGTTTCAGCTGGAGAGCATCGCTGTTGGGCTCTGCAGCAACATACAAGCGTTGACAAGCACGTGCATCTAAATATTTATCTAATGCGAGTTTCCATCTTGTGGAGCATTTTCATGTATGGCAGGTTTTTGCTACATTACATTTCTGTTCAAGTACTTGCAATGTTTGTCTCAAATGTACAGAAGCAGGGTTTCCCCCAGAAAACCTGCTAAGCCAGGTGCTGGGGGCACCGAGGCGGTCCACCGGCAGTCCTCCATGTTCTTGTATTAAAAGATGCTAAGTTGACAGGAAATATAAAAATATTACTGGGTAATATTTTTACCCAGTAATACTGGAAGACATTGCCGACAGTACTTAAAACCATGACTATAGAGTCTTAAAAATAACAAATCAAAAAAATGCATTTAAAAAAAAAAATCAATTATTTGTAGGAGCATCCACCACAAATTTCCCTCCTCTGAAGACTCGCTGGCACAGTGAGATAAACAGTCAGCAGTAGCAGTCTGCGTGCCAGGGATGTGATGCACCTCAAACTTGCAGGGTTGCATTGTCAGGTACCAGTGACTATTGGTGTTCTTCATCCTCTCCAGCCGTTTTTAGTGCTTTGTGATCAGTTTCCAGCACAAACCGTCTTCCCAGGAGGTAGTTGCGAAGTGAATCCAAAGCCTGTTTTATAGCCTGGCATTCCTTCTCTATAGTGGAATAATTGGTTTCTCTGGGGAAATGTTTACGGCCGATGAAGGCGATTGGATGGCAGTCATTTGGGGGGGCCTGAAGCAACACGACACCAAGATCTTTGTCTGATGCATCAGTTTGTAGGACAAACTCCTGCTGAAAGTCAGGGCAATAGAGCAGATGATCTTGGCTCAAGGCCTGCTGGATGTCTTTGAATGTTTCCTTAGACCTCAGACCTTAGAAGTATGTTTGGGCTTTGAAGACTGGTCATGTTTCTAAGCAGAGTACTTAATGATAAATGTGGTACCAACCAGACATACCCAAGAAGGATTTTCTTTTCTGTAGAAGTGGGGCAGGGCTGGATGGCTTTAATTTTTTGAATTTGTGGCTTCACCAATCCTTTTCTGGTGACAAAGCCCAGGTCGCC